>NC_088099.1:140127516-141327516 GCF_036370855.1 Dromaius novaehollandiae | reverse complement strand
AACTCAGCTTTGCTACATATGTGATTTGCAGGGAAGTGAGGAGGGACCTGGTTTTCCAAAGGAATCTCAAGAACCATATGTCCTTGTATCACAAACCAGCTTACGTGAAATTAGTCTCTGTGTCCTGTCTCCCAGCTGAATTTGTATTAATTAAATAGGCTGTATGCTCCATGGCCAGGGGTCCTTATTTAATGTCATGGAGTTACAGTGATAAAAATGAGTTTGTCATATCAGCCATTAGGTTTCAGTTAAAGGCAGACTGTTTATTATAATTGCTATGAATGTCACTGTCCAAAATAGTTCAGTGTACTGGTTAGGTGACTTCATGTTGTGTAATGTTCATTTCTGTGGCCTGGTGGCTTCTATTTCATCCCAGCTGGCTTTATTAGATGGTCACTGTGGCAGTGGAAGATGGATGGCACTGGCAGATGCCCCAGGTGTGCAGTACGGGCAGCTTTTGCACAGGGGACCAGGAGCCTCCTGAGCTCTGTGTATTTTATTTCTGATTTTCAGGAGCCCTGCTATGTTAGCCCAGAAGCCTGCCTCCCATGCTGCACCACACAGTAATCTGGAGATGTGAGAAACTGCCTGGTACAGTTGGGATAAAGTCATTTGCTTTGTGAACTCTTTTTTTTTCAGATTTAACATTCTGAATTTAGGCTCCTCATTTAATGCAAATGTTTAGAATAAAATTATGGCTTAGCTTTGGTTCTGAGCACTAAATAGCTCTAATTTCAATGGATATTTCTGGGTGTTCAGTGATTTTGAACATCAGGATGCTCCTCTAAATAGGAATACAGTTGTTTCACTGTGAGCTCCTATTCACAGTGCAGTTCATGGCCTCAAATAATGACTGTATTTTACCATTCAACCTGCATTGCTTTCTAAAGCAGAGAAATCTGCTGGAGAAAAACATTTATTTTGCAGAGAATAGAAAAGGAAGACAACCTGTACATTTTCTGTGGTCTGATTTTAAATACTTTTCTTGAATGCACAGGGAACATGTCAGTGTAAAGTAATGAGAGAAAAAATATTGTACTTTGCTGTGTAACCACTTTTTATCCAGTGAAGTCAAAAAATACCTTCTGAGTTGGTATACTTGATTAAGTTTTGCCTTCCGAAGCACTGTGGATACAGTATGTGCACTCATTTTCCTGTCAGCTTGAATGTAAAACTGTTGCTAAGAAAAAATTAATTGGGGTGCCCATGCCCTGGGTATAATAGAGCATCACTTTTTCCCTTAGTTTCACAAATAAGCAGATAAGAAAGTATCTGATAACATTTTAAAAAACTATCTGATTTCCTAGTATGCAGATACCTGCAGCTGGAACATCTGGATTTGTGCATGTTGGGCTCACTGCATGTTTTAGAGAAAGGCATAGGAACTTGGTGGGTGTAGGGCAGTAGGGAGAAGTCGTGTTGCAAGCATGGAGCTAGGAAATGCATGGAGCTTTTGTGTAATAGAATGAAGGATGCTAGCAACCACTTGCTTTAAAAAGCAAGGAATATTTCTAATGGTGCACTCTTGCTTCATAAATTACAAGACGGAGGAATTTGATTTGACAGGTTTTGAGGTGAGAATGAAGAACATTAGACAGGGACTGTAGTAGTTATGAGGTTGTCCATATAATCTTCCAGAAGGGACAGGAAGAAAGAAACCATTAGAGAGGAACAAAACTGCATAAATAATGTTATAATAGCATAGATATTAATTCCAGAAGTTGCATAATGTGTTTTGATTTGTTTGTAAGGCAAATTTAATAATGAACAGTGCTGTTTTAGTAAAGGAAAATGGTGAAACCTAAGGTCAGTGATATAAGTTCATAAATATATATTCCACCTTTTAAAAATTTGTCAAAATACAATACATGTCTCTCAGAGGCCATTTTTAGATGGAAAATTTAGATTACAAGTCAGCCTGTTCCCAACTGCGACCTTTATTTCAAGATGCAGGAAGAGGCCAAAATGATTAAAATCATCACTGAATTTCACTGTTACAATGTGTTTTCTTATAACATTCTTTTTAATACATGAGCTTAGAAGCAAATAGAAACATAAATGTGAAACATAAAGGATCTATCACTCTTGCGTGATAATAAACTTAATGAGTTTAGGTGTTGTCAATGAGGCATCATTTTATGGAGTAAACAACCAGATTAGCTCAAACTTTTGTGTTTCCTCTTCCTGTAAATGCCAGCTAAATGGGAATAACTTGCCTATCCATTTCCAAATGTCACTTTTAGCCACCTGCTTTCTGAGCTTCAGAGATGCTCACGAACAGCCCTTAGGATTGCTTTGCTTCCCTGTGCTATTTATAGGTAATGTCAAGGCAAGAAGTTATTTCTCAAACTGGTTTTCTTGTGGAAAATTAGGGATGTATGCATCCTTTCTGAATTGACCTTCAATGTTTCTAAACTGCCTGTGATTAGAAAAAGAAGCATCTTGCAGTTCCCATTTTCCAAGAAGTCTGAAAACCTATTGTTCTATAAAACTGTAAAATGTGATTCATTGGGTGTATAAGGCACTGATCTCTTTTGCCAATTTTCTTTCAAAATGCAGTTTTGCATGCTTCTTACTGCTGGTGTGTTCTGCGGCCCTCCACCTGCTCCGGGTTCATGTGTTGTGCTGCCTCATGTGAGCTAGCTAGCACATGGAACAACTGCTGGTGAAGAATGAAAAATGAAAGTATGAAAAATAAGATGTGGCTTGCTGAAAACCTTGAGAGGTGCTTTTAATGTGCTTGTCCTGGATGAGTGACTTAAGCAGAAGTGAGGTGAGTTGTGATGTGGGAAGGTAACGGGCTCCAAGACATTTGTCTTTCCAGGGTATTTTAGTAGGAGGGAATAGAAGAGAGGGATGAGGAGTCAGGGAAGAGCCATTTACTTAAAATGTTCCTCTTCCACAGAGTATCTAGGGGGAAGAAAACAGAACTATACCCTTCCTGAAAGAGTTAATTCTTTGAAAAAATTCATAGCTTTGATAAAGGGAGTTGTCTATGGCAGTAACAACATGGCCTCTTTGACAGTTATGGTTCGGGAGGAAGAGGAAGGTCAAGAGAGGTGCATTGAGAGGAAGCAGTTTTCAGCCTTTATATTTTTTTCTTTCAGAAGCTGAACTGATATCCATTCCTACAACATAAAGTTTCATAGCAAGCAGACAGTGCTAGGCATTTTAGATCATAGCAGTGATTAAACACACTCCTGATTTGGCAATTGTGAAGGCACCAATAATTCTTCAGTGATAAGAGATAAACCCTAAATATGAGAGACAGGCACTGACCTGAGAAACGGCTGACGTCAGTGTCAAGGAAGCTGGTTGATGAGAAAATAACCTAGAAAACAGATTGCTTTTGCCAAGGGTTGCTTGTATTGGAGTGACTTTTCTGTAGTTGCCACGGAGAAATGATTTTTGAAAGCAGCTGCTATTTTTTAATGCAGGCCTTGTTTTATTGAGTACAGGACTATGTTTAAGAAAGCTTTTCTCTTTGGTATATGTGCCTGAGAGTACCCACAGTTTCTGAACTGAATGAGCCTATTGCTTTAAAATTGGTGAAAGCATCCCCCTGACTGACAAAGGTGCTTCTAATTTTATGCCTTGGTTTTAGAGCTCTCTCATCTTCTCATAAGCATGTTCAAGGGAAAAAAATTCCTGTTGGCTTACACAGAACTAGCACATTATTACACTAACAGAGGATACTTTTATTTTTAAGCCTTTTTAGGGAAAAAACAGGCAAATAGGCAATGACCATATAAAATGCTGCATGCAGTTGAGTGACTGTGTTTACTTCTTTGGGCAAGAGACTTCTGCAGAGCCTAGGGTTTGCCTATGGTCAGGGGCTTGTGGGACGGATATTTCACTGGTCATGGGTCCAGCATGAAGTACAATATTTCCCAGACCAAAATTAAGGGAACATTCATTTGGATTAACCCTTTGGATATTGGGGAGTGAGGGGAAAGAGGGAAAGGACAATTTTTGCCTTATTAATTGTGCTGCTTGCATGCTGCCTAACAATTGATCACTTTTCCTGTGCACCTGTAAAGCTTTCCAACTGACAATGCAAAGTCTATCCCTTACAGACAGGTTCTCTCTATCCTAATTTTTCAGGTAGTCTGAATAAGACAGTCATACTGCAGAAACTAGAGTGTACAATCATATGAATAATCTATTACCTTTTTTGCATGTGTAACACCTCAGTCTTCAGGAAGATTTAATCTGTCAGTTGTATCCTTCTTTGCCTTCTGTGCAGAAGAGGTCCTTTCTCTCTCTTTTCCTCCTGTTGCTCTAGCAGAACTGTGCACATGCAGATGGTAGTTCTTTAATCATGACTATCACAGGTGCAACCAGGGAAACTACTCTAAAGGAAAAAGAGGAGCCCTAAACCTCAAGAGGGACTAAATGGGTATTAATTTCTTGCAATTTCTCACCTCATGTGAAAGGGAATAAGAAGGGGAGGGAGGAAAGGAAGAGAAGACAGGACCGGACCGGACCGGACCGGACCGGGCTTGAGTATCCAGAAGGCAAGGGACCCTGAGAATGGACCTTTGGGACAGGAGAGGGGTATCCTAGAACAAGGAGAGAAATTGAAATGACAAGCCGAGTATGTCTCAGCTCTGTAGGGTACATCTTTGTGGCAGATCCCTGCCCTCCTGAGTGAAGGGCTTTGTTGAGGGCAATACTTTCAGACTGCTGCTACAATAAATGCCTGAGCAAAAAAAAGGCAGTGATCTCTTCTCCAAAAGTGTTGCATGCAGCCAATTGAAATAGATTTTATATCCATTATTTGTATTCCTGATTGAAATGCAAAGGCTGCTATATGTGCAGTAGTCCTCCTGACATTTCTGCTCTTGGAAGCTTTCCCAGATCTGATTGCTTATGTTATTTCTCCATCCATTTCTCTCTCTTGCTCCTTCTTGCTCTCTTTTTCTTGTTTTTTTCTTTAAAAAGACTCTCCCATAGAGAAGAATCCATGTAAAAATAGCATAGATATGCTTGATTCCTTGAATTTTCTTATCTGAATTTTCTTATGTGGTCCTTCAGTCCTGAGTAGTTTTTAAGTCCTGTAATCATGGTAGAAGTGGAGCAACATTAATGGAGAAATATTAAAGAGAAACAAGGAGATTAAGATGGGGTGATCTCCGGAGTACTGCTATTCACTTGAAAGGAGGAGGAATCAGAAGGCAGCAAAGCATGGGAGGCAGGAGACTTGCTGTGTATTTACTGAATGGTTTCATATGGAAATGAAATTCAAGGGAAATGGCAAGGTTCACTGAGATGAAAGACACAGTTTACTGTCTACTGAGCTTAATTTTGAATCCTGAATTGTGTGTTGTTTGTTTGGATGCAAAAATAGGGGGATGAAAAGAGCTGTATTGAGTTAATATTGTTGTTTTAATGAAACTTTTAAAGTGTTTATTGATAGGGGGAAGTGATAAAAGGAAAGATTGTTTGCTTTTTGCAATTCTGAAGTGCTCTGACAAAACCTGGAAGCAGCACTGTTAATTTTTAGCCCTATCATCTGTAGTGAAACTCAGTTTTATCAATGATGGCTTTGTAAGCAGTAGTGAGTGTCTGAATAATCAGTTTCTCTGCGAGTGGTGAACTAAAATGCTGATAAACAAGGTAGAAAATCAATTGTAAGAAGGTAAGTATATGGATAAAGTGCTTCCTTTCCAGTTCTTTTAAGACGTCTTAAGTAGTGGATAGGGGAATTAGTCTCAAAGGACCGTCAGTTGGACTCTGCTTATGACTATTGAATAAAACAAGAGGAGAAAGAAAAATATTATTCAGACCAGAATGGATGTCTATAAATCCAGCATAAAATATCTACCAGCAGTAAAAAGTTTAAAATCTTAAAATTGGACTGATGAACTCATCCATAGCACCATTAAGAACTGCACCTTGCAGCTTTGAAAATCCCTTCTCTGAAAACCTTGGAAGCGGTCTTTGTGGAAGAAGAAGCCCTGTAGACTTGCCAGGGGTCATGCAATGCACACTGAATGCGTGTGTGCAGAAATGTGCCTTGGCGTAAAATTGATTTGTGTTATCTCACTCCCCGCAGCCATTTAAAAAGACACTGAATTTCCTTTCTCATGTCTTAAAGATCTCAATTACACATTTAATTGCTACCCAGAAGGCATCTTTGGAAGGAGGTTACGGTGAACACTTAGCTATTTTAAAATGCAAAGGATGTGAGAAAGAGATCATATTACGTATCATCAGATGGCAGGGGACTTCTGCTTTTGGTTAGTTCTTTCCTACGCACTGTAACTAGAGAACTTGACTAAGAAAATCTCAAGCTAATTATTTTTTTTTTAATAAGCTCTGCTAGAAGCTGTATTTTAACGTGCAATGGCAGTACAGATTTCTTTATTTAAAAGACTGGAGTTACAGTGAAGGAAACCCACAGAAGCTGCAATTTGCTGTGTTACAGTTTTCTCCTATGGCACTGCTGCAGTTTCCCAGTTGTTACCATCACTGCTGCTAAAGTTTGAATGGTGGAAAATCCTGAAACAGCTAAACAAAATGCAGTGAGGATTTCTCTCTTTTTTTCCCCCTACTTCTAAAATATATTAAAAATGATGGTTACTGTAAAAAGATATATGTATATGTGTATATATATATATATATCTAATCTTGTGAAAGAAAGTTTAGCAAATTCCACACTCATCTGGCATCTGACATGGTCATGCTAAGACTATTGGTAAATGAAGCCTGCTTTTTACTTCCTGGAGGAAAGCATAGTGCACCTAGTGGAAGTGCATGTTTCTCTAGCTAGCTGTGCTCAAGAGCTTCAGTCCTGTTTTTATAAGACCCTAAGACCCTGGCTGACCAAAATACCAGTAGTTTGCCGATACTGATTATTAGCAGTAGTTTGAACTCTTGGTGCAGTCCCCATTGCAAAGATTTCCTTCTCTGGGTATGGACAGAAATGTCTTCTGTCTACATACTGCTGAGCTGCTCAGAACTTTGTTCACAGAACTAAATCCAGAAACTGGATTTCGGTGCCAAAGTACATGAAGAGCTTGGTGTGATGGGCCTCTTCAGTAGATGCCTTACACACTGGATGTAACACCTCACAGAAGTAGTCTGGAATTTTCTTTTAAAAGGTTGTGGGAGAGATCCAGTTTTCCCCATTACTATAGTAGTTTGGTGATTCACTGGAGCCAGAGATCAATTCTTGATGGAGGCGATGCATTTGACCTTGTCCATGTCTTACAAAGACAGATACCCAAACAGGAACACAGGCAGGTTTTTGATATCCAAGTCCAAAATTGCCTCCTTGAAAGTCCTTGTAAAACAGCTGACTACTTTGAACAGATTCAACTCCATAGCTTAGAGCTCCACACGTGCTCCCTCTAGATGTCAGGTTTTCCTCTGTTTGGTCCTTCCCTACCCTGTTGAAGCCAGGACAGTGTGCAGAGAAGAATTTAGGATTCTTTAGAGCATAGAAGAGGTGCAAGAACTGATGCAAGTATGTAGCCAATGGCCTGGTCACTTCTGAATTTCTTTTCTCAGCAGTTTTCTATATTTTATCCACTTACATTAAAAAAGTAAAATGTGCGAACCATTCTGAAAACCTTGATATGCAACGTGATCATTTTAATTTGGTTTGGTTTAAGCAAATTCTGTTTTCATGTGCTTTGGTCGTATTTTGCATTTGTTCCTTCTTTCTTCCATTGTATCCATTTTACAGAAAATATGTTCTTTTGCTTTCTTTCTCTAAAAGTCTACTCCAAATGTCCACTTGCAAATGAATCAAATGAGAATTACCAGATCTTGTTTTCCAAGTGGCCTATATTTGAGTGGATAAAAGATGATATTGGTTGATGTGGGGTGGGGGAAGGGATCTAGTTTTGTGGATTACAGAGATTCTTGAATGGCTCTTGAGCCAGTGGCACTGTGTCTTTCATTGTGCCTTGTTGAGAAAATGGGATATTAAAAATGATCTGTTGACTTGGCCTAATTCACCTCCAATCAAAGATGGCCTTTTTTTTTTTTTTTTCTTTTTTTGTCAGAATTTTTTTGCCTTGGAAAAGTAGAGACTGGTGTAAGAAGGACTGTTTTCAGGTTAAAAAAAGTATGCAGTCCTACAAAACTATACAAGAATTGTTTGGCTTTCTTATTCCAATTAAGCTTCACGTTTTAAGTCACTTATTTTAGAATATTTACTATTTAGTATAAAAAGACTCAAAATAAGAAGTCATCAAAATGATTTGTCTTTTCACTTCATCATAACAGCATCCTGAAATCATCTGGTATTAATCTGTTCCTTTTCCCCTCATCCTTTCCTTCCATTTCCCTCCCACACATTATTTTTCTTTAAAGTTTTATTACTCATTCTTATTTTCATATATATATATAAAACCACACACATATATATGCATACATACACACACATGTAGACTTATTATGGGATACAGATTTTGGTTCCTGAAGAGGGTTTTTTTCACATCTTGTAATTTATTTTCACACAGTGAGATTTAGAATGACATAGGCCCTATCAGCTTTTTACTAAGTTATATAACTTCCTGGTTTTTCAAAACTTTGTAAAGATGAGATGCAATAGCTGTAGATGAAGAGGTCAGTTCCGATACATAAAATACTCTTTCTCCATCTATATATTACACATCCTATATGTTTTATAGGAGCAATGGCTAGTTCCTACTATATTAAAATTAAAAAAGATTTGTATTCTTAGATGATGTGTAAATGTACAAAGTACTGAATTCCGAGCCAGTTTTTCTGCAGTATATACTATATATTAGAGTAAATGTAGCAGAAAGCCAAAGAACTCTCTATGTTGTTCACATATTTCCTAAGTACTGTGATGTTATAAATATACATAATTTGGGCATTATCTTGGAAAAGCTGTGGGTCTGGCTATACAGGAGGTCACATAGATTCGTGTAATTCATATTCCTGACACAGAGTAGGAACTTCCTTTATGTCTCATTTTAGGTAACTCCAAATGAATCCTTTGTCTTACACTAAAATATTTCTACAAATGTATTAACTCAGCATTGATCTTAAAGCCAAACTAAGTCAGTTCAGCCTGCATTACATTCACCAAAACCATACATTTTAGAGCAAAAATTATATTTTACACAGTATTTGGGAAGTGTAAGAATTGCATTCTCCACAGGTTAACTTCTGGATTTTGACTTTGGAAAATGTAGTTGCCAAACCATTGGTTTCCTAAACCGCTCTGAAAGTGGAAAGCTTGACTACACAAAAAATGAGTGCTTTCAAGCACTGTGCCTGAAGGAGAAGAGCACGGAGCTGGAGAAGAGCCGTTCATACACCTGCTGCAATAGGCAGGTGCATTTGGTGCCTGCTGGCCCTTTCCCATCTGTGTTAAATGAATATAGGCTCAAAGAGTGTCTGTCCCCAGTTTGGATGAACAGGAAAGTGAGGCTCTTTAATTGCCCCTTCCTTTTTCTATTGTGCTGAATTTTGGTATCAAGGTTTTAATAGTGTTTTATAGGCTCCTTATGTGGTAATAATTTAGCTCCAAATTTATTGGGACAGTGAATGTACCCAGAACTGGTCTGAACCGAATACAGATAAATTCATAAGGCTACTGAAATACATGAAGAGAATAGAAAACAGTCTTTCATTTTTTCTGTTCATTTATGTTCCTAAATTCTTCCTCTTCCGCATGCTTTTCACATGTGAGTGAAATATTTTACCTTTTCATTCATAATAGCAGTTAGCAAGGCTTAGCCCTAATATTTTGATTTCCTAATGGTTATGTTTCATACAAGATTAGACACGGGGGGGGGGGGGGAGGAAAAAAAACCACATTGTGAGATTACTTAAATACATCTTGAAACCCTGCCAATACTTCCTGAAAAGAAAATGTGATATACAGGTTCTTATTTTGCATTTAGACTAAAAGCCTCTGATTTATATGGTAGGCCTTTTAAATTCCTGACAGTTTTATTGCATGCATCTAAATTCATCTTCCATGTTTTAGCTTGTGTGCCTGTTTTCTTACAAATTCTGATCAGGTTGTTGTTTAACAGTTGTTCCTTAGAGCTGAGCTCTAGTTAGGAAGCTGAATGCACAAATGCCTCTAAACTCACTTGCCTCATTTAACATGCTGTGGCCTCATTTGTCTTCTGGGCTCTGGTTTTGATCGCTTCCAGCTAGGTTTAAATCACTCCTTGGCTTCTCTTTTTCATATTGTCAAATGCTAGCTCCTCATCTCCTCGTGCCTCCTCCGTTCAGCGGAGTCCTGCCTGCCAAGTCTGAACGCAACGACCCCGACCTGCACCCAGGCAGGGACAGGCCAGCTTCAGGTGCACTGCGCCTTATTCTGGACGTGGGGGAAAAAGTCCTTGCCGTGCTTTGGAAAGCCATGAGATCGTCTTTTTGATTGGATTCTTCTTTAAAGAATGTAATTTACTATGATGCCTATAGATTGCTACTGGATTGGTGCTGGATCTAGTGGCAGTGTTTAAAACAATTCTGCTCCCTGGACTTATTGATTAAATAAAATAATAAGCCTATGGGGCAGCTCTGTTTTATAATCTCTCACAGAAAAAATACTGTCCACCTCTGTTTTGTGTCATCATCCTACTTTGATGAGTGGAAAAGTGAGGAAAAGATTGCTGCTTGTTACAAGTGTAAATCTAAATGGAAATTTAAGGGAAGGGTCATCATCTTTCACTGGTGAGGATATGTCTTTGCTTCAGCTTGAATTTGAATTATGGATTTAGATTGTCTTCTTGAATCTCATTATCATCATGTGCTGCCCCTATGTCCCACCTACACAAGGAAAAAGAGGTACAACTGTGGTGAGGCTCTTAATCCTGGTATCTGGTATTTTTCTTTCCCTTCCATAATGTCTTCCCTCCATCCAGTAGTCATTTGTCCATCATGAGCCAACATCCAAAGAAAAATGCTTGCTTAATGTAGGCTAGGTAGCGGCTTTGCCTGCTATTTACAGCAGGACAGACCTAGAACTTACCAAGAGTGGGAAATTTAACTATGATCACTTTTCACATGTTTTCTGTCCCTGTAGTTGGGGGATATCAAAATTAATGTTGAAATCTCAAGCATTGTTATAATATAAAAAAACCCTTAATGTTCTTGAAGGATTTTTTTTCTTTTTTTCACCTTCATTTGTTGTCCCCAGAGTAAGTTTGCTTAGATTCAGGTTGAACATAATCTGTTCACCTGAAACACTTTATTCCCTCTTAGGGACCATCATGCCCCAGTTCTCTTTTGCAGTTCCTGCTGCTCTGTGTGGTAGAGCTTCCTTTGAAGCATGGTGGCTTCTCAGACGAAGGCAGTGTATCTTGAGAAAGTGTTTGTGAGGCAGTGTTTGGAGGATGAAGACATAAAGGAACGTCTTTCCAGCCTTTACCTGCACAAAGTCAAAAGTTGTTGAAAATGTCCCTCCTACTACCACAGAACTGAGAAAGAAAATAATTGTGTGAGTTTTCTATTTGTTCTTAAATAACTAGGCACTATTTCATGATTTATTTGTTGAGACATGTTTCTCCTTATATAAAGATTCATTTAGTATAGCCTGTTATTAATAAACTGATCAAGTGACATTACTTACTTTTTGTGCTGACAAGACATGAAAATATATATGCTTGAGAGAGCATTTTCTCAATAGGTGCAATTTGTAGATTTTTTCCATTTCCTTGTTCTTTCTGATGGGACCTTACCGTGCCTCTGGGTCTATATCTGTGACTGTACGGTTGCAGCATCAGAGCGAATCTAGTCCAGCCTGGTGTCCGCGTGGTCAGCCACTCCGGAGAATTCCTAGAGCTCTAGAGGAAATGCTGATAATTTCTATTTTGCTGTGTTAATAACTGGATGAGAAAAGAGAAAGTTGTTTGGGGTTAGTCTGAGCTGAATATGTAGAACAGGCGGGTCTGCTGCTGGGAGGGTATGGGGATCATTTTGTTTTGCTTATGTACAAAATATTCTTAGAACTTTGAAAACCTTTCTTTCCTGTCTAGTATGATGTTGGCTAACCTCATTTATGAATCAAAAATGCAAAAAGAACAAGACCAGAACTTTTTGAAACCTGTATACAATTCCAGTTGCATGAGCTATTGGACAAAGCAGAAGAATATGCAGATTTGCATTTCTATATTTTAGGACAAGCATATCCACAATATTTTCTTCTAATTTTAGCTGCCTACTGTGTTGATGCTTATTTATGGGTGTGGTAGAATTAGAATACTCAAATCTCAGTTGCTGTAAGAGCATTGTAATTCCAACCTCCTTTGCTGTCTCTTTAAGCAGTTAAAAGGCCCCTTTGCTTCCAAATTTGATTATATAGATGTATGCATATTATGATTGCATATATTGTAGCAGTCTCGGGAACAGTAAGTGCCTGTGGGTATTGCTGCTGACTGGTAAACAACTTGGAAAAAAATCAAGCCTAGGATTGGAATCAAAAGGAAATGTAAATGCAATTGCCTAAATAAAAGGCTACAGATAAAATGGATTGTTGATGTATAAATTACTTGCAGTTAGTACAGAAAATAATTGATACTATGATGAAGTTAAAATAATTATACAGAAAAATGCTACAAGTTCATATGGCTTCGATGTAGGTGAGGTATTCTGTATGTCTCAAAATATGTCATGCGGTTCCCAGACCACTGGGTGCACATATTTTTGAAAACTCTGAGAATCCTGTGTTTGGGAGAGAGAAGATGATGATATAGGACCTGGTCCTGCCAATATGCAAATCACACAATGATTTTCAGGGAAACAGAACCTGAATGCTAGTTATACTCTGTAATAGAGATTTCAGAAATAGCTTCTTCTAATTAAGTGAAGTAAAGACTTTCCTTAGTGATACAACCTTAAAATAGTTTGGACAATTTGAATTCCATTCTAATAAGTAAGGAAGCACTAGATATAATGCGACAGCATTAATGAGGCAAATATGAATCAAATAAAACTTGTAGTCACTTTAAGGCTATTATGCAAAATTTCTCTGTGCTGAATACGACAGAGCTGGAATTTTCAAGATCCATGCAAATTGTACTAAAGCAGATTTGCATGAAGCACTGGAAGAGCTTTTGTGAAATGGAACTAGTGGGTGTTATTTAAGTAACAGTATAGCAGCTATTAACAAAATAGAAAGATCCAAAATACTAATTTACTTTAGATGTCTCTTCTAAAACATGTCTAGATTTGATATAACTGTCAGCAAATAATACAGTATTGCAAGCAACCCTCTCAGAATCCTGAAATTCTGGAGATCAAGAAATTCTCATGCCTGACAAAACACACACCCTAGTTGCAGTGCATATTATTTCCACCCATGTAGAGAAATGTAAAATGTTATAAAACATCATCGGGAAGCCATATAATCTTGAGCTCTTACCTCAATCCTTACAAAAGCTTACACATGAAAAAAGGAATGAACTATACGCGCTGTAACTACCTGAGATACATTATTATGTGTTTAGCATTATTGCTGCCATCTTCCTTTCCATCATCATCATCGCTGCCTTCCCCACTTCTGCCATACCTCATGCACGTCTCCAGCCCCATGCGTGGTGTGCAGAGCCATCTGAATCCTGTGACAGTGGACTCACGAACCGTTCTCTCCCAGGCAGTGAGAATGCCTTGCCACGCTCCAGCCACCAGGGGCTTCTGGACTCTCCCACTTGGAGTTTAATGGATGTAACCTGGCAGCAACCAGTCTATATGTCTTCTGTAAATGATCCTCCAAGGGCTTACCTGTAGCTGTGCTGTCATGCTCCCAGGAATAATCACAAGGTTTGTGTTCATCTTCGTAAGTCTTTATTCTGTGATGAAACACATTAGGGGCAAGCATTGCTCGTAGACCTTTGTTAACTGTGCTCGGGTTGCCTATTCCAGACATTGCAAAACCAGTTTTTCAATAGTTTAGATATTCTTCATCTTTTCTCCTGACACCTTGTGGAAACTTCTGTTTTGACACTGTCTTTACTTACAGAATAATGTATGGTGGAAGTTTTCCTCCATATGAATGTGGTCCATATGTATACTTATGGACTGCATCTATAAGGATGACTGGGAAGTGAGGAGAGAGTGGTTTTGATTGGCTTTCTGGTATTTTAACCATGGACAAATGTTATGTATTTAATTTGCACGGTAGTATTTGCATAGTGTGCCTTAAGGAACAAAAAATTGTGTTTTATATGCTTGCTCCAGTTGCTCAAATAAATATACTTTGGAGGGTGGGGGGAATAAATCAAAATATGCTGTTGAAATACCGCTATTTTTTGGCATGCAGTGCTTGTGCTGACATTGTATTCTTTCCTGAAGCTAGCCTGAATGTTGCATTGTTGATATGTACCTCTCAACTTTGAAGTGCTTTTTGGAATGTGTAGGTGTGAACTAATTTCTAAGCTTTTCATTACACCACCCATGTAAAGGTCTTTTTCTTCTTGTTTTCTGCATTCAAATAATCTCACATGTTCATTGCGTTATCAGAAAAGTCTTCTGCATGATCCACATGTAATGTAACATTTTGAAGGGCTTTCTGTTTTTTGTTTACTTACAGACATTCACTTTAGCAATGCTGTATTTTCTAACTGCTTTGTAGTGTTTGGGTTGTTTTCCTCTGGGATTCAAAATGCACAGTTCAGATTTGAATTGCAAGTATGTTGCATTCAGTTTTGTTTAGTACTTCTTAGGCAGAAGTGGATATTTAGAAAAAAGCATGTGAAAGACAGGGCATGTACTTAGTGACTCCTTCTCTGTGAAACCCCTCCACCTTCCAGCAATCATTGGCTCAGTACTTTGGGTATCAGCATGATTCATAGCCCTTAATGAACCCTTTTTAAATGACTTGTGTAAAAGTCATTTTTGTACCCAGTGATACTTCTAGCCTGCACAATTATTTCTCTCATGTAATTAAATACAGTTCAAACAAGTACAACTTTTTGTGGACGTCAAACCTGCTGCTTGCTTTCATTTGGTTCCTCTTAAATCTTCCACTGTGAAAACAGTGGAAAAGCCTTTCCTATTCACCTTTCTCATTACTCATTACCAAAGAGATCTCTGCACTGCTGCCCTGCAGTCATCTCCTCTCCTCTCTGAGGACTCCCGGTCTGTTTAGTCTCTCCTCTTGAGGAAGCATCTCGTTGTCATCACTGGGTGCTTTTTGTTGGTATCATTTTAATTCTATAACCTTCTTTTTTGAGGGGATGGCCAGAGCTGCAGGTGGTATTCAAGAGCATTAAACAAAAATGTTTTCAGCAGATCTCCAGGGCATCGCCTCGTGCTACAAGTATGCAGAAGAAGCCTCGTGCAGTAAACAGAGCCTGACTAGAATAACTGAAGCAAACCACAAGCCTATCACCTAATGCATCGTTACTGCCACGGGAGGCGAAAAATGCCAGCCATGTTGTGCAAATGCAGATTTGTATGAAGGTGGGGAGGGAGGCAGTGTGTTAATAGCCACTTCGTACTGCCAGACAAGCATACTTGTATTATGTGGTAGGGGGAGACTGTGATACTGTGCAACTCCCTCGAAAACACTGCCACTTTGCCTATAGACACGGGGATGCCGGTGGCAGCAGTGCATGAAGCTCTGTAGGTCCCTCACGGTTAGCCACAATGACTCTTGTTCCTCTACTGCACTCATATAGTTTACGTAAGAGAAATAAACTACTCCCAACATGTAGATGCCGGGGTTTTTTAGGCCTTCTCCTGCAGTTAAGTTGTCAGACCATTGCAGTGCTGTGTTGAAAAAGAAGGAAAAAAGTTTACTTTTTTCCAGACTCGGATGAATTCTGGCTGTCAGCAGTAGTTTAAATCACAGTTCTTCCTACAAATAAATCAAATTCATAACCACCTCTTCTGGGCATTCATGAATACCACATATACTAAATACATCTCTGAAGAATAAGCGTCATTCTTCAAATGAATGATTTTGTTTCTCTTACTAACTATGTACTAAAACTCCCATAATAGTCACAGGGGGCGTAGAGACATCTTTCTATATTCAGTAGATAGGAATGCATTAGATTTTCCTCCAAATCTTTGTTGCAGTAAGGGACTTTTACTTACAATTATGCAAAGATCAAATTGTATGGATTCCCAGCCCCTGGGATTGTTTGTATGCTTGATTGTTTCCACCATAAATGGTTTAAGTGTATTAATTTTGTCTGTTTGTTTTTGGACTGGACTGCCAGACATGCTCGTTTTAGCAGCTCTCAAGATCTGTTTAGAGGATAATATCTTATTTTTTTCCATGCTGCTTTACAAAAAATCAGTTTGCAATTATAAAATGAAAAAGTATAATGAATGTCAGCACACTACTCATGGATTGTGTTAGGAACTGAATGGATCTATGATATTGAATGGCAGAGATGAACTCCTAATGCTCTTGAAATCTATAACAGAATTCCAAACAAATTCACTAGCACCAGGATTTCATGCCTTTCCATCTGTATTGACTGCATTTGGTAATTGATGGTTGAATACCTGAGAGAATTTTTTTCTTTTTGAGGAAAACACTAAGCATCCTTTCAAAGTGACCTGTTCCTGGGAGGTGTTGCTGGGGGACGCAGGGAGCCAGCTGGTCAGGCTGAAGTAAAAGCTGGAGCCATCTGTCAGGTTCTTTCTAAGATGCAGTAGAAAACTTTGCAGTTGTATGCAGAGGATGAACAGAAATAAAACCTAAATTTTAAAATATCCCCTTTCTTGCACACACCAGTCAGTGTGTCTACTTACATATGTCTACTTCATATCATAGAATTTGAAGACACATGTTCCTCCTGGATTAGCTAAATGAGCAAATCCTTTGCAATCTGCAACCTGGCAGAATATGAGAGACAGATTTGAGTTTTCTGCCTCTGTCTGGTTGGTTAAAAGCACAGAGGAATGACTATATAGAAGGTCTCTTATAGCTGGAATTAATGGGGTGTATGACATCTGTTCTAAGGAAAATGCAGGGAAATATAAATGGAACAATTTTTTCTTTTTTTAATGAGATATTAACCATAGTCCAATTGAGTTACTGAAACAGATGTGTGAAATGTATGTTGTGACATGGCTATCTAAAAATGTGGTGCTGTTCAGCCCCTAAATAACCCACCTTTCAAACAAATACTGCATTTTCAGATCCAGTCAGTGGCATTTGAGTAATGCCTCCTATATCCTTTTGTGTCCTTCAACCCAGGATGGATTGTCTCAGTTAATAGTCAGTATTAGGGCCTTCATAGTCATTTCATGTTAGTCTTTTCTTTGAACTTTACAGCTTTTGTTGTGGAGATGTCTGACTACTTTAAAATTCAAACGAGACAACCACCTTACTTCACAGAAGCCACCAATAGCCAACAGACAGCAGTAATGACCATCTTGGGAATTCTTGCCTGTTAAGGGGCTGCAAATTTTTTTTTAAATACATTTTGTTAGATTTCCTCCTCTGAATTTCTGTGATTTAAGGGTAGTTACAGAGATATTTTTGCCCATTCTCATTCAAGCCTCAGTCCCGCTAGGACTTTGTCCTTGCTGTCAAATATGCATTTCCAAGTCATGGTGACTCTGAAACGCTTGCTGGTGTTCTGTCTGCAGTCAGACTGCAGCAGGGTCACTTCAGGGCAGACCAGCCTATCTTGAAAGAGGCTTGTGTTGCCTGCTGCTCAAAAGCTAGTTGAAGGCTGCTTTGGAGTACATAGAGTAAAATACAAACTAAACTTTGCCACGTTATTTCTTCCATCTTTTATGTATTTTTCTACAAGCAGACAGCATGAAACAAAGCAGGAAACCAGGAAGGTGATCCTGAAGGGCTTCCTGTTCAGATGCCTTTCAGTCAGAGAATAAATCTTGTTGCAGGCTGACTGTGCATATTTAAGTCCAAAAACAAACAAACAAACAACACATGGCTAGTAGTAAAGCAAGGTGCTGCAAAAGGGTCAGGCTTACGAAGAAGCAGTTCTCTTGGCTTTTGCTTGAAAACATACATAGAATCCAGGTTTTTCTTGCAAGACATTGAAGTCTAATGAAGATGCGGGTTAAAGGCTACTGTGTTTTTGGTTGATTGGTTGTTTCTTCTTCCCAAACTATTTCTCAGCCATGACTGTAGGAATATACAGTTCAGGTGGCCTGAAGGAAGATGTATTTGAACGAGTTGCTTGTTAAAGTCATTCCTTTAAAGTTCTGTCCTTACTTGAACCTGCGTTCTACTCAGATGATCCCGTTATCTCGGAGACTGGATTAATTCACACCCAGTATCTTTCCATCTTTCCTGGCAGCAAAAGCACTATCACCATGGTCTCTCAAGAACAGTTTGCATTTTGACAGTAGTGTACAAACTTGCTTGTCTTTCATGCTTCTATTTGTTAATTTTAGTACTCAAGTATCTATGGATGTGAAACTCTCACCTTTGAGGTTTTCTGCATTACAAGAGTAGCACTGGAAGGCTTGGTCCTGGTTTTTATTTTTTCTTTTTGCACATTAATTCGCTATAGGCATTTGAACTCAGTCTTTAATTAATTGCAAGTCACCTGAAAAAGGTCACAGGGCGTTTTTACTGTTCAGATGACAGATATTATCACTTTATTTCTATATGATTCTCGAAGAATAAACACACTACATTTGTGACAACAACTTGGTGTTCCCCACAGTGCAGCAAGCTATTTTATTGACCAACTGTACACTGTAATTCACAACTTTATTAATTGGACTGTCCTTCCAACAGCCTCGGTGGCTTAGAAAGTAATCATAAAAAAACTGGAATATAAGTCATAGAGATATCTTCCATTTGTATAATTATTTCAACTCACCAGCTGCCTGTCTTCCTCCGTGGCAATACATTGGCATAATACAGGGCATATATACACTGATTGATCTTTAGACCTCACTTGCCTTGGTTTGAAATTCTGGAGGTATTAAACACTTCGTAGTTTCATTATGCATAACATTTTGCACACCACAGAAGCAAGACACTTTGTATCCTTTTGAAAGCTCAGTGGGAATCTTCGGTCAGAGATAGGTAGGTGATTTTCCTCCCAAAAGGCATCTTATAAACCTTCAAAAGTTTCAAGTGGCAAGGAATTGTAGAGATTTCTTTTATCTTACCTAAAATATGGCATAGTCAATGACATAGCAGAATTTAACATCATAATGGAACACAATATTAACAAAATCAGTAAAATACTCTAGCCCTCACTTTAGGTAAATACATTTGTCTAACTGCAGGCTTAAATCTAGAAACCCTCAAAACAAGACCTCACTTTCTGGAGCATCATTTTGAATACCAACAAAATATCTAGCAGTTTTCCATACTTCTCATGCTATTTTTAATCACAGACAATGATGTCCTTTTCAGTCTATGTATGCATGTTCCTAAAAGCCTTCCGTTTGGTCATACCAAGCTGTTCTGGATGGTGTCCCTACTGATGCCATGTATGGATCATTGACAAAGATCCTCAGAGCAAAGGTTTACTCAATCCTCAGAGTAAAGACTGTATCACAGTGACAAACTGTTCTTCCCACATCTAGAGAAGTCTTTGAACAGCAGGAGCTGAAGGAGGGAGTCAATATACACGGAGTACTGTTCTTTATTTCCCACAATGCCACTGTTACTCGTCCTTAAAATGAGCTACTATGACTGCTCTAGCCTATAACAAAAAGGAGGTGGTACTTCTACAAAGTACATAGATAAACTGGAACCTGTCACCACAGGACATTGCCTATGTAATTAAGGACGAAGCAAGGGAAATAACTCGAAAAGCCGCTAAAACAAAAGATGCATCGTCTGTCTCAGGAAGTCCCTAACCCCGTGTCTGCTGGAAGCTGGGAGGATACCGGGGCAGGTATCACTGTGCACGTGCCCCTGCTCTTTCCATCGATGGCACTGTTCGGGACAAGACGCTTGTCTGGATGAATACCCATTCTCGGGCAGTACAGCCTTTCCAACACGGAGGCAGGATGAAGTCCCTGCCTTCCTGCCCTGTCCGTGAGGGCACGCAGGAGCTGAGGAGGGCTCAATGAGTAATTGTTCTCAGTGACCACATTCATTTCTAACAGCTAACTTTCTAACTGCTAGTCCTTTCCCTGGACTAGCAATGCCACATACAAGTATAGTAATTTCACCTTTATAAGGTTATACATTAAATTCTACTTATGCTTTGGTACTTTAACATTCCTTACAGAGCTTGGTTGCGACTTGAAGATTTTCCGGTCTACTAACAGCAGTTATTATTATTACAATATTAAAAAAAAAATCATCTCTGCTTAAACTGCAGTATTCCATTCTCAGCGCAGGAATCCATGCTACTTAATTGCAACAAATAAAAGGAGAAAATGTTTAAAAAATAAGGAAGCATACAGTTCAGAGGGAGGCTGTTAGCATAAAATCATTACCCTAATAAAATTGTCCTTTGGCAATACAAAACTTAATCATTTTACTTCACTTGGTTTAGAATTTCAGAAATATTATGATCCCTTCATCTCAAATCAATATGGCACTGCAATGTCATACATATCTTCTATTTCCAGGATCAAATCAAGTAGTCAACTATATATATTAACAGTTTAAGAAAAGCTTTGAAAAAATCCAGTGTGTGTATAGAGTGGGCTTCATCATAGCAGAACATTTGTCACTATTCAATAATTCTAGTAGCATAACTTCTATTTTGTGTTACTAGAGATACAGCAGATGTCAAAACTATGGTGATACCGTGATAGTGAGTCTACTCACCATCACTCTAAGTGGAATTTGAAAGTGTTTTTGTAACTCTCTCTCTTGTAGAACTCTAATAAAATGACTAGATCTGGGGAAGATGAAGAGCAGTGGTGTCATTTACCTTGACTTTGACGCTGTCTCCCACTGAATCCAAATTATGATGTTATGATCTGGATGCATGGACAACTAAATGGATAAAAATGGTTGGATGGACAGGCTCAGAGGATAGTGGTTAATACCTGGATGCCAGTAACAAGTGGAGTAATGCTGATTTAATCAGCAAGCGAAAGTATTTCTGTTCCTTTTTCCAGAACCTGCAGTTGCAGTGCACAAAATGGCATCTGGGGTAGCAGCTCATAGTGGGACCCTTGAATTTAGTGAGAAACAGCCTGTTGAAATTATTGTGGAGTTGAGAAATGCAGTTGCAGAGCTATGACTGAATTCAGAAGATCAGAAGTTCAGAAGTCAGTTCCTGGCTCTGGGGCCTTACAGCAACTTTGTGCAAATAATTTAATTTCCTTGTACCATCTTCATCTGTGGAAATTTAAGCCAGGTAACCTAATCAGTTTAAATTATAGGTTAATTTGTTGGTATCTCATCTTCTCTGAAATAGATTACGGGCTGATCATTCAAATGCCCAACAGGCTGATCTGAGGGCACTTTACCATGTGCAGCTACACATGAACTTTAGGAGGGTGAGATGTGTGTGTTGTAACTCATTTAGCAGGAGCTGAAAGAGGAAATTAATACGAGGTTAATTTACTGCTGCTGTTGTTCTGTATTCTGCTGGGACATACAGTAAATGTGCTGGTCTTGTTTTATATGAAATAAAACAAATTGCATAATCTACCTATAGAATGAAGACTAGTAATACCTTACTGCCTTAAATTGTCTTTAGATTAAAGAAGAAGTCCCAGTCAGTGGATATTAGTGGGCCAGGATGCAGCCCAGTGGCAGCTGAAGCTCAGACACCTCAGCCCAGTAAATCTTTGCTTGCCACTAAGACGACTACTTCTGAGGAGGAACAGAACAACACCGCAAACACACAAAGGCGCAATCCGCGGAGGAGTGAGTTGAAGAGATATTACACCATTGGTGAGTTTTCTTTCACAGAAAATTTCAAATGTAGTTAGTAAAGTGGCAAGGTCTTCCTGTTCATTCATGCTTTCTTTCCTTTGGTTAATTGTATTTGGTTGCTAAGAGTACTAATGTCCACAGTGAGCATTAAGTTGTTCTATCTTAATGCTGATGTCCAGTTACCCTTAAGAATTAACCTGCTTTATTTATCTTGCACTGTTTACAGAAATTCTTTTCCTCAGCATTTTTTTTTCTCTTAAAAACTATTGAATAAAACATGGAAGCAATTCTCTGAGGAAGGATATAGAAAAAAACCACCTTTAGGCACTGATAATTTGGAAAGCTAGAAGGACTTCCAGTCTCGAGGAGAAGGCTGTTGAGTGTGAAGTATTTCCAGTACAATGTAGCCAGGATTAGTTATGGGGTTCTGGGTATTTTTTTCTGAGTATATTGGATTTCTGGATATTCTTCTGAGATTTCAGCATCTAAAAGCTTCCTAAAACCATCTTAGGTATCCTAGCAAATGTTTCATGCCTTGCTTCCCCTTAAATCTTTTCAGGGCTGAGACTTAACTGACTCCTTTGATAACTACAGAGTAGTGTGTTACTTTCTGAGGATCAATGTAGTCACAAACTAGGATTAGGCAGGGACTGTAAAATAGAAAATAGCAGATTCTAGTGATGTGGTTTGTGTACAGTTAGGCTGTTAAGTAGCTTAAACAAGCATATTAAACCTGTTGCTCGCCTAATACAATTACACAGCATTTTCACCTTGTTTTGACCTTGTTTGCAAGTTCTTCTCAACTAAAAACAATCCTTGTCCAAGATCAAGCAACATGAGCTAATCATTATGATGATAAATAGATTACAAAAATGTGTTGAAAATCTGATGCTTGCAGCTGGCTTTGCTTCTTTCATTTTAAAATTAGTATTCTGCTATGTTAACCTCAAACCAAACTGGCTAATGATAGTGTTTATGGTGGTGACTAATGTAGCTTGAGTAAACTAACATCACTTATGTTTTGTGTTAATCTCTCATTTTTCTTAACAACTTCCTTCAGTAATTATAATGATAATGATTTTCATAGCACTTGATAGATACGAGAGCTGAGTTCAGATCTAGATATCTAAAAGAAGTATGGAATCCATGTTTAGGCATGTACAAATATGCATATTTTATGTTTTAAAATACAATTTTCAGCATTATTTTACCTATTAAAACTTAACTTCAAGGGACAGCCTGATTTGTTAACCACTACCCATAATATTTAATGTGTGCTAACCACACAGCTTAAAATTATCGCTATAGAAATGCATAACCAGCCTTACTTTATCAACTTGTGGAAAGAGTAAAATCAAAATGATAAAAAACTATGTTTTTTGGATATTTACATCATTGTAGGAATATATACATTCAGATCTCTGAAGTGCTTTCCGTAAACCTTATTCTACTTTACAGACCCAAAAACATGTGCGCATTCACCTTGCACACACGTGCTTTTCAGGAGAAATCACAGCAGCTTGTGTATGCTCTCAGCTACTGTGAGCAGCTATAGCCAATTGTCTAACAGATTGTGTTCCAAAATCTTCATACTCTGTAGCATCAAAATATTTTTTAATTTTATATCTCATCTTATGCGTACAGAGATTTGCCTAGGACCTCTGGAGGGAAAAAGTATCCTGGTAATTTCAAGAGATTTTAAAATTCCATCAGCACTGCTCCTACTTTAAAGAATCACCCACAAAATACTTATTTTGCATTTCATCTTTCTGATAAATTGCATGTCAGATGCTCCCCAAACTTAATGAGTGCAGTTGTAGTGTTTAAAAGTGGGGAAAAAATATGTTAGAGAGAGAAGGACTGAGATGAAGATGCAACAGGGAAAAGCTATGTGCTCAGATAAAATGAAACAGAAAATGGAGATACAGTGAGGAGGAGGAATAACTGTTCCATATGGCAGGCTCAGCAGGCAGGAAGGCTCCTGCACCTTCAGTGGTGAACTTGTGTGAAGAAATTGAGTGGGAACTCCTAGATTAATAAGGCAACTGTAGGAAAAACAGTCTGCATTGTGGGTTGGATAAAATTGTTTGGGGAACTCTAGAAAGAGCACCCAAGATGCTTTAAAAAAAAATCTAAAATTAGGCTTTTTAGGTGCTTCAGGCACTTAAAAATTCAGGCCACTTGTTTCTGAAGTGAAGGAGAAAAAGTAAGTATCTAGGTCTTCAGCACTCTGAAAAGTGGGCTGGAGCACTATGATGGAGTATTACAGGGGTAACCTGTATCAGCTGGATGCTGTGTCCAGGCTACAACTAGCTCTTAGCTGGGCTGCGCTTAGACCAGCTGCAGCATCACAACTATGTTGCATGTAGAAACCAGCTGAAGATCTCTTGATGCTTTGATGCCTCAGGATATAGGTTTAGCAGCTTATTAAGGTGACTTAAGTATCTCATGTTGTGCTACATTACCCTACAAAGATAGATACTTGAAGAGTATTCTCTGGGTCCTACTAGCCATGAAAGTTGTGGTGTAAGATGCTTAGATGCCCCTAAGAGGATGTTGCCTATCTACCTAATACTGTTTTTGTAGATGTAAAAGGCTTTATTTTGTTCTATTTGCTATTAAAATAAAACTACAGCACTGGTATGGAGTAAATTAATTATTTGAAATGAAGATGGTAACATAAACATATTTTCCTGATTCTAGGAATCAGGCAGTAGAAATCATGAAGCAGAACATTAGTTTATACTAGAAAATGTTGTTAGAGTACAGTATTGGGGGGGAAGAGGAATGAAGCAATTTTTAAATAGTAGGTCCTTATACTTTCCTAAAAGCCTTAGTGCAAATCTTGTTACATAGGTGTCTGCTAGGACAAAATGCCGTGGTTCTCTAATCATTTTGCTCAGTTGTGCATTTAAAAAATATATATTTATATTCCACTTGCCAAAAATAGAAACAATAACTTTTCCTCTACAATTGCTCGTACAAATGAGATCATTAGAAAAATTTTTTTTAAGTATTTTCTACTGTTTATTGTGGCCTTGAAAATGCCAGTACTCTACACTACTATATTCCTAGAGTATGGACATTTTCAGAGCAATGGAACTATACTGACATAAAATCAGCATGGAAGAGAAATAATGCTTTTGGGGTAAGCAATATTAAATGAATACTTATTAGCTGTCTAAGTTTTCAAAACAGGTCACTACTAGCTAATGCCAAAGAGTCAAATACGAAAAGCCAGAATTTCTTGTGGTCTCCAAATCTTGCATGCAAGAGACAATGTCTCACTGGGTAGTCACTTTAAATTTAGCAGTGACTAGTTTAGTCACTACTGCTAATTTCATACTTCAAAATGTATTCTTGTGAAAATAAGATGGATCTTCCAAAGAATCTAATGGTCCATAAATAGAAGTAATGACTTGTCACAAGGATTATTATTAATGCACTAAACAGTTTAACAAAAAGAAAGATTTTACAGGGAAACCTAACACGAAATCTTTTTTAAAGAGATTAAGTAATAACCAGCTTCTTTTACAAAAGGGAGAACTAAATGAGAACTAACGAGATACTATTTAGTGGACATACTTATAACACCCTGGTGCTGTATTTCTTTATACCCATGCTACAAATTGACTCCATTTAAGTCATGACTTTTATAATAATTTGGAAGCATAAATAAATATCACTTATGTGTTACATGATAGTTACATGTGCAATAGATTCTCTTTATTTCTGCCTACATACATTCCAAGCTACTTCCATTAAAATTATTATTTTCTTTAAAACATGTCAGAGCAAACAGATTTAAGTGTAAATTTATCCACATTTATAATGCTTATTACTAAATCTATGCTGTGCCACACTATCTGCTAATATAAGATTGTTTGTGATGCAATATTAATACATAGTGTGACTGGACTAACTTCAGTTAGAGTGGCAATTTCCTATGTCAGCGTTCTCTTACCCTGATGGAGCTTTGTCACCCTTTTGGAGAAGGAAGAAACCACTGCACTTGAAAATAGACATTTGCTTAAAAAAACAAACTGAGAATCTCGTGGGGATTATCTCATGGGACCATTTGCTATTGCAGTCTCTGATTAAAAACAAAGTTGGGGGCTCTGTCTTGTTCTCTCCTCAAAAATAAGCACAAGTCTTATTTGGAGGGCAGACATCAGGTCATTGTGGCTATTTCTTTGTTAGTGCTGAAGTTCCTTCCTGCTCTTAGAGGTTTTATTTTTGGCGCTCTTAAAATACCTTAAATCTTTGATGGGACTTGTTCTGGTAATAATCAGTGTATATATTTCGGAGAGGTTTTTGTGCAAAGAATACTCCACTTTGTTTCCAAACGTGTCTTTGAAAGGTTCTTCTTATCACTTGGAGGTTGAATATATTTGCTTCTTCTCTTCTGCAGAATTGAATAAGATTTTATTCTCTAGTAGCTTCCAAATATCCAATTTTTCTTATTCACACAAATTTGTAGTTTTTCTATTCACCTTTGATGTTTGTTGCTAATACTAGCAAAGCATGACATGTAGGTAGGTATATTAGAAGTTGTAAGCAGGTAAGTGGCAGAGGTGGGTACAGCAGAAGCTGTAAATTTGAGTTGTATTCTCTATTCTCTCCTTTTTAGGGAAGGACAGATGGGAGAGGAAGCTGCCAACTCTCTCCCAGTGGGTCCAGATGCAGTTCACATGCATTTGTGGATTCTGACTCTGTCCTCTTCAATGCACCTATAATTTTCTTCTTGAACATTCACTGCTTTTTTGAGAAACATCATTCAAATTGCTTCCTTTCAAATACAATCTCGGAAACTTTGGGGGGAGTAGGTTGTTTTCCAAGCACTTCATTACCTGTTTGTGAGTGATAAGGAAAGTGAAATAATTTGTGCAACATGTGGATAATACAGAAAGTGGCTTTCATAGCAACAGTAACTATGCAAAATTCTTACTCATTCACCTTTCATGACCATTTTTATTAGTGATTCACATCATGTAGCTACTCTGGATGAGCAAGCAAGCATTTGTTCACATCTTTGTTTTTCTCTATTTTAGAATTTAAAAATCAGAGCCATTAAAAGCCACTTTTTAATGTCGTACCCTTCTTTTGTCCTTTACAGATACTCTGTGTATCTTTTGAATATAAATGAGTTCTGAGCTATAGAGGCAGCATCCACTGGAAGAGTGATGCTCATTAATGTCCTTTCATCTCAGCATGTCCCTTTTCTAAGCATTCTGATTTTGTTTTTAATCATATAGATTGCTATCATATCATCTGCTGAGTCATTTTGGGCGAGAAATATTTCAAGATTTCATAATTTCCCTGCTTCACATGGGAACAAAATTGAAATCTTTTATAGTTTTACAGACAAGCTGCTCAACTTGCAAGATCAGCCAATAGTACCTCCTCTCCAGTTTGAATCTATGGAGAGAATAAGAAAGACTGATTTGACCTCTAGGCTCTGGGATGATACAGGTTTAGTCACTGTCAGTCTAGCTCTCTTTGGAGGTCTTCTCTATAAGCAAACCATGATTGAAGAAAGGACATGATTTCTCACACCTCAAATGTGCTTTGAGACCTGTCTTTTGAGTATTGTGAGATAGAGGAGCCTTTCTTTTAGCAGCAAAGGAATTAACAAGGCAAGTGTGGGTTCACCACTGAGATGGGTGGGTGATTTAGTGACAGCAGATGCAGATAAGGCTGAGGCCTCTGAGCCTGGAGACAAGGTTCAGGGAGGAGGATAACTACCAGTAGCAAAAGAGGACTGACTTAGGACCCTTGAGAAAATCTTGAGTCATACTAGTTCATGGGACCCAGAGGCATGCAAGGGTGCTCAAGGAGCTGGCTGGGGTCACTGTGAGGCTGCTCTATATCATCTTTGAAAGGCCATGGAGATCACAGGAGGTCCCTGATGACAGAAAAAAGACAAATGCTGCATCTCTCTTCAAAAAGGGCAAGAAGGAGTATCCAAGGAACTACAGGCTGCTCAGCCTCACTTTCAATCCCTAAGAAAATTGTGGGGCAAGTTCTCTTTGAAGCTATTTCTGGGAACATGAAGGAGAAGGTGATTAGGAATAGCCAGTATGGATTTACCAAGGGTAGATGATGCTTGTCTAACCTGATAGTCTTCTGTGATGAAGTGACAAGATTTGTGGTTGAAGGGAGAGCAGTAGATGCAATCTACCTTTACTTTAGCAAGGGTTTTGACATGGTCTTCCAGAGTATCCTTGTATCCAAATTGGGACATAATGGTCTAGATGGTAAGAAAAACTGGCTGGATCATCAGACTCAAAAGGTGGTGGCCACCAAGATGTTTGGGGGCTGGGGCACTTGCCCTGTGAGGAGCAGCAGAAGGAGCTGGGCTTGTTCAGCCTGGAGATAGGATGTCTGTGGCGGACCTCACAGCAGCCTGCCACTACCTGCAAGGAGGTTTCTGAGAAGACACAGCCAGGTTCTTTGCAGAGATGCACGGGAGGAGAAGAGAAAATGGACCTAACTTGAAATGAGAGACTCAGACTGGATATAAGGAAAACCTTTCTCCCCATGGGGACAGTCAAGCAATGGATCAGGTTGCCCAGAGAGGTCATGCAATCTCCCTCTTTGGAGGTTTTCAAGACGCAACTGGATAAAGTCCTGAGCTACCTGGTCTGATCTCATAGGTGAACCTGCTTTGAGCAGGAGGTTGGACTAGAGACCTCCTGAGGTCTCTAACTTGAGTTATCCTGTAAATCTTTTGACTACAAATGTAAATATTGCTTGAAATCTATCAGCATCTTTTTAGAAAGATTTTTGCTTCTTTTAATCAATCTCATTTTCTAATAGTGATGCATTTTCTAAAAATAATGAATATCAGCATTGATTTCTAGCTTACATGAAAAACCAAAAGGTTCTTTTCCAATAAAATTCTTGATAGTCTCTCTTATTTGTGTATTGAGACACTCAAACTTGAAATTCCAGGCAATGTACTGACAGGGAGCTGTTCCTATCTTGCAGCTTTCATTGATAAAGAAGGCTCTTCTTAACAGCTTAAAAAAAGCCCAAATTTTTCAGTCTTCAGCATGGAGTGTAAGGCTAAATTAATTTCCAGTAAGGCTAAATTACTTTACCAGATAATTACCAATTATCTGGTAAACATCTCTATGAGAAAAGGAAATATTATCATACCAAAGCACCTATTTTGGTGATTCATATTTTATTTGTCAAATGTGAAGTTTCTAGACAGCTTGATAATGTTATACAGCTAAAAATGCACTTAAACCACACATTTTTATAACCAATTTTACTAAAAAAAAGTTAAAAATAGCTGAATTCATTACCTGTTCTTCAGATTCTCTACATTAAAAAAAACCCTTAAGGTTTCCAAATTCTTATCTTAAAATATCATGGAAAACCTGTTATTTCTAGAACAACCTATTATTTCTATTTTGGGGGTCATTTCTGGTCTCCATGTAAGTATCGTGAAATCTATGATATCTGCGTAGCAATCAGAGACGCGAAGTGCGTAACAATGCTCCAGTCGCATTGCTTGTTTTTTATGTATTCTAAAACTATTTTTTTCATCCATAGAGAAATATGGAGGGCTGAAAAAAGACAATTTGAAAAGGACCAAAGCACAAATACTGCAGTTAGTCGCCGTTTGGGAATTGACTTCCCTTCCCTCTGAGGCCGCCATTAGGATGGCAAAGCCAGTGAGTTTCCTTCCTTACAAGGTAGTATATGTAAGCACAACATCTAAGATCAAATTCTGATGTCCCTTATTCTAGAATAGCTCTGTTTCCATATGCTAAAATAAAGCAGAAGTCAATTCTGAATAAAGTGACTAACTAAAAGATGGTGTCTCTTAATTCCTCTTTTTTAATGCAGTCAGTACTGCAGGAAGCGGAGCGAGACAGTAACCACCACCAATTCTAGCAAGTGTTTCGCTGACCTGGGAAGCTTTACGTTCCTCTGGATCACTTGACTACAGCTCTTCCCTTGTCAACAATACCCCTTCTGAAGGGGTATGGGGACCTAGGGTTCAAATCTGTGACTTGCTGTTGTGAGTTGGTAACATGAGATGAGCTCCAGCTCCAGCTGAGCTTTAGTGCAGGAGGCACAAGCAGTCTGTCTGCTAGAGCAGCTTTTCGAGTCCTGCGTCTGTGTCAGAGCAGAGTGGCCTGAGCTGAAAGGGCAGAACTATCTCCCTGCCTTACAAGCAGATTGTTTTCCCCTGAGTCTGGCAATGGTCAGATTCTAGCCATTCCCATTGTACTGGGACTGACACTGTCTAATCTTTCTGGGTTTCTGAATATAAGAGGCTTCCAAATATCTCTACAGCCCATACTAGATTCCAAACACGTGGTTTAAAAAGCTTCCTCTTCTGCTGTCATTTTTTTTTTCTTTTTTTCAGCTAAGTTTTGCCCTTTAACGACTTCAAGCTTTCTTTTTGGTTGCACCTCATTCTTATTTATCTGACAATCTATCAGGAGACAGAGCTTCTGGGTTAGGTTCATCTCTAGGACAGCTTGCTGTGAAGTTCCTTTTTGGATTTTAACAAAGTGCCTCATTGTTACACTTCCCCCCAAAATCCTGTGGGAACTGTGTGTTGCTGCCAAGCCTTGATTTGTATCTTGGGCTATGAAGAGCAGTTGAATTTTATCGCTGAGTTATTGTATTGCTGAGTCTTCCTCAATTACAGAGCATTAGTATGCACATAGAAGTGTGTAAAGACTTTACAAGCATAAAATATTCAACATTTATGAAAGAAGTCTTTTTATAAATTTAGATACTAATTGGCCAGATATGTTAATGAAAACTAAATAGTGGCAGCAGCACGCTGTTTCCAGTGAATCTAGTTAATATGCTTGAGAGATTCTCTTATTCTTTTAGTTTGCAGAAGACAGAATGACTGTCTGTTTCCTCTGCCAGAGAAAACACGACAAGCCTGATTTGTTCTGAGAGTTGTTGATTTGCAGTTTTGCAGCCACCTTAGCTGTACATTTGCTTATAGGTATATGAACATGTGTGACCACTTGGGTATGTAATTAAATATTTTTTGATTTATCTACAGTTTAAATTATGTTGTTCCCTTTTCATTTGTATGTCAAACAGTGATGAGCTTGGCTGTTCATTAGTTTGCCAAGATTCTGATATTTCTGCTCTGAATAAGTCTGAGAGAGGAAATAGGTCCTGCGTAGTCATTTTTGAAATATGTACAAAGAAAGTTAAGCAATGCTTGAAGAATTCGCTTAAACTCATTCTACAGATGGAACTATAAATGTTTTATCTGAGAACAAGAAATTACTGTTTTGATAAAAACATGACACGCTGATTGTTCACAGGTCAAGACTTTCAAACATAGGTGCTAAAGTTAACCGTTAGATGTGTATTGAAAATTGCTGGAAACTCAGAGAAAAGGCAAGTCCATTGTGAATCTTGCGAAAATATTGAATGACACCATTGTTGATTCTGAGCTAACAAAAAATGATCTAGCACGTGACCCAAATTCTGCTGTAGCAGAAGAAGGTCCTGCGAACCCCAGTGAGACTGCAACTAGATAATCCATGGCTGATTTTGCTCTTATAGTTTTTATGCAAGGTAGAACAATTTTCTTGCATTGTCTAGCATTGATCTAAACCTACATTGATTAGTTGCCCTTTTTTTTAATACTAAATACATACATACTAAAACTGTCAGATAGAAGAGGATAATAGTTATAAAAGATAAACCTAATTTCTTGTTAGTAAAGAGTTCATTGGCTGCTGGAAAACAAACCAAGCCAAGTAAGGCATGCGGTTTGGCTTTTTTTATTTACTACATTTTCCTTTAAGGGGCTGTCACAGATCAGGGAACAACTGCAGGCAAAAGGTATGAGAATTAAGATAGGTAATATGAGAAGTGCTCACCTCACACTCTCCTGCAGTCTCTTGCAAGAGGGGAAGAGAGTGAAAACCAGATTGTTTTTCCATGGCAAGGTTGTTCTGAAAGTTTGTCTTTTCAAATGAGAATAGATCTCGTGAGTCTTTGGAATAGCGTGCCCTTATTGCACTTGATTGTAGCTAACCTTCCAGAACACTTTTTCTAATAAGCACCTTTAATAAAGGTGGACTGGGTTCTGTTCAGTGTCTCAGTATTAATTGAACAGGATTTCTACATTTGGTGGTCTTATAGAAGTCCCATCTCCTTCCCTGCTTTACTGCCATAAACACCTGCTTTTCTTATTTTTTTTGCTAAAGACTGAAAATGCATTACTTCAATTTTGTTTGGATAGCTTGCCATTTATTTATTAAGAGCAAAAAGCATTTTTGTCTATACTAGCAAGATAAAAAAGCAAGAACAAATTCTGCAAATAATTTTTTTATGATTTAACTTTTCTTATTCCTCTGTTGGGATTTGCTAAATGACAGTAATGCATAACTTGCAAGTGGCACATTTAATATTATTTTTTTAATGTAATTAGTAAACCTGTCTTACATTGAGAGAAAATAAAAATTCTTTATAGACACAATTCTAATATTATTTAGCAAAGAAAGGCTGAGAGGTGATTTCACATGTATGAAATTATATGGGTGAGGGATGTGCAACTTAGCTGACGATTTGTCTTTAAGTTATCTGTAATTTGTTTCAAAGCTGAAGCAAAACACATTCATGCTACATCTGAGATGCGCTTTTTTAATACAATGTGTCTACTGTTGTGATGGTTTCTCCATTGCTTGGAGCCTTAAGAACTAAATGTTCTTCTAAAAGATGGTCTACTTCAGTTAGAAGTCACTAGCTTCCTTTGAGCATGACTAGGAGAAAACACAACCCTGCAGTCAGTCAGATAGTGAATAGTCTCACTACTGCAGTAAGTAATAAAGCACGAGTTAATGAGCTCTGCTTGGGTACAGGAAGAGATTTCTGATTGCAGAAGTAAAGATGCTGGAGACAAGGAAAGGGAAGCACTGCAGATATGAAGAATGCATGGTCAGTGAAGCACAAGGGGAAAGCAGCAAGGGTAGGAGTGCAAGCAGATGAGAGAGAGGTCTGGGGAGTGGGGAGCAGAGGAACTGCAATGAGAAGAGCTTGGATAATGATGCACTGTATCAAAATAGTCCCTCCTGGCATCATAATCCAATATTCTGTTAATAAAATCAGGCAGTGTACTTCTGTTTCTCCATTCTGCTAAAAATATTCCTGGCGATCATATTCTTGGTATCAAGACATTTTTAATTTTAAAGAACTGGAAGAGAATTATTAGCTAATTTACTTTATGAGTGAAAATACATAAACCACATTTCAAATAAACCTATAGGCAGAGCTTTCCCTTATTTATATGCATGTGGGGAGAGGAAAGGAGTATATTTAGCATGTTTTGTGTACCCACGCACTAGTAGACTTAATATTTGCCCTTTTTCTACTGTCAGGATGCCTTCTGTATGAATATAATGTAAATTTAGGGAGGAAAAAAGCTAAATATAATTTGATTTTTAGTTGCTAGAGATTTCACTGAAATCATGTTTTTCTAACTGATGCACTTACTTTCAGCTGTTCAAAATTAATCTCTGTATGAATGCAAAATGATATATAGTGTTATCTAACTTCATATGCTAAAGAGGTTATCTCTTGCCTAACTGCACACTGATCTGTCATTTCTGAATGTTCATAAGCTAGCTGTAAATTAATATACTACCCCTGTGACCTGGCAGATAGGAGATGCACATTACGAGTTTTTTGTTGTTAGTGGTGGTGGTTTTTTTAGTGTAATGTATAGATTGCTCTATCTTTGCTAGAGGAGACAGTGAAAAAATATTTTTGTGACTTACAGCACACATTAGGAGATTTACAATGATTTTTACATTTTGTGGAATATATTCCATGATCTTCAGGCTCATCTGCTTCATCTGCTCAATAATCAGACTCTTCATCTGGAAAAAGTTCCCTTAAACCATTTACAGTAACACTACAGCTTTCTTCTGATATTTATCCTGCTGAAACCGCCCGGGTCTTCAGTTGCCTTGCTAGTTGGTTGCTTATGGCAGAAGAATCCATCCCATACATGGGATGTATGTGTAAATTGCTATTAGCTGCACCAATGTGAAATAAAATATCAGTATGCATTCTTCCCCAGATGTTAGGCCAACAACATGCTCATTTGGGGAGGGCAACTGCATATCGAAGAACTGACTCTCAGTCTAAAGCAAAAAACAACGTGTGGGTCAGTCGGCTTCCTCTGTCCCAAACCTTCCTGCAGAGGCTCTGCGTAACCCCAAGGTAACAACAGCGTGGTGTGTCTTCCCAGGAGCCACACGTTTTGCACACTGAGAAAATAAATTCGGAAGGCTGTGTAACAGTGCCACCAGGTGATAGTATCAAATGTAGGGCTTGCTGCCAGAGTAACTCCCTCGAACAGTTATTTGCAGACCGGCTCTGTTATAAGTGTAACAGCGTGTTTTTCCTCCCTGGCAACACAGTCGCATGCTAATGGCTCTTTGGTGATACAGATTTTCAGACATAGCTAACCCATGTTAGTTATAAGATCCATAGTAAAGGTGATAGATATCTGGGGGATTTTGTGGGGGGAGCGTGTTGCTTTTGGGATTCTTTGCAATTTCTGTGGGGCTTTTTTGGAGGCAGGTTCAGGTTATGGCAGAAGGATCTGTCTCATGGAGCCGGTTTACTTCTGATGTAGTACAGATGAGAGAATAACCAGGACGATATTCTAAAGAATACCACAGTCTGAAGTTATTTATATGAAGCCCCCGAGGCACACAGGATAAATGTATTAATTGTTACTGATTGCGATCTGACTCTAGATAATTTAGCATCAAGTAATCTGCACGTGTTATTTGAAAGCAGTTTGACTTATATGTGACATAAGCAAAGATCCTGTGAAATTGTTCGTGTAGAAGAGCTGCTAGGAATGAGATCCCAACCTAGTGGGAAAAGTCATATTAAGAAGATATTTGTAAACCTAAGGGGTTCTGCTAACACTCAAGATATATTAGCATAATGAGAAGGCTGTTTTCATGTACTCTACCAGCATAGCAAGAGAAAATTAAATAAACAGGAGTCCCTTACAGCACAGTGTATTCAGGAAGAGCTGATAAAGGTAATGCAGAATGATTAAGATTTTTAAATAATTTTGTTTTTCACTATATTCATGCTTGTTAATAAAAACTGGGTCTTCATTTAAAATGTAATTGGAATTCATTGCTTGAAGCAATCTGCCCCAAATGCACATCCTACTCAAAGAAATGCGACAAGTTGTTGAATTAATGGAGGGTGGGGGAACCAACATGTTTTCAGTCTAATGCTCATGTTCCCTTTACCAGGGTTTACGCTTTGCTGAGGCATAAGGAGGTGAAGACACGAAGAACGACTATACACACTCATGGGTGTTACCTTTCTTGTTCAGAGGAAGGAGCAGGGAGGGAGAGATGGAGGAGATCTGTTTGCCCTTTTTGGGGGGTGGTTGGGGCAGCCGTAAATTCACAGCAAACAGTGGAGAATTACTCTTTCTCTTTGTAAGCTCTATCTATAAATTGTGTAATTCCCGCTTCGTGTCTCAAAGCTGATGACAGTCCTTACCTGTTATTCTGTTATTTTCTGTGAATTTGGGAATGTGTCCTTCTTCTCTTGAAAAAGCTACTGTTAGGGATCAGAGCACTCTCTGATATGCAAGGTTAAGAAATTATAAAACTTCCTGCTCTTTCAGTAAACTGGACTTAATAGAAGCATAATTTGTAAACTGCCCTAATATTAGTTAGCTAGGTGGAAGGTTTAAATGTGCTTTTATCTTGTCGTATTTGTTTGACTTGGTCAAAGCTGTCTTCATGAGACTGTCTTTTTGTCTATTTAGAGCAGTCCAACGAATGGTTGTAATCCTCCTACCATCAATACCCCACGAACAAGCTCAGTTTGAGCTATTCAATGTACAACACTTCTGTTCTTCTCAGTATGATTGAAAATTTTGTTTCAGCAGATTCTGTTTCTCTAATGTAAGCAGGATCAAGCAATTTTCCTCCACCTTTCTTTTGAAAACCCTAAGTAAAAGGCTGCTGAAAATGATGGTCTTGGATCATTTCTTTAGGAGAGATATGAAAGGGCCTCTGTCTTCCAGGCCAGCAAAGCACTGAAGTTTTGTGTTGAAGTGCACACAAATTCCTGTTGAAGTAAACTGAACTATTCACGTGAAATTCAAATTCAGTAACTGTGAGCACAGGCTACAATAAATAGGTAGCATTCTTTCGTTATGTTAATGGCGATCCTCTTTGTTTTCATAATGCCAACAATAACAGCAGGTAAGTTTGTTGCTTTGCAAAGCAATTTATTCCCTCTGGGTGTCTTACAACATTCCTTGTTCCTGTTTCCAGCTCGTAATTCTGATTTTACTGTCTGAGAACAACTGTATAGATATGCCAGGGCAGACTCTTCTAACCACAGAATAAACTTTCACAGTAAATGGCAGTACCAACAGTTCATTAATTTGTATTGATTGGAAATCCTATTAGAAATTATTGAAGCTGGGAAGAAAACACACCAGTTTTAGAGGTCCCACATGCTCTGATATAGGCTATAGTAGCCTCTAAGTGCATGTGGAACTAATAACGAATTATCTATGATGCCAGTCAGGTTATTCGTATTTCTTAATGGCTAGTGATAGTTTTAAGAATTATTTTTGAAATGCAGCAGATATATGTATGCTGCCATCCTCTCAAATCAATTTCTTTGTGTTTTGGGGCAGGAGAGGGTCATTAGTGCAGTTGCATATCCCACAGGGCACCTCTTACCCAGTTTTCTACTTCAAAATATCAGTGCCTACAAATCTGATTATTAAATTAAATGTCTTCCACTTAGCCACTTAGAATTTGGGAAGCCAGGTAACTTAAAAACAACTAAAGCTGGAGGCAGATACAAAATTATATAGATTTTTATGTGCAATCCAAATGTAATCTACACTGATGTGTTCAGTCCTGATCCCTATGTAAGAGGTATAAATCTGCACTAGCTCTCAGTGTTTGCGAAGTTTACTCTGAGTTTGCTTCATCAAAACTTTAAGCAAAATCTCACCCATCATTTCTACAAAATGCTGTTCTTCAGGCTGTATAGGGTGAAAGAGAAATTTGCTTCACCTGTATAAAGGTGTGATTTAGGAATTTATCCTGTTTTCTCAAACTGTTTGTCATTGCAAAGCCTGACTGGTGCACATGTCCACTTTAGGACCCTCCAAATCTGGGTTAATTTTTTCGTAATTATTTCCTTTGTGTGTTGTGGTGTTAATTTTATCTTAAAGAAACAAAGCATGAACAATGCAAAGGAACGAATTCCACCGACCTGCTTTGCAGTATTGAAGCTGACCTGTGACAGGAGTAATTTGTACCAGTTGCAAGGGTAAAACGTGGTCTTCTTGGAAACCAGTTACCTCTTTTCAAATAAATACATGCAGTGAGAACACCATCTGTGAATTTCTAATAACTTTGTGAATCAGGATCTGATCACTGAAGTTGAACTTCTTGAGGCACAAGCTGCAGTGGAAATTAGGTTCTGGTTGCTGCACAAAGTAATCAGCAGCAGCAAGGGAAATACACCTCTTCGCTCCAGGTCTTTTTGCAGTGCGTGGTAACGTTCCACAGGTGGTACAGTTTCACAGCAAGTGACCCAAAACCATCTGTAGACAAGTACCTTGTGTCTGAGTGTAATCAGATCAAAGAGATGTTCCTGGCTTTTCCCATAATTTTAACTTCAGCAGTAGCATTAATGTGGCAGCAGAAATACTTTTTCAACATTTAAGTATATGTCTTCTGTTACAATTCTTGCTATAGATTGTCAGTATGAAAGTATAATTCCTAAGAGGCAAGCTCTGTGTTTATCACATAATTAAATGCTATGATTTTCATAGCATTGATAAATATGAACATAAGGTAATCCTGTTATCTAGAAAAGGGATGTAAATGTGGAAAAGCAGCTCATTACAAAAGTTAAAAATACTATTATGAATTCTGTTCTCTAACTGTAAAGGATTTTGATTAAGAACATTTTTCTTTCTAAATATTTTACTAATGAGTACATAATGAATTAACTACTTTTCTGATCGTTCAAAGTTTCTCTGGACACTTACTGAAATTTGATAGTGAAAACAGTTTGACTCTGTTAAATGATTTACTTTTTCACTTAAAAATTTTTATTCATGGACTGATTATAAGATTACTTGACTAAGCCAAGACAACTTCTTGAATGAACACAGTGTATTCTCAGTAGCTATCACAGTAGCCTACGAATAATAGTAAGTGACCAAACTATTTATTCCTGTTGCATCTGGGAGTCCTGCTAATGAACCTCTTGTGCTCAGTGCATTACAAACAAAAGCCAGTCTTAGCTTCAAAGAATTGACGGTGTCAGAGACTGCCAAGGAAGGCAGGAGGGTAAGTGGAGCAGAGAAAACGGTGAGCACGCCCATGCTGCGCTGAAGCTGGCTCTCCATCAATGAGCCCCACAAGGCTGGTTTGAAGACACTTGACCTACCTCTAGGTAGGTACTGGCTTTGTGTATATGATTTTAACCCCTGCCACGGGAATCCAGGCTTATTCATAAAGGTGCAGCAGTGCCTGTGCAGAGCTGTGTCTGTTCTGCTTCCAGATCGCCATTTGCTTATCGGCACAATGCCTTGCTATAGCATCTGTGTTTACCAAATCAGACTAACACTAGTTTGAAGATCTGTGTGTGGAGCTATATTACGTGCTAGATAGGCAACGGCCTCAGTTTGGTGTTATTGCTGACATTTCTGAAGACAGCACAGTGAGGGTTTTAAGCTGGTGCTTATTGGAGTTTTGGAATGTGCTTAAGAAAGTCCTTCCAAGTAGCAATATTGGAAGAAGAACAAAAGTATTGGGGAATTAAAAGTGGTTAACTGAAGCTAGCATAATTGGCATGTCCAAGAAACCTATTTCCTCTCATTGTGGACATAGCAGAGTCAGGAGGCAAAAACTTCAAGGTATTATACCTTATTCTGCACTAAGTGGAATGGTTTGTAAAAGACTGTTACAGGTTTTTAGGAGATAATTTTGCACATTTGTATTTACTGATATTTTAAAATATGGATAAAAAAAAAGATTGTGCCTATTTGGGAAGAAAGAGCTTACTTATTCTGGATATATCAGGAGTATCTGAACTTTATTTTCCTCTTTTTTTTTTTTTTTTCTTCTTTTAGCAAGCTGAATAAGATCCTTACTTGGCCTAAATACTGAAGCCATGGGACAATGGCTTGAACCGAAGCTTCTGATGTCAGCAGTTGCAGATGTTCATGATTTCTTACTGTTTCTTTATTGTTTATCTAAGGTTTTTGTACCTCTGGAAAGGTGATTAAAAATCTGCATTGTCAGTATTTTATGTTTTAAACAATAATGTATATTTTATATGAGAACTTATTGTTGGTGCAGCCAAGGGAGTATACAAGGGACACATATGTTCTGTATGTGTCCTCCATTGTGAAAAGACAAACAGCATTTCACCTTCTAACCTTATATAATAAAGCCATATGAGTCCTCTAGCAAAAATAATTTCTTTTGAAATGGTACACTGCAGGACATATGTTACTTTTCTTTTGTAAAGATAATTCAGTGTTAAGATATTTTGAATTTACAAAAGTAATTATTTTTCTCTCTGAGAGGTCCAATACTTATTTTTCTGCAGTTCTGTAGAGAAGATAACTAGATTCACAATGGAACTTAGAATGTTGCTAAGAAAGAAAAAGATATAAAAGATTCTTAAGTTATTAGGAAAAGTAATATTATTCTTATTTGTGCTAAGCATATGTTGAAATTATGCTACTAAGAGCTCATTGAATTAACAACAATATATAGACCATTTCCACTGTGATCACTAGTCCAGAATTAATTCAGACTGGTAGCTTTGGATAGTATCTATGTCTCTGAAATGAACTGGTGATATGAGAAGAGTTTCTGCTGGTCAGGTGTGTCATAAAAGACTATCCCAATTAATACTAATTAGCTCCTGTAGTAGCAGCCATAGGATGGAGACTGAAAGGTGAAAAATCATAAAGTAGTTGTTAGGTTCTCACCCATAAAATGATTTCTGTAGACCTGTATTTAAGCTAATTGGTAAGTTATTGAGAATATATTTATGCTATTATAGTGTATGCTCTCTGTCATACTAATAAAGGAAGCTCTCTAGTCTTTAGAGCTCCAGTCTAATGTACCTATCATTACTATTACATTCAGTTACAAGTTTTGCAGAAGAAACTACAAAACCAGTTCTGTGTGTCACAGAGAAGCATTTTATTTACAGATAGCCACAAAATCTGCGGCTGTATTTGAACAAGATAGCCTAACCTGTGCTTATAGCCAGGAGTGCTACTGGTCATGATTTATAGTGTACTTTAAGCGTACAAAACACCTTGAAAACAGGCAAAAGTTATTACAACATGCCTTTTTGTTTCCTTGTTCTATTCAGCTATGGTGTGTTTCATAGAAAGTATCTCTGCCTTTATGGTTCCATAGAACATTAATTCAGAACTGATGAATCATTTATAAATGGATATAGGGATTCAGGGACAAACTGTTTCCAGCCTCAGACTAGTTATATGAGGAAGAAGGTTGCTACGGACCTTCCTTTCAACTAGTCCCCTGAACCCATTGGGAAGGAGCTGGAACAAGAACTGGTCAGGCTAATCCAGTCTGCGTGTGATCCAGAGGAGCAAGTTGTGTGCTGGTACACACAAGCCATATGGCAGCCATTCCCAAAGAATAGGACATTTAAGCTTTCCTTAAACATAGTGTCTTCTCAGCACCCCCATTACATTGGTGTAGCTATATTCTGCCCTCAATGCACGCAGCTGGGCCTTCAGCATTCAGTTGTGTATTTAAATAGCTATGAGATCTGTAGACACAAATGGTGGTAAACTCATCTAATGATAAAAAGCAATAGCAGAAGTCACTCGATGAAGAATTTGGAATCTCTAAGCATGTAAAAAGAGCTGAATAATGAAAACATCATAAAAAAAGGCATGGTTAGGTATGTCTTTGCAGCAACCAAAATGATTCTGACTGTAGCTGCAAAAATTTGCAGAACTCTGTCACTCTGCCTGTAAAGATTTTAACTTTTAAAACTCACATACATTCTAGATTTTTCTGAGAGTGATTCATTACTGGATGCTTTATTCCTACTTTCTCTTTGTTTAGTTTTGTGCTTCTAATAAGGTCATTCCTGATAGCCTATGGAATTTGTGTAGGACCGGCAATTGCAGCAGTGAATTAGGAAGAAAACGCATACGATGACTGATTCTTCCTGGAATAGCATTTTTAAGGGCACATTATTTCAGCAAGCTTTCTTCTTGAAATTTGACATATGATGTAGATGACTTTTTCAGACACAGGCCAGGTATAAATCCTGCTCTTTGACACAGCACAGCCCTCGAATAGCATTTATGTCATGTCTGCAAATACAATAGGGCCAATTTGCTAATAGAAATCACTAGCGACATCTATCAACAGGATTGAATTCATTAGATCATTGCCACTGTAGTAGAGAATATAATTATCGTTGATGTGAATTCTGTGTCTCGAGTTACACAATCAGAATGGCACTTACCCACAGAGATTTTTTCAAAAGATTATATTTGCATGCCTACATTCGTAGTGCTGCCTCATTTTACTCATTTCTTAGCAGTGCTGTATGAATTGTGCATCAAGCATAGATTTGGCACTTCCAGTATGTTTTGGGGAAAGTTTATAAATACAGTGTTGTGCCTAAGATACAATGTTGTGACAGAGCTTTTCATTTGCTAAGTATTTGTTTTACTGTGTTAATCATTCTGTTTGGTATGAAATATTAGCAGTATAATAGTTCTTATAGAAGAGGGCATAATCATGAGTTACAGTATATTCTAAATAAATCTGTGCTTTAGATGCCTCAAAACATAGTTAGTAACCTGTCATTGTCATTTGCCTTTCAAAATAAGTAAATAATAATGGTATTTTATAATATTAATTACTGATGTTTATTTACATGACTTAAGAGTCTCACATTTTCACTAGCTAGAACTAGAAGTATCCTTTTTTTTCCAGAGGAAAGCACATTAGAGAAAATTGGAAAGAAGTATGACTTCATTTGATTTCTCTCAGTGGAGGTGGTGGTTGGTCATTAGTTAGTGTATCTTCTTATATAGGTATAGTTAGTAATTACAGTTAGTAACTTACACTTAATGTATTGATAGACTGAGATTATTTTGAGCTTTCAGAGGGCCAGGAAGTATCTCGCTACTCTATGCTAAAGTCCAAAATTTTCCTTATGAAATAATATTGGCAAAAACAGCAGGCCATGAAAGAACAGGGAGGGAGAAAAATGAACTTGACTCTACAAAATCCAGGCAGCCTGTTCTGTCTCTCTAAGTGGCTGTTGAGGACTTATCTCAAACAGCCAGCTCTTTGCCTCCCAGGAGAGGGGAAGATATCCACCCGTACTATGGGGATAATGGAAGGCCTAGATAGGAAGTATGATGCAAAGACAAGTGAGTAGCTTTGAATGGAGACAATTAGGATGCAACATGATCAGCATACCACCCCTGCCAAGCAGAGTCTGGCTCCACAGAGCCTTTCAGTGTCTCTTTGCTTTGCTTTTTGGTGCTCCACTTTCTGGAAGACTTCATTAGCTTGAATAGAGATGTACTCCAGCCAAGAGAATCCTGACCAAGCCATGCCTACTGAGAAAATTGGTGCAAAACAGTGATTCTGCATAGGTCTAGCTAAGCTAAGCAAATCCCTTTGGGTTTAGCTGACTATGCGGAGCCATTCATATGCCCATGCTATCCCATTTTCCAGTGCACCCATCAGCTGGCTTGTCGTAGTCTGCTTGGTTTTGCAGGATGTGTTACCTCAGGCCCTATGCTGGGTGAAGCTGTTAAGCTGTCTACAGATCCTGGAAGCATTAGGAGTCTGTTGCATTCACACAGCATTGCCCTAGAGTTAATAAGCTGTGCTGGCTCTTCTGTGAATTTATTTTTAGACAATTTCAGATATAGTTGAAGCTAATGGGCATGCTGACTTCTCCTCTCCCTGGATAAATGGAAGAACGGATTAAACATTTTTTTGAAATACGATAGTTGGGGATATTAAAAGTATCGCCTTACTTGGGTTTTATCATGTGCATGATTGCCTTGGGCAGTACCTTCTATTGTCTTGTTATCTCAGTCCATTGAAGTATTTCAACTGCTGCTTTCATGTAGCCTGAATGAAGGCTGTTAGCATACCCATTAAGTTTGAGAACTGTCATTGCCTAGAGACAAAATCTAATATTGTCTAGAGATCAAAGCTTTGATTGATGGCAGCCATTAACACCATCTAGCATTAATATAGCTTCACCTCTCATAGTTTATCCAGACCAACAGATTCAATATCTTTTCAGTTTCAGTTAACCTGTGTTCAGTTATCCTGCTTCTGTATTCACCCCTGGACTAGTGGAATGGGAAAATAGCTGAACTATTTCATCAGCATTACTTAAGTTGTACTTAATTTATACCAGGACTTTCATCTGGAGGCTCACCAACAATGCAAGTATCACTCATTCAGGCTATACTGTTGTTCCTTCCTTTGTACCAGCACAATGATTTGAAGTCAAGCTATGGTGTCATGCTGTGGAGGAACAGATCTCTATGGGTATGAAACTGATTGAAAGATTCAGTACTCCCTCTTCGTGATATTACAGAAATAAGATAAAGGACTTCCCATTTACGTAGAGTTAAAATGCATAGATTTAGAAATCTTGCAGTACTACCCTGTGGATGTTCCATGTGCCAAGGACAGGTGAAAGCCACTTGATCCTCACCTTGATCCCTGGGAAAGTGATGGAGCAAATCCTCCTGGAAGCCGTGACCAGGCACATGAAGAGTAAGATAATGGTTAGGAAGATCAGCATGGATTTACCAAGGGCAAATAGTGTCTGAGCAAACTGATTGCTTTCTGTGGTGAGATGGCTGGCTTAGTGGATGAGGAGAGAGCAGTGGATGTTTTGGAGTGACAGAGGGTCAGAGGTTCCTTCCAACCTAAATTAATCTATGGTTTTCAGCTTATAGTCCATGAGCTCTTGTGGATATGTGCTCTACTCCTAAGATACTCATGCAGTAACTACGGCCTTAGCCTTAAATTATATACCTGAGGCTCATTCTTCACCAGGACATTGGTTCTGATCCACCAATCAAAAAAGGTTGGTGTTGTGTTCTGCTTTTATTAAAAAGAAACAAATTTAATTAAAAAGGATCAAGTAAATTGGATTAGATTTATTTAATTAACATTAATGAAAAATAAAAAATTCTAATTAAAAAGAGACAAATTTAATTAAAAAGAAGTAAATTTTGCTGTGAGCTGGCTATTTTTAAAACTTGTTTTTCTGTTATGCTCCCATCCTATTGCTGTGGCTAGAGAATACCTTGGAGTGGAAAGGCTGTTTGGGTCACACCGTATGTTATTAATGAAGACTTTAAATACTCTGAGTTTGCTGAATAATCACAGTAGAAATGCAAGGTGCTATGGCCTGTGGGCTGAGGATCCCAACATCTCCTGTCTTTAGCTCATGGAGACATATCCAGACTAGCTTTAAGTACTGCTAGCCATGTAGCTGGGACAACATGAAACTTGGTGCCTGAGGGAGGGCATGGCCAAGAGGCTAGGTACTTTGTCCATGTTACTCTGATTACACTGCTGTTAGCACTTATATGCTTCAATGACTTCAGTGTCCATCCTTCCCGTATCAGTGAAGGTGAGAAACAGAAGAATTGTTGAGGGCTAGTGAAGAAGAGAGACCTACCACTGAGGGTGGGAGCATTCAGTGAGAGACATGCCAGGGTCTCTCTTTATGTCTCTGAATCAGATATTCCCCATATATAATAAATATTTTATATAATAAGATATTCCCAAATAAAATCAATGAAAAAAATAAAGTATTAATGTCTAATATTAAATAGTCAATTTGAAAAGTAAATACTTTACTTCCATTTCTTTTCCAACAAGACCCGCTGGAGACATATGGCATATCAGTGTTTTTTCTTTAGGAGGAAAGGCTGATCTAGCAAATAGAAAAAACTTCTAGAAGGAGGATGGACAATTTCATGCCAGAAATTTGGCAAATTGTGCAAATGAGATTTATGTAGCATTTAAATGTTGGCAAATAAGTTTTTTTATGTTCCTTATACATTGGTTTAGACAGACTCTGAAGTATGAAAGATATATTTTGAATATATAATATAAAACTATTACATCTTTGGGGTTCTCTGCTTCCTACTTACTCAACCAAATGAGAATCAGAAGTGTATATAGAGAAAGTACATTTTGGTCTATTTATAAAGCATGCTGTCTAGACAACTGGATTTATAAAAGGAATATTTTCCTGCATTTTTTTCTGAACAGAGGAAAAAATTCACTCTTGAAAGGCCAGTTGTTAAACAAGGGAACCAGGGCAGCACGTGTGAAATCCATGAAGCTGATACCACAATGCCTGTAAATGGTATTAGGGTGTAAGTAGGAAACAGATTTTGGCATTGACCACAGGGCTAAATGTGAGTGTAAGCTGCTCATGAGGTGCATGTACAGGGGCATGCAGTCTGGTTTTAAGAAAACAGCAGACTTTTGTCTGTGTGCTTTTGTCTCTTTAAAATATGCCAGAAACAGGTATGTGGCCCTGTTGCTTTCTGGGGAAAAGTTTACCATTGTTCAGGTGAGAGATACAAGGCCTGTACGTTACCAGAGCCCTCAAATCAGATTTAAGAAGGACTTAGGGCACGTGGAAACTGTGTTAAGCCTCTGCAAAGGAGTGAATAACATGTGTTCTCTTCAAAGTTTTAGGTTGAAATACTCATCCCAATAAAATAGATGGAAAATGATAGAAAAAAATAGAATAGATAGAAAAAAAATCTGTTGATTTCAGGAGATTAGGATTTCAACTTCAGAATTTCATCTTGCGCCTGTCAAAGTGAATGAGTAATGCCACCGGTGAGAATGAGGTCGAGAATGAGTCGAATGAGTCACTAATCCTTTATAGTCAGCAATGGGAAAATGTAAATGATATCCTTTTAGGACCTTTTAGGATCATTTTTTTCAGGTAAAAAATATACAAGACCATATGAACTTCAAAGAAATGATGATAAATGTCTGTATAAATAACCTTGGTAACATTGGAAGAGAGCAGTTTTCTGTCCTCTGGAAGATCTATGACAGATAGGACAGATTTATTACTAAGCAGAATGTGTGTTGTGGGGGGGTGGCATATATATTTTTTTAATGAGGCATCAGCTGTTTACTAAAAACTAATTAGAAGAAATTTGTCAGCATTTGTAGATTTGTTCCTTTCATGATTCAGGAGACAAGCCTGCTTTGTTCTCTCTCCTTTCCTCTCTCTCTTTAATGAAGTGTTTCTTAATAAAGTACTAATTAAAATCTTCTGCGCCCACATTTGATGACAGCTAATTTGAGAGAGAGCGCGCCCTTCTTACTGAAGCTGTTTCTGTCATGAATCCATCTTGCAGACATTGTGGCCAAAAAGGTATGTTTAGCCTCAAGGTGTATCTCGCCAAACCAACGCACGCGTACATGCCGGGTCGGACCAGGGTGAAGTGTCAGTACTGGACACGCAGGAGGCCGCTGCGGGGGGCCAGATGCCTGGGTGGGGGGACGGGATCCCTGGGGCGCTTGCAGCCTCCGCAGGTACCGCGTGCTGCTGCTCTCTTCGGGTGTCTAAAGGCCCCTGGTCTGAGAGCTGAAGCCAGTCATTAGCCTGAAACTTTTTGCTAAGGTGCAGAAAGATATATACATGGTTGTAACAGTGCTTGCCGTTACCTCATTTTATTCGCACTGAGGCTGTAATAATGTATTTCTGCAAGGAGAAATGAACATCTCACTTCCAGAGGGAAAAAAGGGAGTCAGCCTGGGTCTTTTGTGGGGGGATGCCTTTCTGTCTAATTAGCATGGCTGCTTTTGCTTACAGCTGTGTGGTGTGACTTACACTGAGTTGGTCAAAAATGAGTAACAGAATTTATATGAGAAAAGAAAGATGCCTTTAGTTGGAATTGGATTATTTACTTGTTGAATATTTTCTTTTTTGATTATTCCTGACTTGCATCCAGGAACAGTCCACTTGTGTTGAAGAGATTTCTGACTAAGCTTTCTGGATTTTTATTATATTCAGTGCTGACCATCCTGAAATTTCAACACAACAGGCAGTGAGTTGGTACCCATGACAACCCAGGCTTTCCTCTTCATGAACGCACATGTTTCCCTTTATATTTTCTGCTAAAAGACAGCATATGTTGCCAGTGCAGGGAGAATGCAGGGATTTTCCCCCTGTGGTTGCTGTCTGGGTGACTGTTCTTGAAAGGCAGGAGGAGTCATTCTTTCAGTTTTTACTTTGAAAGATTTAAACCTGTTCTCCCTGTACATAGCCAATATTTGCCAGGGGTTTGAGACGTGCCTAGGTCAGTGATAAAGTAGGGTAAATATCTGGTCTCATACTGATGCCGTCTATCCTTAGCATCTTGCTGCCCCCTGCTGCCTTCCAACAGATGAGACTCCATGCACTGCTGCACAAAATGGGAGCAGAAGTAATGGTCTTGTCGTAAATTATTTGAGTTCTGAACCTGTATTTTCCCCGTGTGTTACTACTATTAGTGAGTGGTTGATTTAATGCAGTTTTCAATGTGTTCATTGTCTACATTTAAGAAATAATAGTCTATTTTTTCTTCCTATGTAATACAAGACAGTTTTAGGCTTTGGTTTTCAGTGTTGATAAAATTTTCTAAGTTAAGTTGGAAGTTTTATTGTTACTGAATAATTTCTCTCAGCACAAACTTAATCTTTCCTTTTCCTTTCAGCCACAGCCTCTAACTCCACAAATTAACATACCTTTTTAATTCTCAGAAGAATTTCTTGTCTAAATTCAGTGAACTGAATAAAATATACATATTTTATAACACTTTTTTTACTGTATGGGTACCAAATATACAGGTAAACCAGGGCCTTCCTTAAAAGAATCCTCACACATTTTACTCTTCTGCATGGTCCCATACCACTATCTCTTTTCCTGAGGTGGCACCAGGCCAGTTCCCTCAAGCAAGGTGTTGTCACTTCTCATCACTGTCTTTGGTCACGCTGCCTTCTTTGCCTGTTTCCTCAGATGCCCCACTAGGCACATTTCCTTTCTCAGAGATGTTTCTGTAGTCAACCCAAAGAGGAGAGAGGAGAGTCCCCCTAAATTTTCCTATGTTCCTTCCATCTACATTGAGCAGTCTTGCATTTTGTTCTTGTCCTTCCTCAGAACAAAGAGCACATGAGTTCTGCTATGGCTTTCCTCCTCTGCTTGGGCAGATGTTAGCCAGGCAGTTTTCTCTGTTGGAGATACTCTAGAGGATTAACTGTGGCTCACGAGCCCGGCTTAAGTTGATCATTGCTTGTAAAATATTATTCAGACTGAGTGTCCTAAGTTCCCTTTCTCCCTGCCTTTCCCAGTTTGCTTCCCTAGGGGATCTTCACGGTCTTGCAGCTGGCTCTGCTAGTAGAGAACTTCAGCACTCAGCTGCTTTTTCTTGCTTTTGAGCATTCCCCCTTTGAGCCTTTGGCTTCCTTCTTATATAAGATCTGAAATATAAGCTAAAGGGTTTCACTTTTCAGGCTTTCCTGAGGCATAAAAAGGCCATCAAAGTAGGGTGACACAATCACAGATTTTGCTTAGAGTGTTGGTTGCCATCCACTGCAGCTGTTCTTCTTGTTATAAGATACCAACTGATCATAGATTTCTTCCCTAAGTAGATTATACCAGCTCTTTTTAAAAACAGTTTTTCATTATCTCTTTGTCTTTTGTTAATAATTGAAGTCTCTCTATTTAGGTTAGATTGTTTTGATTTCTCTCTTATCCTAAATTGTTGTAATAATATTGACATGTGCTGTGGTTCAATCCTGAAGGAATATGAATGCTGAATATGAATATGATTTTACCTTCACTTGTCAAAGGTTTCAGCTATCTGCCCTCTCATAGGATGGTTGTTCTTTTTCTTACATTTTGTTAGATTCTTTACATCTTGCACTACCTTCTGATTTGTCTGATGATTCTTCGTGTAATGCTCTGCTATATTTCAATGGAGACATTGTGATTTTAAGAGAATCATGTCTCTTCAGATTAGTCATTTAAAATGTACTGGAGATATGTGTGTGTGTGTGTATGTGTGTGTATATAGATACATATATATATATATATTTTTTTTTTTTCCAGTCAAACCTATCTGCTGATGTGAGGTACATTAGTGAGTGAAATAAGCCTGAATATGACTAGAGAATTCTTCTTCCCAGAATGGCTGGCTTTATTTTAACTTCATGGTGATGTCAGGAGTTTTGGTATTAGTGCTGGTATTTGTATTTTTATATTTTACATTTTAACAATGGACCACTAGAAGAAGTTACCTCCTTTTTTATTCTGAAAAGTAAACAGGTACATGAAGGGAAGGTAACATTATCAGAAAAAGAATATGGGTCGTCATATGAGGTGATGATGACACTCTTCAGACATGAAGGTAGTTCTCATCAGAAAAACTGCTGAACTTTTAAGGAGTCAATAAGATTTCATTCTTACACGTCATTCTTCCAAGTTTCTATATGAATTCATCCTTCCAACCTCTACCACTTCCTTCTGGCACTGCATAACTTGGTAAATCCTAACCAGAAATGGGCCTTCTAGTGTCTGCTGGTGTCTTCTTTCCTCCATCCCGATGTGTGCTCTCAGAAAGTGACATACATCCGTGTGGGGTCAAGCCAAAGGTCTGCTTACATCAGAAAATGATTCAGATCAACTCTATATGAAAATGAATGTAATTAAATACATGTGGGGTTAGTGTACAATAAGTAGGAGACTCTGTAAGTAGTATTCACACCTCTGGGTTTTAGCAAGGCATATTTTAGAACCAGAGCTGTGATGCTGTCCCTTGCTCCTTGCCTCTGAGCCTTCTTCCCTCAAGTGTCATGTTTCCTCTGGACTGCTTCATCTCCACCGCCTTTGATGCAGCTGTTCTCAGGTGCCTCCTGAGGCAAAAGCTTGTGGCTGCAAGGGCTTCCCTAGCACCATGTTTGTGGAGGGGCTGGCTGGCGGGAGGGCAGAAAACGAGGCAGCTCACTTGTCAGGAGGGCAAGACTTGTACCATAAATAAGGGTTTTGCTTGTGATCCTGATGCTTCTGCTTCCTACTAAGTGAGGAGGAGTACTGAAAGCTCTGGGCTACTGTACGAACACGCACAAAGTTGAGTGGCACGTCTGAGCTTTTTGACAGGAGGCAGTTAAGCCCTAAATGAGGTGCAGCCTTTTCAGATGTGGTTTGGTGCCAGGCGGATGTAAGATTCTTCTCTTAGGATTTTAGCTACAAAATCCAGAGTCCAGAAGGAGAGTCATAAACATGTCCTAGAGATGCTTTTCTGTTTTGGTGCATAAATGCTTTGCATTTTGTTGCCTAGATGAGCTTTGGTGACTTGCTTTGCTGAAGAGAACTAATTGAGTATCAGGAGAAAGTCTCCTAGAAACAACTTTATGATCAGTACTATGCTATGCTAGAGTCAGAGGAATGATCTTTTCCTGTTTGGAGAAGAGAACAACACAGTTTTGATGGTAGTTTAACACTGCAGGACAAAAAGATTAAAAAAGGCAGAATATGATTTTGTAACTTATGAGAACAACTGTGTGAAAAGGTTTGGTGTTTTGAATGTAATTCATTACTTAGCCGTCAGTGGGCAGGAGAGATGCACATTTCCCTTCAGTAAAATTGCAAGCAACTAACTGTCTTTAAAATCAAGGACTTTTTCAGCTTAAGAAAGACAATGTTATGCGTCTTTCATAAAACAGTTGAATTACCCATTACAGTTATTTGTATATATTATGGTCAGATTAGTATTTAAAAAAATGTGGCCAAACACAGTTTATCCTAAAAAGTCTGGAAAAGCATTCAGCATGTGCCTGAAAAAGCTGTTTGCAGCTTGCCTTGCCAAAAACATATGTACGTCCATTGATCAAATTTTAATGGCCTGACAAGCAACACTGTGTTATTTCACTTAGTATTGATTTTTTACTGATTTATTATTGAACGATATTTTTCTTTGTAAAAAAATATGACAGATTAATATCTTTGATCAGTTTAGTGCTGCTAAGTCCATTCTCTATTTTACTTCTGTATTTTGCATCTGGCTCAGGATTTATTTCATTTCCAGTATATAAAAGAAATTCTTTACCGATAACTCTCTGCATATGTACAAGAAAATCTATTTTTACCAAGTTCTCACAGGAAAAAACACTAGTTTTGCTGCTGAGTGAACCTGTTTATTGATTCCAAAGAGTATGTCCCCTCATATGATTTAAAAAACAAGTGTGAAATTCCTTACCTCAGAAAACTGCTCTTAATTTTTCTTTGAAATATACAGTAAATTAAATGTGTAACTTCAACAGCGATAAAGCAAAGTCAAGCCAGTTATTTTACTTCAGATATGCATACTTGCATACCTACACTTATATAAAATGTTCTGTCAAAATTCAAAAAATTATTTAGGTCGTATCATGTTTGTGAAAACAAAAGCTGTTTTCTGATTAGTAATTCTTGAAAGTTTGTTAAAACTGTGGTGAAGGAATCACTGCTAATTATTGAAATTGCAGTTGATTCATGGAGGTTTTTAGTGCATAAAGGTATAGGCAGGATACATGCTTCCTTTTGGCTATAGCAACCAGAGTGGCTGCATAATGCTTGAAGAAATTACCCAGCTGTGAGGAGAGGGGAATGACTGTTATATCTAGTTGCATTCTTTCTGGGGGCATAATTTCACTACCACCATTCCTTGTTCATGGAGCTGTGCTGATCCAGGACATTGCACTAGCTTTAGTGGGATCCTGCATCTGCCCTTGGGCCATCTGCCTGGAGTTCACTGCAGATTGAAGTTCCGGGATATTAAAACTTCACTGACTATAGAAGATTTTTCTGATGTGTGAACTTCACTGAAGAATACTGTGTTCATTACAAAATGATTTTCCTTTTATAAAAGGAAGGTTAGTTGTTATGATTTCAGACCCATAGGCACCTGTATTTCAGGGTAGTAGGCTCCTTTACAATGCATGCAACCAGGAAAATGTAGGATGTTTGTAATTGATTAGGTTCCTGTCAAACAGGTTGCTGTTATTTCCTGTCTGGACCAGACATGAAAAACAGATAACAAGAATTAAGTTCAGAATATCAAAGAGTGAATAAGTAGTGCATAAATCTGTAAAGTAACTCAGTTCAACTGTGCTAAATTGATTAGATCTAATGTAATTGTAAATCAATACTTTAAAACCCCAAAGCCTGTGATACTCACTGGAACACAGAGCAGAGTTACAAAGCAGGGCTATTCCCTCTTTTTGGGTACTTTCTGTTTTTTGTTTTTTTTTTAATTGCCGTTGCAGTGTATGCCTAGCCTTTTTAGATGTTGTGTCTGAAATAAACCAGGTCTGTATGAATTTTTTCCCAAGAGCCATCCTATGCATGAAAGTCTGGGAGACCTGAGGGAGCGCAGGGTGGGTAGTTCCCTTGTGGATACATACTAGTGACCTAAGGACTCTCAGAGGCAAATCTTCATTCCAAGTTGCCAGGAAATATCCAATGGAGAGTGCTGCAAAGGATCAGCAGTCCTGAGGTCTTAGTCCCTTATGCCTTAGGACATTTATCTAATACTGCTGAGAGCACCCAAGTCCATGCATTATATGGATGGCCAGGGAACGTGGCCGCAAAAGTGCTGTTGGATCGTTGTGACCGAGCTGATCTGGGTGCAGACCCAGCCATAAAAGAGAGCAGAGCGGGATAGTCACGAATAACTTGGAGCTGGCTAATTGACATAACAAAAGACAATTTGCAAAGCTAGAGAAAAAGCTATGGGCAGAGTCTCATAGATTAAATACCAATATTGAGGTAGGCTTTTTTTTTTTTTTTCTCTCTCCCCCCTGAGGAAAACCGGAGGAACAGACTGGATCAGAACACTAGTTACTGCGCTTCAGCTGTTCCCAGCTGGTGGCTGGCACTTTAGGGGCATTCCCAGCAGGCAGACTTCAGAATAGCTGTTTGATTACTGTAGACTGGGGCTTTCGATGAGCCAGCCTTAAAATAATAAGGTAGCAATGATGCAGTTGACTGTAGATGCAGTTTAGAATTTAACCCTATTTTTGTAAAGTGCCTAATATACATTTAATCTCTGTATCAGTATTTACAATAACCATAGCTTACTTTGGAGCTGCACCCAAGTAATTGTGTTTCAGGAATATTTCTGGCATTTCAGAGTTTTAGGTAGAGATTTTATCTCATATGCAGCTATGAATGCAAAAGTGAAGAAAAATTTGAAATCATTATTTCCAGAATACCAGGTGCCACAAAAGACAAGCAAAAGAGTTTAGTGCTCAAAATATTTTATTAGTGTAATTAGAAACAATCTACCACTGGGAAAAAAAAAAAGATTAAAACATGAATCATTCTGCATGTGTATAATAACCTCACCACAAATTAGTATAATACATAGTTATAAATGATATCTGAAATTGCAAAGAAGATCTTAGGATAAAAAGAAGCTTTAATGAATGATCGTTTAAGTTTTTTAACCGTAAGCTGTGATGTAGCAAATATTTCTCTTCTAAATCTTTTCCCTCCTTTTCCGGGAATCTTTTTTCCCAGACAGCCAAAATATACCATGTATGTTTCTTGATTTCTTTCCAGTATGTGTAAATTTCTTTGAAAAATGATTGTGGTGTCTGGATACATTACATGTATTGGACATCTTCAATCTAGGATAGCCTGTGACAGATAAACTTCATTTGGGGGGATTTTCAGTCCATTTGTCAGCCTGCAGCAGGTCTAATGTGAAGTTAGTACCATCTATTAGAAAGAAGTCTTCAGAATGACAGCGTTTTCACATGTGAAATCAAACTGTATGGAAGTACTAATATGAAACTCTTTTTTCTTAATAAGAGGTAATAGTAAGAAAAATAACCTAACTATAAAAGTTCAGGCAAGTTCGGGGTTCTAACACAAAGATTCAACCAGAATTCTGTTTCTCATTGCTCTCTATGCAAGGCAGTAATTTTTCACTAAATAAATATTTTGTTTACCTTTAAAGGATTGAAATATAACTTAGGGTTTATTGAGATACATTTTTGTAAAACATACTTTTGCCATCTACTGAATCACCAGGAATGAGAATGCTAGCTTTATAAATATGAGTTAAGGATCAAATTGCTAATGGTAACATCACAAATAGCTGCCAGCATATGATCTCTCCAGAAAATGCAGTTTTCTTGGAATGTGGAATTAGAAGTGTTATACATGAGGCTTCCAGTTCCTTATTTATGTACAGATTTATTCCTACATGTCCCTACTCGTGCTGTACGTTTTATATCCCTAGGACATTTGGATTTAGCTAGCATGTCAACAATACCACATTCTGTTATACAAGGAAGACTGGGGTTGGGTTTTAGGATTGAGGGTTTGGCTAGTTAATGAAATTGATGTGTTTGAATGTACACCTGAGATTTCCTTGAAAGCAAGCCTAGATCTAATATTTCCAGGGCAAGAAGTAATACTTTCAACCAGAGAAGGAACAAAACTACCATCTGTGAAACTGAAAAACAGTTTTCCTGGGATTTACAATATACAGACCAATGTCATGAGGGGAATCTGCATATTGTCAAAAGTCACATCTGGGAATTTGGGACTGAGAGTGATGATAAACCGGAGCTCATCTTAGTGATGAGGGATTGTCACACAGTTCCTACAGTGCAGTATATTGGAGGCAGCTTCTGACTTGTATTTTCATATGGCTCCAAGGTCCAGCTATCTCGTAAGATTAAAATATGCTTTGCTTCAAATGACTTTGTACTGATATACCTCCCTTCTAGCATCAATATTTTGTCCATAAACAATCCACAGACACAATTTATAACTTTAATCCAAGGTACTCGGAAGTCACTGTTAGAACCAGTTATAGATTCACAGGGTTAGGCACTACTCTTGTCGTCTGATTATAGGTTTTGTTGCACTGTGTTTGTGCATTATGGGAGAAGGATTCAATTACCTTTAAATCACCTCTAATAAAAATAGGAAGGGAGTTAAAATGAATGTGGTCTCTTCCTTTGAAACCAAATTAATTTCAGGGATTGGAAAGTTATCAGAAAGGTTGCTTGTTACTTTTGTTTAAGATTATAATTGATAGAGGGGAACTACAGCTTCCATTATTTGTGCTTTCCTCATGTAGTTCTGCATATCCTTTATCTTCTATTGCCACGAAGGATTTGGCTAATTAATTACTATTTTAAGGAAAAAATAATTTTGTTGTACAGGAAATAAGTACATTCTGTTAAATATCCTTCTTGACAACTCATTTTTTGAGGTGCTTTTCATCCTGGGAAAGCAATTTGGCCAAGATTTGAAATGCTCCAAATGCAAAGAGGCTGTTGCACTCAGATAATTTTCCATGGAATTCCAAATGTAATTTTTCACCTACTGGAAAATACAGACCTCCTCTGTATGCATATAGCTCCAGGGTAGAAATTTAAGGGAAGTAACATCAAAAGGATCACCTGTAGATTCAAGCTACACTGAAAAGCCCATCCCTGGAAGGTAAAAGGGATTGGAGGAGAACAGGGAGGTATTACTACTCTTGTCAAAAGCCTCAGTGGCAGTTACTGTCTTTGCTTACTGACATAATATTTGGTAGGACATCGAGCCTTAGCTTGTGATTCCAGTTTCTTCATTTAGAACCATAATAGCTGCAGGATGCAACTTGGACAATTCTGATGTCCAGAAAATCTCTTGCAAAATCATTCCTGAAGAATTGCCTACGAAGGATCAAAAGTTTCTACAATGAGACACTAAAGCCAGTCTGCGCCCTAAAAATTCTGCTGAATCCAAGTTAACTCAGAGATGATCTTCAACTCCTGCCTATCTTTTTGGCAGGAATATTTATCAGTCAGTGTAGATGCATTCTTTGCTAAGGAAATTACAGATCATTCTCTCTGAAGCATAGTAAATGAGAACATTATGTCCTTAGAATATTGAATAGAATACCTTAGGCTTTGATAAGCAATTGCTACCTCAAAGACAAATAGAGAACAGACACATAACTTTTCTTCTGCTTTACAAGATGGGGATTTTGTGCATGGCTTTCTTGTATATGCAAACACCTTTGATGTTTGGCCCTGATTCATGTCTGATTTTGGGACATATCTCATGCAGCTTTAGGGTCTTCTCCTTTTCTTCAGAAGATTAGAGACATGATTACAAATCTGAAGACTTTGTTCCTTTTGAAGCTGACTGAAAGCAATATGTTTTACTAGTCTTTGAGAAGGAAAAAAAAAAACACAAAAAGAAACCAAAAGAGGGACCAGTGGTGAATGCATTTTGAGGGAAGCTGAAAGGTTGTTTTGTAGGCCTGTATTGCTGAGTAAAATCGTAAGCATTTTAAGAGTTTGTGACCCACACTGTAGAGCAGAAAGCGGAAATGGAACCATCTCTGGGGAAGTGGAACCATCTCCAGAAAAATGGGACTTGATTCACTTTTCCCTGTATTCACTATGGAGCCTAGTGTCCAGACCTAGTAGGAACACCACACCAAATGAACTGGAACTGCATGATGCAATTAATGCAGTTCATCAACGTAGTTTCATTATTCGTATCTTTTTGGAGGTCTTGACAATAAAGCATCGTGGGAAATGAGGAGGGGAATGTGATTTTTCTCAACCACATAGTGTGGGCTTTCGCCCATAATATGACTGGAGCTTTCTTCGTTGTGGTGGGAAGGGACGGGAGTCTTTGCCTTCCCGCTAAGAATCAGGAGGTTTCAGGGATTTTTTTTTTCCTGCTCTAAAAGCAACGGACTGACAGTCTCAATGCTGTGGCTCAGGGTTCTAGGGATTTCTAAAAAATCAGTTCAGATTGCATGCCACTGACTAAAAGAAGCCTCTAGCTGGGTTTCTGTGGTCCCCACCCTTCACAGCTGGGTGGGGACTTCAGCTATGTGCTGGCTGGGAGTTGATGTGACGGAAAACTTCTCAAAACACATCTCAGCATGGACTCTGGCCGCATTTTTCTTTAGGGCTTGCATCCTAGGTCTCTCATCTTTGCCAGTCCGTTTTCTGAGGTGATAAAAGAACATCTCTTCTGACAGCTAAAATATGTGTTCAGCATTTTTAAAGACAAAAGCTTTCCATCCGGTAAAGGAATAAACATGTAGTTTACTTAAAAAAAAAAAAAATCCTCTACAGGGTCTGTTATAAAGGGAGACTTGGATTTGTGAGCTGCTCGGAAATACAAGGTTCTGGACAGTTTCCCTGAGGGGTTCCTCGTTTCAGGTGCATCAGAACTGGTCTGCCTCTGACCTGGTTGCAAAGAAAGATTCCCAGATATGGAAATGACTTAGAGGAAAAATTTCTAGGTCCAGAATCCGTTGCACTTTCTCAGTTCTTCCTTCACATAAATGATCATATATATTTATGGATACTGGAGAAAATTCCCTAAGTGTTTATTTATCCAGGCAATCTTTCCCAATCCCAATGAGCTGGGGGCAGAGTTGTACTGCCTGTAGGTTGAAGAGTTGCCAGAAGAAGGCACTGCAGTCATTGTAAGTTTGGTAATATAAGACAGAATAAAAAGTGACCATGATCCTTGGCTAAATATTACTGAGTTTTCATAGTAAGCACTGAAAAGCACCTAAGCCATGGGGTGACTTGCAGATTTGATAAGTTATGCTCAGTGCTGCCTTTCCAGGCAGCACTAGCATTTGGGTATTTCTTTTCATTGTTGAATAGTTGTGCATAGCATCAGTTTCTCTTAACTTACGTGGATGGATGCTCTGACTGGTTTGATTTGCAGAGATCAACCCTTTGCAAGTCACAGTGCACGTACGGGATTTGCCAAGGAGGAACAGGGAACACTGAAATGTTCTTGCTACCTCAGCAGTCCAGGGGAATGACAGTCCTGTGGCAAGGGCTAGATCAGGTGGCTTTCCAAAAATTACTTACAAGTCTTGTAATATTGGCTGAAAGAAGCTTTCAGCTCAGTTCCTGTGGCCTTCTGGCCTTCCATGAGCACTGGGAACATGCTTTCCTATTCTCCTGCTATTAATAAGTGCTAGTGGAAGATGAGATGAGGGCGTCCCCACATCACATCATGGTTGTGGACAGATAATTCCATTCTTCCTATATCGAAACTGGGCTTATGTCTTCCAGCATAGTTTGTTTGCTCACGAGGAAAGATACTAGAAGGAATTGCTGTCATCAAAGTGAATGCAGATGACTTCATTTCTGCTCATAAGTTTTTTAAAATTTTAAATCTCATTTTATAACTTAAGATGCTGTGACATTGCACCATGTAATGTTTCATCACTGCTAAGATTTCTTCTCTATTTCTCTTTGTCTCTTTATTGTTTTTGTTTTCTTATCATTCGCTCATTCTTATTCCAACAGGCGTGCACAGTATCACAGCAATGCCTGGAGAGCAGTTTATACAATGTGAGCAAAAACCTACTCAAAAGAGTGTGTAGTTTTAAAAATAAAGTAGATACTAGAGGAGGGGAAAAGGAAAATATTTTCTAGGTAGTCAGATGAGGCAGAATACCTGCCTGTGGTCATACGGCAAGTCAATGTTTGGACTTAGAGCTCCACTAAAATATGATGAATCACAGTTCTTAGGCTTCTTGCAGTGGGTAATGTTATTTGTGAGGAGACCCTGACCTGCTTTTTATTCCCTACGTACTGTTTCCTGGAGGTCATCATTTTCATGCTCAGAGGTGTTCCATTGAAAAGTGAAGTGTGGGGAGAAAATGAAGTATCGTTGTGTGAATCCTTCATTTGCACTAAGACAAACCTTTTAATAGAATAATAAAAATTGTATGGACAGTGCAAGAGACTTTTTTTCCAGTAACTGTGCCTATGCCTTCACTACTCACTCACAGGATTTCATATGAAATTTAAGGTATCATGAAATTTCACATACAATTGATAGAGTTATAAAGGTGGAAGCATAGACTGATGTTAGAGAAAGTGGTCTTTTTACTAGAGCTAATCTTTTTCCTTAAAACTCTCCATCTCTAATATTTATGATTTCAAGGCTGGGTGGATTTCAGATACTGAATTCCAATGCCTCAGAGACTTGCTACATTTTCCTTCTTTATGCCTGTTTACTGCTAGGTTTTCCTCCTGTATAAACAGAAGTTTGTGAGCTGTGGATTACAATCAGTGATGAAAATGCCATAGCTAACTGTAGTTTTGATGCCTATCAAGGAGATAGCTTAGTATGTGTCATAGATGAGGAACCAGTGAGTAAACAAAAAGGAAGAAGCAAAATAGTAAGACCTCTAGCACTCCAGACTATGGCACAGATAGAGGCGAACCTAAGGTCTACTGTGTTGCCTGAATACCTTCCAAAATAATAGTTTATTTTAATGGCCGCATACTTGTATTATTTTACTTGCAGAATTCCCATTAGTAAAGGGTTTTGCATAGGAACCAGTAGCAGGATAGAGTTTTGGACAGATATCTATTGGAACATTCTTTTAAACAAAGTTTGACAAAATGTACTATATTTAGGCTTGTACTTTTCCACTGTCAAAACCCTACATCTCAAATCTCTGCACAATGCCCTCAGGGAGACACACATTTTTGTATTCAGTAAGAAGCCAAGAAAAGGTGTGTCTAGCACTAACAAATCTTGGTCAAATGCTTTAATTTAATTCTTCTACTGCATGCAGAGTTTGCTCAGAAAACAGCTACTAAGAAGAAAATGTTCTCCTTACAATTTTTTCTTGATCAACCCTCTGCTGCCCAGGCTACTAGCCAGTTTATTAATGTTTGGAAATAAAAATTTGTAGTGTACTAAGGGAAGCAAATTGCAGGAGTTACAGTGACCCCAGAAGGTTCTGCTGTAAAATCTAATGGATCCCTGCTCAATTCTTTCCAAACATCCCATTCTGTGCTCTTTGGACCTCTCTCTAGACCCAGAAGCAAAGTTGAGATTAGCGTATGACCCCTGAGAACAAGAAGGAACTGGCCTAGAGAATCTTGGTGTCATTTTTGACCATGCCCATTCAGTAGAAATTCATGTACCTTGGAGTTAAGCCATTACACCAGTACCACCTCTGGTCAAGTACTTCTGTACTGGAGAAATTCTTGCATGATACTGCCATGTGGAGGAATTGCAAGGATATGATTTATATAGCTAACACCAGATATTGTACTTTCTTAGAGGTCAACAATGCAAGATTTGTTCCTGCTTTATATTCCTGTACATATATGGAATTTGATCAGAGGGTATGAATCATGATACTGTGTCCTTTCTGTGGAAAATGGTGTCAGATGTGGTTAACAGCTACTTCCTTCACTTGTAAATTTTGTCCTGCAGAACAATAGCCATGGGTTTTAATGAAAGATATAGTCTTAAATGTTTATGCATTTGATAAAAAACGCATCTCTCTCAATTTTTTTTTAACAGGAAAAAAGAAGGCCACAGAACTCCTTTTCTTTCTTAAGAATTTTGTGGCCTGAAAAGTTCCTGCTTCTTCTCCAGTATCCCCACTGAACTATGTCGCACACACAGTCCTTTATATTAGAAGGGATCAAGTAAAGCCATTGGTGACTGTTCATATTAAAGATTATACCTTACTGTGTTTGTTCAATGATTGACTAGACCTTGGGAAAGTTTTAGTGTGTTTTGTGCCTGCAGTATAACTAACACATCCCATAGTGCTGTGTAGCGTTAAAGTGATTACACAGAGCCATTCGATATAAACACTCTTGACAGCGGCGGTGCAAAGCAAAGCAAACCCTCAGACTTTTATTATTTGGGAACTGCACCATTAACTGTTCTGATACCTTATGATGGTTGGCAGTCTTTAAGAAAAGCAACCTTTAATGATTTTATTTGATACAAAGCTAATACCCACTTTTATAAGTGTCTTCTCAATGTAGCTTCGGACACTTCATGCATATCTACACAACAGCTGTATAAAACTATTATTAGTAGTTCAGACAGTGATTACATGGCAAAAGAGACAACTCTCATCAACATTGATATCAAAGGCGAGGGAGAAAAAAGTGGAGCTTTTAGCATTGTGGCTGTAAAAAACATCTGTACTTTGTTCACAACATGTAACAGTGTTCTGAGTACACTGGCAGAGTCCAGCAGTTTTTTATGATTCATGTTTTCTAGTAAAGTTGTTTTAATGGGTAGTCGTATTTTGAAAGGAATAATTTGTTCTTTTGGGATTGTTTGTACGCTTTTTTTCATTTTGTTTATTGCTTCTGTAAAGAATAGCACTAATTTTCCCACGCAGGAAGTCCACAATTTTTTACTGTTGTATGTATTGCCATATGTATTGTCATATGTGTCATATACATTGGCACTTTATTCTGCTGACTTCTTGCTGTGATGGTATTTGACCAGTTATTAGAGAAATCAAGTGTTCTTTCTCCAGCACTGCAAGAGCTCAGTCTCCACTTGTGTAATAGACCCTTTTCATTGAGTGTACTACATTTTCATTAGACACCTCCCCACACTGAATATTTGAAAACTTAATTTAGAGAAATACAGTGGTATTAGCTAAAATCTTTCATTCATTTTATTTAAGTGAAACCATAAAAGAGGAAAACAAAAGACTTCTGAGGAATGGAAATGACTAAAGTACAACAGAATCAACTGCATGCTACTGTGTTGTAAGCAACAAAGTGGCTCATACATTCACTCAACTGCTATCTAATGGAGAAAGGAGAATTTATTGCACTTATGAGTAACTCTTTGCTGAGGTTCACTTCTTTCTTCCCCTCCTGAAAACGTTATCTCCATCTGTAACAGGGAGTAAAGATAAAGAGAAGTATCTCAAGAAAGTTTGGGTGTGGTTATGTGTCTATTAGTATGAAGGAAAGGAGGAAGAGAATCATCTGAAAATCGTTTGGACTTCATCTTTATGATCTACTTGCACTTAGCCTTAGACTGCCATTTGGATTTTCTTCTTGCAGCATGAGTTCTTCTGAAAAAACAAAGACCTTAGAAACAAAGCATTTTCAAATAATGGAGATCAGTCTGAGGATTCTGATATTATAGAAATCCATCTCTCTGCACTATATACGTAGACGGCTATAGAATATTTCTATGGAATGCCCTTTGGCTCCCAGCAGGGCTGACTGGCCGGCATGGTTACAACTGCATTGCTGCAGAACGTCTGCAGGATTCTGCTTGACAGTAATGCCAAAAAAGTGTGCTCTAAGAGCAGTTCATTTAAAGGGGAATATATGTGACAGAGAAATGCAGGTGGGACTAATAGCTGCTTACATGAACATTTTCATTAAGAAAAGGAAAAAAATCTGAATTTGGGGGGAGGAAAAGGTAAGATTGCTTTGTAATAAAACAGAAAAAACATAACAAGTCTCTTTTATAATACTTTTAAGTTTTTTAGCCTCCAATGCCTTGGTAAAATGCAAGAGCCACGGCAGACCACAAAATTGAGCAAGATTTTCCTATCTGCAAGATGTCACAGCAAAATGCCCTTTAAGGTCTAAGTACCTCATTCGAAGGACTTGTGTGATTGTGCAAGAACACAATTTCTTTTTCTGACTAATTCTTTTTCTTTAGGGTAATAAAACTGATACTTGAGGAAGTATCTTGCCATCCAGACAAATGGGAAAGCATTTAAACAGTCAAAAACACCACTGTGGATATCTAACATGTACTACATTGTGTTTCCCAGCAAAGAGCCCTGGCTAGGCTAACCATCCTGCGACACTCCTTCTTTGACTGAGGCACCATTGTCCTGAGTCAGACTGATTTACAAAATTGAATCTTGTTACTAGACTACTGTGAACACTACTACTGTGTTCAGGGCAGCACTTAGCTATGGTGAGTGCAGATCATTACATTGGTCCTGAAGTCCCTATTATATCATCACTAGAAACTTAACTCTCCTCTGCTGCTTCTTTCAGTAAAAATCTTTTCCATGCATCTGCCAAACCATGCATCCAGCGCCCTGAAGCATTTGGGAGCTTGTTCTGCAGGCTTACATGCACTCCATATAGGAGGGGTGGAAAACTGTGAGTCCTTGAGACACTCAGGCTAAATAACCTTGGAAAGTGCTAGTAACTTGTGCTTCCTGATATCACTGCTATTACAAGCAATATAAGCTAACTCTGTTGAGGAACAGCAATTTTAAACATACTGTCTGCAAGTTCTAGTTGACCCCAACATATGTGTCCGTTTGAGTAAAATATGCATGCAGAAATAAAAAGCACACTTCATAAAATGAGACCTCTTGCTACCTTGCTTTCTACCTGCTGGTCTCGAAATATATAGGCTAAATATTAGTCTTCACAGAAATTAAGCAAAGGTCAATAGTATGCAGTGTAAAATTTACTATATATCTCATTTGAAAAGAAATCCTGTTTTTCTATGACTTACAAAACAAAATACATCAGCTATTAAAAGAGTAACAGCTTGAAATAAAGAATTTAATGCCAGGAAAGATGTTGAGTTTGATGTCCTTACACAGAGAATGCTGGGTACAAATTACATATAAAAAGCCTATAAACTTTTTGTTACTGAGACAAAAAGAGTTTACAAGAGAAGCATTCCTTAAATTAAGAACTGCTCATTAAATGTAAATCGAAAATGTGCATCATATGAAAACAAGTAGTGCACGTACATTAAATAAGATTATAGATATATTTATTAGGGCTTCTGATGGTTGAGATTTATAACTAAGCAAAGAGTAAATGTAATCCCGTAAAAAATACATAGCCAAACAGCCAAGTAAGGAATGACATATAAAACAGAGTAATCATGTAGACTATGTTCTTAATCCAGAGGACATGGAAGGTATGCAGGAAGGAGAAAAAAAATCTTTGAAACTTTTAACAAGTTAAAAGTTTAACAAAATATTTCCTTTTCTTCTTTGAAACTTTTACGTCAGTAAATATCTGTCATAAAACATAGGCAGCAAAGCTGCATTAACTGGCAGAATAAGAATGTAAAATATTTGAAAATGAGTGGACATTATGCATTTGCTACATCACAGCTGTCTATATTCACCTTGTAAGCAAGATCACTACATCAGAAAGGATTTCAGCATCAAGAAGCCAGGATGAATTCAGTGTGCAGGAATTGGTTTAGGTTATGAACTCTTTGGGCCAGGGGTTTGTTTTTTTTCTGTCTGCTCTAAAAAGCTAAGTACAATCTCAATGCCAAACAAATCAGATTTATCTGCTTCCTGTCACTTCTTTTAGAAGTGTGGAAAACAGAAGTCAGAATAATGAAGATCATCAAAACACCTTACTCTTTCTGACAATTCAATATCTGATTCCTCTGGTTTCCTGTAGGATCTGGACGGGCCAGTTCTATGCCATTGCTCCAGCTGCACTGCACTGCAGAGATATCACAAAGCCACTCTAGAAAACCATCAGCACTTTCCACCATAGTCTATACTGTCCCATCAGGGGCAGGTGTGTCAAGAGATAACATACAGTAGCAGGAGGAGAGGTAAGGTAAAATGTGGCCTTCCACCAGTTAATATAGCTGGTAACTGAACCAAACCCAGACTGGCTCAGATGGAAAGCAAATCGTACTGGCAGGTAATTTCTCAAAGTGCCGAGCACTCAGAGCACCCAAGTCTTGGTAGCTTAAGTTGCAAGCGATTGTAGCTGTTTGGCGTGAAGCCCTCAGAGGTCTCTCAACTTGGGCACTAAACACAAATAATTAAAAAAGAATGACTCATGGTCATGCTAGTAGTCTGTGCCCGGCCAAGGAAAAAAAGTAATACCTTGTAATGTTTTGTGCTTGTGCCTCAACCATAAGACTCTCCTTTCCCTCTGACTGTGCTTTAAAAATATTTTAGCTCAAGCATGTATATTTTGCAACTGGAATGCTTTGGCTAATTGAAGAACTGACTCTAACATGGTCGTAAGACTTGGGCAAGCAAATTGTGGGTATTGCTGTTGCCTATTGGTGAAGTATCACATTCACTTTTTAAGTCAGATATGAAAAATTAGACAACTACCATTACGTTTGGCAGTACACTGTTTCTGAGTTCATTTTTTAAAAAGATGAAATATTCATACAGGGTTACAGGCTTTTCTCAGTAAGGGTCTCTTCTTTAGGCCACTTAATCTCCCAGTTATAGAGTTCTTTGTTACTGACAATAACTTTGCATGAGGGTAAATGTTATTTTGGAGTATGAAAAAAAAATCTCTCTTCCTAAAAGCCTGGAATTCTAAAGATTCACTTTAATTTTTCAAAATCAAAGACTGACCTATCTTATGTATGCACATGGAGGAGCAGTGATGTGAAACTCCCATGCCAACTATTTGGGTAGCCGAGTGTGAAGCAGGACCCGAAGAGCCGGGGCGCGGGCAGCCGCCCGTCCTGGCTCCTGGCGTGTGCGGCACTGCAGCTGCACAGCACCGAGGGGCAGATGTTGTGCGAAATGCAAAGCTGATGTGGGATACGTTTGCTGCCCTTTCCAAGTCGCTGGTTTAGAGCCGCTACAGTATACCTGGGGCATGGGGCAAAACGTAATTTTTGTTCTTCAGCTCTTTTTCTTTTCCACATTTGCTTTCCGTTGTAAAAGCACAACTTCAAAGCCCTTAATACTGAGAACTGTAATAGTTTCCTAACAGTGCATTTGGATCCTTTTCCATATAGGTACCTGACTTCGCCACCCCATATGTTTTACATTTATGATTGCTCTTTAAATGACGTTATCAACACCAGCAGTCAGTGACATCTACTGTTTTCTGGATAAGGCACCCGAAGTGGGGAAGTGAGGCCAGCTGAACTTCAGGACATTAAAACAGGGAGAAAATGAAGACAAATAGATAGTTTCACTTCTTTTGTGCTTCAGGATCTGTAGCAATTGAGGTTTCCTGTCCCTCCCGAGGCCTGGTCTTCTGAGCTTCCTCAGTCTTTACTGGTCACCCCTCCACACTGCAAGCGACCCAGGGAAGGAAGTTTTGGAGGAATTTTCCTGCTCCCAGAGCAAGGGGGCTGGAGTACTGCCATGGCAAACTCTAACAGTAGCGTCAGACTGCCTGGGTAGGGTGAGATCAAGGTAATGCTTTTGCTCAGGCCCAGCTCCACGTCCTGTTTCCCACAGTGGCCGGTAGCAGATAACTGGGGGAAAAACACAGAACAGGACACGTCTGGAGCGATGCTTCCCTGGTATTTCCTCCGAGTTTTGGGCAGTCTGTGGCTTAGGGACTTCCGGGAGCCAGAGTTTGTATCTGCATTTTTGTGCTTAATGGCTGTTGATGGACTTTTCTAATTACTTTTTGAACCATTCATAGTTTTGGCATTCACAACATCCTGTGGCAATGAATTCTGTGATTTAATTATGTTGTATAACAAAATATTTCCTTTTCTTCAAATCTTCTGCTTAGTAATTTCATTAGGTGCTCCTACTTCTTTTATTATAAGAAACAGTGAATAGTTTTTCTCTAATCTACTTGCTACTTATCTATATTGTATTTTTTCTCTACTTTCCTAGAGAGGCAGCTTGACACCTTTGTTGCTCCTCTCAGTACATTTTCTGTATACACTGCATCTGTTTTGAGACAGGATGACCAATCTATATTCATGACATTAATTTAAAGAGCCATGTAACTATATTTTCTAATAATTTTTTTTAATAATTCATACAGTTATTTTGCCTTTCAGATGTCTGCTGACTGACCCTTTCATACATCTCTTTCCTGGATGTTAATGGCTTATTTAAAGCTCATCATTGTGTATATGTATAAATACATTTAAGCACTCAGAGGAAAAGAGTCTTTACTCTGCATTTATCAGCAATGAATTTCACCTGCCATTTTACTGTATTATAAAATAATTTTTACCTCTTTTTAGTAGATTTGACTTTCCTGCATAATTTTGTATCATCAGCAACTCCATCACCTGCCTCTTGCCTCCACTTTGCCTAATAATTTATCAATATATTGAAAAGCACAGATCTCTGTTGGGCTACATTGATAATCTCCTTATGTTGTGAAATCTGACCATTTATTCCTCTTGCTTATTCTATTTTGAATGTTATTAAACTATCAAAGGATTTTCCCTCTTATCCTATGACGGCTTCATTTTTTGGTGAAGGACTCTATGAAAAGCTTTTTGGAAATCTGAGTTCACCATTATCAGCTGATCATTCTTTTCCATGTACTTGTTGCCTCCTTCAAAGAAAAACAATAGATTTACAAACCATAACTTAAAAAAATTATTGATACTTTGCTATTTTATTTTTCCAAATGTCTTCTAATTCTATTATTACGGTTTAATTTCTTCAGGAAGTTGAGCAATACCAAAGGCCCTTTACTGCTGATGAGTCCAGCAAAGCTTTCTATGCAAAAGAGGAAAATCACTGGGGATCTAAAACAAGTCTAGAATTTTAAAGTTTTACTTAAACATTGCTTTCAAGCTCCTAACAAAGGTGACATTCGATTACAGCAGCAGAGAATCTGTCAGCACTACTGAATTTCAAAATGAACAGCTGTAGTTTAGTGCTTGAATAGACAGATGACAAAGAACACAGTAATGTATTTAACGTTTTTTTAGAAGAACTTTTCATAATCAGACAATATTATGGAGGGTTACTAATAAAAATTACGCAGTCCCATTTTGTGTAGAGTGAAGCATACTTATACAGCCCTGGTTTTCTGCAGGGGGTACCACTACCTTTTTTCTGCACCAGTGCATTGTTCACCCATCACAACTGATCAGCTGGGCTAATCATTCAGATTTCTGGAGCAAAAAAAGAGACAGTTGTACCGCACTGCGGTTGGGGTAGTGTGCTGCTAGCAGTCACACCTCTTGTCACTAACCCTCAGCTGCGGGCCCTGTCCAATACAGGACTTCAACATCAGATTACCAGGAACTTGGGAGGCAAGTTCCATTAATGTTCAGGTATCTGAATTTGTCATTTCATATTCAGTAAGAAAACAGACTGAGGCTAGACAATATTCTTTTATCCCATCTATTCTCAGTATCATCTTTCCACTCACGGAGGCTCATAGGCCTTACCAAGGTTCCTGGCCAAACCAGTACACTATGTATTTTTCCAACCTGGAACTAGTATAATTCATTAATGCTAAGAACTGTAGTTGGCAGAAATAAGTTCTTGACTTCTGCAAAACACAGCAGCCTGTTTCCTTGTTGAGAAGCACGTCCTAGTGCACAACACTTAACTCCTGTCTGCCAAATCACTTACCAATTCTGAGTCTTGATTCTGAGACAGTGAAGCAAAAAAACCATTAATAACCTATCAAAACAGTTTTGTTTCTTTGGGAGCTTGTACCCAGTCAGAGTGCCTCAGAGGCGAGATGAGGAAGATGGAGAGATGTGCCATATGGCACTCTGAACGAAGCCTACAGAAAAGTCTGTCCAAACAGATAGATGGAAATTAATCAAAGGCAAATAGGAGCTGTAAAACTATATGTTTCAAGCTTATATATGTTTAAAACCTACCTAAGGTTTAAATGGCACATACAACATTGCAGCTAAATGTCGCTGAATGCAACAGAGAGAACACATTGCAAATAATCTCTGGGGAAAACTGTGACAGTACTCAAAGACAAAATATTAAAATAAGGAGAGAAGAGAGTATGGTAAAGCTGCTTAATCTTAGCTGAAAACTAATGTGTATAAACTAAGTTTCTTAATTCAGAGGTAATACAGTAATGAGTATTCATAACAGCCTTCAAATGATTTAGCTAGCTAGAAACAATGTATTTCATTTTTCAGGAGAAATTGTAGTAATTATCCCCAAAAGGACAGAGTGAGTAACCAGCCAAAGGTTTCCTACATGATATTATGGGAGCAAGTGAATCAGGCATATGCTTGTGATGTGATGCCAGTGGGGGAGGGAAGGAAAGAGGAACAGCAGATGTTCCCCAAGAAGGAAGCTTTATCAGGAATGAAAAAGCAGAATTTCCTCTTAGTAAGATCAACATACTCCTTTCTGGTTTTCACTCAAAAGAGAATTTCAGGAATGTCCTGCACAGACTTAGATGGCTCAGGAAAAGGTATGTACAGCAGGCTTTCACACACTGATTTTACTTAAGGAAAACAAAAAGTACAGGTAGCATGAAGGAAACAGAAAGTACTCTTTTTCAACTAAACCTTAATCCACTGCCTAAGTAGGAGCAAGTAAAATAGAAAACTAATAATGCTTATTAGAATAAAATTGCAAACAGAGAAAGACCTACAGAAGCAGCTGTTGCTGTTAGCCTTATTCTGGCTCCTGATAAACTCTGATGATATTTTTGGCCTATTTATCTCAAGAATATCAGTCTACTTAAGACAACATTACTGTTTCAAACTGGCATTATGTAGCTGCTCATCAGCTGCCTTTAAGTTTACTTCTTCCAGGTATCTCAGCAGAATCATTTTGTTCAGATCCAAGAAAAGGATCTTCGTATCTTAGATACGAAGAGCTGCAACTAAAACTCATAACCTATAACTAGAAGCTAAAATTGTTACTGAATTGGAAACTGATTCAGTGCCAACCGAATGTAGTGGGAGCGTGCGACAAACAGCTGATTATGTCCTCAAACAGGCAGAACCTTTTCATTCAATAAAAAGCTATTCAGCTGTTATAAATGCGGTATTTTCCCCCAAGGCAGACTATGGCTTTCTGAAGTATGTGGATCCTACTATGAATGTGTGGCATACTGCTGGTCATGAGGTGGTGAGATTTTGATCACAAAGCAGACATTTTTTGTTAACCATCTGAATCAATGCTTTGATTCGAAATCTCGGTTGTATTACGATTGCTTAGTCTTCACAAAGGGTGTAATATAGAATTGAACTTTAACAGCTGTAAGTATTCTACCAGATGGATTTTAAATATTACTATGAACCAACTGGGCAACGTAAAAGGGTCTGTTGTAAACAGGAATCTGGTTCTATTGTTTCTGAACAAGTATCAGCAACCTCCTTACAGGGCTAATGTACAGGATGATAAACATTTAATGAGTTTTAGAGAAAGAGTAGTTACAGTTATACTGCAAAAGGGGGAAAAATCAATGAAGACAAGACTATGCTTAAGATTCAAATATCTGATGAATAAACAAATTTCTGATCTACTTTTATAAGTAAAATTTATCATTTGTAAAATTTATGTCTTCGTGATTAGACTGTGAATAGCTAGTAAATAGTATAGAGTCATCAATAACATTGACGGTGTTTTCCATATTCAGTTTCAAAATGCAGGATGAAAGCACAGAAAATGTCAATATGACGAGGACAGGGAGACAAAGAGACATCTGTGTCTGTACCAAAAATTAACTTTGTTCAGCTAGTAACCTACTTAGTGAACATCTTTAAACTGCATGAGTGTCTTTGTATTCATGCACATGCATGCATGCCCCTCGAGGTCCAAATTAATTTTCATAAAATTCTCTGAACGGAGCAGAATGTTCCCTTCATAATAAATCATTATTGACCAAATAAATACCAAGACTGGAAGTCATTTCATGTTTATTTGATAAGGTAGTCTATCTATACAGTTGTGTAATTGCAGGTAAACCTAATGTTCTGCCACAGACATGGAAAAGTCCCAGCATGATATGTGTTTGTCACTGAGGACATATTTGAAAAGTTCCATGTGTATGTCCTTGATGTTCTAAGAAATGCCCGTATCATATGCTTTTGTGGAATGGACCATTCTGACGGCTAAGTATACGTATTAGTCTTTGGGAAAATAAGAAAAATATAGATTTAGTTTTAGAATATACATTTTTGCAATGCAAATTCTGTCACTGTTTTTTGCAAAATACTTCTAGCATAAATGAGAGTGCGATAGTGACAATGGAATATAATTTTTCAGAGAAGGTGGGTAACTGAAGGCAACAAAAGCTGTTATTTACCTGAATCTTTGAAAATCAGGCTACATGCATCTGAAATTTGAAGCTTTCAAAAGTGTTGAAAACTGGGATGTGCTTTTGAAATCTGACCAAATTATTTTGCAGGAAGATATTTAAGCCTATTTTAAGAAGCAAAAATCACTTCTATTGAGTTTTATATGCTTAATATAAATTCTTATAAATATGCTGTGTATGCCTACACAGGATACCTGTGAATCAAGTCACCTTTTTGATTCTGTTTCATGAATGTCTTATATTTTATTGCATGTTGTATTTGTATTGTGTTTATATCTGTATCATCTAATTTTTATTACGGCATCAAGATTTTTTAAATCTGAGTAGAAGAGTAAATAATGCTTTCTCTTCAGAGGTTCCTATAAGAAGTGAAAAGGACTTGGGGTGTCCTAAGTATAAACAGTCTGACTTGGATTAGGTTAGATACTGACCTAACAAACAAAAATATAAAATTCATGCAACTACAACCTATGTATCAGAACAGATAAAGTACAAACAGGCCAAAAGGTATTGCAATTGCATCTGACAGGAATAACTTGCCTGCTTAGAACTTATTAGATTTGATAAGACAAAACCTAAACACACTGAATGTTATGGTAGTTAAATATTATGCAATTAAACATAGGGAGCAGTGCTTAGAATTGCCTACTTTGATGCTTAAATGCATTTTAGGAGTAGACTGAGGTGCCCAGGTCCAAGAAAGCTATTCAAATATTTTCCTCAAGCTGGAGAAACCTAATGTGTAGTTGCAGAACCTTTATTTTATACAGTTTCTACAAAAGGAAATGCAAGATTTAGAGCAAGATTTGAAAATACTAATAAAGTAGGCAGGCGTTTGATTCGGTTGTCTAATGAGAAAGTAATTGCCCTGAAAGAGAGGGTGTGATGGGTTCCTGTCTCTTTCAGTGCTTTCAGTGCTATTTCAAGAACAAGCAGATGCAAAACATAAGATATACTTGAAGAATCCTGGTCCAGAACCCAGGACTGCCAAATTCCCATGTTTATGCTGTCTTGTCCCTTGAACATTACATTTTCTGCTGAACAATGATCAGCTTCAATGGTTGAGATGGAGACTGACCCCATCCCATTCTAATCTTATATATCTCGACCCGCTGATGCCTGAGATTCTAGGTTTACCATTTCTGAAACTATTATGTCAATGATAGCTTCCTTCTTGCTGAGTGTCTAATCTAAGAAGAAAATGTGACAATGTAAAACCTTTACGGGCAGACACACCTAGTACACAGTTCTCTATAAAGAACCCGTTTTAAATATACCCATTTGCTTAGTGTCACCTACTGGTTATCTCTTTTCAACTTCTTCCAAGTTCATGGGAACACTGAGTAAACTTTTGGAACTATTTGGACCTTCTGACTGACAAAAATAGGCTTGTCCAGTCATTTTTACTTCTAGAACTGTATATTTCCACACATCCTCATTCAGTGTATTGGGCTAATAGAAGAATATGCCTAAGAACGTGGGAGTTCTGCATGCCTCGGTTCTAGTTCCTCCTTCAGGGATCGCATATACATTCTGCATTGTATTTAATTATTACTGAAACAGCATTGAAAGCAGACTGCAGTCTGTGATTTTCTCTGTCTTACGAATTCAGCTTTTTCACTAGAGAAAACAATTCCTGAATTATTTTTCATTAACAAAAATAGATTTCATTAAAAGTTAAGAGGGTGATTAGGCTTCTACGCATCTTCTAATTCAGATCCCTATTTTAGTCACTCAGTGTAGGTTTTGCAACCACTTAAGTAGTAGAGTCTTGACCAGGTATGGTAATTTAGAGCACTTAACAAAGGCAAAGAGCAGCTTCATAGCATCAAATGAGAGTGTGTGCCACCAAAAATGATTAAGGAAGTTTAAATGAGACATTTGGTTCAAACTGTCAAAATTATATGATTGCATATGAGTTGCTTATATACAGATGAACACTAATTCTGATTGCCAAATTACTAAAGTGAAGATTTTCACCTCTGAAAGCATGTGCAAACCTTGTTTCTCACCAGATAAAATAGGGGTTTTATGTCATTGCCTACTGTACTTTTGTCTGCAGCTTGGTAGCACTGGAAATTTGGCAAGATGAATTGCAAGAGGCCCATATCCTGTACAGCAGGCACATGAATTGGCCGAGCTCTAAGGAAGCTTGCACAGCATCTGCTGGCATTTTGCCTGGAATTAGTCACTGCAATTAGCACTTATTTTCACAAGCAACAGATCTGTCCCCAAAGAAACTATAGGTCATTACCACTTGCTGTTGCATAGTTTTATGTTTTTTTCTCCTTTAAAATACTGCTATATATAATTCTATGTTTGGACCTTGGAAATATTTCTTTCCTCGTTATGTCCTTTTCTATTTGACTAAAATTGATCTTTGTTCTCTCCTCCCCACACAACCAGGTGTTTTAGGATGCAGCTCAAGCAGCTCTCTGCCTGCTCTCACTCTGATTTAGAAATCTGCAAAATAGGATCTAGCTGTAAGACCGAGCTCTACCTTTATTTACAGCAACAGATTAGCATAATGTGTTATTAAGTATTGCATCATAAATGCAGACATATTCTACAGTTGCTGAAGGTGTTTTGGTGGATAACACTAAAGGTGAAGGTATCTCCACCTACATCATAGTTTCACTATCACTTTTAGCTGACATAAACTGTCACAGAAAACAAAGAGGTGGTTCTGCAACTTCCTCCCTCTCCTTCCTCTCTTCCAGCCACTTGTACTCACACTGTTTTATCTCTTGTGCTTTCACAAGTGTACACACAACTGCACAATGAACCACTGACTAAGCTAAAAGATGCCTTTAATTGGATCAGTTTTGTTGTGCAGTTCATTGAGCAGCTAAATGAACGCTGGTGCTCGAACTGGTGACTGGGTAGCATGGACCGACTAACAGGCGTAAGCTGGCAAGTGCAGGCAGGACCACCTCCTTATTTTGGAGGGCCAGTTTTACGTGATTGTAGAGTTACAGAGACACACTTTTTGCACCGATACTACAGACCAGAAAATTACCCTCGGGCGAGATCCTTCTTGTACACTCAGAGATCAGATACAAACTTCTTAACAGCCCCCCCTTAGCAAAAAGTCTAATTCTTTAAGTTTCTGGATGTTGAGGCAGTATGATCGAGGGATTTTTTTTTTCATAAAGATGTTTACCATCAATCTAACTGTAAAAAATTAGCATAAATATTGTAAAATATATTTGTTTTGGTCTTATGCCAAAAGGCACATACACTGCTTATGTCTGTAGTGCTTACATGTAGTGCCCTCACCCAAAAAGTGGGGAATGCTGCAAAACTTTTCAGACTGAAATGTGGGATATAATCTTGGGCTCTGGTATATTAGATTTTAAAAACAACACAGGATTAAGCCTGGTCAGTTTTCAAATTGGACAACTTTGGTGAAAATCTTGCCATCATAGCTATGGCACAAATAAGTAGAAACATCATCCTAAAGCTCATAATAGTATGAGCTCACCAACTATCGGATGTTGGTGCTGAAATCAGTAAAATCCCTTCTGAAGTAATGTAGGTCTGACTGTATCTGCACACTGTAATATGGACTTCAATTGTATTACCACAGTGACTGGATGTTTTATCAGTAGTCAATGAGTGTCACACACGTGTCTTAAAAATAGTATGAGTACTTTTTATGAGCACAGAAATCTAAATCTTGTTCTTATAGTTAAAAGCCAGTTCACTCGAGGAATTTATTCTGAATTTTCTAAATAAAAATATTGCTACACGGTGTTTCTTTTGAGTACAGGCAATGATTTTCAATGCTATGAAAATCACACTGCAGTAATAGGTAATCATTTTATACTTAAGTTAGACAATGTGTGAACAAAACAGATGAAAATAGCTAAAAGGTAACAAATGAATAATTATCAAAATATTTACCTTGAATACTCTCTCCAAATGTTGACTGAATCTGAACAGAATAGTGTAGCTTCTATCACTGCAGCATAATCATAATCACTGCATAATGCTGGATTGGAAAAGAAAAAAATAAATCTATTTCAAAGCACAGAGGAAATACATATGCAATAAATATAACAACAGAGAAGCATATGTGGCCAGAATACTGGTTGACAAGCCAGCTCAGTCTCTCAAAAGTGCTGAATACTAAGTTGCACGTTTATTCCTGGTGCAAAGACATAGGTAAGTTTTGCCTAAAATTGTATCAACGGGGCAAAAGGCCAGCAATAATTTATTCACAGCAGAGAGTAAAATCACTGTATTGTAATGAAAACCAATTACAATGTTTAGGGCAAGACCGGTCTGGTAGGCTGTGCAGTTTACATACTTGTGGTACTTTGACCATGCAGTGACTCTGCAGTTCCGGATTTATTCATTTGTTCTGGAACAGGCAGCAGATTACATACACATCTATTTCTAGTGGCAGGTTGGGAGGGTGTTAATTCCACTCAAAAGTCCTTCTTATCTTTCAGTGAAAAGGTTTTATTTTAAATAAGTCTTGAGCATCACTCTCTCTTGAGCAGAAACTGATTTAAGCAGTAGGAAGGTTGATTTGAGTACACTGTTTACACCGCGTAACCCTCAGAAATCAGCACTCCAAAATGCTGATGTTAAACTCTGATTTAACTGAGCAGCTGCCACAAGTGAATGGGAGCTGCCATAGCTTAGCACTTTGCTCCTTTGTTCTACATGTACACAATAGATTTGGCGCAACGAGAGTATTTTTTTATTATATAATGCCTTCATTTGCAGCTATTGTAGCATATAATAGCAGCATACTCTGACTAGAATATGAAGATATTAACTTACAGTTCTGTGTTCCTAAAATCTATGGCCCAGGTAGTAAATATAATGATCTGACTGTCCTCCTGGCCTCAGCATCTGCAGAATGCCAGTCCTAAAGCAGCTCCTAGTCATGAGTTTCAATGCCTGAGATATTTCTTTCTCTATTAAAACGTTGGGTCACATTCTGGCTGGTTTTATTTCTCTGACCCTTGAAGTCCGAGCCCAGGGCAAGAGGTGAGGGCGCAGGATGCAGGGGCACAAATGAACATCACAAATCAAACAGCATTTGCGGAAAGAAAGGCACATTCCCGTGCACAACAAGTTTTGCCCAGATGATTTGGTGACTTCAAAGCTCACCGCAGTCCGGTATCAAACCCGGTTAGCTGACGCTCAAGGAGAGGGAGGCCTGGCCGGACTAGCACCCCGGGGAAAAAAAAGAAAAAAACCCTAAAATCCCCAAACTGCGGTTAAGCCTACAAATAGATAAAGGTGACGGCGCCTCTGCTTGAGGCTGAGGGGAAGTAACGCCCCAGGATCCCGGGCAGCCCACGGGGGCGCCCCCCGCCCCGCTCACGGCCCCCCGAGCACAACCCCCGTCCGGCCGGGGGGGCCGTCCGTGTGGGCCCGCGGCCCCCTCGCCTGCCCCCAGCGCGGTCCTGGGCGCACAAACGGCGCGGCGGGATGCGCGCAGGCAGCGCAGCGCCGCGGGGAGCAGCCGCGGTGGGGGGCCGCCCCTCCGCCGCCGCGGCCCCCGGCTCCGCGCCGGCCCCTCGGCGGTCCCGCCACCCCGCGGCAGCGGCGCGGCCCCTTTAAATGGGGGCGGGGCCGGGCCCCAAAGTTTGTACAAGTTGGCGAGCGGGGCGCGGCGGCCCCAGCGGAGCTGTTAGCGCGGCCCGGCCCGGCCGGCGGTGGGTGGGGGGGTCGCGCCCGTTGGGACCCCGCCGCCATGGACTACCTCACCGCCTTCACCGGCAAGGGCGGCCGCCTGCTGCGCGGCACCGCCAGCCGCCTCTGGGGGGCCGTGCCCGCCGGCCTCCGCCAAGTCCACTTCCAGGACACGCTCGGCCGCGGCGCGCCGGGCCTCGCCGAGCCGGCGCCAGGTACTGGCGGGGCGCGGGGGGTCTCGGCCGCCCCGGGGGCAGCGGCGGGGGCGCCGCGCGGGGCCAGGCTGCGAGCTGCCCCGCCCGGCCGCGGCGCCTCCTGGGCGGGGGGCGGCGGGCGGGGCCGGGGCCGAGCCCGGCGGGGAGAGGGCGCCGTCCCCGGCCGCGGCGGCCGCTGTCCTCGGCGCTTCGCCAAGCGGGGCGGGCGGTGCCGGTGCTGCCGGGCCGCGGCCCGCGCACGTGGCTGCTCCGCGCACGGCCCGGCTGCTCCGGCCGCGGGGGGCCGCGGTGCCCGGGGCGGGGCGGCGCGGCGCCGGCGGGCCGGTCCAGGAAAACATGAGCTCTCCGCACGCATCTCGTCTCGACGGTTCCAGTCGCAACACTTCCAGTACTTTTTTGTTTTTTATATTTTTATTTTTTGCCTTCCCCTCCCGCAGTACTGCCTCCTGTCGGGGGCGGGGGAGAGCGGCTGGAGGACGGGTTCCCTGCCGGAGGTCCCCGTGGCGCGGAGGTGCCCGCGGGGTGGGCTCCGCTCTCCCGCGCTCCAGGCCGTGGCGGGTTTGGTGCCGCGGAGGGCGGGAGCGGTGCTCCTGCCTTTCCCCTCACACCGTCAGTCAGGACGTGGTGACTTTATCCCCCCTCTGGGAGTAAGAGGGCTCCTTCTGCCAGCCCTTCCCTTGATAACGCCGTTAGGCTGAGTTTAAGCATCATAACTTGCTAATGTGAGGTGACCGTGTAGATTGGCAAGAAGCACTATGGTGAAGGAGGGGAGTGGACAGTAAGTGGGCACGCTGGTCCCCCCGCCCCATGACGGGGGCGTGCGGCCGAGAGGGGAGAACCAGGCAGCAGGGACCCCGGGGAGCGAGGCCGTGGGCTGGGCAGGAAAATACCCCATAACTAGTAAAGGCGGGTCTAGGCAGAGCTTGGAAAGAAAAAGACATACAAAGTTAAGTTTGTGAAAGTGCTTTCTGAAAATCTAGAGAATAGGATGAATCATATATCTGTACTTCTTTTGTCTCAAGAAGCTTCGTGCTGAGTGGATGATAGTATATATATCTTTGACTGTAGTCAAGTCTCTGTTGAAAGGTAGTATTAAAGAGGTTAAGAGCCTTTATTTCTTCAGTTTATTTTGAATGAGTAAAATACATTTTGTTCTTATCAAAAAAAAAAAAAATCTGCTGCTTTACTGTAGCAGGAAAGGGAAGGGAAATGCCTGTGCAGCCTATCAGATATACCTGATAATATTTCTTTGTGTTTTAAATCACACTTTTATAAGGAGAGGGTACGTAAGTGACCAAATATATTTACAGTACCACTTGTTGCTTTATTCCTGTCTTCTCTCTAAACACACACAGTATGAGAAGGAGACAGTAACCTGTTCCAGCAGTGGGGTGAAGTGCCTTGAATAAGGCCTGTACAAACTGTTAAAGGTTTCTTGGCGAAGATTACTAACAGTCTCTTACAGAAGTAAAATGTCAGTGGAGCTTTTCAGGTATCTTCTGGTCTGTGATCACGTACCAGGCCAGCTGTTCAGCTGTCAGTGTGAGGCGTTTCCTGCGATGTGTGTGGTGTCCTGGAGGGGGAAGTTCTTAACGTGTGTTTTCTTTCTTTGTTTTTCTCTTTTCCTCTTGCTCTGAGAGGCTTAGCTTTTGTTTTATTTATATATATATATTGCCTGGATATGAGCAAGAGATGCATTCCCTGAGACACTTATGTAATTTAAAGATAGCATTAACAACAGGTGACTGCCATTGTGGAGTGCGAGATGCGTATACAGCATTTGATCTGCCTTTTTCACATAGTCCAACCAAGGCAAAGTATACTACCCGAGACAGCTGATTTTTACAGTGCTGCCTTTTTCACAGGGTTTCAGTTGCTTGTGGGCAGAAACGAATTCTCTCTGAAGGTGGAATTCTTCTTGTGGCATGCGTTTTGCTGGCCTTCACTAACTGCCTGCACCCTTGTAATAGGTTCTGCGGAGGCTGTAATAATGATTGCAATACTTGAGTTGAAACCCAACCTCTATTTTAATTAGAGATGTGTCCCAAGATACAAACTTAATCCTTAATGGCAGATTCTAACTACTCCAAATGTTCAGTCTCTGCAGGGTTCTGGATTCAAGCCTAGCTATTACTCTAGCTTTTTTCTACTTATGACTGTTTCAGGTGGATCCTTTCAGGATTTAGTTTCCTTGCATGGTTCAGTTATGACTCTGTGTTACTTCTTGGAAGTATGAAAAGCTTACTTTAAGATATTTATGGAAGAATTGTTCTTTTATGTGAAACGTGAAGATCCTAATTTCTGAAACAGACCAAACTTCTTTTTTATTCTTAACTATCTCGATTATTTTTTTTTAATTTCACCTCCATAGTAAAGTTTTTTGTTGTTTGGCTTTTGAACAACTGAACCAGCTGTTGTGCACTGTAAGGTTTTTAACTTCAGGAAGGCAAATCTGGTAAAATGCTGTACCTTAAATCATTGTTCTGAGACAATATACTTCAGGTATATGCTGAACAGTTTATTGTATTTCTTAGTAGGGAGAAGGGAGACACTGGGAGACTGAATAGCGCTATAGAAGGCAGTAAACCTGTTAAACCAGTTTGTTGCTTGTGTCAGCAGCTATGTTAGTGAAATAACTTTGCAAAGTTATTTCTTCTAATGAGCTTGGTGAAGGACAAAACTACAAGAAGAACCAGAAATTCTAGAAGAAGCATCTGGCTTTACCACAGTTGTTACCAACAACTTCAGAGTGGTTTCTTGTTTGTTTTGCTTGTTTTTTTTGCACTGTAGGCTTGGGAATGTTGTTCGTGAAGACAGTCTGCTAATATCTGTTGGAAATAATTAGTGCATATATTTTCAAGGTCTAGATTTGCCTAGAAACTTCAGCTAGAGCAGAATGTAGCTTTCTTTTATTGCTGTATATATATTATAGGTGTTTATATGCTGAAGCTGCAGGCATTTTTATTTGCTTGAAAATGCAACTCAAGGCTTTATGGAATGTGTGATTAAGGATCGTCTACACTGCAGGATTAACTTGAACATTGACTTTAATTAGAGTCTTACCCATACAAACCTCTTACTTAAATGAGGCAATAGTGTGTCTCAGCCTGTGTAGCATGCAGTTTGCTTTACCTACTGTGTTAGGGGGAGTGTGGCCAGCAGAGTGAGGGACAGTAGTAAGCTTCTCCTGTGTTAGGAGTAGTGTCCTGTTCTGGACACCTCAGTTCAAGAAGGTTGTTGAGAAACTGATGGGGTCCTGCAGGGGCTGCCTGTATGTTTACAGGCTTGAGGAACATGACCCGTAAGGAGGGACTGAGGGAGCTGGATTTTATTCTTGCAGAGAGGAGGGAGACTTAGGGGACTTCAGGACAATCTAATAATGACCTACACCTACTTAAAGGGAAGTTACAGAGATGATGAAGACCAACTCTTCTCAGTAGTGACAGATGGTAAAAGAAGAGGCAGTAGCACATTTTTTGGCTTGGAAGGTTCAAACTGGACAGCAGCCTCCCCGCTGGGAGGGCGGTAATCATCGAATGGGTTAAAAAGAATTGAATCTCTGTGCTTGGACGTTGTAGTGACTTGCAATGGCTCAACTAAGCCACAGCTGACCTGATCAGATGGTGATAGTAGCCCTGCTTCAAAATGGAGATTGGAGTAGATGTCCTCCGGAGACTTTCTCCAACAAACACTTTGATTCTGTAAGATACACTTCCATGCCTGAGGAGATACACAGTGCAGTGCTACACCCTGTAGATTACTTCTTACATAGAGAGCTAGATACTCTAGAGAGCCTGACCTTGACAATGTATTGTACATGCATAAGAACATAAATTCTGATATTTGTAGTTGAGGCTAGTGATATCTCCCTCTGTATTTACAGCAGGATGTGAGACTAACATCTCATTCATAACCCTTCAGCCTCATGATTCTTGCACTGTCTGCAGTCACTTGGTGGAGAGTGAAGATGCACTGCACAAGCAATCTTGACTTCCTGCAGTGTGCCTATGTACAGAAATTAAATGAAACTTACTTACTCACAACTTCTTGTTCTTGTTCAAAGCATCATCTTAATCAGTCTGTCAGAGAAATTGTTCTAGTTGCCTTTTATTAAAATACCTTTGTGTTGTTTTTCTTCCGCAGACTCAACTTGATCAGTTCTCAACCACGTGGCTGATGGATATTTTTATTTACAGGTTTTTTTTCTTGTTTCAGCTCTTGACTTTTTTTTATAAGTGATACACAGTAAGTGAGCCACATGTCCTGTCAGTCCTCTAATCTCAAGGATATCAGCAGTGCAGTAGATGGATAAATATGCAGGGTCAGCTTATTATAAGTTGGTCACGTGCTGCCGTAAAAGTTGGTATCTTCCTTCTCCACCTCAGAATAAAGCAGAAATAGCAATGCAATAGATTATTTCCTGTCTCCATCCCTGTTACATAATTACTTCTTAAAAAGTGAGGTTTAACAGCCTGGTCATAAAGCATGATAGAGGCTTCAAACTGGGAAGACACAATTCTGCAAGTCGTCTTGTACACATTGTTCCAGATGAAGCACATGTACCAGCACTCTTTTCAAAGACGCTAATGCTTCTCTAGCTTCTGAAAATATTTCAGTTGATACAGGCAGAAGAAGAAGATGTGATCTTGGAATGTATCAGGCTGGTGACTCAGTCATCTTGTGATCTGTTAATATATGCACAGTCTTTTCTGAATTGGGAGCTTCTAGCTTCTAGCAGAAATTCTTTACTAGTCCCCTACTGTCACCACTACATTAAGTGATCTTTTACTTTACCTTATGCTTTGTGCCACTGCATTTCATCCAGCCTCTTTTCTCCAGGCCTTAGTGCTGTGGAATTCCGTGTGTGCCATTCTGCTCTGCCTTTGCTATTGTTTCCACTTCCAAGTTCATTTGCTGGCACTTGTGTGGTGGGTTTTGCTGGCTTCTTGCTCTTACTCTATCATAACAGCATTATTAAATTCTTAAAAAGACTAGTCCATTGGGAACTCATTAGTATAGCCCTCTACTTTGATAGCTTCCATTTCAGTCTCCCCTTTAGCTAATTTTTGGCATAGTTAACAATTCTTGGTCGAGTTGCTACTGTTGGATACTCTCCCATGTTATGCTATATTAAATGTTTTACTGAAGTTCAGTTTATTTCGGTGTCTTGCTAGATTAATTGATAATCTAGGTGCAATTTATCCTAGTTATCTAGTATCTTTTGATAATATTATACTTTGTTTTAATGTGTTATGTTGCATTTTCATTTTTCTGGTGATTTCAAATCTTAAAAAAAAAAAAAAAAAAAAAAAGCCACACTAACACAGTTTTGAAGATTATATGCTATTGAGGCATGCTCACAGTGGCCTAGATTGCTGCCTTGTTATACATATGGGTGCTATACTCTGTTCATCAGTAAGATGATTACACACCCAGTTGTATATGTATGGATCTCCCTCTGGTTTGGTTTAGCTTGGTAACACAGGAGAAGAGGAACTGTTGTACTGCACATGTGCTCTATCACTAGGATAAGCTGATAGATTTTATGCTGTTGAAAAAATTGGGCACCATTAGTTTCAGTATGATAAGACAATTGATAAAATCATAGACCTAAGTTCTAAGGATAACTCGATTCTGCTGCCTGTTCATCAGACTGCATATGTAGTATTGTGTAGACCTGAAGTTGTACAACTAAATGGGCCTAAATAGCTGAAGAGAAAGACAATTATATTGAAAAATATTAGCTTCCTTTGCCCTCTCTGTAGAGCACTCATGACTTTGACGTGTGTTTTTGCAATAATATATATGCTGGGTCTGTATAAAGCTTCTAGAGTAGGTAGAGATTAGATCTGGTTAGACTGCCTGGGTACAACAGGGCTCTCATTGAACTGCATGCATATATATGTGGTGGAGCAGTGAAAGAAACTTAATTTTAATAAATACTGTGGAATATGTCAGAAAATTTAGCAAGCTGCTTCTGACAGAAGGTTTCACATTCAGGATAAATAGAAGAATGCCGGTGTGATGCAAGTGCCAGGAGTGTCTTCCATGGAGCTGGTTTGAGTTTTCTCTTCCATTTGGGGAAGTGACCTACTAATACAGAGTACCTTAAACTTGTTTCAACTGAATTGGTGTTTGTCCTCTAGTCATGATACTTATTGTTTCTGCTTAGAGTATAATATATCTGACTGCATAGCAGAAGAGGGGCATGTGTTATAGGTGCATCACAAACCAAACTTGAATCAGCGTTGAATCCGTTGCAGGAAAAAAGCTATATTGGAGTGTTTGAAGTGCTAATGTAGCAGTGACAAGGTATTGAATACATTTAGTTGGGGGCATTGCTTTTAAAGGAAGATGTGGATAAAAGAATCATGAGGAGAGGAATGGTGAGGATCAAGGGTTTTGAGAGCATGACTTGTGAGGAAGGGACTGAATGAATAGCTGTTGCTTAGCCTAGGCAGGAGAAAACTGAAGGGGGCCATTATTTATGATGCCATTTGGTCTGAACACCAACCCTTTTGGCTAGGGAACTGCAGGCTACTAGCATCTTGTAGGCTGCTAGCAGAGTTGTCTTGTTTCCAGCTGATAACACTTTGGAACATATTTTGAAAATAATATTGTAATAATTAGTATAAACATATCTTACTGCAAGAGGAGCAGAAGGGGCAATGAGACAATAGCTCTGCTGAGATCTGGCCCTTGCTGTTAGGAATTCTGGGGGAAAAAAAGTCACCTAGCTTTATGAGGTATAACAATTTCCTACATTAATTTTGGGGGTTCTTTATAAATAGATTATACAGATCTAATTGCTACTGAGCAGAACTAATCTAATAAAGATCTAGTATTTATGCTTTCTCTTTTATCAGTTAGAAAGTTGCTTCACGTGGTGCTGAATAACAGCTTAATAGAGAATGTTGTAAGGGAAGACTACCCTTCTTTCCTTACCTCCTTACCTGATTCAGTTTGCACAAAGTCTTTACGCCATATGTGCTGTGTTCTTTCTGTGTGTATGTTGGGGGGGAAGGGGGTAAGTGTTGTTGTTTTTCTTTGTTTTAAGATCCTGGGGAAAAAATACATCCCAGACAAGCATTAAACAAGGCTGGCTCCTCTACTTTTTTTATGCATGGGAATCTAATGTGTAATTTGTCTCCTTCAGTCTCATCTTCTTGACTAAAGTAAATTCAGCTGTTAATCACAAGCATCTCTGAGTTAGCTTCTCCAGTTTGCAGGGTTTGTTTCAAAGGATATTTGTTTGGCTTATTTACTCATCTGAAAAAATGATCTTTATAACTTCTTTTAGTGTTGAAACTTGCAAAAGATCAGGAGTTGAGAAAATGTTGGCAAGATATTTGAAATTTCCATTTGAGCTTTAAGTTGATTATAGATACTGCAGAAAAATAGTGGGGTAAGGGAAGAATTAATGTATGTATTGATCTATGCAGAGCTGGAAGATACTGTGAAACAATTCTGTAGCTTGTATCATTGCATTGTCACAATACAAACTTTGATTTCTGTTTACCTACACTTATTTCCAGAAGTCCAAAGGATGTTCTAGAACCATCTGCAAACAGAAAATTGAAGATCTACAATTCAGTTCAGGTGGCTTACTAAAAAAATGAGAAATGTGTGTGTGTTTTCCTTCTAATCTGAACTAACAGTGACACATGGAGAATATTTTATCATTTAACCAAAGCTCAGTGGCACAGGGCCTTACAAAGGCAATTAGTAGAACCCATCTATAAATGTTAGTATTTAACTTCAGTAGTTTTCAGGTGAATGATGCTAGCTACTATTATATATTTTCATACTATTTAGATATTTCAATGTCACAGCAGCCTTATCTAAAGCTATAGGCATCATGTTCCTAAAATTCTTTTCCTGTTTGTATATATAAGATGGGATAAGATCATTCCTGCTCTCTAGACATGTCGATGATCATATGTAGTAGTTCTCATGCTCCAGTAATCTAATCTTCTGTTTCTGCATGCGTGGATCCAACTTGCAGACTAAATATTGGTCTGGTGTCATTTTGAACACCGTCTTAGATATCTTTCTAGTTCTAGGCTTTTGAATTCTAGACAGGTCAGTTGTTTTGTCAGTTGTGGTTCTGGCCTGTAACTTCTTCACTTCAGTGTTTCAAACTGTTACAGAAGCCAAGTCCTACTAAATGGTTAAGAATTAAAGTTTTTGATCAACTTAGATGTTATAAAATGTTGTTGGGTTTTGTTTCTATCTGAAAAGGAGTGGCTACAGTTTTGATAATGTAGCACCACAGGTCCCCTAGCTAAAGAAGTTATGGTTGACTTCTGAAGTTCTGTGTGACCTAGCAAGATCAATGGTGTCATGTTTTTTTTCTTGCAGCTGTGATCTGAGAACTTTAAGCTTTCATAGTCTCACTGGTTTACAAATGGCAGCTGAGGTAAAGGTAGTGTGCAACTTTCCAAGATAAACTTGTGTGGAAGAGAATTATCTTCAGGAAAATAATTAAAATTGAAAAGACACTAAGACTGATTCCCATTGGTGCTGAGACCTTTTTAGATAGCTGCATCTTGTGCTGACGGTTGTTTTTGGCTTTCTCATGCTTCTTAGAATACTAGAAGCACAAAGATAACCAAAAGATAAGTTTACTTTAATCTCTAAATAGCTGCTTCATTCAGTGAAGAGGTTGTTGGAGGCTTTGCAGTAAACCATCAGGGAAGCAGAATGCATTTTTCTGCTATTCTGACCCATTTGTTGACTGAAATGCCTAATAACTTTTTTGCAAGACTTATCTGCAATGGGCAGGTTGTATTAACATGCAGCTCAAGAGCTTGAACTGTGAGCAGAGATTGAGCTTGATAGTTACTACTTGGCCTGCTAGGCAGTTAGTACATGTGTAACTTGACACTGTCTGCATCCTTCTCTTGACTTGGGAGCCTTAGCTCAGACTAGGATATGATATATTTGCATCCTGTATCCTCATATAGTGAGGGGAGATATAATGCTGCCTTAGAGAATACCCATTTTGATTCTGATGGGAAGGGCAGGTGTTATTGCATGAGGTGTAAGCTCCTGGGGAACTTTAAAAGTTTTCCTGGGAACTGCTTGCCTTAAATGTCCCTCCAACAGGCTCCTTCTCCATTGCTCAGTTTCTATAATAAATTACTCAAGCACTCAAAAACCTGTAATGCACAGTAGGTTCATCTGTCCTAAAGAACAAAACTTTCTATTCCTTATGTCAGCAATAAAAATGGAAATGGTTATTTGTGCAACACTTTATTCTACTGTTCAGCTAAAAGGGGAGAAGGTAATTTGACCTCTTGAGAGACACCTGTCTACAAACTCTTTAAATATTTATGAGCACAAACTCGTGAGAAGGAAAGGAAGTCCTGAGTTGGCATTAGGAGAAAACAAAAATTTGGAATATATGCAGACCAAGTGTGTGTGTAAGTTAGTAGTATGAGATTTCTTTATTTCTACCTGACAGTAGCAGAGGAAAGAACGTGCTTGGCCTAAAATAAGACTACTCTGTGTAGACTATTAAGGGAGGCATGGGATCCTGAATCAAAACAGTCTTTTTTTCAGCTGAATCCTTTGACTTTTGTGGTAAAAGTAACTGCACCAGACTGTTGTTGAAAGAAAATTAGGCTGTGGGCAAAGCTTTAATACGAATTGAAAGACTTGGAACAGCTATAATCCAATAGCTGTTGCAGTTTTTCAGCAGATTTCCAAGTGGGCACTTGTTGCATTGCAAGGTCAGGTATAAACTTTAACAAAATATTAGATGGGGAAGAGAATGTTGGCTCTGACTGTTGTAGACATATATATTTTTTTTTTATTCATTACTGATTTGGCTTAATTTTCCCTAGCAACACTTCAAGCTTCTTTAAAAGCTTCTAATACCTCAGTAATTAGGTTTCTTTTAGGCACCTCTTTTAAAGCTACAATTAGCAAATTAGGGAAGAAATACCCTTTCATGTATTGAATGAAGATAGGATGCAAAAACTGCAGTGTTTGACTTTCAGAATTTCTAGAAAGTGTTTAAAAAAAACCTAAGCTTAGTTTTCTATTATCATTAATAGCTGTTAAAACTAACTATAATTCACACTATCTATGGGTCAAATTTTATCTTGTAGGCATGGGAACATTTTTTTTAGAGGATTCAGCATGAGTACTTTCCTGGGGTATCATTTATATAAGAAAATATACATCTGACTTGGAAAAAAGAACAAGTCAGATGTATATTTTCTTATATAAATGATACCCCAGGAAAGTACTCATGCTGAATCCTCTAAAAAAAATGTTCCCATGCCTACAAGATAAAATTTGACCCATAGATAGCTGTTAAAACTAACTATAATTCACACTATTAATGATAACAGACAAGAGATAATGATAAAAGGCAACACAAGAAAAGTGACTTCTAGAGGATTCAACATGAGTACTTTCCTGGGGTGTTCTTTAAGGAAACATATATCTGACTATTTTTCTTTTTTATTAGGAAAAAAAATAAAGGAAATAACTTTTGTGTTGTCTCTTGCAGTTTGCCCAGTGTACTAAATGTTAAGATATTCATTGCTAAGGTGTAAGGTTTTGGGCTATTTCACAATGCCATGGTGGCAGGGGGGGGAACTTCCTATGTAACTTGTGCTGAGTTTTTTCTCCAATATCTTGATAGTTTCAACTACCCATGTAGAAATTTAGGAGTTGGTGGGGGGGAGAAGGATAAAATTCTTACAAGCATTTTTCTAGTTTCTCTTCTGGTTTTGCAGCCAGATAGTAAGTAAAAACAGGAATGCACACAAGTTGCTGTTAATGCTTATTAAGTTTTCTTAGTATCTTAGGTGAGGCTTAAGTGAAAGTAAAGCATGTTTTTCACTTTCAGCCTGCCCATCCTAAGATCTTAGTCTGAAATATTTAACTGAGTATATTCACTTATAGTAATGGCAAATTGAATGCATCAATAACAAGAGGATCAAGTTAGTGATCACTTAGGGCCCATAGAAGGACATCCAGCTTGCCTGTTGGGATGCACCTGCAAGTGTGGAGGGAGCAGGCAGACATCATTACTAGGCCACTCTCAATCATCTTTGAAAGGACATGGAGAACAGGAGAGGTGCCTGAGGACTGGGAAAAAGCTAATGCCACTCCAGCCTTCAAAAAGGGCAAGGAGGAGGACCCAGGGAGCTACAGGCCAGTCAGCCTTGCCTCCATCCCTGGAAAGGTGATGGGGCAGCTCATCCTGGGTGTCATCTTTAAGCATATGAAGGACAAGAAGGTGACCAGGAGTAGTCTGCATGGATTCCTAAAGGGGAAATCATGCTTTACCAACCTGATATCATTCTCTGGTGGAATGACTGCCTGGGTAGATGAGAGGAGAGCAGTGGCTGTTGTCTGCCTTGACTTCAGTAAGGCTTTAGACACTGTCTCCCATAACATCCTTATAGGCAATCTTGGGAAGTGTGGGCCAGGTGAGGGGACAGTGAGGTGGATGGGTACTGTCTGAATGGCAGAGCTCAGAGGGTTGTGCTCAGTGGTGCAAGGTCTAGTTGTAGGCCTGTAGCTAGCGGTGTCCCCCAGGGGTTAATGCTGGGTCCAATCTTGTTTGACTTACTCATCAGTGACCTGGATGGAGGGACATAGTGCAGCCTCAGCAAACCTGCTGATGATCCAAAAGTGGGAGGAGTGGCTGATACCCCAGAGGGCTGTGCTGCCACTCAGGGGGACCTGGACAGGCTGGAGAGATGGGCAGATGGGAACTTTGTGAAGTTCAGTAAGGGGTAGGGCAGAGTCCTGCCCCTGGGGAGGAATAACCGCATGCTGCAGTACATGCTGGGGCCTGACCTGGAGGAAAGGAGCTCTGCAGAGCAGGCCCTGGGAGTCCTGGTGGACAGCAAGTTGCCCATGAGCCAGCAGTGTGCCCTTGTGGCTGAGAAGGCCAATGGTATCCTGGCATGCGTTAGGCAGAGCGTTGCCAGCAGGTTGAGGGAGGTGATCCTCCCCCTCTACTCAGCCCTGGTGAGGCCGCATCTGGAGTGCTGTGTCCAGTGCTGGACTCCCCAATATAGGAGAGACATGGAGCTACTGGAGCAAGTCCAGCAAAGGGTTACTGAGATGAGGGAGGGCCTGGGGCCTCTCTCCTATGAGGAGAGGCTGTGAGAGCTGGGCCTGTTCAGCCTGGTGGTGAAGAGAGGACTGTGGGGGGGGATCTTATCAATGTGTGCAAGTATCTGAAGGGAGGGTGTCAAGAGGATGGGGCCAGGCTGTTCTCAGTGGTGCCCAGTGACAGGATGAGAGGCAGTGGGCACGGAGTGAAACACAGGCAGCTCTGTCTGAACATGAGGAGAAACTTCTTTACCGTGGGGGTGACTGAGCATTGGAGCAGGTTGTCCAGAGAGGTTGTGGAGCCTCCTTTCTTGGAGATACTCAAAAGCTGTCTGGGCAGGGTCCTGGGCAATGTGGTCTAGGTGATCCTGCTTGAGCAAAGGGTTTGTGGACTAGATGATCTCCAGAGGTCCCTTCTAACCTCAACTATTCTGTGTGATTCTGTGAAGAGTATAGCTAATCCCACTGCAGCATGAAAACTTACAGATCCATTCACATAAAGTGTGTCTGGCTCCTTATAGTAAATATTTAAGTGTTGAGGATAGAGATCCTGTGACAGAGACCTGGCTTCTTAAAAGTAGTGTCTGTGTGAATGTAAATGTATGCATACATACTATTCTGAAGATGTAAAATTAAATGCTGTCAGTTGAATCGTGTAGTATACTGTGTTGTCTTCATCATAAATATCAAGCTGATTAGTATCAAAAAGTAGAATGTGCCCCGGATCTAAATTATTGTTGGATTTGGCTTATGAAATAGAGGTTCTCAAAATAACCTGGTAAAAAGAACAGTTTTTAAATTCTTTAAGAGTATTATCTGTGCATAGAGTGGATGTGCTTTATATATTCCCTGTGTGTTTGTTACAGATAGGATAATTCTGAAGTTATATATGAATGCACTTTGCTTTATCCAAAGCCTTAAATACTCTATACTTAGCCGACAGCATTTGGCTAAAAAAAAAAGCTGTGACATTAATTAGATCTAACATGCAGGAGCTCTGGATCACTTCCCTTCTAGACAGAAGCAGACTGGGTACGATATAAAACCAATTAAACACAGCAGTTCCGAAAATGTTACTTGCCTGATGGAGTCGATCACCTATTTAGTCTTCCTTCATTAATAATTTCCTGGCTACTAGAAGTACTTGTGTAGTTAATTGTTTCCGAGTTGTCAGTAGTTTATGTTGGTTGAATTCTTAAAGCATTGCAGAGGAATGAAGTCCCTATTCTAGCAGCTGGTTGTCTGTTAGACAGACAGTCATTGGGAGCAAGCTGTGTAACTGGTGAATTAGATGTCTGCCCACAGGGCTGTAGTCAGCAGCCTGTGACAATACTGAGAGGAAAATGAATTTAACACGCGCGTTGCCTCAATTTTTTTCAGACACTGGCCAGAAGAAGACCCCAGACAAGAAAGATGGGCGACGAATGTCTTTTCAAAAGCCTAAAGGGACTATTGAATATCCTGTAAGTTGCTTCTTGATTATTAGAATGTCATTGCATAGCAAGTACAGACTCTAAAAGTTTCATTATAAAATGTAAGCAAAAAACCAGTTTGCATTACTTCTAATTTTATAATTCTGTGTATGTTATAGCTTATTTTAACAGGAATTAAATCAGAAATTAGATAACTAATACTATTTGAGTAAAGCTGATGCTTCTTTCCTTTGGTTTTTTTATGCAAGTTATCTTTTTCTTCAGAAAACAAACTATCAATCAGATGAATTAGATACCGGAAGGTAACTAGTTAGAAAAAATAATGTTAATTAGAAAAACATGTGCAATTTTCCTCCTTTCAGTGTTGTTAAACTGATATCAGCAGGAATAATAGAATAAAGGTTTTGTTGTTTGGGGGTGGGAGGCAGGCTATATCTTGGTAACTGACCTTCCAGCACTCTTCTGATAATTTTCATGACCTCTACCCTGTATAGTACAGATCTGTTTTCCCAGCAGTATCTGAAAATGGAGCCTTTCTATGCCTGTTCTGTTCTTGAAATGACCCTCAAACTGTGCTGCAGTCAGCTTTTCACATTTGTGGTTACTAAGGGAAACTGAAGTGAGAAGTATCTGTTTTGTGTTATATACTGGAAGTATAATTAAGCCCAGAAATAATGCTTATAGAGTTAACATTAAAATAGGGAAGTCTATCACAGATATTTTTCAATGCTTTTGAAGCTGGAAATGATAAAATAAAAGCAAGAACTTCTATAAAGAAGTGTTTACTTCACCTCTTATTGTCCTCTTAATGAAAGAGGAGATATGGTAAAGATTTAACTGTTAAGGTTAGCCTTATCAGAGTTTGGCTTAGCATAACATTAAGAAGTCTGATTATAACTTGGGGAGAGGCAGAGGGCATGAATGTATTGGACTGAGATGAACTTTATCTTGGCTCATATTGGTAACTTAAATTTAATTTTAGTGTATAGTAAATATTTTCTTGAAGCTGAAATAAAAAAGAAAATGCTACTGTTGGATTTTAGCAGCTGAAGATAGAAGCAAAACAAAAAAACACTTCCTTACGTTTAGCACAACGTGTCTAAAAATAATTGGGGAAATATGGTCAGGTGTAACTTCGTAAATCTGATATTCCTATTCAGTTAGTAAACCCTTTAACTTGTCTCTTGCCACTATATGTGTGCAATCACCCCAATATGCAAAATTCCAGGCAAAACATAAAGCGGTAAGCTTCCCTTTTTTAGGTTAGTAATGTAGAAGTAGGTATTACAGACTTGTGAATTGTATTTTCGGTAAGCTTAAGGAGAGCTTCTAAAGGAGCCTGCTGTGTGCGTGGAACACGTTGCATGTCAGGTCCACAAATTCAGTATTCTGCCCAGTCTTGCTGTGGATTTCAGCTGTGAAATATTTCAGCAACGTCAAGTTTTCAGAGCTTTCAGTTGTCATGTACATATGTTTTAGTATAACACACATCTAACTTCTAGAACTTAGTGGTTATATTCACTATACATATGAAAGAGGCCTTGTAATTACTGTGATAATTTGCTACAAGTATTATTCATGACTTTATATCATACAGAGAGAGATGAACTTCGTCTGATTTCTGCCTTTGTCCTTCTACTACTTCTCAAAGCAGCAATGTTTTCTAGATATTTTTTAGTGTTGTTGAAAACTTGGTGTTTTTCTGTTTTTTCTAATTTAACATTTTAGTTTTTCCAGTGGCCGCATATATTAAGGGAGAAGGTTTTATAATTCATATTCCTGAAGTTTGGCATGAGACAGAATCTCATTGATGCAAATAATAGGTGTTTTTTAAGGTGAAATGCACTTCTTTCCAGCAGTTTAAGATCTTTGGCTGCCTTTTGGCTTTAGCTTCAAAGACCAAGTATGTTATTACTTATTTGTCCCAAAAGTGCAGATCGTAAATCCCCAATGCATAAAAATGTGAACTACAGCTTTGTGTGTAGCACCAGCAGGAAGATGTCAACAGATGTGGTACTGAGTGAAGAAAGCAAGTGTTAATTTTACCCAGGCTAGTAGTTTTAAAAGAATGTCACACTCTTAACTTTCAGTGACTATCTCTAAAGGATACAGACAATTCTGGTTAATTTTCACTGTTATTGCTGTAGACAGTGAACTCTAGACAGCGTGGGGTTTTTTTGTGTTTTCCCCTTTTATTAAAGTTAGAATAGCTTCTCTTCTGAATATCAGAGTTAGATGGATTTGATACAAATCAGTACAGATTTCAGAATTGCATCAGTGCTCTGGGCTAAGTTTTATGTCGGAACCTGTTCACATACATGAAGGGTAAAGCAGTATATGTCCAACAGAGCGAATAGTGTATGTGAACTTGTTACTAACTAGGATTTTTTAATAGCATTTTTGCATTGCTTACTTTAAGTAACTTCATTATATTGGCATTGCATCCAGGAGTTTCTTGTACTACCTGTTCTGCAAAAGGAGCTACTGTCTGCCTCCAGGTATTAGAAGAGCCAATTACGGATCAAAAAAGCATTTGCAATGTTGACTGTGGATCAACAATGATATTGGCCTGCCAGCAGTTTAATGACTTCAGCAAAAGCTTTTTAACCCTCTTTCAATCAAGGAGAGAAAGGAAATAACTGGATGTTTACAGGTAGTTCTTCTCAAGTGCAAGGGACTACATAGGAAAAAGCACTTTTTTTTTGAAAATTAACAAGTAGGCAATGGAGGCAGATCTTGCTTATCAGTGGCAGAGGCTCAAATGTAGTCCTCTTCTCCCCCCCCGCTTTCTCCTTCTTTAACTGACTGTGCGCTCTGGACCTGAAGTGGCAGATAAGCAACTAATATGCAGAGGCTGTGGCCCAGATTGTGACAAGAACCTGATATGAATTAATGAAGGTCACACAAGAAGCCTGTAATAGGGCAGAGTCTTAAAATTGGGTCTTAAGCTGGAGTCCTCACTGTTGATCTGGCAGTCTTCCGACATGTGATGATGTCCCAGTTATTTAGTGTTAAGTCAGTCTCTCTAGCAACTAGGTTTAGACTCAGTCTGAGAAACTGTTGAGAAGTCTTTATGCTGAGAACAAAACTACAGTGACTTCTGAGCTCAGCTTCTTTAAATAAAATTAGGAAGAATTTTTGATTCTTTCTTAGCTCATGGGATGTGGGTGGCAAGTGCTTTTACTGTGACCATCAAATAAGCGATAGTTTCCTGGACTTAGAATGCACATGAACTCTTGGAATTCCTTGTTGTGATAACTTGCTCCATGTGCTTATTTGGAGAGTGGGGAAAGGATGAGTATCTGCTAATGTCTCTGCAGAGTAATTGTGGATTACGCTTTCAGTTCTAGAGTGGCTTGGATAGAGTTCTAAAGGCTGTCTCCTCTGGTAGGCCTAGTTTCTCATCCTCATAAGTCTTTGTGTGCTAGGTATACTGCTACAAACGTACAAATTTGTTTCTTGGTGCTTCATTTCAAAGCTGGGGCTTGCGTTCCTTTCCGACTGTTACTTTTTTTGAGCTTTCTCCTGTCTAGTCTTCCCCAAATTTGGGAGATTTAGCAAATGTGGATCATAATGATTACATAATACTTTGTCTGTCATATCTTTTGCCTAACTCTAAAATAATTTTTTGGAGCTGCTTTTATATTTAAAGGTTCCATTTTCCTGCTGTTACATGTTACAGAAATTAGACCTGTTAAAAATCAGTTCATGTAGCCACAATCTGATATTTCTAAGGCTTTAGTACAATGGCAGTCAATAGTTTTCCTTTTCTCCCATGTCCTCACTTCTCCCAGTCTTCCCATTGCTCTAACTTTTTTAGTTCCTTTTGATACTGTTCAGCTACTGTTTTTTTTCTGGGTTTTAGACAGTTTTCAAATATTGCAAAAGCAGGTTCTTTATATATTCTGGTGTGTGTAGGTATAACTTCTAATGGAAAAATGAGTGAACTCCAGCTGTAGAGCTGCAATGACAGTTAAGTTCATTAGGATATCAGTGGAGAATTTGGTTTTAAATTAGGTTTTTAAATAACTGCCAACTGTTAATCTGGCAAAACTTGAAGGCAGTTAGGACTCTAGTCAACAGTGACTCCTTGTTGAAGGCAGTTAGGACTCTAGTCAACAGTGACTCCTTGAGGCTGTTTATCTGCTGGGACTCCCCTGCCTCCCCCAGCCAACAAGAAAGCAGGTAATGCTGTGTAAGTGGAAAAGAGATATTGTGATTGATATACATATAATTAAATGGGAAAGAACTATTTGGAGAGAGTGAGGGGTGTTTGTGTGTTTGGGTGGAGGGGTATTTTTTGTTTTGTTTAGCTAGTGTCACCACTGCCGTGTTAAAAGCTTTATTTGGGATTTTAGTGGAAAAGGAAGACGGAAGGTTTGGTTCTTAATGGGCTGACTAGATCTGATATCTGTAAAGGCTTTTTTAGCTAATTTAGCATTTTAGACTTTTTAGATATACATAAGTGACTACATAAGGCACAGGTAAGTAGGAAATAAGGCCTCATGTGTCTGTAGATCTATACGAAGAGTTGACAACTAGAAGTTCTTCCTAATGTTAGTTTATTCCTACAATCATTTATATTCTAAAATGTCCTTTTTCGGCAAAAGTTATTGTACAAAGCAGAGTTCATGTGGTCAGTTAAAAATGCAGTCCAGAATAAGTGATTCTTGTTTTGCATTTTCATTAATAAGTATCTTTTTTGCTTAAAATTTTCTAAATTCAAGTAGAATGGTCAAGTCAGTGCTTGACATGCATTGAACCACTTCGAAGGACCAACTGATGTGCTCAAGTCCTTTTGGATTCTTTCTAGGGAACAGTGTGTTTTCACACATTTGTGATAGTTTTTATCTGAGATATAATTATATGTGAACAAATCTTGACACTTTGTTAAAATCATGAAACAACTATCACTGTCATCTGCCCCTCCCTTCCCAAAAGGGGAAATTTTTCCATGAAGATTCAGCGTAGTGCTTTAATATGCAAATATTTCTATGAATGTTTGGAGAGAGAATGATCAGGAAAGGTGTTTTTTGTTTGTTTTTGTTAAACTGTTTTTCTCCACAAAATTGTTCTTTTGGTTTTAGGAAGTTCAGTTCTATCTAATGAAAAGGTAGAAAGCCCAAGGGTCAGGAAAGATGTCTTTGAATGTTAACTTCAGAGTATGCTTGTGTATCTTCTTATGTAGGGAGACGCTTCAGGAAGTCTTCATTGCATCAATGTTTTATTTGTTTTGAGAAGTTATCGGTGCCAGTCTCTGAACTCATATATAGTATGGAGGTTCACTTGTTCAAACTGTACAGTCAGATAAGAAAAGGAAGCTCTGCTGTGTTTTCTATTCTGTTGTTCATGATTTATAAGAAAATCCTTTAGCTGCTAAGAGGGCTTGCCAAAGGACTGACCTTAAAGGTTGAAAGAAATGAATGCTCTCTTCAAGGGTTTATTTTTGAACTTTGTGTTTTTAATTGAATGCTTTAACTATTTTATTTTGCAGGTTAGTCTAAAAATCTGAGATTTTCATTATTAAGTGATATCTACTGAAAATCTACTCAGCAGCTAATGGTAGTCTTCTAACACTTATCTGAGAGCAAATTTTTGAGTTAGGAGCCGTTTTGAATATTAGTTTTGATTTGTTTTTTAACAAACTCCCTGTAATACGTAGCACTTCTGATGGAACCAGTACTGTATTTTGTGATCTGGTTGTCAGTTTTGTTATTGTCTATCCAGTAAGTAGTAACCATCTGGTCTGGTTGGGTTCCTTTTTCATTTTCTGGCAAATGTGGCATTTCAAAGTGGCATTTGAGAATACTGTGATTTATGCATATCTACATGATCATACACTACTGAAATATTAAAAAGTACAATGTAGTCTTTCACACTTGAAATGGCAGTAGAGAGAAGTTTACTGTTCTTTGTAGCTTATTAGTTTCCTATGTAAGAATTATCCTAATACAAGAGTTATTTTAATAAAAGCTAATTGCCTTGTGTGCATGCATGTCCTGTAGCAGTACCTTATCTTTAAGGAAAAGCTATTTGCAGCACTTTTTACAGAATGATTCATTTCTCTGTTTAAAGGATATAGTTTGTTCCTTTCTATCTGTCAGTTATACTGGTTTTATTTCTGTCCTGTCAAGCACGTATTCACTGTCACAACTTTCTCAAAGCTAATGAAGAGAAAGCATTTCTTTTACTGAAGTCTTTTGGGATTAGTGTTCTGTTCTAAGTTTTTTGGAGTATTCAAGTGGGTATACTTTTAGAAGAATTGCTTATTTTTTGATGCTTAGTTTGCTTTGCAGCCAGTTGGAACTCTATTTACTGGCTGTTCTTGCAATATGAATAAAAACTAATACTTTATAATCATATTAATCATATAATATTAGCTACTATTATAACCTTTGTGTTATGTACACTTTGCTCTAGCAAGATGTTTGCTACTCCTCTGAAGAATGAATTTGCCTTGTTACATTCTGAGTAGCACGAGTACAATAATTATTATTTATGTGGAATATGCTGATTCAATTACAGTCATCCAAAACTGACTATAGTGGAAGCAGATTAGCTCAGTACACGTTCCAGTACCCCCAGAGGCATGGCATTTCTGAAGCCCTGTGCCATTAACTAATAAATTTCTTTTGGGTCTTTGCTTCCTTATGATAAGATCTGCATAGTTCTTAAATGCTTCTTATGAATTCTGTATTCTGAAATTCTCACCATGAGTAAGACTTTTATCCCTTTGCTTTCTCCTACTGGTTCATATTGAATATATTTTAGGAGACAGGGGTGAGAATAAGAACTTTGTAGAATTAAAAAAAGGGCTTATTTGGAAATCACCTGCTTCTAGTACTTATGTTTCATCAAGTGTCACACTAGTTGATCTGTTTTGCTTTGACAGGCATCTTTCTTATTTTTATTTTTGATCTTGGTAATGCTCTTACTGGAAAAATCAGATTAACAGAAGTTTATTTCAATAGCAGGAGCGTGTATTAGCATTTATATAGCTTATTTCAGCTTTTCTCTAAATGAAGAACAGAGAGGTGTGAAGAAGGAGAATGAGAGGTTCTGTGAAACCGGTCACATGCTGACCCAGTGGTACCCAACAGTGAATTTACAGGCAGAAAGTTCTGCTCCCGTATCTGAGCCTGCAGCCCACTGTGTGTGAGTGACACTTCTGGCTACCCAGAAACAGAGTGGGAAGGCAGATGTCTTCATACAACACTGCAGTAGTCTAACATTCATGGACTGTTTGTGTTCTTGGGCAGTCATAAGATATTAAAGCTTAAAGTTCATAAAAACCTCCGTAAAGGTGATCTACATGTGATAAAACTCATAAGGTGTTATTTAAACTAACTGCTTACAGGTTTGTTTTCTTTTTCCCCCCAATTGATACAGGTGGAATCAAGAGATACGTTAAACAGTATTGCCCTGAAATTTGATACGACACCCAATGAACTGGTTCAATTAAATAAACTTTTCTCCAGAGCAGTTGTTCCTGGACAGGTACTATTACACTATGTATGTTACTTACATCATTGAACAAAGACTTTTTCTCTTCACCTATACTTCTTGCTTCTACTAGAGAAAGTGTTAAAGTACTTCTTATACTGATTTTCACATTGACTTTATAAAAGACTTCAGTTTTCTTCCATTTGAATTACTTGTACCTATTAAATAACTGCCTAAAAAGGAAAATGTAATGAAACTACCTGCCTCTCTCAAAACTGGGGGCTCTTAACTTTAAAACTAAATGTACTTAATGGTATAATGACACTTGGGTATAAGCTAAATTGCTACTCTGTAAGTATAGCAGGCTGTTGATCAGCTCTTGCTCAGAGGATAAATTCAGGGTACAGCACACTAGCAACATTCCTGACTGTATGTTAATGACTGCAGTTCTGTTTTAATTGATGAGTGTTTCCATTCCATCCTGAAAACTTGCCGTCTTTTTACCAGGGGCATATGAATTATCACTGTTTTTTCTTATGAGTCACTATTGCTTACTTCTCCCTCTCCCCCTTCCTTCCCCCCCCCCCCCCCGACTTTTCACTTCTCTTCAAAAGCTGCCCTGGAAACAAGTCACCAGCTACCATATTAGATGAAGCTATTTGTTAGTAAGCCCTTTCTGTTTAAAGCATATTGTATATTTATTTCTGATTGCTGCAAAATTGTCTATGTAACTTGAAAACCACACCAAAGAATAATGTATTTAAGGAGAAGAAAAGCTGAATCAACTTTAGTTTTTCAAATTCAGTGCTAAAAGCTATATCTATAAACTTGTTCCCCAACCTGCTTCTTGGTTACTCAAATAGTAGAATAATAGCATGAGAAATAATCAGTCAGGTCTTCCTTCCACACTGTATTGAGTGATTCTGACATGCTGTATGTTTTTAATGTTTTCTCTTTGAGCTTTTTTCTCAATTACTGTGACCAAAGACCAATCTTATCTTAAGATAGCATTTAAAACCTTTGAAAATTTAAAGATTAAGTAGTACTTTGTATTGGTACTGTGGTATTGTTTAATCCTTCAACTTCCTCATAAAGGAAGTTTTACGATTGCTCTTTTTGAAGAGGAGATCGTGGTAGAGTTCACAAATAACTGTCTCCTTTGTCTGTAATTATATATCTCTATATAAGAATATATAGGCATATTATATATAAATTAAGTGGGACAGAACTGATTTCTTGTAGGTTATTTTGAGAAAGCATGGCAAATATACTTGAGCTAGTGGGAAACTTAAAGTAAAACTGAAAGCATAACTTCTAACTACATTATATCTTTTTATAGATTTTGTATGTTCCTGACCCAGACTACATTTCTAGTGTGGACAGCTCCCCTTCTCTAAGCCCTATAAGTCCCCTATCACCTACATCTTCAGAAGCAGAGTTTGACAAGGCTACAGTAAATGTAGGTATACCTGTTGTCATTAAAATTAATTTTGCCTGTCAAGATAACGATACACAATATAAATGTGATGCTTTCTTCTAAGAGTGTTCTTCCCTTCTGGGGAGAAGGTACATTACAATAGGTGGAGTTGAAAAGGAAAATGATGCCTTTTCAGTGAAAGTTTTCTATATGAAAACGATGGGTAAAGTCATTTGTAGCAAAATACTGTTCTTTGAGATTGATATCTTAAATACTATTTCCATCTGCATTTGTTTTTGATATTACCTCTCAGAAATAGTTAGACACTTTGTCTCTAACTTTTAGTCTTACTGATATTTTTTGTAACAGTGATATATTGGCCAGACTACTGTGTGTAGGGGTTTTTACTCTCTGTAGAGGTGGAGGGGTTGTCTGCATTTCACTTGGTGATGCTAAAGAAACCGTCTGTTCCAGTGAGGTGTTGATAAAAGGTTGATTATAGTCTCTTTTTATTCAGTAGGTCTTCTACCCATGTAGACTTTCGGATACTACAATTATGTAGCCATTGAAGCTGTCCTGTAATTCAGCTTGAATGTGGATGTCACTAGGAGCTAGATTTACAAAAGCATTCTTTCCAGGTTTGCTGTTACTGCTTTGCTCTTCTCAGAATTTCATGGTAAGAACTCAAACCAGGAAGATTCAGTCTCTGGAACTTCAGCTTCTACACAGCTTCTACAATCCTGACCTCATTCAGCTGTTTCCTAATATGCCAGCCCTATTCTTTTGCTGGTTATGATCCTTTTTCCCAAGTGACAGCTCTTCTTGCTAGTACTTAATACAGTGTATGGTTAAGCTGTCAAACATCTGTTCCAGAACTCTGTGCTAAAAGCTTACATAGGCTTTAAAAGAGACTTGATAGTGTGGTGTGGTCTCTGTGTGTGTGTGTGTGGGGGGGGGGGGGTGTATGTTTGTTTTGTTCCCCCCCTGCATTGGTCCACAGAAGTTTAAATTCAAAGTTACTGCCTCACTGTAGAACAAGTTCCCCAGTTGCATCACCAAGTGTGGTGATGATTCTTCTACAAAAAGTTACCGTGTGCTTTTGCTGTCCTTATACCTTTAATCTGACCTAGTATGGCTGTTCTTACGAGATGTTTCTGCTATCAGCTATAGTAAATAATGTCTTCTATATTATATGTCAAACAAAGTTTTGTAGCACAGTAAATTGACTAGATTAGTGTGCAAGAATACTTTTAAATCTGAGTGACCCTGTGCTACGTTAGGCCTAACCATATAGTGTAAGTGGTGAGAAGTTACTCAAGGGAAAATTATTAGTTATAGTGCTAGAAAAAAAACCTCTTCCTACAATGAACTAGATATTCCATGCAAGAATAATACCTTCATCTGCTGGTTCTTATGGATTATTTTGTATGCACTTGTTTGCATATAACAGATATAGAGGCTAAATAGTGTAACCATACCTGTAACTTTTCTTTTTTGGTGGTGGGGGCAGGCTGGGTTTTACTGATTAAATGCAGGTCACATGTATAAAAGGTTGAAACTGTAGAGGAGACAAAATGGATTAAAATGCTTTGAAATCCATTTAGGCAACAAAATAACTGCATATACTGAACTGCCTACACTAAACAATTCAAGAGTTAGTTCTGCAGCAATACAGAAAGTATTGGGCAAATGAAGTTTCTATCTGGTACTTCCCATTACATGTTATGGATGACTACAAGCTGTTCTTTCAACTCTTCAGGAGATATCAAACAAAGAAGCAGTATGACAAAATAAATAGTAGTGTTTAAGCTTCAATTTCTGAGGCTTTTTAACTCCGTGTGAACAAGGAAGATGTAGGTGTTCCTAGGTACATTCATCAAAAAAGAGGAAAGAAATAATCAGTTCTTACTGTGGATTTTTTTAACCTCTCTTCAGCAACATGGATACTATTTGACATGTGTTTGAGAAGTTAAAGTTGGAGATTTTGTTGTTGTTTTTTATAGTACCTGTTTTTCTATAGTTTTTCCTTCTCTTTACTGATTACTAACCTTCTAAATGAGAGCAGTATTAACATACATTCTCTAATGTTTTATATTTAAATGTCTGCATTCTCTGACTCCCCTCTAATTTTGACTCCAGGTTTATGGTTTAAATTCAAATCTGTCAAATCAAAGAGGATGTTACTCTGCATATATAATCTGAAGGAGTCTTCTGTCTGTGCCATCCTGGTTGAAATTGGTCACTTCCTCACTAGAAACTGAATGAGATAAGTAGGCAATAGTAATCTGAAGAGACTATTTTGTCTCAGCAGAGGTTCAGAATTTAAACTATGTTGTGTTTTACTTTTTGTTTCCATTTTATCAAGCATTAAAGTAGCTCAGCATCTAACTAAAGTAGCAATCATTTAACTAAAAATACATCAGCATGTGGATGGTGTAAGGATTGTATAATACTTTTAACTTGTCCTGTGTTACTTTGCTTAAGCTAAGACTTCAATGTATATTTGAATAAGGTTGTTTTTGTCAGTCTATGTGTAAGTAATCAGCTTAAATTTAAGCCTTTGTTATGATGCTGGTTATGTGAAAGGCGTCTTCATCTAACATCTGATGAATGAATTTAGGAATATCTGATGATCTTTAGTACCTATAAAACTCAAAAGCCAGTTCAAAGTAATGTGTAGAGACAAGAATGGCATTACGTTTGAGAAAAATCTGCCACCAGTATTGCTCCAACTTGTGTTGCATGGGTACATGCACAAGAAATAGCCAGCATATTTCCAGTGGATTTGGATATCAACTGGGAACTTCTGCATCTGCTCTTTAAATAATAAGCTGTTGCAAAGGTGACCACATAGTTTTGAAAGAAGGGCATATGTGGAAAGAAAACTCATACCCAGGAAGCCTGCTTTTTAACAGTATTGCCATTAGCTTTTTCAGTAAAACCCAGTTTTGTGCTGTTTGATTTGGGTGTTATTCCATTATGTACGGAATGGCAGTCTGGAAATGCTGATAAACTCAAAGCAGGGCTTTGAAAAAAGCAATTTTTCCATTGTGTCTGTGGGGGTTTGGACTTGTTTCTTTTTCCTCTTTTAAAAAAAGTCTTGTTAACAGGCTTCTCTGTTCATATGTTGACCACTTTTTGTTGTTGTTTGGATGTACTGATAGATAGCAGGACAAATAATTCTTCCTCTCATTTGCCTGGAAAGGTCATGGAACAAATTCTCCTGGAAGTTATGTCTGAGCATATGAAAGGCACAAAGGTGGCTGGGAACAGCAAGCATGGATTTACTAAGGGTAAATCATGCCTGCTGAACCTGATCACCTTCCAAGATGTGATGACTGACTCTTCAGGTGAGGGGAGAGCAGTGGATTTACTGTGACTGTAGCAGTGCCTTTGACACTATCCTAAAGTGGTGTTGTAAACATATCAGGAGTGTAGACTATGAGATCAGGTAGAAAAATTGACAAGATCTTTGGACTCAGTGATTCAAGATTTTTTTGTGTGCTTTGGGTTTTTTTTGTTTAGCTTTTTTTGGGGTGGGGTTGGGTGGACAGTTACAAATCCCGTGGTCATTACTGGGGCCAGTATTGTTTCATTTATTCATCAGTGATCTGGATGGTGGGACAGTTCACCCTCAGTAGGCTTAGGGAGGACGCTAAATCAGGGAAAGTGGTGAATACACTGGACACACAAGGGCTGCCATTCAGAGGGACATCAAGAAGCTGGGGAGATGACAGAAACCTCATTAAGTTCAACAAAAGCTGACCCTTGCTTCTGGGACAGAACAGCCCCGTACAGTATTATGGGTTGAGGCTATTGCCTGGCTAGAGAGCAGCTTTGCAGAAAAGGACTGAGGGGGGGATGAAGGGCAGGGGTGTACTGCCCTGATGGTCACCATCTTGAACTCACGTCAACAGTGTGCAGTTGTGATGACGGCTAACCACATGCTGTGTGGCAGAAGAGAGTAATGCCAGAAGGTTAAGGGAAGAGATTATTCCCCTGTCTGGGAGGCTCCCGAAGCTGCATTTGCAGTGTTGTGCCCACTTCTGGGACCCCAGTACAAGAGAGATTGACATGCTAGAGAGTCCAGTGGCCACCAAGATGATTAGGTAACAGAAGCGCGCAATGTACAGCAGGTGGCTGAGGGAGCTGGGTTTGTTTAGCCTGGAGAAGAAAATGCTAATGGAGAATCTGATTTGTTTTGCCCATCTAGTGTGTGTGTTGAAGGTGGCGGTGGGGGGTAATTTATAGAGGTAGGAGTCAAGATCTTTTCAGAGGTGCAAAGCAAAAGCATGGGTGGTGGTAGTCACTAGTTGTTTTGCAAGCAATCCTGGTTAAACAATGGGAAAATGTTTTTCACAATGAGGATGGTTAAGCACTGGAACAGGCTTCTTTGACTGTGGTGTCTCCAGCCTTGAAGACATCAAAACTCAACTGGAAAGACTGTGAACAATTTGATCTAACTTAGGCCTTGGCCTGCTTTGATCAAGGGGTTGGACTAGAAGACCTTCAGAGAGCCTTTCCAACCTAAAGTAATAGTAGGTATTATGAAACAGTAACAGCAACAGCACTTAAGGTTTTTGTTTGTTCAGGTTGAAAAATCATCTTTTCTGCTAAATACCTGTCACTCAAGTTTTGCATGTCAGAGTAGTCCAGATAGCGCTTTTGTGAATTTTGATTATTGTTTTGTTGTTTGTTCCAAGGTAGATTCTGAATGTCACTGCCCACTTGCATTTGTTATCCTGGACTTGTCAAGCTGTGTTACAGTTAGGTTAACTGTTTGCATTGTCAGATCAAAGCAGTCCTTTAAAGTGCAGTGACTTTGGAAATCTTTTTTTGCAATTGCTTTCATGTCCGACCAAGAACAAAAAGTATATGACAATCTCTTAAAGTTCATGCTGACAAAGGCAGGCTGATAAGTTCTTTGTGTTCTCTTTTAGGATCCAGATGGAGTCCAACAAAAAGAGTCAGCTGCTTCACCAGTACATCCATGTGTTCGTCCTACAAGAGTGGTATCATCCACCTCTGAAGAGGAGGAAGCATTTACAGAAAAATTTCTCAAAATTAATTGCAAGTACATCACTAGTGGCAAGGTATTTAAGCACTCATGTTTCACCATCCTGGACTCTATTACTATATTAAATGGAAAAATAAAGCACATTTAAAGCAGAAACAGAATAAGACCTAGTGACAGATAGGCAGGTGGACAAATGGATCAGCTTACATGTATTTCCCCCCCCCCCCCCCCCCCCACGCACACACACATTCTTTTCTTTGGATTCCCAGAGTACCTGTCTTTTATGACATAACAGTTAATATGTAATTCACCTGTGATGGACCTCCCTGAGGCCATACTGCTAGGTAGATCTTAAGTGTTAAGGGCAGGAAGTCTGCCTTGTTACATATGTTAATATATCAGTAATTCCTTTCACTGATGGTGGCTAAGCACATGCCTTAAACTCCAAGGAAATATTTAGTTAGGTAGTTTCACTTCTGTTTTCCTAAAGCAGAACATAGAACAGAATTAACTTCCAATTGTGCAAACAAAAACTTCCCTATCAAGTGTAGTATGGTAGAAATCTTGGCTTTGAGATTCTAGCAACAGTTCTCTCAGTAGTGTCTTTACACAAATGCCTCGGGTTAATGGCATTTGCTTAGCTTAAGTTTAACTCATAATTGCACAAGTCTTGTGTGGACCTTAGGGACTCAGAATGCAAAGAAAAAATGGGTATCTTGCTCTCCCACCCTGCAGAAGAATGCCTTTCTACTAGGCATTTCAGTCCTGAAAAATCTTACCTTCACTCAAGCTGAATGAATGCAGACAAACTCGATATACTTACCGTAATTCCTTCTTCACCTGAAGTTTGGGTCTGCATATATAAATGCTGCTAATTATGTTGCTCAGGGGCGGAATGGGGGGTTGAAGTCTTGTTTTAAGTTTTATAGATACTATAAAACAATGTTTTATGGATTAAGAGCACATATTTGAAGTCTCAGTCAGAGAGACTGATGTTCCTAAATCAAAAACTAGTGAAAACCTCTTTTTAATGTGTTGAAGCACAATTTAATGTAGGAAAAGGCTTGTGTTAAGATAAAACTTTTCTTTTTCTTGCTTTTAAAGACTGCTTTTTTCTGTATGTGCTTGGAGTTCTTGGTCACACTTATTTCCTATGTAATCATATCTTGGGGAATTCCTGTATATTGTTTAGAGCCTAGAAGCTCGTGCCCTTTTACGTTTGTTCAAAACATCTGGTTCTGGCCACTGTTAGAGACAAGATATTGTGCACAGTTAAATATGGGGTGGTGTGAACATGCCATGTCATGGTCAGGTAGTAAATCAGTATAGAGTAAGTAGTGTGCTGTAGTCTCGCACCCTAACTTACTGTTTGTTGCATATGTAGGCATGCCCTTTTTAGCAGCCACATTTCTTGCTTCTTCCAAGCATGAGACTCTGGAGGTTTTGAATCTTGTCAGTATCACTTCTTCTGCAGGAGAAAGCTTCCTCCATCAGTTTCTGGTTCTTCGAATTGTTCATTGGGAAACAAAACAATATCCTGAAGATAGTCTGCTTGATTCTATTTAACTTCACCATTGTGTGTCTATAAATGAAATTAGTATAAGGGCTCTGAAATTCTTTTCTTTTTATTAGCCCTGCTACTTGGCTTGCCTTGTTTTGAAAAGTAGTAGGTAAAAGAGAATCACCAATATTAAGGCCTTTTTTTAAAGGCAAGATAGGCACAGAAAGCACAAACACAGTGCTCGCAGTAAAAAGAGTACTGACAAGGATCAAAAACTGAGAAACAAAAACTAAATGGCTATCTTTGTGATAAAAGCTTGATGAATGGTGCATTACAGTTCTTGCTCTACCTTGTGTGTTCAAGAACAAAATGGAGTTATTTAGAGGTAATGTTTGTTCAAAAACTGCCTGTTAGATGTCCTCTCAAACCTTCTTAAAAGGACATTTTACTGAACTGCCTGATCTTAATGTTTGGACTCACTTGTGGCTTAAAGTTGGGCTTTTAATTCAGAATTCATCTCTCTAATATTGTATTAGAACTCCTGCTTCCTGAGGTCTAAGCTACCTTTTCAGTATTCTGGCTCCCTGATCTAAAGAGCCAAATGTGTATAAATGGTAAAGATTTTTCTTCCAGAAAATACCTAGGAACTTTACTGGGAAAAAATTAAAACAATTCAGAACAGAATGTCTATGCAGAGGTGCAATTTAATCCATTTTTAGTGTGCCTGTTTTACATATCTGGATTAATTATCCTTTATATCCTTATACAGACCAGCTTTAAGACTTAAAGGTTCTGTTTTTTAAAAAACCTAGTATCCAGATGGTTCTTCATAATAAAGTGGCTCAGTATTTCTCCTTGAGACTGTCAAACCTGAGCTGTACCTGAATGAGTTCATTGGATATCTTTAGAATCTTTCTTACATGGAAGAAACTTGGGTTTTACAAGTGATGTTTTGGGGAGTTTTGCTGAGAGACCAGAACTTCCCTTAGCAGTATCATGTTGAACTACTTAATAGTTGCATGCACAATGTGATTTTTTTTTTTTTTAACCTCAGTTTCATTAACAGAGTTAGGTATTTTTCCTCAACAACTAATTAGAGATGTGGTCCCAGAGAAACCACTCTCAGGTTATTTGGTGGAAGATGCCCTAAAAAAATTTTCCTGCTTCCTTTCTATCTATGACTGAGCAGCTTATAACCTTTCTTCAACTTTTTTGTTGCAGAGCTAGAAAATTAGGTGATTGGAACAAAGGTTGGCAGTATATATTAGTTGTGTAGGAGTTTGAAGCATGCAAGCCATTGCCCAATCTTTTGGCTTATGCTCTTGCTCTCATATGCTGATCTTTCTCTCTAGCTACGTTATTGCTGCAATATTTTTTGAAACACTTTGAAAGTCTAATTTGAATAAGGTATTGTCAAAGAGCTGTTTTCAAAATGTTCAGCAAATTCTGAGTACCCTTCAGAGGGACCTATACTGAAGCACACAACAGAGCATGACCATAAAGGAGGAGCTAGGCTCCTTTCCCTGTGTTGATATATGGGCAATGAGGGCATTGAGAGGGTTGCATAGGATGTATCCCCCCTTGCTGTTTTCTACTCTGAAAAATGTTCACACTGGAAATATTTTTCAGCAGCTTACCTAGGTCAGAGAAGGAGCTGTGAAACTTCCTCTCCCCACTCCAAAGGCAAGGAACCAAGAAAATTTTACTGGGAACAGAATTTAGGCTGTTGTCTTTAGTGCTTCTAAGGTAACAGAGAAGGCTAGATTAGTGATGAAAAGATGGTAAAGGATAGTAGGCTGTTGGTTTTATTCTGGGCCTCAGTACTGTGTTCCATTTCTGGGCATTTTGTGGAACAACTGTGTCTTCTGTCACAGTCCATTGATGTGTATGAGTAACCAGATAAGTCTATTCAGAACCTAAAATGAATTCATGGTGCTAAAATGCTGAAGAGTTCATCACTGGCTCACTGCTGAGACAATAGTTCTGAATTATGTGTGTTGTAGGAATGCTGATATGGAAGTTTGTCTGGTCTATAGTGGCAAACTGACAAAGGAATAAAGCTTCAGTTACTCTTCTATAAATGTTTCAGTTTTATCTTCATTAATGCAAAGCTGTGGTACTTGCTGTCAAAGACTGGAGCTCTTTCAGCTTCCATCATTCAGGGAAGGCTAATAAGCAGTCATTGACTGGTGGTTTGCTAGATGCATGTATGCTCCCACTGACCGCGTTTTGTTCGGATGTTATCCATTTTTCTCATAGAATCAATAGCACTTGGATTGCTGTCCTTGCTGGCAACTCAGTTTATTGAGTAATACAGACCTCACAGGTTTTAAAGAAGCTTTTCTCCTGCAGAAGAATTTGACAATAAAAATAAAAGCTATCTGTTTTATAGAGGAGTTGCAGAAATTATTAGAGAAAGCTTTGGTGACATTGGCATGTCTGAGAAAGGAATAGCTAAAATGTAGGTCCAAATAAAATGTTTATCTATTTATCCGGCTGCTATTTCAAATTGATCTAGCTACCTAGGTTAGCATTCAGTGATCTTTACCTGGCAGAGGAGACACCATGATCAGGCAGGTGGTTTTCCCAAGGTGAGGCTTATCCCTTGCACTCCAGGTGTGCTGACCCCCCTTTCCCAAATGTGGGAAACTTGACTTTCTTTTTTTTTTAAGGGGCAGGGACCCTGGTGACAAAGGATGCAGAGAAGGCAGACATACTGAATGTCTTCTTTACCCCAGTCTTTACTGCTAAGACCAGCCCTCAGGAATCCTAGATCCTGGAGACCACGGAGAAAGTCTGGAGAAAGGAAGACTTTCCCTTGGATAACGATTGAGTTAGGGATCATTTAGGCAAGCTGGACACCCACAAGTCCATTGGCCCTGATGGGATGTGCCTGCAAGTGTGGAGGGAGCAGGCAGACATCATTACTAGGCCACTCTCAATCATCTTTGAAAGGACATGGAGAACAGGAGAGGTGCCTGAGGACTGGGAAAAAGCTAATGCCACTCCAGCCTTCAAAAAGGGCAAGGAGGAGGACCCAGGGAGCTACAGGCCAGTCAGCCTTGCCTCCATCCCTGGAAAGGTGATGGGGCAGCTCATCCTGGGTGTCATCTTTAAGCATATGAAGGACAAGAAGGTGACCAGGAGTAGTCTGCATGGATTCCTAAAGGGGAAATCATGCTTTACCAACCTGATATCATTCTCTGGTGGAATGACTGCCTGGGTAGATGAGAGGAGAGCAGTGGCTGTTGTCTGCCTTGACTTCAGTAAGGCTTTAGACACTGTCTCCCATAACATCCTTATAGGCAATCTTGGGAAGTGTGGGCCAGGTGAGGGGACAGTGAGGTGGATGGGTACTGTCTGAATGGCAGAGCTCAGAGGGTTGTGCTCAGTGGTGCAAGGTCTAGTTGTAGGCCTGTAGCTAGCGGTGTCCCCCAGGGGTTAATGCTGGGTCCAATCTTGTTTGACTTACTCATCAGTGACCTGGATGGAGGGACATAGTGCAGCCTCAGCAAACCTGCTGATGATCCAAAAGTGGGAGGAGTGGCTGATACCCCAGAGGGCTGTGCTGCCACTCAGGGGGACCTGGACAGGCTGGAGAGATGGGCAGATGGGAACTTTGTGAAGTTCAGTAAGGGGTAGGGCAGAGTCCTGCCCCTGGGGAGGAATAACCGCATGCTGCAGTACATGCTGGGGCCTGATCTGGAGGAAAGGAGCTCTGCAGAGCAGGCCCTGGGAGTCCTGGTGGACAGCAAGTTGCCCATGAGCCAGCAGTGTGCCCTTGTGGCTGAGAAGGCCAATGGTATCCTGGCATGCGTTAGGCAGAGCGTTGCCAGCAGGTTGAGGGAGGTGATCCTCCCCCTCTACTCAGCCCTGGTGAGGCCGCATCTGGAGTGCTGTGTCCAGTGCTGGACTCCCCAATATAGGAGAGACATGGAGCTACTGGAGCAAGTCCAGCAAAGGGTTACTGAGATGAGGGAGGGCCTGGGGCCTCTCTCCTATGAGGAGAGGCTGTGAAAGCTGGGCCTGTTCAGCCTGGTGGTGAAGAGAGGACTGTGGGGGGGGATCTTATCAATGTGTGCAAGTATCTGAAGGGAGGGTGTCAAGAGGATGGGGCCAGGCTGTTCTCAGTGGTGCCCAGTGACAGGATGAGAGGCAGTGGGCACGGAGTGAAACACAGGCAGCTCTGTCTGAACATGAGGAGAAACTTCTTTACCGTGGGGGTGACTGAGCATTGGAGCAGGTTGTCCAGAGAGGTTGTGGAGCCTCCTTTCTTGGAGATACTCAAAAGCTGTCTGGGCAGGGTCCTGGGCAATGTGGTCTAGGTGATCCTGCTTGAGCAAAGGGTTTGTGGACTAGATGATCTCCAGAGGTGCCTTCTAATCTCAAGCATTCTGTGATCCTTTGTAATGATACAAATAATAGTGTTATTGATGATGCTTAGTGTGTTATTAATGCTTTAATTTTTACCTCTTAAATTTGAGGCAGAAACTTTTCTCTGGAGGAGTGGACTGGGAGGTGTTCATATAGTAATTGGATTGTATCATTCTAGTGGGCCAGCAATGTTGTAGTGTTCTGTTTGTCTCTTAAACAGATGACAACAAAATAGTGACCTCTTGTTGAAGAGTTATAAAGCCAGTGTTTTCAAGATATGTGTAGGCTTTCAACTGATTTGTGTTCGTTTCAACAGAAGTGCTTGATCAGCTTTGAAGTATGTAGGAAAGGCTGATACCTGCAAAGGTTTAATTCTTCTATATTTCTCTATCAGTATAATGAATTTTAAATAGTCTGTCTGACAGCTTAATTCAATTTATCTATTGATGCCAAGGGTTTATGCTGAGTGTTTACCTGTTGGTGTAGAGGGCTTTCTCTGTACCAAAATATGCAAGCTTCTAAGGTTTCTGTCTGTGTGTTTAGTTGAGGTTAGAGGCAGGCTTTGGAGCTGTCTGTACATGTTGAGGACACCGTTGTGCACAGTGTGCACCATTTCCCAGCCCTCAGATGTTCTTCTGACTATTCTAGAAAGCTGCCGTGCACAACAGAAGGTCTTTGAGTGCGTTTTTTGTAAGCAGTCAGTAGTTGGGCACTCCTTCAGTTGGAGGTTTGCCTGCAGAAAGATTGTGTATCTACTGTACCTCAGCATCTGGTGTGTCTAAACAGCACAAGGTACTGTCTAGTTTCTTTAAACAAATTGGAGTTTGTCCTGGAAACAGATTTTTGTCCTGTATATGGTGCCCTCTACTTGAGATATTGACAAGCCTAGCTTGTGTTTGGTGGGTAGAGTGGGTTTTTGGTTTGGTTGATTGCTTTTGGGGGGAAATCTATGTGAAATTGACTTAGGAAATTCTTCACTTATTTTTGCAATAAAATACTTCTTTAATCTGTTTTGGACCTGGACTTTTAACTTGCTTCTGAGAGCACAGATGCAGTGTTTTTGTGGTTGTTGTTGTTTGTTTTAACCAAGGACCTTGTTGACACAGGTGATGACTGTCAATTGTGACAACTAATGCTTGATGGGAGAACAATCTCCTTTTATTGTCTGAAGTCTGAGCAATCTCAAATGCTTTAATATGTTTTGTGTACTTAATTACAAGGAAGAGTCACAAATAAAGTGAACAAATGAAGACAAAATTTTAGTCCAGAAATGAAGATTTCTCTAGGGAACTTGATTAATGATTGTTGCTACTGAGGAATATGTAACTTCAGATGCTGATGTGATACATCAAAATCCTTAAGCTAGAGCAGTCACGTAGCTTTGCTTTTTTGCCCCCACCTTTTTCCCCCTCTCCAGCCTGACTGTTTTGAAGATGATCATGTGACACATGGGCAGTGGAAGGTGGATAGCTTTGGTCCTGAATTTTGATTGCAGTGTTATTTGTGTAGGTTTTTGGATCCTTTCATCCTCTTGGCCAAAACAGCTATGAAGAAACACTTGTTTACTGTTGTTCAGACAGTAGAGTTGGTCTTCCAGCAGTAAGGAATCTTGTATGGATAAGCTTTTGCTTTTTGTAATACTGAGAAAGTCCCTATTTAACATATCTCAGAAGTATGTAGCACACTTTAAAGAACCATTTGACTATCTTAATAAGCTGGGTCTGATGTTCCACTGTAGTACAGATTTTCCTTTTTTATCTTTTTCCTGATCTCTTTGTGTAAGCTGTCTTTAGAATTATTTAAAGAATTAATTGACAGGATTAATTTTCAGTGCTTGTCAACTGCTTGAACTTTAAAGACCGTATATATGAGGTGCATTCACTTGTCATTAAAACATGTTCCCCTGAAATAGTAACAGTTCTAAATAAAGCGCTTGGAATTCTCTGCAGTCAAGAACTTATTCAAACATTACATCCATGTTACCTCTTTGGAACCGTGTAATGCCGTGTCAGATCTCTTGAGTTCAGTTTGGTTCTGTTTTGATGTTTTGTTAGAAGTGTAGATGAGTCTCTAATACTTGGGTGTATTCTAAACATTAGGCTTATGAATACATTGAGAACTGTGTGTGTGCGCACATGTGTTCTGCTAGTCTCATTGTTTTTAATATTTGTCCAATACAACTTTTATTTTTTTACTTCAACATGCATGCATGCCCACATATATCTTTTGTTGCAGGACACTGAGCCCTCATAGACTTTTATTCTTTAGCTATATATTTCATCACAGAATATGTCCTTTGCCATTAAAAAGGGTTATGGCCTAGGCTTTTGAGTCAGATCTGGAGAATATTAATAAAAATTTCACTTACTGCTATTAATAGAGTTCTCTTATTAATGACCATATGCGACTTAGTACAAAAAGCAACATCATTTCTATATACCAAATTTACAGAACTAATATTTCTTTAAAGAGAAGTAATTGTTCTGAATAGACTCACTGATTTCTGCGGTCATATGAAATTGCTTTCTAGTCTACAGTGGATGTTATTTAAAATTCTGTTGACCATCATTCTCTTGAAACTCCTTCTTGCATGGTGAAAATCTACCTGCCATACAGTGCGTGCTGTGTGTGTGTGTTGGGGTGGGGGGAGTGTATCAGTGATAGTTTGTTCTAGAAATCTTAAATCTCTAGCTATATCTTGCTGATTCTTAGAGCACAAAATATATGTTAAAAACTTTAAAATGGCACATAAAAAACCTGACTAGGCACTGAACTACTAAGAACATTTAAGTGTAGACACTTGAGCTACTTTGAGACTGTTCTTATTTCACTATAATAGTGGTACTCTTGGTTACCGCTGTAAGCTTTTTTGGTATTTATAATTTTTCTGCCCACTATATGGCTTTTTTCTTTTTTCTTGAACTGTGAGGGCGATTAGCCATCACAGTGCTGGAAACAAACTTCTGTAAATGGGAAAGAATGAAGTTCTATCTTACACATTGCTGATGTGTCTTTCTCAAACAAAAGGGAAAAATTTCCCCAACACATCTCAATAATTTTTCACAGAACTGGATATTTGTTCAGTTCCTGATAAATTTTGTCAGTATATGAAGTAACTTTTGTATGACTCTTGCACAAAAGTTTTGAATAGCCTTGTAAATTTGCAAAGCCTTCAGGTTTATTCCGATTCTATAACTGAAGGATCACTACGATCCTACTTAAAGTTGCAATTCCTGCAGTTAATTTTAGCTTTAACTCTGTTTATTTTTCTGTCAGTTTAATTAGTAAACTTCTTAAATGGGCAACTGGCCAATACTGTGTTTCTAACTCACTACTCAAGAGTTTGATGTATAATAAATTAGTTTGACATCTGTGTTACATAAGAACCCCACTACATATATTAAGAATATCAACTTTCTTTATGCTTTTTCCATACAAAAAGTTTAAAATCTGCTCTTACATATATACTACAGCAATATCATTATTATTAAATTCATCCAAAGCTGCACCTTGATGATGTTTGTCATGAAAAATCTTTAATATTTTTAAACTGTTTTGTTCCTTAAATTTATCTGTCTAATTGAGCAATAGGTCCATTTAGTCAGAATGATCTGAATTGGATACTCCTGTTGCTTTTGTGTAAAGAAAATGGAGGCAAATGGCTGTTTACAATCTCTCTTATTTTTGAATTAAAGCAAAGAGAGAAGAGTTAGAGTAAGGCTCTAGAAAATGCTTGAATTTCCTTGTGAAAATAGGAGAAAGGAAAAAAGGGGGGGAACTGTGGTTATCTGGGAAGAATATAATCTTTTTCTTGGAGCTGCCTACCATATCCTTTAGTGTGGAAGTAATTTTATTTTACTCAGCACAATTATTAAGTAGCTGTACGAAACAGAACTGTTTTCTTTTGGGGAAGCAGGTAGTATTGATTTGCTTCCACAGAAAAACTGTATGTTTTTAGATGACAGTAAAGCTCAAGAAATTGTGGTTGGTGACTAATAAAAGTTGCTGAAATAAAGATAGAAATTTAAAGATGCTTTAATAAAAAATAGAAGACACTTTCCTACAAAAAAATTGAAAATAAGCTGAAACACTAAGGAGAAAATTTACCACTTGTTTTCCCTCTCATTTTAGGGAACAGTCAATGGTGTGCTGCTAGTGACGCCAAATAATATAATGTTTGATCCCCATAAAATGGATCCTCTGGTCCAAGAGAACGGCTGTGAAGAGTATGGCATCATGTGTCCAATGGAAGAAGTGATGTCAGCTGCTCTGTATAAGGAAATTGTGGACAGCAAAATTAAGGATTCATTAACCATGTAAGATAGAATAGTGTTTATGAAGCTTTGAATAAATATGAACTGTAGCCATATTGCTAACAACATAAAACTAGAACAAGCACACTTTTCTCCTTTTAAAGAAGAATATCCAAGATTGGCTTGGAGAGACCCTTGAGAAAGCTTGCATTATCTTAAGATCTTATGTTCTATATACTATACAGAATATCTTCTCTTCTATATACGTGGATTTTTAGTTTCCTCCAGTAATGTCTGTTAAAATCTGTATATGTTACCTGTGGCAAGAGGTACCAGAGCACTTCCTCCCCTCCCCTTGCCCACTATGAAATTGCTAATGGATACATTTATTGTCTTATGGTAGTTTAAAATGGATTTACAGAATGGAAAAGTCTAACTTAAACAGCTTTAGATTTAAATCTTTATTGTATACCACTTTCCATTTGCTTCTGACTCTAGCTTCACATACTCTCTCGTTGTTGTGACAGTAGTTATAAGATTAATCTTTCCTAGTTTTTTGTATATTTTTAAGGTATTGGCAGTAGAATTTTCCCTTCTTGGCTAGGGAAAAAACTGTGTTCTCCTTCAGTCTAACCTTGTCTGAAGTGAGCAGAGTGAATTTTGGTTGGTGTACCATAGTCACTGGTGTGTAGCATGATAGTATTTAAAACTGGCTTTAAACAGTGTTATCAACAAACATTTATTTAATTTTGTCCGTTTCCTAATTTTTATTCTATTTATTCCTTATTTTATCATAAAAAATAAGTTGAATTCTAATATTAAAGCTGAACAGTACCTTTAAAGAAAAAAAAATAAAAATCATGGCACCTTTATATATAAAAGCCCAGAAAGGGCATAAATATTTGCAGATTATCTTGACCATCAAATTTCTTGGAAGTGAATTCCTTTAACAACTTTTTTTCCTAAGTAGTTGTGTGTATCTATGAGGAAGTAAAGCTGCTTGCCTGATTTTTTTTTTTTTTTTAATTCAACCATTTTAAGTAAGGAGGTAACAATTGTTCTGTACTATAAGTCTAAAGTATAAAGCTATTCACTAACTTTGAAGAACATCCTTTTGCAACTGTTACAAATTGTAACGCTTGTAACAGGTTGATTAAGCACATCTATCTTTAATCTTAAAAATACCTGGACAACCAGAAGAAATAATGTCTCATACCATTTTTAAGCGCAGTTTTCAGCAGTGATCTAATAATAGCCTGGTATCTTGACAGGGACCTGTTTGTGGCCCAAAGCCATGTCTGTCTTGAAAGAGGAAGACCATCTTAATAAACTAGTATTTTGGGGGCTTTTTGATGTACAGTGAGGCCTTCAGGATGACTGTTTTCTGGAAGCTTATTTTTGAGATTGAAGAATTTTTTCAGAATGGTTGTAATAGCATTTATTCACCACATGATGTACTGGCTGTTTTTCTGTTTAATTGGAGAAGTTGAAGGAATCTTTTGGGTTCATGAAGCCTAAATGCAAGAACATTGACTAAAGTTGTAACCTAAGAAAAGTTCCATTTAAGCAAACAAACAGTTCATTTTATGCTCAAGTTATAGGTATGATTTGATGCGTAATGCAAGTAATGTTACTGTAAGTCTGTAGGAACATTTCAAATCACTTTCTTTTTTCTTTTTGAATCTACCTCTTCAGATCATTATGTAACAATTGTAAAACAAGTTTTCTTCTAACATGTTAGTTATCTTAATGACTCAGTTTTGACTCACAAATTTACCTTCAATTCCCTGTAGATTTTTATGCAATTGTATTTAGCTTATAATGCAAATGCATACGGAATTCAAACATGTCTAATAATAAAAGGCTACAGTGTGCATTCAGATCCCTGTATGTCCAATTAGATTTGTCTTCCTTGTCAACTGGATAAACTATTAAATGAACATCTAAATTATTGTTCAGTCACAGCACTTCTGTACTTTTTCTCCTAAAAATTTGAGGCATGTTTATAAGGTTTCAGGAAAATTAAAATACAAATCTCTGATCTGTAACCAGACCTCCAGCAACTACAGCTAGATGTGGTAAGATTTTGTGTGTTCTGAGGTATTTGAGACTTAAATCATGTTTACCAACTACTTTTGTTTTCTAAGTATTCTTCTGCTATAATTAATACTGTTTTCCTCTCCTAATTTTAACAACTTTAAAACCTGTTTACACTTGGAAAAACAACAGGAATGCCAAAAATCATCTTATTGTTATAATGGAAATAGAGATCACAATACAGATAGATTCTTTGGTCCTTAAAACTGTAATTTAATGTTGTGTATGTTTTTTATATAAAAGCCATAATTTGTGGTGAAACTGGAAAAATATATTTGAAAATATACAGAATTGTTACCAATTTCATTAACCTTAGGTTGTGCTTGTCCAAGAGCACCAGTTTTCAGTGTAATTCCTAAATATTGAGGGAAACGGCTCATTGTAATGAGTGATAAATTCTAAATTCTAATCCACATTCTTCATAAGCAAAATCATGCCATCAGCCCAAGCTTAATATTATATTAATAAGAGGGTGTATATGCTCTCCAAAATTCCTGAAGTTTAGCAATGTCTGGGTGATGGTTTGAGTGATATGACCTAACTGGATAAAAAGTCTTTCAGAAATTTACAGTGGATTCATACTACTTCAGGATGGCGGGGATTAAGGCACAAGCTTTTTGAAAGGATTGATACTAGATAACGGAAGAAGTAATGGGCTTGTGGTAGCAAGGAAAATGGCATGGTAGAACTTCTTAATTGAAAGTATGTTAAAACAGGAAAAATTGTTTTTGGAAGTCTTGTACTACAGAATATTTTGAGAGCACTGACAAAAGATTGAGTCATGTAGATGCACTTGGGTATGTTCACAGCCCCCTTCTAGTTCTCCTCTTCTAAGACTTAAAGAATTTCTAGTAAGCTTATTTCTAAAGACAGGTTTTGAATATGATAATTTCCTTTGGGGAAAATAAATTCTGCTCTCATCCTTACATTTTTGCACTATTTATCAACATTCATCTCTGTTCTTTGAAATGTTCAGATAGGTAATATAACAGTTATGGATTTATTTTGCCTAACAGTATTTTGAAAGTTAGGTGCCTGTCTAAGCTCGTCAGCTAAGACACTCTAATCACTGTTAGATATTTCCCATGGGCAGAATGGTGAGATCTACTCTGGTTCCTATAGATCTGCATTGAGTAGTTTAGATAGCTAAGGTTAGACAATGATTTCTGCCATTCATTTCTCACCAGTGAGTTAGGTGTTAGCTTCATAATGGAATGGAACATACATATGCTGCTATAGTGACCTCTTTGGTAGACATAGCTTAGAAGATTGTGGAGGACTTCTACATTTGGAGATTATGGTTGCGTAGGATTTTTTCTTTTTTTATTTTTACACTTTAAGCCTCTCAAACAGGTTGGTGGGTTTTGTAGGAGAGCATCTTCTGGCCAAGTAGTGTTGTGAAGTTGGGAGGTCACCTGGGTCACCCTGGCAAAAGTCTGCCACAGGCCTACCTTTATAAGAATGTAGTTTATGGTTATTTCTTATTCAGGATTAAGTTACTAAAAAAAAAAAAATCTCCTCCTTAACTTCATTCAGTTTTAGATGATACTTACTAAAAAGTTAAAAGGCATCTTGTATTCTAACACTCTTATTTGCTTAACAGAGATGTAGAACAGCTGTCTGTAAGGGAACTTTGCCATGCCAAGAAAGTCGCAAGGAGCAATACAGACGAGATGGATTCAAGGATTCGGGATACAGGCAACGACAGCGCTAGTACTGCCCCGAGGAGCACAGAGGAGTCCCTTTCAGAAGACGTGTTCACAGAATCAGAACTCTCTCCAATACGTGAGGAACTTGTCTCCTCAGATGAGCTTCGACAAGATAAATCTTCTGGAGCATCATCAGAATCTGTCCAAACAATAAACCAAACTAGTGCAGAATGTTTAACAGTCATTTCAGACTCAAGTGAAACTCCTGGTTACTTAAAATCCAGTGCTGAACTGACTGCAAATGTTACACAGTTTGGTACTCCCAGTCTAGGCTCAGAAACTGCTAAAATATCTCCAAAGGAAGAAGAAGAATCTAGTGAAACTGTTGCAAACATCCTTCCACAATCTTTGCAAGGATCACATCGTGGTGAAGAGGATGACACACAGGCAGAAATCAGCAAAGACCAAGATTCCACACTAGGAAATGAACCAAAGGGGGAGAGTAAGATGGGAGAGGAATGTCCCCATTGTGAAGATGCCACAGACTCTCAAAAGAAAGAGACAACTGGCAAAGGAAAACCAGTGAAAGAGCCAACTCAAGACTCAGAGACAGAAGTTGAGGAACTTCGTAAACTCTGGAAGACCCACACTATGCAGCAAACCAGACAACAAAGAGAGAACTTGCAGCAGGATTCACAAAAAGAAGCTAATCAAAAAACCATGACTGCGGGAGATGGGCAGTTAGAAGGTAAGGGAGTCAGTGCTTAGAGGTACAGTACAAGTCTTCAGATTTGCAATATCTCCCTCCAGTTCCGTGGAATTTTCTCTTCCTTTGGTTTTGCTCATTATGTAAATCATTCTGTAGAACACATCTCCCCATATATTTGCTTACATTTGTCTTTGGGTTGAATATAGATAAGCTGTGTTTTTAAACAATTTTGAAAATTACCAGGGCAAAATACTGTTAAGAAAACTGAAAGCATGAATACCTTTGTTCCTGCTTTTTTCCTCATTGAAATTATATTTATCATCTTAATGCAATATTTTTTTAAGGGAGTTTTAAGAACCAGTGCTACCAGACCCATGAGGCATTGGTCACTGGCTCAAAATTAAAAATGTTCCTTGGCAATCACCTAACTGACTTAGATCTTGGTCCCAAAGTATGTGCATATGAATGTATTTCACTGAAGGAATTTCCCCTTTTGTATAGGGTGTCTGCACTGTGGTTAAGGTAAGGCTTAGAATGTGAGCAGCCAACACTTACTGGAAGTTTAACATAAAACTGTTTGAGATTTAAATTAGTTTTTCAGAATTTTGTTTTACTTGGATCTTGTCATTGTTTCATGCTGACTAGAACAAGGTTGAGCGTATGAAAATCATTTCTCAGTATGGATAAGAGCTAGATAATCAGATACTAATAATACACAATGAATGTGGGGAACAAGTAGACTTTTATTTCTTTGAGTACCTTTATTCCTCTGTAATGGTCAGGCCCAAGTGGTATTAGCTGGAAACTATCTTGCAAATCTATTGAAGTTACTAAATGCATGGAAGAATGTGTCTTTTTTTCTTTTAAGCAAGTTAAGATGATGTTCCTGAATGTATTTTATTTTGCTTTTTAAAAAGTCACTAGGTCACTTTTCTGATGCTTTTCAATCTCACTAATGGAAGTGAACTAGTCATTTTAGCTGTGCGATGTTTGTGGGCTCTAAAGAAGATGCAGTAATATAGTAATAAGTGTTACAAATAGAAAGAGTATATTTGAAGTGTATTTGAAGTTCAGATTGATTTCTGTTCATAACTAATAGCTGAGGTTGTATTGCGTAAAAGTGTATTTTTGGACTGGCAGAAAATAATCTCACACTTTCTTCCTTTACAGTTGAAGGAACTGAATTTTGAAATTTCAAGTCACTTAATAGTTGCATCATTTTGTGATGATTTGGCTTTTACACCATAAACCACTAGAGGAAATCCTCTGGCAAAACCATCAACTATCAGTAGTTGCTGGTTGTGACCTTTAAAAATGCAAGCACAAGTACTCTCTGCCAGTATTGCTGCTGCTCTTACAATTTTATATTATGTATAATTCAGATATTATACTAGACTCTGATAGTTTTGTAAGTTTTCTGAAAGATTATTTTATTGAATGATGCTGCAGGTTTTTCTTGTAGGATGAACTGTACAGTCATGAAATAAATGCATATGTAGCCAAAGTTATATGCATGCAGTCAGAGACGGAGAGGGGTGCTGGTAAGAGACTTTCTTGCACGACTGGTATTGCAGCCACACTGGAGGTTGTGGGGATAAAACAGAAAAAGGAAAAAAGTACAGCCTCCTCTTCAGAGGTTTGTGCCACTAGCTTGCATTGGAATTGTTCTGTGTTTCTCGTTAGCTTGCATATTGCGTTAGCAGAATGCAAATAGAACAGCAAATTATGAATAAATGTTTTCTCCATCTTGATAGATTTGGTGAGGCTTCTAGTAGCTTTGTGTACAGGCATGTGTAAATAGAGCCAATTTAAAAGCATAGGTCGTTCACACAGCAAAGACTAAACATGAATGAGGCAGGTCTACTAATAGTAGTTGGCATGTCATTAAAAATTGAGCCACTGTAAACACTTTTTTAGTACTCTGTCTATAGGACTAAATTTCTGAAGTAGTCATACTGTGAATTTTGTACCATGAAGTTATCTAGATAATCTTTTCATCTCCTGCATGCAACAAGGACTTACTTGAATTTCTGCTCATTTGGAAGAGTCTTGAGCATCTAGGTTTTTGGGAACTAGCGTTTACCAATCTTTACTGAGGACAAATGTCTCCGAGTTTGGAATGAACGTTATTGCTTGTTCTGAAAGCTGACTGGGTGATGTGAATGCAACCTTAACAGCATTAGTAGTCTAGAATTGCCGAAGAGGCCTCCTTTGTTTTCTGTCCTGTCTTTACCCTTCTTCCCCCTGGACTCTTTCAGTCTTTTCTGTTCTTACAGAATCTTATGTTAACCAACAAATAAAAGCTAGATGTAGTTGAAACTTGGGAAAAATTGTAGTGGCATACCGTTACATATGTGTGTATTAGATTTAAATGAGATTTCATCTTTTATATATTTTACATATAAAGATAACATCTGCTTGCTTTGCTGCTCAGTTAGTTGGATATTAGCACAAATTAAAAGAAGAAAGTATCAGAGAAACAATAGCCATTAAATTTCTTTTTCTGTAGAATTCTGTATCAAATATAGGAAAACATTTGAGAATATACCCCAAAAATTGAGAATCTTAAGTACCCCATTTGAGGGCAGGGGTTATTTTTTAAACATTGATTCTATCTCCTGCATTAATCTGTATCTTTGATTCTCTCTACAGTACAAATCCAACTCATACAGTACAAATCTGAGCTCCAGTTTAGAGAACTTCTTAAACTGTTTCATCTGAAGGGCCAAAATCCCAAATATCAAATCATTTTGAGTATCTTTTTTTTACACTGTCACAGAGTTTGTGCAAGACCTATAAAAGATTTTTTTAACCTGACAATTATCTTTGCGCTTATGTGCTTAAATAAAGCACTTAAAAATCATACATGCTGTCACTGTCCTGCCATTTTATATACTGCAGGTATAATTCTAGACTATTGTAACTGATAATCAGGAAGCACATATGCCCATTTAAATATTGGCTGAGAAACATTTTTTCATGGAATAGTACTCTTCTAAACTTAGAATGAAAAGCATGTTAGAAAAAGCATACAGCAGGGATGTGTATATAAATGGTCAGGAAAGTGAGCTCATATCAGTAGTCTGCATGGTCACTGAAGGCAAACTTGATCTGTGAAAACTCAGGTATCCTAGAAAACTGGCATGTCTGTACGTACATGTTACTCCAGAGGTAGGTTAAATCCTTTGTGGTCATAGTTAATCATCCGAACTCTTTCAGGACTTTATATTTTCTTTTCATGTTTTAAAAAATCTCTTGTGGCTGGAGCTTATGATCTGGGGTTTTGACAGTTTGTCTGGCAAGGGAACAGTTTTGGAGAGGCTTCTTCAGCCTTACGTTGACAGTCGAGACCTTGAGTATAATCAGATTATTCTATTAGTTCAATTAAATATACTACTGAAGAGAAAAACCCATACAGCAATATCCAGTCTACTTCATGATGAAGTGATGTTTTCACCTTTGAAACAGCTAACAAATTAAATTTCATCTTAATTGTCTGATAGCATGTGGGATTTTCTTTGTTTTTCTTCCTTCTCTTCTTTTGATGAAAAGTAACTAAGGACAGCTTTGATACACCTGAATCAAGCCTAGGTGTTTTGTTAACACTGTCTTTTTGCATGTATACAGAAGACCTTTTTAACAGTGGGAGGGATGTCCAGTTATGTTCAGGGTTATGTATTGAGAATACCTTCTGAAATATTTTGAAGTGTGGATGAAAGACTGATATAATGGGATTGGAAACAGAAATGAATGTTTGAATTCAAACATATCATACTGTTAAATTAATTCTGCTGGTATAACTTACAAGTCCTTTTGCATTTGTTATGTGACTAGTACAACCTGTGTTACCTCATCTCTTAATACCTACACATGTATATGACCTACATATGTGTATTCCCTCATACAAAATTGGCTAGTAGTTTTGTTTAGTTCTGTTGCACACAGTAGATAATTTGCTTTTTCTTTACTAATAGGCTCTGGTCTTACAAAAGAAAAACGAAGACATCGATCACACAAGTTCTTGCGTCTCAGGGTTGGAAAACCTATGAGAAAAACATTTGTTTCTCAAGCAAGTGCATCAATGCAACAGTATGCACAGAGGGATAAAAAGCATGAGTACTGGTTTGCTGTTCCACAAGAAAGGTAAGGAGATATATTGAAAGACATTGATTTTTTAGTCTGTCTTTATCAGCTGCTTTTTTTCTCTTTGCTGATCAAAATTGTTTTTCAGTGACCATCCAAAACAACATAAAAAGGGGTGAATTTCAGTTCTGGAGGATCCTATATACATCAAATTTCTCTTGCATTAGAGGCAGAGAAAGGCACTTTATTGCCTTTACATGATAGTGGCATGCCTCTCTTTTCCCCCCAACATAGCCAACATTTCCGATGGCAGTGTGCATGCAGAACAGAATGAGAACATATATATGTCTGGGGAGAAATTCACAGGGAACCTTGTCTCAGTCCTAACTTGTTAGATAAGGGTCACCAACCCAGCATGTTGTTGCTTGGCTTGTACTTAACAGCTGAATACCTTCTTACCATACCCAAGTTTTTTGAAGGTTCAGTCAGTAGTTTTTTAGTGGTATTTGAGTTTTTGTTTGTTTAATCTAGTTTCCTGACAAGCTCCCTAAGAAGGAAATAAATACGAATCATGGAAAGATTGAAGTACATAAAGGAATCGAGTTCAACAACAAAGCTTTTCCTCGTCATTATCTGTGCCTGCCATTATTTGGAAGCTTTAAATAGAATTCTCTGTTGTAGTTTCTAGACCCAGAGTTCAGAAGAGGTAGGTAGGGTTGCTTTGTCTTTTCATCTTTATATATAGAACATAAAATTTTTCCAGGAAGTGAATTCAACATGTCTACTGGAAAAATATCTAGGTTTCAATGATCCAAAGAAATAGGATAGCCACCCTCACCCTCTAGAAAGGTGTTGAATTTCTTAAGTCACCGTTTCCTAGTAGTAGAAAAACTTATTTTCAAGTTGAATATAGATTTCTAGGTATTAGATCTTATGTCCTTATCAGAAGAGCTTAAAAAAATATGTCAGATGTCATCTTGTATAAATACCTGAACACAGTGATCAAGTCGCTTTTCCACCTTTTCTTTTGAGCTGAATGGCATAGAATGTCCAGTTGGGGCACTGCAGTTGAGGACAGATATGTATCAATTGGAGAGAGTCCGGAGGAAAGCAGCAAGACTAATTTATGCCTAAAAAATGTAACATAGAAGGAAAATTAGAAGTAAGTGGGGTTTTTAATCTAAAAGAAAAATCAATGACAAACAGAAAAGTCATGACATAAGTTACCTGCAGCAAGAAAGACAATAGTATTTTTTCATGTCCACTGTGAGTGGAGATGGGTAATGGACTAAAATGATATCAAAATATCTGAGTTTTCCAACAGGAAGAATGTATTCCATGCTATCACATCACTAATCTACTTTTAAACGTTATACCCTGCAAGTGGTGAAGATCTTGCAACTTCTTGATGCAAATTGCCATCAGAGTGATTCTGGTATAGATAATCCTGTCTGGGCTGGATGACCTCTTGTGGTTCTGTTCCACTCCATTTTTCTTGTTCTATTCTTACCACACTGCATTTAAAGACAGCCAAATGCTTCCTCTATGACAATGACATCTGGATCACTTGATTAAAAGGATTAATGTCTCTTTTGCTTATTTACTGATATAGCAGTGCAAGTGTTATGTCGAAGATAAAGCAGAAGTTATGGTGTCACCTAATTTAGAGGAAATAATTCATAGCTTATCAGCCTGTATCTGATCTCACTGGTCTTGGCTGCACCTATGAATGGTTTGTGACTCTGACTGCATGGGAATTAGTTATAGAGGCTGTATCCATCCAACATGTGTCCTGTTGATTCTGTAAACTAAAAAGATCAGCTCACACAAGATGAGATTTTCCCTGTTTATTTTCTTAATTCAGTGTTAACCTTGCTGAGTTTTGCTCTGTAAGGTCAGAAGTCCTTAATGTCAACACAGTTGTCTTTGTCAGCTAGGGAAAGGAGGAGAAGTGTAGGTGTCTGGCAATCTCACTTCCTTTCAGTGTTTTTAATTCCAAGTGGACCAGTCTGGGAGGGAATTTTCTAGAGTTCCTTCAGCATCCCTTTTTTATATCCTTATTTTAAACTGCTACAACTATATATAAACTTCTAGTTTGTTTAAAAATTCCTGTTTTTAATTTTCCTACTTCTTGTAAGACTTCTTTCTCTGACTCTGATGGAATTTAATTAGACCTGTACATCTGAAATGTTTTGGCCTTTCACTGTTAGAGAGAAATTCATGTTTCCTTTTTTCCTATTTTCTTTTATGAATATCACCCAGAAACCTTCAGTTTTAAGAGCCCTGAGTTTGAATGACTGACCCACTTCAGAAGCTTTGATATATACTTATGTACTAAATCCTTGTAGACAGAGGCACAGGAAAATCATAGCTGCGTTTTTGTGAGCCTTTTGCTGCTCTGTATCACTACTCTTCCAGTATATTCAGCTTTCTAGGGGTTTAGTAAGGAGATGAAAGGTCCAAATATTGTTTTTTGTGCTAATTCAGAATGCAGATTCACTGTAATGAAGATCCCTAAAGAAAGGTGTAAGGAAGATTCAAACTCTTAGTAAGTGGGAGGCCACAAAGCCTTACTAGTCCTGAAACATCTTTTACACGATGAAGAGATACTAATGGATTTATTGGGCATCCTTTTTCTACAAGCTCTGCCTGTCCACATACATGGAATGCTTAAACAGTACAGCCTAATGCCTATTCAGCTTGTAAATAACTTTCTTTCGGGAACTGGGGTATTTTGTTCTTCCAAACTGGAGAACCATGCCATTTCTGGGAGATGACTTAAATGAAGGTAAATTCAATGTTAGTACTTACTGTAGTACTACAATTAGGGTAGTTTGTAGTTTGATTTGTTTGTGTACATATATATTTTCAGTCTTGTTTCTCCTGTACTAATTCTCAGTCTGTATAATTTTGTTACATGTCTTGGAATTGTTCAGGTTTTCTTCAGAAGTGGAGGAAATAGACATACAAACACTTTCTTAATTCTAATTTTTATACCTTTTATGTAAATCTTTTAAGATGAAATAACAACTCTCAACACTTTCTCTTGATTTTGGAGGTTATTTCAGTTGTAAGCAAAGAGTTTTCCAATGGGACAGTAATGGTGAAAGGACTGTGTGAGTGTATGAAAAGACAGCTAGTCAACTGCTAAGTTATGTTTTTCTTTTCCTCTAGTGTCAGCTTCATATTATAACTAAACAATGAACAAATAATATAATGACTAGCTTTTTTCAAATATCACTAAGAATCTAGTTTTAAAAAAGTATTTTATTTTAACTTTAAATACTTCGTAATTGTTAGACAGTCTGAAAGAGCAGAAACTTACCTCTTCTGTATTGTTATTTGACTTCTCTAGGACAGACCACTTGTATGTCTTCTTTATCCAGTGGAGTCCAGAGGTATATGCAGAGGATACTGGGGAATCTATTCGAGAACCTGGATTTATAGTCATAAAAAAGAATGAGGAGCCTGAAACCAGTGAAGATTCTACTACTGAAGATGCTGCTAAAGAGTGGGAGGTAAGGAAGAACACTGTCAAGGATGGCTGTGGTTTTTTTGTTTTTTATACGTGAAAATACTTAGCACTTTTTAACTATACTCATGAAAATTTAAAAGCTGTATTAGTCTGTATGCTATAATCATGATTGTTTAATTTGTGCCATTCTAATGCTTTTCTCTAACATCAGTTCAGGGCAACATTTCACAACTGCAACTTGCTCCATACAAAAAGGACTTGTAACTTAAAACTCAGAGTTGAAAGGAGTTTAAAAAAAAGAGTTAAAACTCAGAGTTAAGAGAAGTTACAACTTTGATAAAGCAGACTTAGTTTTCAGTCAAGTACCTACAGTTCTGTGGGTTTTATGTCCATGTGTAAAATGTTGAATATACATTGATATGTCTCAAAACAAGGATGATAATGCAAACAAGGAAAATAATATATTAGTGAAAATGCTTTTCTAATAAAGATTGTCAATTAATTTCATACATAAATATGTAAAATGCTGTTGCTTAGATTAATATTTTAGTAATTAATATTTTGTAACTGAAACTATTCTGTAACTGAAGTTATCTTTCAAATTTCTTTTGTAACAAGTACATTACTCCCATGTGAATCTGTGTCCACTGTGTTTATATGGACACATCTTTACATGTGTACATGGTTTTGTTTTTTAGTGTACGTACAATTAAAGCACTTGTTCTGTGCATTCAAGTTTGTCGGTCCAAACTTTGATTCTTGTCATATATACTGTAGAAGTATCCATCAGCATTGTTTAACTAGAGTCTCAAGATAGCAATTGCAATCTCTGACTGTAAACCTGCATATTTTTTTTTCTTGGAGTGTGTTGAAATTAGAGATCTGTTATACTTTTGCTTTACGTAGAGTATAAAATCTTAAATTGCAGTAGCCTAACCATGAGTAATAGCTTTTCATAGCCCTAAAAGTTAGAATCCCAATAACATTCTGACTTCAGACTTCTCACTTAGCTGAAGTATTAGGCTGTGGATAACAGAATGCTAAAGCTCTGAAGCTAAATAGTTTGGCCTGGATTTTTGATTTGAGGTATTGAAATTAGTATCATTATGCATGTTATGTCTTTGACTCTTCATATTCCAGTTCTCAGCATGCATGTTGCAACAGTATTGTTACCAGCAATTCATCTTGGTAATAACTCTCCTTCAAAGCTTTTATAAGTTTCTGATCTTTCAAAATTTTGCCTTTTGGAATGCAGGACACGTTAGCATATGTTCATTATTATGGCTGAGGCACATTATATCTTTCTTTGAATAAGCTGTTCAGTAAATTCATCTTAATGTAAATAGAGAACCATTTCCCCTGAAAATAGTTAATGGCACAAAATTTTCATCAGGATTAAACACTAATTTTTCATGAGTTATTTCTGAAGATACTGAAGGCAGTCCTCTTCCTACAGGTGTCAAATATTAGTTTTATAGAATGAGTTCATACCTTGAGCCTTTATTTAGATCTCTTCTGAAAACAGAATTGTAAAAGGCACACTTCAAAAATATTGATTATTTCAATCTGTTATGTGAAAATTCTCTCAAATTTGGTTCTCTTAATGTAACCCAGAAAATTTTATAATGTAGGAGTTAGTATGATTTGTGAGATGGATAACTTATAAACAAAGATGTCATGCAAATACCAAAAAATATGCTAATGTAATCTTCTATGCATTTTAATTGCTGAGTAATATGACTTGTTACCTTACTTAAACTCCATTTTAGCACAGATCTGAAAAAGCTGTGAAAAGCTACTCTACACCTGTCATTACACATAGCTCCATTATAGCTAGAACGTGTGCTAGAAAATATCAGTACATAGGCAGGGAATTGTAACTGCTGTTGTCATACCCATTATCCCCATGGGACTTCTTGCTTTTATTCAGTATAATCCCTTCCTATAATCTGATGAGCTGCTTCTTTGTCAACTCTTGATTATTATTTCAGGTGTAGTCCAAGGCAGCAGGTGAACAGTATCTCGGAAACTTTTGTGTGGAAAAATAGGCTGCTGCCTTTTGAACATAGTGATAAACTCAAGGGTGGAAACGGAAAACAAAATCTTGGTGTACAAATACATCACAACTCTTGAATTGCCAAAAGGCAAAGCCAGGGAGTTTTCTTTTCTAAAAGTTGCTCTCTCTATTTTTGTTCTATGTCCTAAAACTCTAGAGAAACAGGGAAATGCATTAATGGATAACCTAGGTGTGGAGCTTTGAGGCAGTCATCAGCTTTCACATCTGTTTGCTTAGTGCTGTGTTAACATGTTCAGCTGTAGCTTTTTATCAAGAGACTTTGAGGAAGCACAGCTTTCTTCCTGTTTAAAAAATAGTAGAAAAGTAATTATGGGAAGAAAAAAAACAAGCAAGCAAAAGCAGAGACCAGGAACATAATAAACTTCTAAACCAACCCTTGCTACTTGTTTCTTAAATGAATCAGCAAATGGGACTGAGCTCTTATTCCGAATCAATTCCAATTTTTCATCTGCTTTTGCTTTCTTCTTGTATACTGGGTTTATTTCATGTCAGCCTTTTCCCTGAAGAAATCTAATAGATGCGATCTCACTGATCTAATGGCAAAGCGATCAGGACTCCTTACCTTTAGATCCAACAACACTGGTTTGATGAAAAATACTGCATTGCTTAAAGTGTTCCAAGGAAAGGAGGAGAAATAAAACCACAAGGGAATGCTTTAACTGACTTCAGTGTATTATGTGCTACAGAGTTTTTAGGTAACTCAGAAGCATATTCACGCCTACTTCTAATACCCAGCTTTACCATATGTGAAGGTGACTAATACAGAGTATCAGAGTAGTCAGTTACTTAGTTTAAAAAACTAACTCTGTATGTGGTTCTTGGTGGATTTTGTTGTTCTTGTTTCTCACTGTTGGCCAGCTTGAGATATCACCTGTCCCATTGGCAAAGCTTCCCAAAATAGAATACCTTTTCATTTAAAATCAGGTCTGTGCTAAGTACTCCTCTCTAACAACTGCTAGAGATGAATAAACAATTTTATTTTATATTACTTAAACAAAACTATGCTGCTAGGCTCTCAGTGTTATCTCCATCCGTTTTCCTCAAGTCTCTATTTTAGTGCCTTGTGTTTTAATAAATGTGCATATTCGTCAGAGAAGAGATCTTTTTGCTATCTGTACTGAGCCTTGGGGGAGTAGAGGTATATTTTTGTAGCATTCCATTTTTTTTAATTAGTGTATGAATTCAAGTGTTAATGGCTTTCTATATCTGTTAGCACAAAGAATTAGTACTGTTTAGGAACCCATGTGTTGGATAAACAAAGGCTTTCTCCAAAACATGTGCACTTGCATCTAAACATGGCCAGATTTAACAGTGAGCTGACTGCTTCTGTTGAGCAGTACCTCAGACATGACTTCTATCACTATATGGTCTAATTGTTTCTTCTTTAAGTCTGAGTTGTGTATATAATAATGTGTATAGGAATTCGTGAAGTAATGTTAAGGTGCTTGCCATTAGATATGTTAATTATGTGCTGGTCATGCATTAACACTACTTTGGTGCAAATCAGTTCCATAAATTGAAAGCATTAAGTAGTATAACCTGGTGTTAATAAAAGAATGGGATCACAGTATCTGAAGGCAGGGGTGTGTTCTCAAGCACTGCTGAGGGGGTTGCTTCTATGCTTGCAGAATCTGAAGATGTGTGAAGAAAAGCTGCGCATAAACTGCAATAGTCTCCAAAGCCTGGCTTAAACCTGAGCTTTTGAGTAATATAACTGTTTCATGTAATCTGTTATAAAATAACTATTAGTAGTTTCTTTTGGATGCATGATCGATTGCCTTCTAAAAAAATGTTGTTGATGTTTTCTGTAGAGTATATATTTTTTTCATTGTGTATACATTGTATCTTAAACAATTGGAGCAGAGGACAAGTTTTGTACCACACTTGGTCTTAAGATAACTTGAGGAAAACTACAGAAGCAAAAGTGCTGCCTCATATGCATTATTTCTGTCAGTTTTCCTGCAGGCCTTTTTACATTTCTTTTAGTTAAAAAAACCTGTACTCTTTTGTAGCTTTTGTGCTACTCAGTAATCTCAGATTTCAATTATTCTACTGTTTATCCTAGGATGGGTTATGATATCGTAGCAGGCTTGTTTCTGTTGTTGTTGCTATATGAAGTGGCAGGTGGAGGATTTTGAACTGACTGGAGTATGAAGGCATGGAAAACAAGAGTAGTTAATTAAAATGTCTATATTCTCCTAAGAGGTATAGTACAAAAATAAGTGCTTTCATCTGTTCCTGTACAGAGGTTTGACAGAATGTATGTTATGAAACTTGCTGATAACTTTTCTGTAAAAATGCATCTGCTTGACTTGATGTGCGTATAAGTTCAGGTTTAATCTGCTGAAATCTTTAGAGAGGGACTAGTCTATTTGACATATTTGGGGAGAAATACCAGCTGAAACTGATTATTAGTGAGATGTTACCAGTTTTAATGTTGCTGGATAGAAAGGAAATAGCTATGCTCTATCGAATTAGAGCAGAGAAGAGACATTAGAAGGGAAATAATGGAAATGTCATGTTTTCTAACATTGTTGGGATTTGTGCTTTCACATATACAGCTTTTATCATAAAATATTCTCACCTTCTGTTTTTAGCTAATCAATGGTCTAGTTGGCCTCAAAAAAAAAAAAAATCAGAATACCTTATTTTGCTTTCTTAATAGTTTGGTCTGTCAAGTTACTTCTGAAAGCTAATAGTGTTCCTTGAACAATTAAGGGACTTGGTCTGTTGTGTTCTTTGAGTAGTTAATACCTTTGATAGGGAGCTGGAAAATTGAGAAGAGATTTGTACCACTGTATTATACTATGTACTGCTTTGTGCAAATGCACTTTTTATTTCTGTGTATGATTTGTTAATGACTTACTGATACATGCTGCGAATTCTAGATGCCTTCATGAGGCAAAGCAGTATCAGGGTGGTGTCGTGAAACAACAGGAGGTATCATGATTAAATGCTGCACCCTTATTATCATGCAATATTGAAATTACAGAATTTATGGTGATAGCCCAGATCTGTGGTTATTTATCACAGTATTGGCACAAAATATTGTCACTGACAATAGATGTTTCAGAGACATTAAAAAAGCTTCATCTTAGGCAGTTCTGAAGAAATCTGCGTTTTATTAAGGTCCTGGAGCAATTTCTAAGAATCAAAAATGTTGAATCCTCCTCTTTCAACCCCTGGCCCACCATCCATTCTTATTTGTTATTATTACCCAGAACTGAGTCCTACTTCCGATTCATAGAAATATAACTCAATACTTGTCCACAGGATTTTTGAGAACAGGAAGTTTATTGTCTGTGAGGCTTGCTTGCAGGTCCATTACGTATTTGGAAGCAAACTTGTTTTGAAAGACATTAATGGAAACACTCTTAATTGTTTGGAAAATACAGAAAAACTGGATCATAAGGTGTTTAGAAGTAGACATCCAAAATGAAGCATGAAATGACAGATACTTGCAGCTGATTTTTCTCAGTTTCACTGGGACTTCTTCTAGTGTTACATTTCATAATCATTAACTTTGTTTTTGCATTTTAAGCTTCTGCAGAAAATGTAGATATGGTACTTCTAAAACACAGTACTCTAACTCACTTGCTGAACTGAATTCTGTTGAAATTTTAGACATGGCTTGAAAATGCTTGTTAGATCAAGCCCATAGTGACAGATGAAAGCCGTGTACAGTATGTGCTTGAATTAGGCTTTGACAAAACTTCAACTTCTGAAGTGCCCAGAAGTTCTGCTTTTGCATATTTGTCAAAATATGAAGGTGACAAACGGTGACTATGTCTCCATATCAGGTAAAGGCTGAAGAAGGATTTTCAGGATTGAAGTACTGGACTTAGGTGCTTAAGTTCTTTGTTAGATCTGCACTGTAACCTATAAAACTTCATGAAAATGGGCATTTCAGTTTCAGTATGCACTGCTATCTTTTCTTAGAGAGTCCTTAAGCTTTTGTATTCTTAATAGTTGTTCTTTCTATAAACTTGTTTCTATTTCTTACTCTATATTTTGTGAATGCTTAGATGTGAGTGAAACAGCTGCTTGTTAGGTTTTATGCTTTAAAGTGTGGTGTGATCACAATGCTGTATGACAAGCTGGATCAGCAGAGAACAGGAAATCTGGAAGTTTTGGGCTTCTTGAGACAATGCTCACAAATGGTATATAAAAATGCATCAAATTAATGGTCTGCAAAATAGAAATATTTTTTCTAAAATATTTCATAAAAGATTGCCTTTTTATTCTAATATAGAAATTAGATCAGTATTTGGTTTTATATCATGTATTGTGTGTTACAAAATTATGAATGTGTCATTATGCGTTATGTGTCGCTGTGCATTAACAAACATGTTTAATAGCCTTTGCTCATGTACTGGAGGACGAGATTCTTTTGAATTCCAGCAGTCTTATGTGTTATACTACAATGTTTCTGTTAACATAATATTTGTGATGGAAGAGAGGTACTTTGGCATAACATGACAATAATTTTCATTCTTGCTTTTACAATCAACTTAAGCAAATTCTGTGTTTTTCCCTCAACTCTGTAGGGTGTTTCTTACTTTGCTCTGCTTGTTTTCTACTTAATCTACTCTTGCTCTATAATTTGTAAATGAAAATTTGGAAGTGTTTGCTGCTTGGAGCTACCTTCTCTGCTCTTCTAACTTTTCTAGTGGGAATCATGAATATGAAATTGGTGTCCATTTCATGTATCTAATAAAACTGGTATAGTCCCTCTATTTAGAAATGAAGTAGTATCCTACAACTAAACTCGTGCTTTTGAGACTCAATTGCTTTCATTGCACCTTAAAACTTTCTGAAGAAAATTTTGTGGATGGGAAAATGCTGCTCCTTTTCTCCATGCTCCCCCACCCCCCCAGCTGCTGGAAGAAAATAAAGGATGGCTTCTAAAGTTAGACTTAAAGTTATCAGCAAATGAATAGTTAGCAAGCTGAGAGCTGGGCCTACGGAGTATGGGTCTCTGGTGTACTGGATACCACAGAACTTGGGTAGTGCGCTCTACAGCGTTCTGTCAGCGCTAGTTCTGAGCTCAGTCATCTGAAAGGCTTTTTGTACAAAATAAACTTGTCTGCCTTTTTTATTAAGGAAGACAATTTGGACCTTAATTCAGCTGTCTTCCGTGTGCCTTTTAGCACTTACCAAAATATGGAACCGCATGCCTTTCTTTAACCCAACCGGATTCCTGCAAAACATGACAATTTAGATGGCCTGGACAACTCTAAATTAAGCATCTTCCTAACTTTCAAGTCCTTGAAACTATAATATAAGGAGAAAACATACAGGACGTGCAGTTCTTGTCAGAGTTGTACAGTACAATTTTAAATTAAAAATGTTGTAAGACTAACAGAGGGATTATAAATCTAGGCATAGTACTTGTTTTCTGTCACTTCACTGTACTAATGTGTGTTGAAACTACAAACTAGTTACAACACTACTTGAAGCAGCTTTTGGTTTTTTTCTTTGGGGCTCTTTAATGGAAGTTCTTGTTATCTGAAATATGGCTATTAATGTGATTATATAGCAATCTCATCTCTTAAAATAGTCTAATAAGTAAATAAGCCACTAAAAGTGAAACTAAGGTCACTGCTTATTGATTTTTTTGTTTGTTTGTTCCCAGACAGACCAATACAACAGCATAAAAATAAGCTTTCTTCTTGTCAGTCAAAAATGCAGATGAATTTACCAATTGCCCTGAGGCACTCAGAGTAATAGTCTGCTTCATTTGATTTACATGCTTTGCTAAATTTTCAGGACAGCTTCTGAAATTGGAGTATGAAATTCTGGGAACAATAATTTATTTTATATATATACCTCATATATACTCTTCTCAGGAAGTGCTTGAAGGTGGCTGTCTTCGGTGCACCGCATCTATTGTTTTTCATCACAGAACTTGGTCACCTACACAGCCCTCTTGTGTGAAACCAACAGGCAGTTTTAAATAAACTGTGAGCAGAAGTAATTATTTTTCCTTAGTATCTGTTTAGCTTCCCTATCTTCCCTTTCTTAAGAAGGAAAGAGTAGGGGAAATAAATCTCCTTCTCCTAAGATAGTATTGATCAAAAACCGTTCATAGTAAATAATAGGCATTGTAAAATTCAGCATCACAACTTTTCTACCATGGCAGTACTGCAGCAGTTCTAGCTGACACAGAATAATGGCAGCTACCCAAACTGCAAAAGTATTTTGCTTCACACATTGTATTCTGTTTTTCTTGCACAAGTTTATAAAGAGCTAGCATACTTACTATCCTGTTTCTAGGTTGAGATCTGGTAAACTGATAGCTGAATATGGAATGGCAAGGGTACAAACTAGAGAATTGATTTGGAGTGAAAAGATATTTCATATGTTGTACTATGTCATCTGTTTGCTAGAACTGTCCTTTCTTCTTGTTTATATTCAATTTTTTGCAGATGCATCAGTTTATTAGGGGAAAAAATCATGAATAAGGATAACCTAAAGGAGGACTATGCACTTCTGCTGTAAATGTCTCTATTCAATCAACATTAAGCTAAGTAAATAACAAAATTATCCAGTGTAATTGGATGCATTTTGTTTTGTTCTGTTGTCTAGGCAGTTAAAAGGCTGTAGCTCTTAAGTGTGAGCTGCCCTGCTGCAGATATGCTGGTTCTGAGCTGGTATTCACTGTGAGCATTTATGGCAGGGCCATACATATTAACACAACAAGATGTGAGGCTCTGATGCAACTTAACAGATCAGTGTGATAATCCACAGATGCACAAAAAATAAAGGGGCAGTTTATTTTATTGATCTTTAAGGGGGTGCTCCTGGGGTCAAGTGTTTTGTGTTCTCTTTCTTCCTCTCTGACTAAAGGAAATTTTGTTTCCAGCAATCTGGGAAAAAGAAGGTTAAGGGACTGGGGTGGAGGACAGATGAGGCAGCGTTTGCAGTCTCAGCAACTGCACTGCCTGATGCTGGTCAGAGGCTGCCGACCTGCTGCCCTCCCTCCCACAGATCGTCCCAGTTGCAGGGCTCGACTGAACATCCAAACAGACTGGCAGAAGGTCTGATTAATAAAGGGACTAGTAACTTTCCTAACCTTAAACTTCTGCAGTTATAGTTATCTGAAAAGTTGGTTGTCAGATCTAAGCAAGCAAATTTATTGCTCGTTTTCGAGTGGTTTTTTTTTTAAACCCTTTTGAGAAGCTCTGTGAGGAACCATTTTGATCTACAGAGACTAAAACATCCAAGTAAGTTGTTTGAATTGTTTAAGATGGGGAAAAAAAAAGTCTGTGTTCTAGAATAAATTCTGTGATCATCCAGATTCCTTTCTTCCTCCCCCAGTTTTGGAGTAGTGTTGGGTAGTGTTAATGAGTGTGGATGTTCTTTCTTTTTCTTTTCTTTTTTCTTTTTTTTTTTTTGAGAAGAATGCTAGAATAGGCTGAGGGGGAGTTAGCTCTGTGGCCAGTCTTGTTTTTGGCTTAAAAGTTTCATCTCCACAGAGTGTTAGAAATAGTTTTTTCTGTATATTCTCCATCCCTTTAAGTTAGTTATAACTTTGATTTCATATCATTCTCATCTGAAACAGTTTTAATGAAATCAGGTCTTTTGGTTGCTGTTCTCAGTATTAGCGTGCTCATTCTTAGCATCTGATTTAGAAAAAAAATGGATATATGATTTATTGCTTGAATTTCGCACCATTTGACTGTGCGCATAATGTGCTATTGTACAGTTTCCTCAAACCTAGCTTTCAATGTGCCAGTGATAAAAAGTTCTTCCTGGCGTTCTTAGTAGTTCTGGTAAGTTGGAACAAATTGATTTTTTTTTTTTTTTTGAATAGTTAACAACTCCTGAGAAAGCTTTTACTGAAAAAGAATGTTTTACCAATCTGAATTACTGTGTGTTGAGTTAGATACTACTGCAAGATGAGGCATTCCAGTGCACAGCATGGGGTATATGCAAGCAAGACTTCTGGTACTGATTTTGCTTAGGAATTTTGGTTTTTAGATCACAGTGCAATAGTATAAGAGATAAATGATTTAATCTTGGTATAATGCTGCTAGCCTCTGCCTTTGATTTTAGCATTAGCAGAAATTCTTGTCAAAGATCTCAATGTTGATCACTGTTGGTACACTATTAAATATCGTTTAAGTAGCGGATTAGTAGCAGGATATGCATATCCAATACTTTTACCCAGGACTCAGAGCATTAAACACCAAGACATCTAATTACCTTTTAGATTTTTAACTTGATCTGATAAATGTTTCTCATTATTGCTGTGAGGTGTGATTTCCTGTTTTGAGGGCTTTACAGCACTGCTTGCTAGCTTTTTCTAAGGGACGTTGTGTGTTGTGTATGTTGAACACTTCTATTTAAATACACATCCCGATTTAAGGGGGAAAGAGTTGGAATCATAATTCCAAAATTCTCTTATTGCTGGGAATGACATTTAACCATACAACAAAGTTAGCATATAGACAACAGGATTCACTTTGTTATTTTGTAGCTTACAAAAATAAAAACACTATAAGCTTAAGAGTTCCTGAATATTTTAAAATTTAAAGAATTTCTTTACTTTACTGACCACTTTTTTTAAACCTGTTCAGGACTTTAAGAAATAACTGACTTGATTTATACATGTTTGTCAGCATAAGTAATACAGAAACCATTATTTAATACTGAGTGCATATTTGTTACTAGTAAAAAAAAATTTGTCCATGGATATGACTATGATTAGTGTAGGACAATATTGCAAATAGTTCTGCATTTCTTTATTTATTGGAATATTGCATAAAAAAAACTTGAAATCGTGCTGTATCTTTAAATATTTTAGCCTTTTCAACAAACGAGTACCCTGCAACCACCCTTGAACACAGGGAACCATTCTTCCCTTGCACCGTCATCACTGGGGATACGTCCCCCCCTCCTGTACACTTGTTCATTTGTTCCTTGCTGTGTCAGTCAAATATGTGCATCCAGCAAACTATCCTGTCACCGCCGCGGGGCTCTGCCCGTGCCTGGAATTGACAGCAGGTAGAGAGAATGCTTTGAATCAGCCTTGAATGATTTTTTTGGCCTTATTTTTAGAAGGGAAATGTCTCGGCTCTGGTATGGGAAGAAGGGAAGAAAGCACCAACCAGTTAATCATAAAATCACTCTGGTAATTTTCGGTACAATACGTTGGTTTCTGTTGCTGCATTCTTGTAATGTTATGGTGCATTGACAGTTTCTGGAAGTTTAAATTCTGAATGTGTAAACAGGATGGGAAGTAGCAGATCTTCATTACTTCCAGGTGCATAATTTAGTTGCTGATAATTGGCTGCTAAACCAGTGTATATACCAGGCCCTTAAATCATTCCATTAGCATTAGAAAAGAGGAGACTTTGGGGATTAAGGGTTTCAGCAATTTTTTTGTAGGAGTAACTCACCTTATTTCAGCAAAGCTCAGTTTATAGCTAAATAGGCAGTGAGCAGTAATTTACACTGATATTTAATCAGGAAAGTATAAATCTCTGAACTGGTATTCGGTTATATCTTTTTCAAAGCTATTCTACCATATGAAGAAATAGGTCTGATAATACTTCTAAACTGATGCAGGTAAGTGTGCTGTAGTCCCACTCTTGGATATATAATTAAAAAAAAAAATCCATACCACTATTTTCACAGTTGGTTAGATTTATGGAAGTAGCTGTGTTATTCTGCATTGTTTTCTTCAGAAGAGCTTAAATTTTTGTAGAATGTAAATGAAATGGGTCCTGGCGAGACTTCAAAAATGGTAATGTCTTTGGGATAGGGAAGAAGTGATATATGTGTAGTGGCTTACCAGCTCGTATATGTAGACGATATTTTTCATTTGGACTGTGCCTGTGATCAAGTTTCCACCTGCTTTGTAAGAGCTGGAGATCTATGGTTTCTGGAGAAATTTTCTTTGGAGGTGCTGTTGATTTTTTTTTTTTTTTTAATCTTTATTTGGGGTCAAGTTACTTGCAGAAAATGAAATTGTGTTGTCACGTGACAGTAGTGTGTTCTCTGAGTGTGTGTTAGTGACTAATAAAATACTTTCGAGATCGCAGTTTCTTAGTTTTCCTCTATGGCCATGGAGTGTAGAATAGAGATGTAATTACTGAATTAACTCAAATATGGCTGAAGTATACCCTATGGAAGCATAAGAGTTATGTGAAGTTTACCAAAACTGTTTCTAAAAAATTAAAATGACTCTTTATCTGTATAATTCAGCTTATTGCACAAGCAGTAGTATCACTTGTTGCAAGTATTTCCTTAGGAGTAACACTTCACTTCTAGCCGGAGTCCAACTATGCTAATAAAAGTAGTAGTTATCAACTGAGTTATGGAGAGGTTGTGCTAAAAAGTATGTGAGGAAACCCCTTTGCTATGGGAAAGGGAGAGAACAGTTTCTCAAATATAAAACATAAGTCAAATTTAAGAAAAAAATCTACAGATACCGAGAATATTTTAAAGTGTTGCTATATTAACAAGAGAATGCCAGTGTTATTTTTTTCTTCAATGAATGATCACAACGCTAATCGGTACATATAACCTTCTTACAGAGGAGAGGGAAGGAGAATTGGAGCCATTAGTTCTGTGTTAGGCGAGACAAAGTCGGAAGCATGTTAGAGTCTGGCAGTGTATATGAAGTGCGGGTTATTTGACTAAATGTCCCTTTAGCATTCTTCCGAAATTCAGATGAAAACACAGCTGAAGTGGACTAACATAGGTAGTTGCTGGATGGAATTGAATATTTTAATAAAATGTGGTTAGAAAGTATGCTTACTTGAAGCAACTAGGTCACCCTGGGTTATTTACCTGAAAGGCCTCTGTTATTGTGGTGGTGGAGCAAATTTGGACTGAACATTGGGGGTGTTGGGCTGTTGCCCAGGAAAACAGACCAAAATCCTGGTGACTAAGGCATTATGCTCCTACCTCCAAGCCAGTAACATCAACTTCCCACTTTTTTAGTAAATCTGTGTAGTGCTTACTATGTCTCTTTATTGTAATGCAACAGAAAACATGCCAATCAACTTCTAGAACGATAAATATGGGCAAGCATTATTTTTCTGTCAAAGCACTTTAGACAAAAGGCAGCCAGTGCAACATAACCAAAGGTGGGTTTCTTGTTTGGAAATGCCTCTCGTAACTGGAATGCTTTGCACAGCTTCTGTAGGCAGTTCAGCCAGAGCGGAAAAAAACAATAGCAACTTGTCATCTTTGGCTTTTGTATTCTTAAGTTGTTATATAAAGGGAGGTAAAGTGGTTTTAATAGTTTCAAAGGCTTGAGAGACTTGCACAAACTCCAAGGTGCTTGATGTATTAGTTGACCATAACTGGTAGATTAGATTATGGATGTATACTAATAGAGGCTTAAATGTGAAAGGTTTGAGTCTAGTGGTTCACCCTGTGGATGCCAAGATGCTGGGCATTCTTTATTATAAAAGTTCAAGGTTACATGAATCCCATAATGCTGTTATAAAGATCTTTTGAAGTCAGTACAGCCAGTTTTTATATTAAATTTAGTACAGAGTAGTAATAATGAACTGCTGATCTGAGTCTCTTAATAAAAATGCAGAGTGCAGTCCAGTACTTTCTTCTACTGATTACTCTTAAGTGTAGAACCTGGCCCTGGTACAACAGATGTCTGCCATACCCTGTGTGAATCAATTTGTTAAATCGATTCATTTTTTACTCATCATACCCCAACTATATCTTCCATTTAATTACTGGATGTTATAGTGTTTACATTTTGAAATATTAGGCCTCACTACAAAAGACCTCAAAGTACAGTGGTAGATAAACAGTATAAGTTGACAGAAAACAAGTGAACAGGGGAAACTTTTATTTTCTGTGATTGTTCCTAACGGTGTACACAAGCTGGAGTTGTTCCTTAGCCTTTTTGATGAAAAAAGGCCAACTTTTTCCACAGCTGGAGTGGGATTCAGTTGCTTGCTTCAAGGCATATGTAACACCTGCACATAGCATAGCACTTCCTTGGCAATCTGAGAGAATATCTGCATGACACTAGTAAAATTAGAGTTGGTACCTAACCTTGATCAGCCTGCTGTCTCCTGGAGAGGCAGCTTGAGGTCAGGCACTAGATGCTTTGTGTTTAGGCAACTGATCCTCATCCCTAGTTTCTCTGTTTGTTAGCACTGAAACTTCCTTAAATTATTTTGCAGGATAAATCAACTGGGTCTAGAAAACTTAGGTATTTTTAGTAATGCTGATACAGGGGTTTTTGGTTGTGTTTTGTTTCATTTTGACAAAATGAGTTAAGCTGCCTGGCCTAACTCTTTCAGAAAATAATTTTCATAAATCTTACATAAATGTCAAACTTTTTAATATTTATCTCTTTTTAGATAAATCAGTTCTTTTGTTGGCATTACTGTATTTTTTTAAATTGTTTTCTCGTCTTGAAAAAGTTATTTACAAAGGTTTCCAGATTTGTACTCTGTGGGCTTTGATTGTGTTTTTTTCCTCCCCCTCTCAAGTTCTCGTATTTCTGGTTCTTCTAGAACTACTTAATGTATTTGCAGTATATGTTAATTATGGCTTGAGACCATTGCTGAGACCAGGCTGAGAGCACTTTGAGACAGATACTTAATAGTCCATTCTGCAAAGCTTTGGAGACTATGCTAATCACAGAGTGAATGTTGCTGTCTTGCAACATACTTGGCCCTTCTGTCACTGTTCTAGAAAATTTCTTGGTATGCAGAACAGCTCTGAAAGAAGGCCAGGTGATTGGAATTCAAACAAATAGCTATTAATTTCTCAATCAGTCTTTTTTCCTTAAAGGGTTCACACAGGTGCAGTGGAAGACTGAATTTGCATCTACAATCACTTCCAACAATAACTTATGTTAGGTTCTATTTCAAAAATATTTAGGAACATGTCTAATGGCATGAGTATATAAATAGTCTGTGATAGCTGCAGCAGAGCTCTTACTATGCGTACCTATTTTGCTAAACTGATGTTCACATCTGCAAAGAAGGAGAGGGAAACATACACAGGATTTGTCTTCTCTCCATTAAAAATGGAGTGAAACTATACAGTCTTAGATTTAACTGTTCTTAGATTGTTATAAATGCTTATCTGATGCAGTAAACACCATGTATTACAATACATTAGTACATTATTGTATTATGATGTACATTTATATACCGCAAATACTCATATTTGTAACAGAGAAGACTGCTTCTTCAATGTCACTTCCTTTCAAGTAGTGTACAAATGTTTTGGGAGAAAACTAAATTTGTCTAAAAGGCCAAGTTCATATTTTTCTTTTATTAAAAAAAATATATTCATAACTGCATTCAATTTATGGAAGCCAGTTACAGGCTTTAGAAAGGGTTTGATCCTTTCTTCCCTCACCCTGGTTACTAATGAATGAGAGGTGGACTAATTTTTTGAATAACTTCGTAAGTGGCCTGACAAAGTTAAATAGTTTTTTCTTTTTTAATTACTATTCAAATCGTGGAACAAGAAGTGCAGCTTTCTTGACTCTCAAGAAAATAGTCACTAATAAAGAAGGTCGCAGTGCACCTGATCTGACAAATTTGTTAAGATTCCAAGCAAGAATGTTCAGCTTTCATCCTCTTCCTCAGTATTTGTTTCAACTCATATTTAGTTAAGCAGGAGGGTATAGATAAGTGGTGTTGAAGGGAACCACCTAATGCCATTACGCCTTCTCCGTACTTATCTTTCAGAAGCCCTGTTCAGCTCTGATAGGGGCCCTCCCTTTCTCTAAGGAGACTATTTCAGCTATGTGTCAACTTTGAGAAAGTTTAGCTGCACTTGGCTTGAGAGCAGCAACTATACGCATGTGTTGGCTGCTTTTGGTTTGCTTAAACAGGCAGAGGTACACTTCATTGGTGTAAGCAGTAATTTTTGTTTACAGCTGTGTCGCAGATTGATATAACCAGCTGTGTCGCAGATTGATATAACCAGTAACTGAAAGGACTGGTGTGCCACCATATGTATGCCAAGGAATCCTCCTTGGACATTCAAACAGTTGTAACTACATTTTTATGTGTGACAAGTTTCATATAGGACTTGTGAGTTCAGTTTTGTTCACTGAATATACTAGCACAGCTTTCAGGAGTAGGCACTCTGACTTAAACTTTAAGAAAAACTAGGTTTAAAAAACGTAAGTTTCTTTAAATGAGAATTGTGCATCTCTTTGGCTGAAATGTTAGTGTGTAAACTCTCAATCTGACTTAGCAGAATGTACACCAGCTTTATTATTTAATGCACTAAGTGGTTAACTCAAATATGCCTGGTGCGGAGAATCAAGCCAAGAAGCATTCGTGCTACAGAGGCATGCAGCTCATTCCATGTTTTCTCATCACTGTTGCTATTATGAGTAGGTAGGCTAGTGTTTGATCTCTAAGGGTATATCCCCTGGCATTTCAGACTTGATTAGCTCTTGGGATTGTCCTGTGGTAGACTGTTCCTTCCAAGTCCCTGTCCCTTAACCCATTTTGCCCTGAGGCACCCTTATCTGCTCTCTATGTACATTCTTTGTTTTGGTCTATTCCATCCAGTGCCCAGATTCATCATGAGGCTTACTGTTCCTGCCTCTACCTGTGTTTTTTTCGAAGCAGAATACAACTAGAGAGACAATGGAGAGTACTGCAGCAACACTTTCTGATCCTTGAAATGTAGCTTTGCATATCCAGGAGAATGAATGCTGATGTGGCTTAGTGAAGACAGAACAGTAATTAAATTACATAGCAAACTCCTACAGTTAGGCCTGCACTTCCAGTCTTGGGCAGAGTACCTAGATATTACAATTTTAGGTGACTTGGTAACTTTTGTGTGAGGCTGTGGACCATAATAGAAATTTGATAACCTTGTCCTAAACCTTCAGGATACAATGAGGGAGAATACAGGAGCTGAGAACATCATTTCTATTACCAGCTGAAAGCAGACTACTGCATACCACTGGTTATTCCTGGGAAGGGAGATAGAGATGGGAAGCATGCAGTGCTAAAGTGGTGGAAATACAGAATAGAGTAATTTATTTTGGAAGGGATCTTGGCAGATCATTCCAGCCCCTTGCTCAAAGTAGGGTGAGCTTTGATGTCTGATCAGGTCAGCTCAGGACCTTGTTCAGTCAAACTTAAATGGATGGAAATTCCAGCACCTCTGGAAAGCCTGTTCCAGTCCTAAACCATCTTCATTGTGAAGAATTCTTCCTTTCATCTGATAGGAATTTCCCTTGCTCCACCTTGTGGCTAATGCCTCCCAGCCTTTTACTGTGCATCTCTGAATTACAGCTCCTTTTCTATTCCCCCATAGGAGGTAGTGCAAAACAAACTGGATTTGCCATTTCTCTAGGCTAAAAACCCCCAGCTCCCTCAGCCACTTTTTGTGCGTGATGTGCTTCCGTGCCCAGTCATCTTGGTGGCCCTCCACTCAACTCTTTCTGGTTTAATAATATGCTTCTCATACTGGGAGCCCCAAAAGTGGGAACAACACTAGATGCATCTTCAGGAGCTTTCCAGACAGGGGAATAATTATTTATTTTAGCCTTCTGGCATTACTGTTCTGCCACACAGTATATGGTTAGGCTGCATCACCACAAATACACACTAACTCATGTTCAACCTGTAGCCCACCAAGGCACTGCTGACCCCTTGTCTCTCCCAAAGCAAAGCTGCTTTCTAGCCAGGCAACCCTCAGCCCATACTGCTACATAGGGCTGTTACGTTGCAGGAGCAAGGGTCAGCTTTTGTTCAACTTAATGAGGTTTCTGTCATCTCATCTCCTCAGCCTCTTGATGTGCCTCTGAATAGCAGCCCTTGTGTGTCTGTCCAGTGTATTCACCACTTTCCCTGATTTGGTACCCTCTCTAAGCTTACTGAGGGTGAACTGTCCCACCATCCCTGTCACTGATGAATAAATGAAACAGTATTGGCCCTGAGGATCATCGCCAGTTATTTTTGAATCAATAGCAACAGCCCTTTGAGCCCAATGATTCAGTCACCCACCTTCTAGTTCAGACATCCAGCGCATACCCAATTCGATTCGAAGGCTATGCTACAGAACAATGTCAAAAGCTTTGAAATGCAGGTAAATGTAGCATCCGCTGTTATCTGTCCCAATGTTGAAGAACTTGTATCTAAAAAAAAGACGTTTTGCCCTTAAAACTACAGTCCAATATGATACATACTTGTCTTTTATGGGTGCATCTTTCTAGGTATTTCTAGTACTGTGCAAGAAGCAAATGAAATACTGTATTAAAGAATGAATAGTTCAAAGTTGAATGGGGTAGAATAGCTTCTGGAATGATCAGAAGAGCCAGAAAGTGAAGGGGCCAGAGGAGAGGGAAGAAAGCAAGTATTTATCTACTCACAGAATGTGAGTGTGTATTATATACTTATTTAAGTACTGGATTTGAGAAGGTTGATCTCTCTATACTATGCCTTTAATTATTCTCCTATCTGTAGTTTGACATTCTGTGACATGCTATTTGTGATGCTTATTGTTGTTGCACAGCGCTAGTCTCTCATTATTCAGGCTTTTCTTCACAAGTTATGTCTAAGAATCCTAGTGTCATGTGAGCAAGGTGTGCCACAGATTCAGGCTGCCAAAAAGATACTGTGCACTTACTTGGATAAATACCCATGTTTCTCCCAGGTAAGAAGTTAATCAAAACAACTTGTGCACAGCATTCTGGGTATGCAGCCTCCTGCATGACATATGAAAAGCTGTCGTATTTTGATCACTGAGCAAAAAGGTTGATAAACGGTTCCCAGATGTAGGTATATATTTGAAAACAAGATGGTATTGCATATAAAATTGTGTGCGTTCCAGTATGTGAAATTCCAACTACATAATGCTATCTGGAATGCTAAAAACACTAATTTATGGCCTATTAATTAACCACTGTCCCTTATGTGAAAGGGACTGAGTTTAAAGAAAGAATAAAATGAGTCCTCATTCTTGCTTTTCAAGATGAGGCGCACAATGGGGTATGGGTGGGAAGAATATGTATGATGCAGTGAACTGTCATAGCAAACAACTGGGTGAGACTACGATATCACTTACATAATTGAGAGGAATAGTATTAAAGCTTTGGATATAACTTCTTGACTCTGAGAATGCACAGACCAATATGATTTATAACAATTTTCTTTCTTGGGTTTTTAAGAGAATGGTTGGAAATGGTGCAAATAAGTTGAGTACTAGCAGTTTAGATTCTTCAGTAACAAAATTGGATGTCACAAGTATTCCTTTCTCCTTGCCTTGCAGTTGCATGGGGTAGAGTGAACCATCGCTGCTCAAGAGCCAGTCATGCATGACTGTGGGCTCTGTACTCAGGACAGTGGCGAGTATCTGGTCAAACTCCTTGTAGTAGGGGCAGGTAGATGGGGAGCTGCTGGACTTGTGGTTGTCTTCCTTTGCTCTGTGGTAGGCTCTCTGGAAGTTTCTAATACGCTCTTACTACACGGGACATTCATTTAATCTCCACCAGCTGTTTTAAGATGCTTTCATACAAATGATGATTTTGAGTCTCTCTCAAAATCACATTGTTTGCTATAGTTGCATCAAAATGACTGTTGTAGACCTTTAGCCAGCTTGTTGTGCACCAGAGCAGCATGTTGTAGAGCTTTCTGGCTTAAGGCTTTTTGGCTGTACTCCTCCTGCCAAAATGGAGGTGGCATTTGGAATGAATGTGTGGATAGATGAGTAGCTCCTGATGCTGTGGAGGTGAATAAAAAGCATAGGCTGAGGGCATGGTGGGACGTTACTGGAGAGTTACTGAACTTTAATTGTGCTACCTTGTCTGTAACAGTATATTCACTGCTAAATAGAGGAGTCGGAACCTACTGAGAAGCCTGAGTTTTGCTTCTAATCTTTCCCTTTACCTAGGGAAGCAAAACAGGTGCAAAGAATTCATTAATCTGAGTGTAGCTTCTGACAGGACTTTTGGGTGAAGGGTTTAGGTTAAGGCATGCAACTTGTATTGTTGATTTCTAATTTAGCATCACGATACTGGTAATTCTGAGCTCCTGTATCAGTTCAATGTTCACATTAGAGCAGTGAGAAGTATCAGACTGCTAGTTCCATTTGTGTTTACTTTGTAACTTTGCTGCGTCTACTCATCATACATCTAAAACCACATACATGTGCATTGTCCTTGCAGAAACAAACATCTCTTAAGCACTCTGTTTGTTTTGTAACCATTGCACATTTTTCTTTCATTACTCTTCTCCACTTTTTTTTCTTACCTTTTTACTTTTCTTCAACTGTCAGTGGAATTATTGTCTTCCTGTCTCCATATTTAGGTAGTGTCAGTGGCTGAGTATCACCGCAGGATCGATGCTCTAAATAGTGAAGAACTGCGCACACTCTGCAGACGTCTCCAGGTGCCCTCTTTGGTAGTTTAACCCCATCTCCAGAAAATTAAAACATCTTTCTTTGTAGTGTCTTGGATCAGGACAAGTCCCATGCTCGGTGGGTTTGTCTTATCTACAGCACTACAAGAATCCAGCAGAAAATTCCTTTGTTTTGTATATATTCTATTGTGCAGAGCTATGATGGAATGCAGTAATTTTATGACTAGATTATTACTTCAAGCTTTTTAAAATAGGAATTTTCTGTCAGAATTTAAAAACTTGTTTTCAGTACTGCTTGACTTTGTGTTTTAACTTCTACATAAGACTGGTGTGTTGTATTAGGTGGAAGCTTTCCTAAAAAGAATGCAAAACAGGTGGTGAATCCAAAACTTTATTACATAGTTGCATGAGTGTTTAATTCTATGTCGGAATCATTCAGTAAGAATCTCATAATACTTGACCAATATGAAGCTTCACAACTTACTCTGTGGAATAGGTAAGTATTTTTCCCATTATACAAGCAGGTAACTGAAGGTAGTTTGACATGTCACAGCTCATATGAATGGAGCTGGTAGTGGAACTTCTTGTTCCAAAACAGTACACTAGCTCTGATTTTGAAGGCTTGATGATATGGGTATAACCTGATATTTGCATTCTTTTTAGGTGTTTCTCTGTTCTTTGACATATATTAAAAAAATATTGAATTGATGTGTGCATCATATGTGCCTTACTGATGGAAAACAGCTTAGCACTCCTTAGAAGCAATGAATTTTGTTTTCCCATAGTTTTTCGCTGATGAAATGATAGGAAATTGCAGTTTATTTTTTTACTTTGATCTTGGCTTTTTTCTACCTACTATGTAACTACATATAAGAATGTGTTTTCTGAGCTTTTATTTCTGTTTGTTTAATAATCAATAATTAATTGCTTAAAAGTTGTATAAGTAGTAAGACTACCTGAATCAATAACCAGCATGAAGCCAAAAGCAGCACTTCAGCTTCTATAGGAAAAAACATGTTTTGCAAAAAAAGTTTCATTCCCACTTGAGAACAAAAAAATAAGTTTGTTTCTGGCAAGTGGCAATGGAGAAGCCTTGGATTCTTGAAATTCAATCCAAATAAGTTTCTGCTGGGATGCCACAACCCAAGATTTAGGTTGACTTGAAAATCTGAGGTAATGGGCTGAAATGCTCTGCATGCTCTGGACTCTGTGCTCTGAGGCCATTTGGGCCATTTTCAGTATTTGTAGTGTGGACTTCGTGGCAACTACTAACAGTGGAAGCCCCTAGATTCTACCTACAAGTCAGTCTACGTGGTGGATTGCCAAGGAGCCAACAGATCGAACAGGAAATCAGTTTGCAAGTTTTAAACCTACACAGCTTTCCATCACACAGATATGTTCATCTGTCCACTCCTGCAAAGCAGTGGTTTTCTAGAAGAAAGTTGTCTACTGTTTAAAAAAAAAAAAAGAATAAAAATACCTTTTGTGTGAATCTCTCTAATCAGAATTGAAGAATAACATAAGGAATAAGCTTTCTGCTGTACTCTTGAACAGTGTTTAAGTTTCATAGAGTTGAAGCACCTAGTGTGTGATATCTGAGATTTTTAAGATGGAAAAGAATTGGGCTACCAGATGGCATGTTTTATAGATAGCACTTAACAGTAGTTTATCTCTTAGCAGAGGAGGCTGCCTGTATAAGCATGTACACTTTTCTGGTGATCTGGAAATTAGTGCATAGTTTCTGCTGCAAAAATTTGTCACCAAAATTTGAACCTTCCATTGGAAAAAAAAAAAAAAAAAAAGGAAGGCTGGAGCTTTTGCATACTTGTTGGTGACTTTAAGTGCACATTTTCTTGAGTTAAGAATTAATGTTGTAATTAAGTTATTGTATGAATAAACTTTAACTTTCTATTTTTTTGAATAAATTCTTTCATAGTTCTTGAGGGAAAGGACTATTTTGGTTTTGTTCAGGTGCCCGTCATTGTTTAAATAGTTCTGTTTTCAACTTAGGGTCTTTATTTACAGGATTCAGTCTTAATTCTTTAGATGGTCTATACACTTTCAGTGAAATTTGGCTTAAGCTGATAAGTTATTCTGAATTACTCACTTTTACTTAGATGATATTTTTCCTTAGATATCTGAAAGTTATAGTAAATCTTGCTGCAGTGGCTTAAGTAGCTGCCTTCCTCCACTTTCTCTCCTACCCTTCTGTGAGATTTCAATATCCTCCCAGGAAAATTTAACTAACTTATAGAAGGAAAAGTGTTTGGATCTCAGCTGGTCTAGTTCTCAGCATTTTAACTTGAAAGTGCCAGTGCATTGCCTTGAGGTAAGAAGCTGCTGTGAACTGTGGCATCTGAGGAGTCTTGTGGCTTTTTGCTGCCTCCACTGAATAGTGATCTACAACAACTGAGTAGGTTAGACATATGGGGCAGATATTTTAAGCTACTACAGCAGCAATCACTACTGCTTCCTTGACAGCCCCCAAATCTCTCTATGCAGCATGAAAGTGTACTGATGCTTTCCTCTCCCCACCCCTCTCAGTTGTCAATCTTTCCTTCTTTGCTAACCATGAGAACCCCAGCAGATCAATTCCTAGAGAAGTAGTATTCCTGGGACTCCATTCAGGTGCTTTACTCAGAATACTTGAGAACTGTTTTTCTAGGTTATCAGTAGAAATGTGGAAAACTTCACAAATACTCTAAAAGTTACTGATTCAAAAACTACTGAGAAACTTCCATTTGGAAGTTTCTAAGCCTATTCTTTGTCTGTGGTTTTCTTTTAATTACACTTAATGTGAATACCATGTTAGTATTACAATGCGAGCACTTTGTGCACTGCTCTCTGAAGAGCGTTTGAAGTCCTTCAGCTGTGTGTGAGGACTTAGTTTTTTTTAGCATAAAACCGTAGTTTTCTTCTGAGTGCGTGTGTAAGTTTTTAGTATATTGTTGAGTAGCAACTTGTTATTTGAAGCAGTATAAATCTTCGTCAGAACAAATCTAATGGATTATTTTAATTTCCAAAGGAGCTGTGTAACTAAATTGGTAACTGCATGATTTTGAGCCTGCAAAGTAAACTTTCCCTGCAAATAGAATTGTGAATACTTACTTTCTTGTTCTTCTTTTGTAGATAACAACAAGAGAAGATACCAACTCAAAACAGGCAACAAATATTAAAACAGACCTGGAGCCTGAAGCATTCCGGCCAAATCTTAGTGATCCAAGTGAATTACTACAACCAGAACAAATCGAAAAGGTATTAAGTTATATATGTAGGTTTTTCAGTATTATACCCTAACATATCACAAATGCTGTGTGTAGTATAAAACATACCAAGTAATTTAGGAAGAAGTTGTGATAGGAAATGCATAAACCAAACATAATTCATAGACAAAATGTCTACCTCTTTCTTCTATTATGACTTTTAATATGCCAAGGATTTCTTACACCAACACTGGTCCATCTTTGCCATTCTCATTCTCCCTTAACAACAGCTCAGCTCTCTCAGTAGTTCTTGCTATCTAGTCCAAAGTCATCCGGTTAAATATGCTTATGGAAGGATGGATTAAGTCTGGGGGGGTTTGTTATGTTTTTTCATTTGGTTTTTGATTGAAAGTATGGGGATAGGAGAGCAAGCATCCTTTACTACTTTTCAGCCTGTTTCCTATTTACTGGTCTAGCTCCTCAGTCCTGAGGCATAGTATTGTTATGCAAGAATAAATATATGCTTTTAGTGCCTTCAGGTAACTTTTAGAGACCTTACAAAACATGCATATACTTCAGTTGGTAAGTTATTCTTCTCCTGCAAGTCAGTGGTAGAGATGGGAAAAGAAACCTGTTTGAAATACCGGGGTAGAAAATATACATGCGAGACTTGAAGGATGGCCTGAAGTTTTAAACTCTCTTGCCAGAATTCTGCAGAGTTAGAGCAGAATGTTTTTAAGGCTTGTATCAGTATGCTAGTAAAGCATCCTGAAACTTGGGTATGGAACATACTAAATTTAACCAAAATCTCTAGTAAATATAAATGTGTCTCAAAAACTTAAACCGTTATGCAGAATGTGTGTAAAAATGCAGAAATAGCAGTAGTCTCCTCAACTCAAAAAGGGGAAGATTTGGGGAGGGGGTATCGGGGTGGTATATTTCTTGTTTGTTTTAACTTTTAAGTAGCTAGAATATATGTTAGATCAGGTACAAATTGACACATTTCCTGAGGAACAGCAAGTTTTAACAAAATTTAAAAAGTACAAGGAACTAATCTTTTAAGGCTACTTGTAAAAATCCAGAAGAACATAAACAGCCCTCACTTCTGTGTACTGCGTACATATAGGAAAAATTATTTAATAAGAGGATTGTCATTGTCTTGTTAACAGCTCACAAAGTCTCTTCCACCACGGACCATTGGATATCCATGGACTCTTGTCTACAGTACTGCAAAGCATGGCATGAGCTTGAAGACTTTGTATCGAACTATGCTGGGATTAGACACACCTGTGTTGTTGGTTATCAAGGACAGTGATGGACAGGTGGGAAAATGGTTTGGGGCAGGGGCCCAGTCAAGGAAAAAAAATCTTATCAGCTATTCTTCTATGATTCTTGAACACTTCAGTCCATCATAGGAGGAAAGAAAAACTGTATATATCAAGCTGTTTTCCCCCTTAATAGTTATGTACAGGCTTTTAAAAACCTGATTCACTGTCTAGGAACTCACTGACACGCTATATTTTAAGGAAATACTTTATTGATACCACTTCACTGTTAGACTGTATGAGTCACATAATGTCTAGTTATTGAATTTAATTTTAATATTCTTTTTTAATGCACTTAAAGCATGAGACATATAGTGTCTAAAATCTGATACCGGAGGATCATTCTGTGTTGGAAAGTCTTTTGCCAGCTGCTGTCCTGTCGGTGCTTCTTGGTGCGTTCAGTCGCTGCAGCCAATATCTCTTCCATTCAAGAGCTGTGGAATTGTTCCTGCATAATGAAGCTATCTGTTCCTTAAGTTTCTGTAGGCATGCTCTAGTCTCCTTTTGACTGGGATATATTTTCTAGAAAGTGGACCACATCTTGCAATTTGAGTAGCAAAGATTCTCTACTGAGAATTCTATAAAAGATAAATGTTAGAGGCAGCATGAGGCTTTGGCTTTTCCTTTCTTCCTGAATGTTCTGTGCTATCTCATGGAAGTTACTGCTATTATCAAGAACAGACAGAACCACTAAAAAAAATCTATAGCTTTTACTTTTCTTATGCATCCTTCTTTGGTAGCCACTATTTTTATTTTCAGGAAGCATGGTCTCATATCATTCAGGGGGTCTGAAAACTATGCAGTTGGAAAATATTCACTTAGTTATTGTTTAAATGTAAATTTTCCTTTATCTTATTTAAAAGAACATTATTTTCATCAGTTCATCTATTCTACTTTTTTAGAAACTTTTTTTTTTTATAAACTAGTCCATTTGTGGATTTTGTAGAGACTACATGTGCAAAGGTAAACTATTTTTTTAGTTGTAAAAAATGATATGAATAGGGGGTTCTGCACAACTTCAGTAGGAGACGGAATAGATATCAATAATTATACTTTATTTCTGAGTTTGTTCATCTTTAATTTTTAACCAGAAGTTAGCTGTGCAGCTAATAATGGCAAAAATGAAATGCTTTCCTGGAGTACAAATTGTATTGGTGCAGAAAATGTACACGTAATTCTGCATGAAATCAAGGCTGTAGATGTATTTTGTGATACCGAAGTAACCAAATAAAGCCCTAAAAGAATGTTAAGTTACTGAACAAGTCTATTGATAGAAGCTTGAGGATTAGGATAATCAAATATCTAATAAATAAGGCTTGTCTTTGATATTTGATCAGTGGGACCTGTGGTACAAGCCAAAGTCTCTGGAGGAGCACGAATCAATAATGCTTTTCAGTTCTGATGGAATACCTGTTTCTATAACGAAGTAATTTAAGTTGTAAAAAGCCATTAGCCAAAGCTAAAGCCTGTATAGAAGAATACCTCTTCCCAACCTTTACTCAAAGAGGATTTTCAGTAAAACCTAAACCACCAGCTTTGAATAATTGACTGTCACCAATTTAAAATGTCATTATCTGATCTGAATTGCTTTCTGTGAAATCTTCTCACTTAAGACAAATTTCAACTGAGCCAAGTATATTTTTAGGAGAAAGATTTAGAGTTAATATGCTTTCTAGTAAAACAACTATTGCTTCTCTTGATTTAAATCTGAAATCAGATAAGTCTGAACTGTTTTGTCTGTGGCTTAATTCTGGAGTTCTTCAGAAACTGCAGGGAAAAAGAACATTTTGAATGTCTTTGCAGCATGAGACTGAAGGACTGTGATTATTTGTTAAGCCAGGTGACAGTGCTGATTTTCTACTAAAGTCGAATAACAATTTCCAGATCTGTTTAATTCTTAATTTTGTTTTCTTCTCTTCTTTCTACTTTGTTATTCTAACAAGCATTTCCCCAGGTAATCTGCCAGAATTGAGAGAGATGGACTTCTCTAATCTTTGGGTTTTTTTGTTTGTTTAAATATAAGATCATTTAATGTTCTGACTGTGATTTGCTAGATATTCCATTTTGGACATTATTTTTGGTGAACTCTTATTTGAACTTTCTCTGACCCAGAAGGCTATCTAACTGGTAATGAGCTGGAAAGAAATAAGTGTATGCAGCTGTAAGTCTTAATATGTGGGACTGACTTCAAGCCTACCATTAAAAAAAAAAAAAAAAAAAAAAAAACTGAAAGGTAACAGGAAAACAAGCATCTTCTTTAAAGAACTCCTTCATTTTGGTCTGCTTTCCCAAGAAAATAGAACATAAGTGGTAGTTCTCTTTATCTGTTAAGCCTGTTTTTTTATCCTGCCCTAATACTGACAGAAAGAGAAATGCCTTGACAGTACTTGTCCGTATGTCTTCAATGGAATAAAAATGTCTAGGCAAAGATTATTGGAGTCACTGAACACACAGAGACAAGTACTATGAAGACATTTCTTTTCATCAGAGTCCATGGAACTTCAAGCTTTTAGACTGATTTTGAAACTTACGCCTCTCTGACAAGGTGATGAAATGATAAAGTACCACAGTCAGCTGAAGTTAATCATTTTTCAAAGTAATTTTTTTTTTAAATTCCAACAGAGAATCTCATTTTGGAGTAAAAATATTGTATTTATGCACAAGTATGTGCCAATGTAGCTCTATCCATTCAAATGAGTAAAGGAGCAGTGTATACATGTGTATAAAATACCTTTATTTGAACAGTGCTTTTCAGTTTAGTGATGTTGTGTTTTTAATAAATGAATGAATGAATGAATTTTCCTGAAATATTAGTCGTTATGCCTTAAAGGAAGTTTAATATGCAAGTCCTTACCTCTGTTCCTCTCCAATGTAATATTCCTTGCATCTCCTTTTAACAGTGGAGTCTGTACACTGGCTTTTAAAATATGCAGTACTACCTGCACCTGTGAAGAAATTGTTTTCTTTCAGAGTGCATGGTCTTTTCAAAATGATATGTTTATTTCAAAGCATCAGTGTTTGACTTCAACAGAGGTTTTGAAAACATCCGCTATTGATGCAATTGCACCTAGTTAGACTTAAGACAGTCTGTGCATTATCAGGATGTTTAGAAGATTATCAGGGATAACTTTCTTCAAAGAATAGCAAATTGTCTCGTAACTAGTCAGTGGAAGACTTGGAGGGTGGGAGGATGGGGAGGGTGATTTGTTTCATAATAAGCAGTGTGTATGGTGTAGCTGTTTGGTACCCCCCACCCTTTCCCTCAGAGTAAAGGACTTTCTGGATCACTTAAACCTGAGAAATAAGGAATTTCCTAACACTAGCTGTTCTGAGCTGGTAAATTGCTGTTGAAGTCAATGTATAGCTGTCAAACATCTGGTAAAATTCTTGAGTTCCTGGTCTGAAATTTGTGACTTTATTTCAGACACATCTGGTTTTGTATTTTTTATAGGTACTGTAGAGCTGAACAGGTAAATGGAAAACATACAACTTTCTTAGAATGCACTGAAGAAAAGTTTCTACCTTATTCTGAACATAAAGTCAGGACAGTAATTTTAATGTCTCACACATCAGTCCTGTTCTTCAGCTTCTGTAAGACTCGCTGTTTAGTGTGAATAAAAACACAAAAACTTCCATTCCTTCCCCCCACCTTGTATGAGAGTTAGTGCTAGTGGTCTGCTTTTGCGTTTACATCTGCTCTACCCTGCTAGATGTGGAAATATGTTTCCTACTAGGAACAGAAATACTGACTTTTTCTTTTGATTGTGCTTCACGGGATATGCATGGTTCAGCATAATAATGTAGGATTTGGGGGGTTATTCTGCTTCCTGAGAAGTGGATACTGCTTTAATCAGATTTAAAAATCTAGTAATCTGTCCTCAGACCTCTTTAACTACTGATGCAATGTTCTTATTACTAAACATAAATCCTCTCACTACCCACAAAGGGTTAGTTGAAGTCAGGTCTGTTTTAAGGCAGGATAGCTGCACTTACCTGTTATTTGGAGTGGAATGAATAAATTGCAAGAGAAATCACAACTCGTTTACAGCTAGGAACTCGCTGAAAAGTACCCTAGTTTAAGGAACCATGGTGACTGGAGTGTGAATGATTGAGAAGGAGGTGCATAAGAAGCAGAACCTGTTGTATCTGTAATCTTAAAAATTTGTACGTTGTTTTTGAGAACTTCCTGAGCTTAGGTTTTTATTCTGGTATTTTTTTTTTTTTTTTGATTGTGTACTTAGTGAAGGACGATTCTTTCTCATTCAGTTTATTGTACCACAGAACATCAGACTGTATCTTAATGCAGTCAGAAGTGTGATGCCGTGTAAAGCTTATAATCTTGCAGTAAAATACCAAATCTGGCACCATTTGCAAGCTGACTGCATGTCAGCTACTATCGTTAGAGATTTGCAGATGCTATGTAGATTATTTTTTTCTTAAGTATTTTGTTTTGCATATTTTTGCTTACAGGTTTTTGGTGCGCTAGCATCTGAACCATTTAAAGTGAGTGATGGCTTTTATGGCACTGGGGAGACCTTTCTTTTTACATTCTCTCCAGACTTTGAGGTAAGGAGTTAACATTTGGTGGGTTGGTTTGGTTTTTTTTTGTTCGTTTTGTTTTTTCCCTCATATGTTATCTCTTAAGATACCCACTATTAGACTTATTCGAATAAGTATCTAAATTCTAAGAATTGTCCCCAAAAGTGTGCAATCATACTAGCTTTCCACAGGATCAGTAAGTGCACAGTGAATAGGGAGGATTTGCATAGTGAAAAGCTTCAATACAGTGAAAGTCAGGTGGAATAAGGTTCCCTTCCCCCTACTATTCTAAATTCTGCTCAATTTCCATGTTAGGAAGAGTAAGTGCAACTCACAAATTATGTCTTTACCCAAACCAAAATTTCAGATATTTTAGCTTGCTGGTCTGACTTTCATTAGGTTTTCAAATGGACAGGAGACAACATGTTCTTCATCAAAGGCGACATGGACTCCCTTGCTTTCGGCGGAGGAGGGTAAGTCATAATTTTTATTCTTTATTATGGAGAACCTGTTACAAGTGACTGTGTGTGTGTGTGTATATGTATATACACACCCACCTTTAAAAAGAAAATTTGGAATTAACTTCAGTTTCAAATTCAATGTCTCAGGGCTCAGCAGTTATAAGCCAAGAAGGAAAAGGTTTAGTATCAGCCATGCACTTAGTTTCTTACTAGATTCGGGTGACTTAGGCAAGGAGGTTTTTATCTTCAGCATAGCTTGGTATCCAGTTTCAACCCTGAAAGATCATTGTACCTTGCATGCTCTACCGGCATGTTTGTTGTGCTATATTCAGAATGGACATGATACTTAACTTTCTGATGGTATGTAAATGTGAAAATTATGCACAGTTAGAGGCTTGAGTTGAAATTGTACCATCCCAAGACATGCTATTTCCCCAGAAATTATGTTCTCACCCCTTTTTTCCCCATGAGTACACAAGCCTCTGGGATCTTCCCTCTTCATCATCAGCATTCTCCTCACACAGAGGAGTACTGTTATACCTTAGTTTATGGAAATTGAAAGGACTAAAAAGTTAGGAATTGGGTTATTTTTTTATTTAAGAATATCTGAAGAAAATATTTTCTAAATGAAGGAAAAAAAACTCTTTACAGCTTTGAATTTATCAAGAGCTATGAGGTACTTTTGCTGAAAAAGAGATTTCTGTGATTCTTCCAGCCTTCTAGAATTTTCTGAATGAAAAATACATTTATTAGTTTAGTGTTAACTTGCTCAATCTTTTTGCTTTAATACATTGTCTGTCTTGCAGAGGGGAATTTGCTCTTTGGCTCGATGGGGATCTCTACCATGGAAGAAGTCATTCATGTAAAACATTTGGGAATCATACGCTTTCTAAGCGAGAAGACTTCATTATTCAAGACATAGAAATTTGGGCTTTTGAATGAGTATATAGCTATTTCTGTAGGGTATTGTCCCAAACCTGACACGAATCAGTGCAGCTCACAAATCCTGAGGAGCAATATAACATGCTGTTCTGTATTTTTTTTGTTTTGCTTTCTTTTTTTTCTGTGTGGCCATCTAATTATAATTTTGAAATAGCAGACTTTTTTTATGTTCTCACATCTGTAATATATGGTCCTAGTTTTTCTAAGCTGTAGATGCTTCTAAGAAGTATAAACCACATGGACTGAAAATGAACATTAGTTGCTTTGAGCCTTGCAGCCTACAAAATTTTCTCACCCTCTCTACAGCTGCCTCCCAAGTTTCCCACACACCTTTCTTCAATCCTGTCAGGGGGCTGCTTCATTGAATATAGGCTATTATTTTTGTATTCAGATTATATCTATGAATGAAGCTGCCCTCTATGAACCTATATAAGAAGAAAGCTGTGTGTCGGTATTGCAGAGATTGGTCTGGACCAATGATGGATAAATTCATATGGTGCCACAACTAGATAAGCCTAGCATTCCTTCTTAACACATACCAGTATGCATATGGTCAAGTTAGAAGATATATCCAAAGTCAACAGTGCCACTTGTCTTGTTTATTGTTCATGTTTAGAAAAAAGTCAGTTAGACAGTACAGTAAGTGTTCTAGCTGCATGCTGATTGTATTAAAGAGTGTTTTGCACATACTGTTAATGATCTGCAGGTTTGGGACAAATGCTGACAATATTGAGCTACATGGCAAGGACTTACAAAATAGCAAGGGAATGTAAGAATATGACAGTTCCACAAATTTAAAAGGCTAAAGCAAGTAAAACTCGATGAACAATTTGTAGCTATAGTAGGGCATTAAAAGTACAAAGATTATGAAACAGATGCATCTTTCTTCAACATAAAGTGTCAGATATATGCTGTTATACTGTTGTAGCCGTGTAGCACATCAATTCCAAGAATATAGCTTATTCCTGTCCAAAGAAAAAATAGTTGTGATGTTTTTGAGTGGATCTATGTTGTAAATTTACAGTTAGCACCAGCTCTGATTAAAATGAGATAATGTACTATAGGTAGACAATATTGTAATTCTGTAGACTTGTGGAATATGCAAACTTACTGTCATGTGACCTCAAGAAAATGACAGGCTAGAATACAGTTCCAGTAGCTCTTGTTCACTTTTGTAGGAAATTGATAAGCCATTGTGGCAATAACAGCTCAACAAAACTGTTTGTTTCAAAGCTTCTATTCTATGTTCTGCAAAAACAAAAGGAAAAAAAAATTGCTGTTAAGTGTGACAGTGACTGACTTTGTGCTGATATTTCAGCTATTTCAGATCAACATTGTATATTATCTTGTAAATTAATGTTTAAAGTAGTTTTGTTATTATAGAAAAGTGTTGATTGACGGGTTGCTTATAGCACTTTAAATTATTCTAGAAATGGAATAAAAGCCAAATGGGTTGGCTTAAGTAGATGTAGTTGTATATTTCAAAATATTTAGATCTTGGAAAAGTTTTAAAAACTTATTTGAAGAAGGCCTACTGCTATGGTAATGAAAAAAGGCAAATGTTTCATCTATAATATGCTAATGCTCAATATGAATAGAAATACAGGGCTTTGTTTCCTGTCTCTATGTATAGCTCTTTACCCTTATTAGAACTTAGTATAATGTGTAGACTAAATGTTTACAAAATAAGGAACTGTAAATAAATTAAAATGGCTCTTCTCCCCTTTGGTCTTCCACAGCAGTATTATTGTCTTTGTGGAGTTAAGACTGATTATTACAAAAGAAAATCCTGTAACGGATTTTAAGTACTATAAGGTCATAGTGATGTATAGCAAATAAATCTAAATATATGTAAAAATAAACTGGAGTTGGAGTTTATTTAGAAGCACAAATAGAGATTATTGCTGTTACTAAAATAACTGTAATGAATACACAGGATCTATTTGCTCCTTGTTCAGCACTGATCATCACTCGCTTTTCTGATGTGTGATAGGTACTTACAAAACATCTGGAAAATTTCTCTAGGAGAAAGTGGAAAAAGGGAGAACAAAAAAAGAGCAAGGGGCCTAGGTTTTGTTTAATTGGGCATATGTGCTTGTTTTGATTGCCTTTCCCCTCCTCCTAGTAACATCAGAAGATAAACTGCTAGTAATAGCATATGGAAATGTGATTGAGCTTCAGAATTTCCTTGGTCTTGCTTTGTCTAATGTACGTGCATAATTAGCAATGTACACATTTTTAAAAGTCAGAAAATCCATCAAAATAAGATACTGCTTAACTTTACCTCCTCCTTCCACCTCTCCAAGCAAAGAACCAGAGTATTCAATCAGCTGTTGCTCAAATGCACAATTAGAAGGTGCTCGGATAGTACAGTGAGTAGAATGTAAAATAGAATACTATACTGTTTTAGTGTAAAACACATATACTCCACCTAATCAGAGTTTCATTCTGAACTCTTCTTTACAGAAACTGCGTATAACACTTGTTTTCATTTGTCTGCTTCAGCTTTTGGGCTATACTCATTTCTCAGATTCTAACTGTAGAAATGATGGATTTTATTTCAACATAAATACTTGGAATTGAAAGAGTAGATACTATAGTTGTAGTAGTAGAGTGTGTGTGTATAACAAGCTTTTCAGTCATGTATTTAACATCAAGGTGGAGCTCTTCCAGTGAGGAGTAGGCTCACTTAGCTCAGGAAAATTGTCAACCATTAAGATTGTGTATACACATTGAGGGGAACAGTTGATACCCTAGAGAGTACAGCTGCTATTCGGAGGAATTTTGACAAGGTGATGGAAAGAGGTCCAGAAACAGGCTGAGCTAGACTAGCTCTATGCAGTCTAACTCTAGCTAGACTGACTGGCTAGAAAGAAGCTCTGCAGAAGGTCCTTAGCAAGAGGTGGGATCCTGATGAACAAGCTGAACATGTCTGCAACAAGCCCTTGTCATGATCAAAGCCAGCTGCCTACTGGTCTGCAGCAGGAAATAAAGGCAGGCTGAGAGGAGGTGATTTCACCTGTCTTTGAGGTTAATGAGCCTTCATCTGGATTATTGTGTCCCGTTTGCACCTAATACATGGGAGATACTGGCAAACTGGTGCAAGTCCAGAGGAGGACTGCCGAGATGGTTGGAGGACTGGAGCATGCATCATACAAGAAAAGGATAGGTTTGTTTAGCCTGGAAGGAATAAAATTAAGGGAAGTTCTAACTGCTGTTTCCAAAGACTTAATGGGAGTTGAAGACAAGGTGAAACCAGGATCTCCTTGGCAGTGTGCAGCAAGAGGATGAGAGACAACATTCACAAGTCACAACAGGGAAATTCCAACTAGACAAAAGGAGATTTTACTCGGTGATGGTAGGCAGACCCTGGAAGAGGTTTCCCAGAGGGGCTATAGAATCTCCATCTGTGAAGCTTTCCAAATTTAACAGGGCAAGGTCCTGATCAGCTCTAAATTTAGTCCCACTTTGAACAGGGAGTTGAACTAGGTCATCTCAGTGTCCTCCAACCTGAGTTACTCTGTAGTTCTTTGTTAGTTTTCCCTGAAAAATACACCTCGCAGGTTGTGTCAGTCAGTCCCCAAGAAGAGGGAGCCTTCTCTTAAAACTGCTTTTGTTATTGCATGCTTCCAAGTCCTTATCTTGCCCTTCTTCTACTGATAATTCAGATCTGCAGTTGAATCAAATTAGTACTTATTAAATGTATAGTTTTGTTACTCTTGGTATAAAATGGCTGTCTTCAGTATGGTATTATTATCGTATCTGCCATATTTACTATATCACCATCTGCCATTACCACATCTAACCAAGAGAAGAGTGTTTCTCCCCTTAGAGAAATTATAATTTCTTGTTAATATGCATCTGCTGGAAAGAGCTTAATGATATGACAGTTTTTCCTGTGTGTGAGTAGAAAAAAATGTAAAGTGGAAGATTCTTTTATGATGTTGCATAAGGTTGTTGATGTTGATCACACTGAGATGGATGTGGGAGGCCTGGAACATGATCTGCAGTGAGCTATAGATCTGTGCTGTGCTACAGTGATTGCATTGTTATACCAGTGGTGTAAGGATATAAAGGCAAGGAGAGATTTGAAGAGGGCTTGAAAGCTAGTCCTCCCCCTGCCCTCACCCCCGCACTATCAATTGATCTAATGTTACCTTTCTCTACAGATACAATCTTGTTTTTATCCTATATGGTAAGTACAAATACACATACATCTGGATGTTCTAATATGCAAAAGGCATCTGTTACATGAAATGTTGAGATTAAATAAGAGAAGTAGGATGTCAGTGATCACTTCTGTTGCTGAATGTGTTTGAATAAAACAGTAGCAGAAGTTCACTTCTCTCTGCTGTGTTCCACAGTGGAGAAAACACAGGGAAGTTCCCTGTCTCCTGAGTCACTGTGGATTACAGTGCTGCCGAGAAGCCTGCCCTGCAGCTGAGCCTGTCCTTGCCTCTTCTGCCTCCAGCATTCCTTATGCATTGTATTAAACTGTTAAAACATAGGCTTGTCCACATTTACTTCTTGTAGGCTTACAGGAGCCTGCAAAAAAGTCAAATATTTGTAATCTAATGCTCTCAAATGTTTAAGTAAGCTAAACTTTTACAATTCACAACATTAATCAACATGAACTTAGGTACAGATATGCCTCAATTTCAGATACTAAGATTGGGTTAGGAGCGTTCATCTCCTCCAAAATAAATACTGAATTTCCCCATAGCAATGCTGGAGGAAGATGGGTGTGTGTGAGAACTCCAGCAGCTTATGCAGCACTGTCAGGTGTCAGAGACCTCTGTCTGCTTGGGCCCAGTCAGCCCAGCAGTTTTTTTCAGTAGGCATGCAGTGATGCGGAAGTGGCCCTTGTATGAATGAAAGTTAGTGGTAACGATTGCCTTCTTCCTTTCACATAACTATTTCATCATTAGAAGTGCTCAGCTTAGTGGAAGATACCAAAGAGGCAGTCCTGCAAATTCCATGTTCCTGCCAAAACAGGTAGGGAGAAGTGAAAAGCTGACTTATGCTACGGTTGTTATGGACTAATTTGTATATATGTGGATGGCCGAAGACTACAAGCTAGGAGGGTGGAGTTTTGGGGGGTGCTTTTGTTTTTGTTTGGGCTTTGGGTTTGGGTTTTGTTTCAAATTCAAGTTTATTCCAAATGTTTCCCTAAAGGTTCAGTAGCACCTAGTGCAGTGACCCTCCTGTTAGTGTATTACCGTACAGAAATATATTATTTCTACTGTCTAATGTCTTTGAATAGAAGGAGATGCAATTCTTCCTATGATGATGCGGTGCTCTTGGGTTTTAAATCACGTGCTAAAATAAAACTGAAAAACGTGTTGCCCTATGAGAGAATTAGAATTCTTGTGAGCAGAAATGTAAGATAATTTACTTAATTAACACTTTACTACCTTTAGAGTATGATTCTTTTTACAGATTTTTAGCATGAGAACAGTGTTTCACTTCAGTGTACTCTCATATCTTCTGCTCTGGACAGAAATCGTCACAGGGAAGTATTTTAACTGCTTGCAAATAGGGGAAGGTGCTTATATTTTGAAACAGCTTGTTAATCTTTGGCTTCATAGAATATATTGGGGTTTTTTTTGGGGGGGGGGGGCCTAGTAAGTGGGAGGATTAACCTAAGAAATACTCAGATAGGTCTTTTATTTTATTTATTATTCAAGTATTCCTTTGACACACAAATCTCCTCAAGACAATTTAGACTGCTATAACAATGATTATAGAAAGATGTGACAAACAAGGTAAGAGTACGCACACAAATATTACACTCAGAGGTCTGTTTGGCAAATTTATTTGAGTAGTGCGAGAGAACTCAACATTGCTAGATAGGTGCCATTGAATCCATCTTGTAATTCAAGTTTTTATCTTGATTCACAACATATAACTATGCCTATAATATTAACGTTTTACATAGTCTTACAGTAGACACATGTTAGTATCATTAACTTATAAATTATATAAATCATATACTCATTGGGAATTTCAAACTGGAGTACCTGTACTCTCATAAGTTAGCAATACTTGTTTTATCACAGAGACAAGATGCTCATACCCTTTCTTCTGCAAGAAGATAATTGATCTTTCAGTTTGAAAGAATCTTACTTTAAAAAAAAATTTTTTTTGAAGTAAATTAATTCCCTAGGTGTCTTGCTCTGAAACAAATACTTTACACATAAAATACATTTATACCAGGATAGCTTTTTTTCAGTCATGATCTGGAGAAACTGTGATCTGTTTAATCCAGTAAGCATTATACACCCTATAGAGATCTCAAATTTGTGTATAATGCAAACACAGTTTTAAGACATAAAAGTGTTCAGTTCATTAACTTTTACTCATCTTCAACACTACCTGGACTGAAATAAAATATTTCAGTAATATCAGGATGCAAGGATGCAGCATTGCTTCAAATGACAAATGCTCTAAAATTAGTACAGTGGTTTTTTTTGTAATGTGAAATTCCCGTCCCCTTAAAGCTAGCTTCTTTTAGTTAGGGAGCTTCTGTATCTTTTCACATTTAAGCATGTTCCAATGGAAGATGCTGCTTGTAGTTGCTTGTATCCTATATATAACAGTACAACTACCTGATTTTTTTTTTCTATGTTGCCCATTATTTTCCTCTGTATCTATAAGAAACATGTTTACATAGATATTCAGATGATACATTGCACATTATTGCATAGGAAGTATTTTCTGTTTGGCTGTCTATTCAAAAATTTTTTGTGCATAATATATTCTATTGGTTATTGTCTCTATTGTTTTCTTTCCATCAACCATCAGTATAAATATGAAACCATCTAATAAATTAGTTATATAAATACATTAAATATAAAGCCTCTTTTGCAAAAGAAGGATTCCGCATTAGTTTGTAGATGATATTTATGAGAAAGGTTTGTCAGTAGTAACCACAAAATAATACTGTAGTACTATTTGCATATATTATTCATAATAGGAAAGAAATGTGTTATCCTTTTTTCTGCATTCAAATAAACTTTTTGCATGCATTTAAGTATATTACTGAGGAAATATGCATACAAGCTCATGTTCACAGATCAAAAACTTGGTCTGCGTCTATATCCTCATTCAGCTTCTGATCTGGCATGGTTTATGAGAGCCCCTGAAATCCCAATTTAATTAGTTGTGAGAATCTTGCATGTAAGAACAAATAAAAATTGGAATTAATTTGTAGCTATTTGTGTTGCTACTAGTTTTTTATATTCACCTGCTTATACTCAATATAGATTTTTCCCTTTAATATATATTATTTTTTGTCTAGTAATTAACTGAAATGTCCTGCAAATGCCCATAGTACAGAGAAAAATCCATTTGGTGCTTGATTTATCAAGCAGTAATTAGAAAATTCATTTTTAGACAGTATCTTTTCTGTGTAGAGGGAAAAGATCTTGCATTCAAAATGAGCAAAAGCTAATAGCAAGGGAAAAATGGAGAAAGTTTTGCTGAGATAAGTTGTTCTTGTTGTAGCACGCTTACTGTAATAGAGTAATTATGACATGATCATCCCTGCCTTGCCATAACATTTCTCCCTTAAAGTCCACCAGCCCATGTTTCCTGGCTCTCATGAGAATCCCAACAACCTTATCTGAAATACGAACATATCTCTCAAAGAGTTCCCCAAAAGTGACTTGGATCTTGCCATCACGCCGAGGCTTAGCCATTGATCTGATGATAAAGCACATGTCTCTGATCTCCCGGTGAATGTGGGCTTCAGCTCTCTTGGCCCTTTCTGCAGTTTTGGTCCCCTCCTTGGGACGGCCGTAGCCTTCATCTCCTTTGTGCAGGCGTGTGGACATGGCCAGCTCGTGGTCAAATTCTTCGCTGAAGGGATTCAGCTTCTGCGTTATGATATGCTGATCTGCCCATTCTTGCCATCTGTCTTTCAGGCTATTAACAGGGCTGTATTTCCTGTGAGCTTGCTTGCTTATTTCTTCAGTAAATTTGCTTGTGCTGAAAGAAATAAAAATGGCATTTGAGCCTTGCATTTCATCATGTTTAATTATGCAGTTCTGCTACTAATCTTTTTTTATTAACTTAGTCATAGTGGTTTTCCAGACTAGCTGCTAACCACTAGATGGCATGTTTTCATTAATTCTAAATTAGTCCTGGGGCATTTAATCCATGTTTTGTTTTGTGTTTAAAGGAAAATTTGGTGACCACAGCTTGATCTCATCTACACTGCTGCCTTTAGGTTAGAGGTGACCCCATTTTTCCAAACTCTTGCCCAGAATGAGTTAGTTCTGTAGGGGTGTGAAATAGTACGTGGCTGATTACCTGCAATTTTTGTACCTTTCCTTAATCACATAGCTTCCCTTTTCTGCCCACGTAGCAGAATCTGAAATCTGTAACTTATGTTGTAGATGGCAATAACTGCAAGTGTACAGACTGGGTCCTTCAACTACTCGTGACTGAAAAGTAGAGGGCAGTATCTGGAAAAATTTGTCCCTTCCAGTCAATGTTGATGAGAAAATGCAGCGGCTCTGCCTATGCTGAATTTCAGGTATGGTTCTGAACTAGTGTTGCAATCCAAAATCAACTCCTGTTCCACAGGCTGGGAGAAGTTTAAGGCTACTGAAGTTTGTGTCAAGGTCAAAGGACAAGGAAAGGACTCCCAAGTATCTTGCTGATCTTTGTAGCAGTATCACCGAATGATTTCAGGCAGACAGACCTCTTCCCTCTAGTGGCCAATCTCGTATGTTGTGGGGAGTTATAAATAGCCTGAGCTGGTTTTTGTACTCTCCACATCCCGTCCTTTGTGGCTGTACAGGACTTGGCTAGGCAGTTTATTGGGCTGTGGTTCTGCAAAAGTAATTTGGGTTCTAATACTTTTAGTCCCCAGAAAGCTGCTCTGCAACCTCCGCAGTGATATCTGGTGAATATTAACAGTGTCAGAGAACCAAAATACAGATAGTGAAACGGCGCAGAGAATTGCAAATCTGCAGACTGCTGTTTGACCCACCCTTTGTCTTCTAGTAAACTTTTGAAAGGATTCAGGTGAGGGACGTAGATGTGTCTGCTTCAGGTCTGTGCAGTGGAAGGATACTAGTAGCTACTGAGAAGAGAGCAGGCACATGGGGCCAGGAAGAGGGGAAGGACTCGGGAGCAGGACCACTATTCTCAGCTGTGGAGTTGCTATTAGCTTGGCTTAGCTGTATTGAGAAATTTTACTCCAAAAGCTCCAAAATATTCTTTAGCAACAATGTGGTGAAAAGCACCAGAAGAATCAGGCACGTGAGCGTGCCAAGTAAATGCAGCTTTCTTCTGTGGTGTGGCTCTGAGCATCCTGAGTGTAGGTGGTGTGTGTGCCTGTTTGGTGCATGTAAGTGACTAGCAGGCAGAGGCTGGCAGAAAAGCATTAGAATATTTCAGTGTGGTAAAATTAGCCAATTTGGTTTCTTAACCATAAACCAAATCTTCCTCTATATAAGCTGTTGCTATATGAAGAAAGGAAATACTATGGTCCTTTGACCCATGCCCTGAATTGTGGTTTCATTGCCCAGAGCAGGGTAGGAACAAGGTTTGGGTTACACCAAGCAGTTGGGCCGTTTGGCCCTGAAGCCTTCAGGTCTCACAAAGCCTGTAGTGCCAGCTCAGTCCTAACTCCCACTGAAAGCTCCCATAAATCACTTCCTCAGCTCTACATGTGGGAAGCGATCAGTGAAGGGGGAAGAAAAAAAAATCAAAATTGACTAGGAGAAGTTGTACCAACAGTCTCAAGGCAGGTGATGGGCAGCTACCACCAGTGAGGGCTTATCCCTCAGTCACAGCCAGCTTTCTCCCCTTCTCTCAGGGGAACTTGACCCTTGAAAAACTGCTGGAGCTCAAATTCCTCAGGTTCGGGGGGGAAATGAAGACACTGAGAAGACTTGCCTTTGGATTTACCAAACTTACCTCTCTTTATTTAAACTATGCCTAGTATTATTCTCCCTTATCCTTGTTTCAGTTTTTAATTTTCTTTCCTAGCTGAACAATATTATCGCCTTTCTATTCTAATAATCTTCTCATGGCTGAAAAAAGCACACCATCTCATCTATCTTTTCCCTTTTAATTCACATAGCCTATGTGGTTTTAGAAAATACTTATTCTCTCTTTTGTCTCTCTCCTTTTATTTAATGCATCTCCTAGTTTAGCAATTTCAGATTTTAAAAGTGGTACTTTCACCGTTGTTGAACTTGCTGATAAGTTACACTGTAAATACATTGGCATATCCATCAAGTTCATACAGCACCTAGCACAACGGACTGTAGATCCAAAGTGAAGCTTGTGAGCATTAACCTACTGTAACAAGTAGTTTACCTGCAACAACCCCAAAGGTTTATGATGATGGCCCTGAAGGCATTCTGGACCTCTAAGAGGACAGTGTCCGGGTTCTGTACTATCCTTTTTTGTGGGGGAAACAACACATGGACTTTTTTAATGTTACAAGCCTTGTATCACTGCTGTGCACCTTTGGCTCCTAAACAGAAATGAAATAGTATTTCTTAGGCCCGTGGGAGTTAATGTTGAGTCTACTAAGGAAGCATCCTGATTCCAGCAAGCATTATGGCTGGAAGGGATGAAGGTGCTGATGCGAGGAGAAAAAAAATTACTAGCACGACTGCCTCTTCCTGGGATATAGAGAGGGAAAATGGAAGATTGGCTTAATCTTCTTCAAAGAAAAAAATGTGTATATGGTTGTTAAAGCAAAACTGAAAGGTTCATAAAAGCAGCAGGCTGAAAAAATGTATTCTGAGTCAATTTAAAAAAAAAGTGCTTAAAGTCCTGAAACAGCAGTATAAATGCATACTTATACTGCTATTTATATTTTATTTCTGGCATATTTCAGTGAAAGAGATAGATGTAAGTAATATAAAAGGTGTTATTTCAGTCATTTGTCCCTCAGTAAATATAGCTAATCTATTTTCCTAGGTAGCAGCACTAAAATTAGATATATGGGGAAAATATGTAAAGGTTAGTGGAAAGATAGCAATTTTGTTTCTATTATAGCATTTTTAAGCAATTTGTTTGAATCGAGGTTATTTACAGATAATATCTGCTGCAAATATATCTTCTTTTCCCACTGTATTTGAGAAATCTGTTTTTGAGGTCCTAATTTCTGTCAAAGGACACTGAACACAGTTTCTTCCAAAACTATGAAGAACAAACTTTCAAGCTCTCAGTTACTGGTGAGCCTTTTTATTTTGGCTACTAATGGATTATTCCTTGTGGGAGATGGTTGGTCAGTTTTGTAGCAAAGTGTCATTCCAATCTCCAGCCTGAAGAGTTGAAATAATTATGGATGTTCAGATATCTGTTGTAAAACATATGCTTTAAATACATGATTAGTAATGGATGCTGCTCGTGGTAAATACTCATCAGTAGTGAGTATAACCTGAGCGATGGAAATGGTATAGTCTGCCTGACTGTCTGCAGATAGATCAGCAAGTCTGTTTTGGCATTTTCATCTCTGCTGGTTCCAGTTTCTCATTTCTGAAATGGTGTTTAGGATATGGTATGAAGATACTGGCCCTGATCCTCTGATTCCTGCTGTCTTGTTAGTCCCTTACGCACAAGCTAATTGAGTCGGTGAAAAATTCTGCCTTCTCATCTCAAATTGCCTTGCGCTCACTTTGCACTTGCATTGCATATGTGCAGGTGACAACATGCTGGAAGGCAGCAGAGGTTCAGGCCCCACTGTGTGATGGCTCCTGGTGGGAAATAGCATGCTGGTGCCAGGCACTTCCCTCCCCATGAGCTCTGACAGCTGAGCTGTGCCGGATCCTGCCTCAGGTTAAGTTATAGCCCCCAGCTGTCCGCTCTGCCCCCTCAGTGAAGCTCGCAGAGAGAACGTGTGCTGTGCCTTAGCCTTGGTAGAGCAAAGACTGGCCTCAGAGGCTGCCTTCGTCACACTTTTAAACTTAGATATGAGGTTTTACTCAGAAACAGTTCAGATTTGACCACACATTCGTTTATGCTGTCTCTGCTCGAGGGCATTACAAACTTTGTAAAACAGCGCTGGAACAAATAGCGTACATCTACGATGGCTGCCTACGAGTTGCCCTTTTGCCACGTTGGATGTATGGATGCTTTTATCTTTCGCCAAAAGGAAAGAGTCATGGATTGGTTTGGCAACTACCCCTTGGCAAGTCCAGTGACAAGGCAACTAGTGGTAACCATCGGCTGGAAAGGCGGTTCTGCCAGAGATCTCTGGGGAAGTAATTTGGAGAACATCTCCCAGACCCTGCTGATCCCCTGTGGAACTTGCTTTTCCACGCTCTTTGGGAGATTTCCCAAGGACTGTGTGTCTGTAGGTGAATTGAACTTGTTTACTACCTGGACTCTGAATTTAATTTGCAGCTGCTGTTGAGCAGTAATCTTCAAGCAGGAGCCTCTTACTGAAAAAAATACTACTCAAAACTCCGATGCTATGATTTTGCTTACTACTTAATTCCTGTCTTTAAGTGGAACCTTTAATAATTGTGTAGGTAAGTAATGATAGACTCTGCTCATTCTGTTTTGTTCACACCAATTATAGGCATTAAAAAATCTGCCACATGTCAGGAACTTCCACTTTTTGCTGGGAAGTGATTTGTAACAACGTATTCAGTTAACATACTCTTTTTCTGTTGGTAGTATGCTTGTAGAGAAACTATTATTCAAATGTTCTTTTGAAAAATGATTTATAGCAGCATGTTTTAGATCAGTCCTTCAGATGTAGTAGTCAGGCTGGATGCTTTATAATGTTTGTTTAGGGTCCTGACTCCTATGCTAGTTTCCATTCTTTGACCTGATGAATTCCAAATCCATGAAAAGCTTCCAAAGAGAACCAGTGAACCCAGCTTTCATTAAGATGTATTTAAAAGAGTAATTGCTGCAATATCTATTTTGGACATTCTGGACAAGTTGCTCCAAATGATATTCACAATTTATATTAAGCAAAATGATGAATAAGTATTTGGAAAATTTTGCTCAAGTACAGTGCTTTAGACTTGCAATTTACTGAAATAAATGAATAGCTCTGGGCTCCTGATAAGAGTTATTAATCTTAAATGTGGACTAAAATATTAAGAAGTAGGCAGTGATTTAGATGAACCAATGAAACCAGCATCAAAATTGAATATAATTAACATTTCCCAAATATAACTTCCTGTGTCTGTTGTGTATATAGTGTATAGAATCCAAGGCTGTAGCCAGATGATGTTGGCTCTAACTACTTAAGCACAGAGAGATACGTGGCATGTTTTCTGGGTTTTCTTTTTTTTTCTTTTTTTTTTTTCTCATAGGATAATAGCCTCTCTTTGGCCATTTCCTAGCAATTAGACTTTTCCTGATCTCATTTCCCTTCTTCCTCATGGAAACCTGTACCTGTCTCAGGGTCTGCTGACCATCTATGACACTGTAATGAAGGTGTTTTACTTACAGAGATGGCACAGGTCGTTTAATCCTCACAGCAGCCACTTTCTCTTGGTCATCATCTTCTAGCTCAAGTCTGTCCTCTGCTTCTCCATAGCCACTGTCTGCTGTATCCATGCTGTCATTGTGGCACTTAAGTAGCAGCTCTTGCTTAGGGACTTTGTCCTCTTGTTCCATTGCTTTCCAGCCCTTGGTCAGCTCTGACACCAGGTTTGAGCACTTTCTCCTCATAGTTGGAGATAATTTGCTACTAAGAATTTCGTCAATAGTACTTGATTCTTCTTTCAGCTTTGTCATCTCTGAGCTGCTATTGTCATTTTCATATCTATCACTGAGGAGGCTAATATCACCTCCTCTTTCATAGGCTTTACTTACAACTGTTTTTGTCACCTCTTTGCTTTTTATGCTCAGCTTTTTGAGGGCTTCATCTGACTCCCTTGAATTTTTTTCAGCATCTCTTATTGTCACTGACTCCTTTGCTGAGGATTTTTCATCATCTTTCATTTGGTGCCTCTTAACAGATGGCATTGGCCATTTTTCAAACGGTCTTTCTTGTAGTGGCTGAGTTGATGAGTCTTCTCTATCGGGTACCCATCCAGAGGGCTCTTGTGCTTGCTTTAAGTTGTGGTCACTAGCCCACTGCTGCCAGCCTCGTGCCAAGCTAATAACTAGGCTGGCTGTTCGGATCTTGTGGACAGCCCTTTTCGCAGGAGTAGCACTCGGCTTTTCTTCAGGAGTTGTGCTGCTGTCTGCTGCCATTGTGGCTTTTCCACTTCTTAGGCTAAGCACCTGGTGACTGAACTTCTCAAGTGAATAATGTCCAGACAAGAGAGCTGCAGAGATTTAAATAGAAGCCGGAGCAGTCTGTGCCCATGGAAAATATGTCAAACACTTCTCACAAAGATATAGTATCCTCACTGTTACGGATTTCTTTTTTTAAAACAGCGGGGTTACATTTCATCACAGCAGATGGATGATGCATGATGTAAACAGGGTGGCATATACCTGCAGTGGTAATAGTGGGAATTAACAGCTCCTGTAAATCCTCTTCCCCGGGAATACTTAGTCCTCAATTTGTTGGTGAGTGTCTTGTTCTTCTAGAAGTGTAGAACTTGGGTTAAAGAGTCTGAACAGTATCAGAAACTGCTAAATGTTAAATGCTGTCAGTTGCTGACAACTTCAGAGTAGTGACTGCTCATCATCACAAGTAAAAAGTAGCCCTAATCATGAAGTGTAAATCCAGAAGTAGACAATGAAAGAGAAATTTTAGATGCATTTTTTCTAAAAAGATTCCAGGTGATTCCTTTTTATTGTTTGTGGTAAATTATATCCAAGGAAATCCGGGGTGGGGGGTGGGGGTGGGGGGGTGGTGGTGGTTAATTTTTAAAAGTATTTAAGTGTTCTGTTCTTTAAGTCATTATCTATTTATGTCTGTTTATTTAGAATGTAGTTTAGGGGTCTAGGAACCATTTCATAATTGACATCAGTACTTAGAATAAGGGAATCACTCTACTCTGGTACTTATGCATGTGTGTGTGAATATATGTGTGTATATCTAAATATACATTTTGTGTGTGTGTATATCTAAATATACATTTTATATTAATAAATCTGATTAGATTGGATGAGTGGATGGATGGATGATCTAAATTTTATTTAGGATTTTGAGAAAGTGAAGCATGGCCTATTTCATTCCTGACTGCATTTTCAAGGAAAATGCATATAAAACTTAGTAGTTACTTGGTTTACAGTACAAGAAAAATCAAGCTTCCAAAGAAAATGTTGTGATTTCTTAGTTCTGGAAGACTTGCAGGTGGGTGGTCTTATTTGGATTTGTAAAATTGTTTGGTGAACTGATATATCTATTGTTATATAATAATAAACAGACATTTTTGGAGATACAATTCTGTAGTATCTTATTTCTTAGTATAATGTTTCCTAAATAGGAAAGGAAAATAGCATTGCTTTTTCCATCAGTCATACCTTGCAGTTTACAGGATGGCCTGCAGTACTTTCCGTGTGACACTGAGGCGAACTGAACTTCAAGGAATTCTGTTGGCTTCACTGGAGCTGTACCAGAGATAAATATGGCTTCTTAGTACTCTGCCTTTTATTTATTTATTTTTATTAATCGCTGAGGCGATTGAAATGGGTTAGATCAGATCAAGCTGTTGTTTAATAATGTAAGACTATATCATGCCTTTGACTTTTGAGTAGAATTCCTCATTAATCTGAGGGATCATTTCTTCTTCAAAACTAATGGCATAATGTAGGGTAGTGTTACTACTTGATATTTACTCATATGTTTATTTTAGAAATGTATGACCTCAAGATACTGTACTATCTCAACTATTGCCAGCTGCATCATAACTCTGAAATGGTATTGTGATGTGTACTGATGCAATTTGATTAAGAAGCATGAGTTACAGAGCACGTTTATTTTGGTCATGCTTAAATCCCGGTAAGAGTTGGAGCTTCTTGTGTTAAAAGATATGTATTTGCAGGCATGCATACACACAGAGCGATCAATATTACCTAATACACAAGGAAGACACAAGTGAAAGAAGAAAATAATGCACATGTACAGTAAGCAGCGTGATACCAGCACATTAGGTCATGTCCCATGATTTCTTAAGTATAAGGTTGGCCAAGGCCTCAGGAATGAGTTGGAAGCTACATCTAAAATAAGAGGCCAGGGAGGAAAGTGTGCAATGAAGCTCAAGTAAAAAAAACTCTATCACAGCGCTTCAAGCCTCTATCACTGCTGGGAGCAGACAAATCCTACTGTTTTGGAGGCAGCCTTTCTAAATGGAGAGTGCTCTATCCCTCCTCGGTCTTCTAAACATCCCTGCTTCTTCCAATCTTTTCTTGTGTTTTCATGATCAGTAATCATCCTTTTTGCTTTTCTTCTGGATTCCCTAGACGTGGTCCATATTTTCAAGTGTGGTGTCCAAAACTTGATTTTCCAGGTTAAGCTCATCCTTACAGAGTAAAGGCAACAGATGTGTCTTGCATGTGCTGCTCCTGTTTCATATTCCACTTCTAACTCCCAAAGCTTCCAGATGCTTTCCTGCTAAATGGCTGTCTGTATTTAGAGTTGAATATTCTGTGTAAGCAGCCATTGTTGTTATTAAATTTCATTCTACGTTGTTCAGATCACTTTCTCAATTTGTTATGATCAATCTGACTTTTAATCCCTGTTCCAGTGTTCTTGCAACTTGATTCAAATATCATAAATGCACTGTTTATTCCACCTTTGGAATCATGAATGAAAATACAGGTAAGCATAAGGTAGATCCCTTACCCTATGTAGTAAGCTCATCCAGTTTGACAGAGAGCTATTTTATCAGAGTGGTTTTACACTATTCCACTATTGTTTTGCACTAATGCAATAAATTTTCCATATCAGATAAAAACAAAAACCTGACCAATATGAAGATATATAATATCTGCTACTCCTGCCCATCTTCAAAGACTGTTACTTTGTAAAAGAAAATAAGATTGGTTTAATGTAATTTGTCAAATCGAATTGTCTGTAACTTGCTCCTTATTACGAAGGGTTTGGCTAAGTTTATTACTGTAATTACTGTTGAGGTTCTTGGACACTTTTACTCTGATGCTCTGAGACTTTGCAAGTAGTTGTATTGAAATTCATAGTACTAAAAATCATGCTTTTGAAGAAGCTCATTTCAAATAGCTTTTAAAAAAATTGCTTTTTATTGATGGGCCTGACCTTGGTGTATGGGTCATTATCCCAAAAACTTAATAATTACCTAGTTTAGATGCATAACAACAAATATGTCACAAGTCACAAACTAATAAAACTGGTGAACACCAAGATTATGGTTATAATCTACTATTAAATCCATTTTGCACAGTAATATTTTAAACAATGTTTCATTTAAAGTGCTTGCTGTTTTAAGCTCATGTTATAATATCTTAGTCTTGTCCAAAGTATTTAGTAAAGCTAATGTAATTATTCTACAGATGACTAAATTTTTGATGATTAATTTTAGGATGACTAAACTTACACTCAATTTTAGGATGTACATCAGTGTGGCTTTGAAAGTATTGAATGGTGACTGACTTTATGTGCTTAGGTTGCTGGTGAGAAGTTAATCATGAGAAAAGTAAAAATAATGATTCAGTCATCCAGTTAGATTCATACTTTAAGGATTATGTTGATCCCTTACTTAATTTTTACTGCAGTAATAGTAAAAAATTATTACTTTAATTGTATTTAATTTGTATTCTTAGTGGACTGATGGGCTTAGTTTGAAATGGCCTATGCTATACCTAAACATCTTTGCTTAACCTTCCTGCTAGCTCTTCTAGAAGCCCACAGGTACTGATGGGGTATCAGAAGCCACTGGGATACTGATGTGATTTAGGCTGACTGAGCCTGGACCACATTTTCCACGTGTCTTTTATACCTCAAAAGGAATGCTCCGATGCATAGTCACCCTCACCAAGCCTTGCTATGTTGTGGACTTTCTAAAGTTCAGAAACTCTGCTGGAAGTTAGAGTTGAGAAGTAGTTTGCAGAAGGTGTCTGGGGAGGAGTAGCAACTGGAGAAGGCAAATAGATGAGTGGGATTGACACACTTATATTTGAAAGTTGTAAACTCCCTTCTCTTTGACCCTAGCTGCATGTTCTCCTGGGATTTAAACTCTGATGTCTTGAGACAAATCTGCTCATGTTCCTAGAACCTTGTTACTGGTTTTGGATTGCTGCATTTCACTTAATATCTCTGACTTCCTGAACCCAAAGTTATGAGGGACTAACTGAGACTTTGCTAATGTTAGCTTTTCTTGTTTGTTTACTTATTTATTTCCACCACCCTCCCCCTACCCCACCCCCAGATGGATTATTCTCCGTATGCAGTTTCAAAAATCCAATTATTTCCTATCCCATCCCATGGAATATTAATAGTCTCTGAGGGACCAGTTTGTCATTGATTTCATTTCTTTTTCTAAGGATGCTTAATTTTTTTAAAAAGGACCATATCCTTCATTCATTGCTCTATCAGAAATAGTTGTACATAAGTTATTCAATGTTCTTGATGTCTTTAAAACAAGGAATTTCATTTTCAATCAATTGTAAGTATACGAAAAATGCTGTTGTCTTCCTCGGGAGTTAGTGGTGAATAATGAGAACAATCTGTGTTTCACAGCTAAGTGTTACCAGCTGCCATTATCAATAAAAGTCTGAAGAAATTCATCATGAAACTGTTAAAGTACGTTGTGTCAGAACAACATATATTGCCAACGATCACAGAAAACCTGTGCAACTGGTTAGACTTCTGGATTTCCTTTAAATTTAGAGTTTGCCTCAAACTTCACTTGTAACAGCAGTAATAGGCAACTATGTTTAATTCTCTATACAGTTTTGTGTCTAATTCAGGTGTCTCTGAGTTCCAAGAAGTATATCACATCTGCACCTTTGGACTAGATTCTTTCTAACCCAAACAGTTTACACATTAGTTGCTACAGTTTCTTGTGTTTATATCCTATAAATAGCCAATTATAATTAAAAGGGAATCCTGAATTTGCATTTGATTGTGTCATTTCAGGATTCAGCTATCTGAGAGACCAGAGCCATGTCCATGACTATTATGACAGCTATGCTTCTTAAAGGAAACGTGCCTAACAAAACCCTAAGAAACTCAAGTCAGAACCAGGGCTAAAAGATCTTTAGCTGTGGAGGGGCACTTTGGGGGGTCAAGGGAAGAGGGCCCATCATCCATTAGGTGCACCTGTAGCTAACGAACTTTAGATTATAGCACAAAAACTCCTCTCTCTCTAGGTGGGATAGAGTTAACTGCAAGCCCACCAAGCAATAGAAGATAGCACTGTAGAAAGTGAACTAGACAAATGAGATTTCAGCATGATTTTTCACTGTAATCTGGTGGAGAGACCTGGCTGTTAGGGCTGAGGACACCCAACTCTGCATGCAGAGATGTGTCCATATGTCTTAAACTCCCCACTACTGAAGTAGCAAAACTCTTTGCTGTCTTGAATATATTCTTCCTCTAAAGTTGCCTTCACTTAATAGAAAAAGTTTAAGTTTAGGATACAGAGCCTTGAAGCACTTTGACACCCTCTTTCTATTTTTGCATGCAAGTCTCCCTGTTTCATTCCACATATTACATTCCATTAGATACCCAAATACCTGCAAGGAATCTATGCAGTTTAATCAAATTTATACAGAAAAAAACCCCAGGACTTTAGCTCATACCCTTTTAGCCCCATTGTGCCTCTAAGCATAAATACATCTTTTATCTGAATATCTGTATGCAGTGAACAGAAACAAGGAGCAAGGAGTAATGAAGCAAACTCATTTAACAGTGTAAATAAATATTTGCAGGAAATAATTTGCATTAGGCATTCAGTTCTGTTTATAGGATAAAGGAATTTCTGAAGATCATGTAAATAAGGTATCTGCAAATATGTCAAAAGATACCTGCAAATATGTTGCCATTGACGATTATGATATCACTTCATCACGAAATGATACTGCTTTTTTCATAAAATGATTTAATATTATTCTATGAGAATTTAATTTCATGGTTCCAATTTGCTGATGTATCTTAGTTTATAGTCTACCAAAAAAGTTTTATGGCTTTGAGACTATGAACTTATTGGCTGTTACCAAACCTTGTCCCTGAGCATAACATTGAATACGAGGAATTTAAAATCTTCACGTAACTTTGCAATATGAGAGGGGCAGAAGCCACACCAGAACAGGAGAATCTGAAATCAGACATGCAGCTGTAATATGATAGATGATAAATGTGTATCAAACCTACAAGAAAGAAATAAGTTAAAAAAGAAAATTAACACAGATGAAACAAAGACAAAAGATGCTGTAAAACCAGAAGTAAGTAGTGTTACCAAAATCATCACCTTCATAGTATTAATATGGCAATGTTCCCATGTATTATGGCTTTCAGTTCCTTTATTTTTATTTTTTTCTTAAACAGATAACATGCAGTTAGCTCTGTTTCTCAGATTTCAAGATGATAAATGTGGGAGTAACAAAATTCTTATTTCTCAAAAAATTTTCCTTTTAGAGACAGTGTCTTCTGGTTAAGTACATTACAATAGTATGTGTTATGGAGCAGAACTGAATGAATATTTTTATAATAGTGTTCACCTTATCAACAGTTTAAACTGCATTTACTTCCTGTTATTACTGGATGTGCATCACTTTGATATTCTCCTTTATTATCTTCACAGACTATCAGTTGTGTTTTAAATCTGACTTAACGCAGAGTATCAACCACAGACACAAATGTGCCTTTTCCTTGTAGCATCCATTGATGCATATAAATGACCTACTACAGGTATTTTGTTGACTGTTTGAACATTTATATTTGACTTAAAACAGAACTGGTCATTATATTCCGAGTCTTATAACTTTTCCTAAAACAAACCAAAAAAAAAGAGAGAGAGAGAAAGTGTCAAAAGTTTTTGGACGCATATTCCAAGCTCTTCAAACACAGAAAGGCCTACACATAGCAGGGGGAAAAACAAAACAAAACAAAACAACAACAAAAAAAACCAGTTCACATATAAAATAAATGCAGTATTTAACATTTTTTCTTTTTAAATCTTTTGATTCGGGACCAGGCTAATAACTGAGGAAACTGGCCTATCTCAGTAATTTTTCAGTATTCTATTGTAGGTTTTTGTATTCATTGAAGGAAATGCCTTCAATTATGCAAATACTTCAATTTCGTATTTACTCCATTACTTAGCTAAGGCAATTGGCATATTTTGAATGCCTCAGTCAGAATCACTCTGCTCTGTTGTATTCTATATCCTTAAAGGTTCTGAGACAAAGGATCTATCCTCTAGGAAGAGGGAATTCTGCTAATGTTTTTGTCAATGTATTTTTGGACCCAAATTCATCTACAGAGCAATGTGACTGTTTTCAACAAAGTTGTAAGGCAGGTACTGAATTTGGTGTCTTCTGCCAGAAAAAATCCCTTAAATATTCTCTGCATAAAGCTCAAACTCATTCAACCAAGGAGAGAAAAGTTAGCATTTACCCTTTCACCCAACTCTGTGACAAGTGTGATGTTATGGCTCGAATCTGAAAGTATTCATGGTGGAAGGCAAAAATCCTCTTGACTAGTTCTTCAGTGTTTCCTCTTGGTACAGAGGATCTCAGTTAAAAACTGACACTGGTATACTTAAGCTTTAAACTGCAACTGTGATTCTTGACCTTTGGTAATACAAACGAAGCCTCTTGAGGGCTGTCAGCTCTACCAGCTCCCCCTGCTATCACATTCCCCTGCAACAGGCGGGACATACTGTTATTTATTATTTCTTACTTAACCACCAACTGCTTTAACAGCACGCAGCTGTGTTATTGTTAGTAAAGGTAGACTCCTATGTTTGCATTTCTTTAACTGAGTGAGAAGTCCTGTGGCCAATCCGCGACAGGAACGCCGCTGCAGAAAGTGTCTTGTGCGAGCCCAGCTGACGCTGGATGTCAAGAAGTGAATGATGAGAATTCCCGGCAGACCTGGTGGTATTTACACTGGCATAGGGGTATTTCTGTAGCTTGCAATTGGCCTTCAATTCTCAATAACGTTAGCGCTGAGATTCCTGGGGCTCTTTTGGAGTTAATTTTGATCAAAAATTTCAGGAATACATTAGATTAAGTTATACTGCTGCCTCCTTTTTAAGCTACTCTAAGGAGCCTGTCCGTCTTATCTGCGACATTATGTAAGGACAATTAATAGACCATGACTTAGCTGTAAAATTCTTTGCAAGAAAGAGAGGAGAATGGTGGGAGTGGAGTGATGGGGGTAGTTCATGAGGTCTGTTCCCCATGGGCGGTATTTAAAATTGCTCATCATTTGATTTTGTTAAGAGAGTGAACTATGCTTTCCTTTTGGATAGAAGGACAGCTACTTGCTAGTAGCAGCATGCAAACTGGCATGAACCGTACTAGGAAAGGTATAATCAACCCTCTTTTCTCTTTTGTTTGGTGTGTTAATCTTCACACAACTTTCTCATGCTCTGCTTAAACACACACACAGTGATTTAGTTATGTAAAATATAAATCATGGTATTAGTAGAAATTGGGGAAAATCAACCATGCTGCCACCTTTTCGTCACCACCATTTGTGGCACTTCCATCACAGGTGGCATTAGCCAGTTTAGCACAGAAATTTTGAGGAGGTGGTAAATTTTCAAGAGTGGCCTCTAATCTTGAAAGTGTCTAGGTGTTTGGCTTGAGGCGCTTTGCCTCTCAGACATGTAAACTGTTTCTGTCTCCCACTGAGTTGTTACAGGCCTGGATCTTTCTTACTCATTCCCTACATCACCTGTCAGTGCTGGCTCAGTTCAGTGCTGTATACCTCGGGAGATGATTAGAAGATCAATGTGGAGCATTATTTGACTGAACAGTTAAAGGTTCAGTATTCTTTAACATCCTCAGAATAATGCCTCAGCTTTTCTAGCTTTTTTCAGTGTTCAAAAAAAGTTCAAACCTGCAATGAGTTTGGCATAATGGAAAAAATAAAGAGAAAGGAGAAGCATGTGATTATATTTGAAGAGTGTTATGCTACTCGCATCAGTTGACTGGATATGGTAATTATGGGGCTACTACATTCTCTTTTCTCTCTGTGGAGAATAAGATTTGTGGCAGAGAGCAATGGATCTGTCCCTTAGGGCTTAACAGGTTTTCCAATATAATAACAATAACAGAAACTTAAGTCAAATGTAAGTAGGTAATCTATTTTTGCTCTTTTCTTAGCCAGATGATTGCCAATAAATATTTTTGCTGAAATTGCTGCACTATATCAATATTGGCCTTTATTTCTCTCTTGGTAGTTCTCTTCACATAGTGATTTATAAAGATCCAGCTTTACTCATGAAAGAAAGAGAAACCAACTGGGAGACTTCGAATGGTAGGAGAGAGGTAATAAAGATAAAAGACTTCTCATACATTATGAAAAACCACTGGGAATCGCATAAGAAGCATTTCAATGATTGGAATTCACAGTCAAAGACTGGCATCAGGAAATGGATTGACCTGGGATATCCACTCTCAAGCTCCCTTTTAAGGGCTATCCTATTTTGTGAGTAGAATAATAAAAAAGGCAAGGTTCATTTGAGCCCTAGGACTACCATATTCCATAGGTTTGGCAGCTAGCTTCAGGAAAATCCCTAGGAAATACATCCACTGTGGGTGTGTTAAATGTACAATAAAAACAGTTGGACGTAGGGAAAAAAATTCTCATTGTCATTGTTCTGCAGGCTCTTGTTACGAGTCTTCAAAAGGCATTTTCTCATGGATTTAAGCTGAAAGCATTCATATGCTATTTACAATGAAGAGATGTAGGAGAGGTCTTGTGAGGAATGCTCAGTGCAGCTCCTCTCCCCTCCACCTCTATTATTAGTTCCACCCCGCTTTGCTCTCTCATGAAGTGTATAGTTTTTTGGTGTATTGTGCAGCTCCTCCCATTATGCTTTGCCTGTGAGTGGGAGGAATGTACTGTCCATGCCATGTTCTGCAGTCAGCATCCAGACCCGTCTGGAGACCCACGAGGCTGAGCACAGCTCTCTGCCACCTTCATGTGCTCGGCACCCGGACTGGCTTTCACCAAGCCAGGCTCCCAAGGTCTTTCAACAGCGTCATGGGAAGAGTTAGGTAACCAACCAGGGCAGGCATTCACATCAACTGGTAAACTGAGGAAGTAAAAAGTAGGCAGACTTTGGTTATTAATGAGAAATCTTGATTCTGAGCTTGTTACTATGAATAATATTTAATAGTAAGGGAGGTAGGTTAACAATACAAAGGAACTTCTAAGGGAAGATTAGATTTCTATGACTGAATCTATTAAAATTGAAAATACTGGCTCTCTTATGCAAAGTTCTGTCCCAGGAGTGCTGTATTTTAGTACAATCTTTCAAAAACATTATAGTTTATTTTGCATTATTCCCTTGTAAAAGAAAAAAGGAAAACAGTTCTCAGTCTCTTAGATCTTCTCTTATGTTCTAAAGCTTCTGTGAGCTTTAAAGTTCTTGTGGTGCTTTTCTTTGTGCCCTGTTCTACTAAGTCCTTTCCGCAGAGACTGTCTGATAAAATGGGCTTTTTCTCACTGCCTCTTCCGCTCCTGGAAGCTCTGAAGCCATCTCTTCTTCCTCTCTGTTTTGTAGAAGAAGCTAAAGTTGTCTCCTCTTCTAGGAAGTCTGCCTTGATTGGTGATCACCTTAGAGGAAGAAGAAGCAGTTCCAAGAGATCATTGCTCGCGCATTTCCGTTTTGCCCTGTCGCTTTTTCTTGTGTGATTACACATACACATGCACCCCACAGCGCTTAAAATACAAGCGCACGTGTATTTACAGCAAACGGCGTGGGCTGTGTTCATTAAGACACATCATTCCAGCAGGCCACTAACATGGGTGCTCCTCTCCAATTTAGTAGTGCCAAATGAGGTTCCCAGTTAGGTTCTTCAGCATTTTAGAGGACCTGTCAAGCTGAAGTGGTTTGGGCTCAGGTCTTTCTTCCCAGGAAAAAGAGCACACTCTTGCTCAGCCACCAAAAAGTTTGGAGAAGAGAGAAAGACTCTCCCATCTCTCACCTCCTGGCAAAGCCGTAACCCTGCAAAACTGGCATTCAAGATGCCAGGCAGAGAATAAATAAGAACCCCATAAAGATGTATTGTAGGAAAACACTTACTTTGGGAGAGAAAGTTCTTGGGTTTTGCTGTATGTCCGGTAGCACTTTTGCATTTTATCCAATCACTGTTCAATGTGAGGTCCCCAAACTAGAATTTTGTCTGCAGGAACTTGCTGTGTTTTCCATTACCTTGAATGGGCACAACCAAAAGCAACCTGAGTCACAGTAACAAAATCAGTACCAGACTGGACTAGTAGCCTGCAGAAGGCATTTGATGTGACCTGTTTGCTGTAAGGGATACACTGACTGGTAAGTGACTCTTCTAGACCTCCAAGGATATCTATTGGGCATAATTGCAGTTCTTACCTATGATACCACAAAGACGACTGAGAACTGCTTCTCTCAATTTGTGATGGAAAGAGCTGGTCAAAGCTATTCAAGGGAATACTGCAACATCTTAGCTTGTACTACTAAGCTAAAGTAGTACACTTGGTATATTTAACATATTATGTAAGAACTTTATTTCATTATTTACTATGGAAAAATTAAACTTGTGTTGAGGAGCACAAATGCTGGGATCACTCTTCTTTCCACTATTTTTGCAATAATACTCTATTTTCCTTGCATAAATTCAACAGTTATTTCAAAAGTAATTCTTAGCGATTCTGGAAGTTTAGTGATTTCTTTAGTATGCTCGGATGTCATAAGCAAAGTTGGTATTTACCAAAGGTTTCCAAGAAGGATTTTATATAATCTTTAATAAATAATTATTCTGAGCCATTGCACCTCCTGTGTTTGAGCTGTTGCCTCTAGTTTGAGATTGTTTCTTGATATTTATTAAAAATAGATCAGAGACCAAAGTCCAGTTATGAAACAGTACTTCTAGGAAAAGTCATATTAGGTACAGATTAAAATGTTGTAGTTGTCTTATTTAAGATTCTTTGGTTTTCATGTTTCTTTCCTATAAAGATAGTCTTAGATGTCTTATTTTATGTGTATTTAATGTTTTAATACAGAAAACAATTGGAATATAGGGAGGTTTATATGAAACGATCAGTTTCTATCACCTTTATTGCTGCTGATTAGGGCTTGTTATACAGGGACTCCCATTGATACCAGTGAGCATACTGGCAAGATGGGTAATCACTATCAGATATGATGAATGGTGGTATCCCACCAGAAGAAGATAAATCTTATTTTAATTAAGCAAAAGAGTGATAATGATTTAAACAAGCCTCTGTTATCAGGACTAGAGGATATGGACAAATGCACACAAAAAATGAAGTGGCAGCACAGGTTAGAGGTGCAGAGTTAATGATGGCACTGATGAATACACGTATCATTGCATGCTAACAGAAGGGAGAACAGGCATTGCCTGAGCACTCAAATTTGGTCATATGATCACCATTTTCTTGAGTGCTGGGTGGATTTTCCCTTTTGAGAACATGGTGCGTCTTACTATTTCAGTGTTAGGGAAGTGCCCTTCCAGTTCACTTGTAACCTGCTAATTTAAAAATGTTTAAGAATAACAGTGGGCAGCATTTCAGAAATACCTTGGTGTCACTGAAAATCAGAAGAGCATCAATGTTTCAAGAGTTACTTTTGGAGTTACCTTCAGAAGTTATGTGAATTAGCTCCTACCCACACTATTCTTACAGAAAATTGTGTATCTTTACTGCCATGAGTAATCTACACACTATCCTGAGTGTTTGCCATAGTACAGTTATAGTCTAGAATTGGGAATACATGCCTAATTCTAGGAAGACTAATCTTTCATCAAAATGGAGCTCTTCATCTGAGGTTACTCAAATACTTCTGTAATGAAAATTCAGTGCCATCATCTGGACAGAATTTGAAAGAAGCATGTGAAGCTTTGAAGCACTAGCCATACTTCTCTGCTGAATGCATCTCTTCTTTAGGAAGTTACATCCTCTGTGACTCTGACAACAAGCAGGGAAGGTCCTTGTATCTGTTCTTATTTTAACTATGACAACGCAGGTTGCAGAAGGGATAATGACATAAGCAAGACGTTGACTCACACAGAGCCCTCTAACTGGACAAAATCAAAGTCAGAAATGTTCTCTCATTAAAGACCAGTGTGGGTAACCCTTGTGTGGGTTTGAAACTGTGACCTTCCTCTCTTTCTACGCTGATACTGTATTGCTCATTCATCCTTGTGCTCACACATTCCCTGCACAGCTAGCTCTTCTCAAAACTTCACCTGCCTTCTGAACAAAAGGCATTTTCCTAGTCTAGTCAGGACTAACTTATATAATTGCATGTTTGCATTAAGTCCCAAGTGCAATGTTCAACACTTCTCATGGTTTTCATTTTTCTTGCCAAAATTCTGGTTCACATATGGATTCACAGGTTAAATTTGTTTATACAGCACACTAACTGTCCCACGTATATGTTCTTAGCCCATTACAGCATCGGAATAGAATAGATAATTCCCTACTAAGGGTGGTTGTCTTTAAAAAAAGATGCTGACCTCCAAGCCAGCATAAATAGGTCTTTTATGGGAATAAATAAATTACTGTTGGAGTCAGGCTTGTTCCAAATACTTTTGTGAGTGGAGAGTTGGACATAATTGAGAGATCAAGAGTCATGAGGTTAATGAGGTCATACTGACGGGGTCTGGTCTAGGTTTACTATAACGTGAAAGACCAAGCTCTGCTCCTGACATGTCATGTTCAGTTAACAGCAATACCGTCCTGGCACTGATCTGTTCAGAAACCTGAAACCATCCTCAGTTAGCCGTCATCTTGCTGCATGACACCATTAGAAGACATACATACATTCCCCTACATGCGAAACCGCTTATACTACCTCCCTCCACACTTGTTGTAAACATGTTTATTAGGAGAAATATTCACTAGTGGAACTTTTCCTTTTTAAATCAAAGATTTATAGTCTATTGAAAAGGATTACCAAAGCTGTAGCAAACCATGTTTGGGAGACCCTTATTAAACTACCCACTCAGTTGTTAACCAGCTTCTGTTTGAACCATATAAAATGCTGTATTTTACATTGCATGTTAGAAAGAGCTCTTACAATCAATAACTTTTCTGTAAAATGGAAATGATATGTCTACTTCTGCTGAAGATTTTATAAAAACTGACTAGTATCAGTAGATAGCTGCCATGAACACTTTCTTCTTAGTGATATTTCCAGCCCAAAGTATGGTTCAAACCTCAGATAATAAAAACAAAATATAACTGCTCATTATAAAATATTTTCTGTCCTGAGGCCTGAAGGAGGAGAGGTTTCTGTGCAAAGTAAAACTGGACAAAGTGTTTGAATTGCATCACAGAGACAAATGCCTGGGGCAGAGGGAAGCAGAGTTGCAGAAGCGTTGTCTTTTTTACTTCTGGCTGTCCTAATACCATGCTTGACTATGCAACTTCAATGAACATAGCTTTTTGCATGCAACAAGATATATTCTGGAGATTGCTAGAAAACTTTCCATACAGCGTTTTTTCCTTTGGTGTTGTAAAGACACATCAAAGTCAAATGCTTCTTGAAAACAGTTCAATTTCAACAAAATTCTGACAGAACATCATGAATTTTCAAAACTGCATCATTTCCTGGTAGATCAGTGTATCTCTCCACTTCACCTGCCTGAAGCCCAAGGTTTTTCTGAAGCAAAATTGAAAATGGTTTTGCAAAATTCAAAACATTTCAAGAGCCTGAGAATGAAGTATTTCTGTTTCATTTTTCAAATTTACAGTATGTGATGTTCAATATAAACCCACACAGTAAATGTAACTTCTTCAGTGAAACAAAATCAAAACACTTTCCTTGGCTCAAGTGACACATTTTTTAAGACTTTATTGAATCATTCCCCTTTCTCCATCAGTTTTTCATTTTGGAAGGAAAGCAGATGATTGTTTTCTGGCACATGTAAAACAAAGTCACTATTTTGCTTCTCGTCTCTGCCATGTATCTCCCAATCCCCTTATGTTCACATGGGTGTACTTTGTGGACGCTGCCAGCTGCTGAACTAAGTTAATACAGTGCTTGTCAGACTCACTGCCGTCCCCTTGACTACCATTGTCACACTGACCAGAATTTCATCTTGACAGAATAACTGATGAGAACTGCATTATCTTCAGGCAGCAGTTGCTAGGTTTCTTAGGATCTCAGAAGCTCTGTAGTCTTCCAGAAATTCTGGAAGCAACCTATTAAGGATGTATAATGGGATTTCTTTCTACATGCCTCTTTGGCCTTAGTCTTTTTCATCTTTACTTGGGCTAATAAAGCTTTGTAAACTCAAAGGTCTGTGAAACTGAAAATATTCAGCTCAGTAATTCAGCTGACTAAGATTTCTGTGTTGTCTTCTCTTGTCTTACTGGCTGGATGGGGTGGGTTTTTTTAGCATAACTGAATACATCTTACTGCAACTTAAACTAATAATGCAGTGTGTATTAAGGTTGTAATGGTTTGTTTAGATTTTACAAAATGCTATGGTCATGCTTTATGTTGAATTTTAATTGTTTTATTGTACCTCACTGGGTTCCTCTTTGTTGTTTATTGACGTTTCCTTTTGATACAAGGTTCTCTGAATTGTTCTGTAGCATTCCTTTGCTAGAGACTACTTTTTGCTCTAGACTGCAAAGCTGGGAGTCTAAAAGGTTTACAGAAAGAATGGGTATGAGAGATGAGGGGGATATTTTTATTTTATTTAAATAGTTTCTTGAGCTTTAAAATTCCAGTCAATTCAAACTAGATTGGAAAGGTTAAGCACCAGCATGTTTCTTAATTGCATTTTACTCCAGAAGGAAACTGACCTTAAGTCTTCCAAATGCACAAAGCAGTTTAAAAAAAGAAACACTGCATCTGATGTGATCAAAGTCTATCTTAAATGCATCTTGATTCAAAGCTTGTGACACTGTTCCCTAATCTTTTAAATAGCATAAGACTCATGAAGAACTGGTGCCACATTTGATTAAAATAAACACCACATAATTTGGGAAAAACTTTACTGTTCCTACTGCTAATATGTCAGAGTGGGATCAACATTGAAGAAATGCCACCTAGGTGCACTGTTTCTAGTACTGCTATGTAGTATCAAATCTTCCATTCCCTAGCAATCACAAAGAAAAAACTAGGATCCTTACAAGTTTCTCTAATTGCAGCTAACACTTTGGATCAGACACAATAAGGATTCAGGTCATGACAAGGAATGGAAATAATTTTGGCGTCAGTGATGGATGGTCTCCTGTTGGTAAGAGATGCTTGGCAGGAACTGATTCTCAATTCTTAGACCTCTCTGCAGACCACAGAAAAACAGTAAGACCTAAAGGAATGTACTAAACTCTGATGGATTCTTCTTGGGGTTTCCCCAAAAGGTTAAGAACAGAATGTCTGCTGCTTGACCTTGTCTGCCTACTGCCATCATTTCTAAGTTCCTTTTTCCTGCCAAAGCCTACGAAAATCCCTATGAAGCTGCAAGGTGAATGGATGGAGGCTGTGGCTGGATCTGCTGCCGAAGTGTCCATCATATTATCATTGTCTTTCTCCTCCCATGACTGTTCTCCCAAAAAGTGAAGGCTCCTTATACAATACAAAGTTCAGGGACCTAATTCAAATGACCACTGTCAGCATTTGTAAGGTAAGTTTTCTACCACTTGTCTTCCAACCTGATGGATAACAAATTATTTTCAGCTAAGCCTCCTTCCTACATGCTTATTGTAGGGTCCAGATTACAGCAACAGACACATGCAGCCAAGCACACTTAAGAAGCTCTAGCCAATAGAAAGCATTGCTATACAGCTTACCAACACCGAATTTTTTACAAGCATATCAAATTTCTCCTGTTTCTCTACAGTGGTTTCCATAGAAATGAAGTCAGATCGGAAATCTTGGTTGTTAGCTTTTAAGCAGGAGAACATTCTTTACATGATTGCATAGAGCTCTGGATGGAAGACCACCACTGACAAATCATTCCCTGGTATAATGAGACCTTCTATTGTAATAATGACGTAGGGGAGGGAGAGAACTTTCCAAGGGCCATCCTTTGCCTGTGAAATAGATTTCCACAAGATCAAAGGATAAATCTTGTCACCTTCCTCTGCAAATGACTTCATGTATTGCTGTTCCGAATATAATACCTGCTTATCTAAACTGTCTTCTCTAAGGAATTCAGAGCCTTTAAGGTTTAAAAAGTGCAAGTCAAGGAAACGTGATCAGTTTGGTGGAACTGTCTCGGTCAGTATTGATTTGAAACTAAGGGCAGAACTTGGCTACTTAGCAATCACCCAGGACTATTAAAAATCAGAGCAGAAAGGTACTCCATCTCCTTCCTAGAAAAGGAATCACTGGTTGTGCTGGAGGCAGAGGATGGCTCCAGCCCATGTAGCAATGACTGTAAACTGGGCCCCTGGGCAGATGTGAGCGCAGCCATGCTGCCTTACTGGCACTTGCTGCTGCCCTGCTCCGCTGTCTGCATGCTGGAGCTGGTGGTCTGCACCATGCTGCTGTTGAGTGTCTGGCAACGGCACATAACTCAGCATTGATAGCACCAGCTGCAGCCTATCCTTTCTATTCCTAACGTCCTGAAATCATATTAAGGTTACAGAATTGAGGACCCAGGCAGTTTCACATTAACAGCAAGGTCAAATCCTCAGCTGCTATCAGCTAACTGGCTTCCCAGCTGCAGAGTGGTCCACAAGACTGCTGTTTTTACTCCTTTTAAAGACCCACTGCTATTAGCTTTATTATTTTCTTAACTAGGGCTGTGATCTTTCTTTTCAGGGGTCAGATGTGATATCCTTCCTCTAATTTCACAGAGGAAGGGCATGCGTAGAAACAGGAACCTGTCTTGGAAGAAGCTTTGAACTATGATCAAGGAGAGTCTGGCACCTTCCGTAGCACTCACCTCTTCGTACTGGTTCCTACAAAATGTAATCAAAAAGAAGTTGATAAATTGTCACAGTTGAACATGATATGCAGGAGGTATTAGTGGTAGCCCTTCTAGCATGATTAATAGCACTGGCCTGCTAATGCAAAAATACCTAAAGCCACTTGTTTCTCGCTGTGGCAGATTTCATTCTGCCAACCAGCTGTGGCTGACAGTTGCAGAGGGACATATTTCACCTGAAATCTGACAATTGGTGTCGTCAAGCCTACAGCCAGGCTAGCAGGAGAATGCCCTACAGACACTTTGAGACTCCCAGGACTCAGTTGGATTGACATTGAGAGTAGGCCAGTACACCTTAAGTATGTTTACAGTTCCTTGAGGAACGGGCAGGAAATATGCCAGATCAGTTTAAGATCACTCTTAATATGAAATGATATTAAGGAAGAGTTTAATTTATAAAAGACAGAGAGGAGATCCTAAATCGATCAGGAGACAAACACACCACAAGCACAATAAATGTCTTGATAAATAACTGATACTTTCTTTGTCACAATTTTAGATTCTTGCTTGTGTTTTATTCAGCTAGCAGATCTGCGCGCTGAGGCAAATAGACACAAATAATCTCATTGCTACAGCTGGTGTCTGATTCTCAAACAAGTCACATTCTCACAGCGTTGTCTTTCTAGATAATTATTAGTGGTGTCCTGGGGATTAGCAGTTATTATACCACTGCTCTGCAGTAATATTCTCCTCTTGGTACTTCTCATATGGTAGGGGAAAGTCTAGCATTTTACTTGGTAGGAAAATATGATTCTTGGTAGGAAGAACTTGTGGCTATCGTTTGATCAGGAAATAGGTTGTTTTCTGCTCATTTGCTTTTAAAGTTGTTCACTCTTGATAATTTTTGAAAGCTCTTAGTCAGTTGTTGTCTTGTGATTTTCCAGAAATACTTCAGCCAGAAAAGTACGCCAGAACTCCAGTAAGAATTCAGGTAAAAGGGAACCTTCATAAATTTTGGGCTACAGTTATTAAAAATGAAAAACCAAAAAAGGCCCCGCTGCACACTCAGTGCCACGCTGTGCAAACCGTGCTGCAGAGCTATTCATCAGGCTGTGGAGTGCTTGGCAGCAGCTCCGTTGGTATATTTGTACTCCGCAAAAGCAATGAGAGCTGTTGGTCGGTGGCCAGGGCTTGTGCTGGCTGCGCGAAGGCCCCGAGGGCCGTCTTGGTGTTGAGGAGCAGGGCAGGATTTGTGCTCCCTCCCTCCCTCTGTCGCAGGCAGGTCTCTGCACAGCTCCAGGGAGGAGCGTGGGAAGCCACGCTGAGGCTCCGGCTGGGAGCATGATACCCGCGCCGCACGCCCTGATTATTAGCTTGGGTGTCCCATGCAGCAAGCTGTCAGCGGCCGCCTAGGCTACTTCGGCCCCGTGCATAGATTTAGATGACTTCTTTTAACAAAAAACATTGGTGGGCGCTTTGAAGCAACTTCTGAAGCCTTGTGAAATTCTGCCTTGGCTACCGCTGTTTAGGGAGGAAAGCGCACAGCGTTCAGTCTCCTTGTCTCTCAAAAGCAGCCCAAGCTGGTTCTGGCACGTATCTCTAACTGCAGCAAACAAATCAACTGGATGATAAAAGCAACGGCAGCAGTTACCAGCTTTAGCCTTTTATTACTATTTAACTTAGAATGATGAAATATTTGATCTTTAAGGTTATTGATGTGTGACTGCTTGCCTATTCTTACTTTTCCTTCTCTCTGCAAATCCTTTTAACTAACTTTCTGGAGTAATTTTCCATTCCCATTCCTTTTCTTTCCTATGCATATTGCAGTTTAATGTCCTCAGCTGTTGCCAGGGAAACAGAATTTTGAACTTGGCTTGTCAAGTAAATGAAGGAGCAATTATTTTTGAAGTATTTCTATAAACTTAGATTAAAGATAATTACATATTTTTTAGGTAGTGTTGGTAGCACCTTTTGCATATGATTATTCAACACTTTCAGTGGAAACCCCCTGTATTGTAACGCCCGCTGTTCAGTATGACATTTCCTTTGGGAGACTGGTTTGGAAAGTTTCTACAAACCTGATCCAGCTATTTCCAAAGAGAGAGAGGATAAAATATTTTACACATATTAAGCTAACGCATACAGCTGTTTCCTCTGTGTGTAAAGCTGCCACTCTCTTTGAGAAACTTGAAATTTTCCATGGCTAGAATCACCCTGGTGATAGACGCTTGGAGGCAGGGGAGGGAAGAAGAGGGACAACTTTGTTTCCTGGGATCTAGGCCAGTATTTGGGCTAGCAACTTCCCAGGTGGAAGCTGCAGCTATTCCTTATGGGGGATAACAGCTTAGCCCTTCTTTTCTGTTTTTCAGCAGAAGGGAGTGTGGAAATGTGAGGGCAGGCATCAGGCTCTGCTTGCAAAGTAGACACTGCAGTAAATTCAGCCGCCTTTTCTGCAGCCCCTCTGAAGCTGAACTATAAGCTACAGTGCACATTGGGCAGTATGTTATGTGGACAACCCTGAATCTTCTACTCTGGCTTCTGATGCCCAGATGATCTCACAGCTTCCTTCTGCACAGTGTGGAAAGGTCCTTGCGATGCAGCTTGTTTCTTTGATAGCTTTTTGTAGAGCTCTGTAGAGACACCATGAAAGGGACTGAACAAGTTCCTGGGTAGCGTTTTTTCAGATAAGGCTCACTTCAGTATCCAGCAGCTCAATAGCTAGAGGAGATGGGGAAGGACATTTCAGAATGCTGGAGCCAGCTGCAGAGACAGCCTAGCTGGAGGCAGACTCGCTAGAAGTGGTAGGATGAAGCAATCTTGCTTCCAAAACATGTGAAAAACTTCCATGTCATGTCCTTGTAGATGGTGCCCATTCACTAGAACACCTATCATCTGTCACCCCAACCAGAACAAAGGCACGCACATCTTTTTGTAGGCCAGGGCCTGTGTCCAAGGAGAGGAAAAGCTGGGTGGCAGGCCACTTCATCTTAGAGTCCAGGAAATACTCGATAGAGAGAGATACAGGAATGGCAGGGAGTTTTGGGTACATTAAGCTGTCACTGTGGCAGGTTGCAGCCCACACGGTGTTTCAGAGCTGCTCTGGAGACTTGCTGGGAATGTGCGACTCTCCCTTAGATCAGTGGGTATTTTAAGTCTGTGTGTGTTTGTGTGTGTGTGTGTGTGTGCGCGCACGCACCTGTGCGCGCCTGCGCATTTCCATACTGACAGCATGACCTTGTCCAGAAGTAGCCGGTTGCATTTCCAGTTTGTAATGTTGCTATCTATAGAGCCCTCAATTTTAGCAAAATAAATAAATAAATAAATCCATATTCCCTTTCTGTCTCAGGAAAAGGATCCTAACACATCCTGAGACAGACCTTTAAGGGAAAACAGTCTGCTTCATTTTCTACAAGAACTAACTTGTATTTTTTGATATTTAAGTTAATTCTAGGAAGAATTTTTTTTCACCAGGATACTGTCTGTCAATGAAAACCATTAGGCACTCAGAACTGCATCTTACTGCTGGAGTTACTAAATTGTGCAGGAATTAGATTTTTTGCTACTTAGTAATGAAAAAAGAAATCTGAAAAACTGAGAATAAGAATAAGAAAAAATATGTGCATAGATGGTCAATAATTTATGGCTTGGTGTAAGGCAGCTGATATAAGGAAGCACTTTTCCTTTCCCAGGGCAACTGCAAGGTGTACTGGGACAGTTTTCACTGAGCCCTGGTTACAGGATACACACAGAGTCTGGCTCACCAAGATGCTCAAGCTCCTAATCAGAAGTGGTATGACACCATTTGCACTCTACACCTACTTAGTCTTCTGAAAGCACTGCTGGAAAATTTCACTATCCCCACCCTCTCCTAACATAAAAACTTCCTCCAAAAATGTCAAATGAAAATGTTTCAAGAAAAACAACATTTTTATTCCTGCGTTCACTACCTGAAATATTATTCTTATTGAAACATTTTTGCCTTTCTTTTGTTTTCCTCACCTTTTCCTCAAAATGCAACATCAGAGCTACTTATGTGCATAAAGTAGCATGTGTTTTGACTGCCTGAGATTCTAGTCAATAGTTAATTGCATGTTTTTGTTTAAAGTACTTATACTGCTCCCTTACCGTATTTCTGTATTGAAAAAGAAGCAAACCCTAAACTGGAAAGCAAACCAAAACTCATTAAGGATAAAGACTCATTTTGGAATAAGCATTTTGTGTGCAGCATTCTGTCATGGATTTTTACCTGTCTGACACACTGCTAATATGTTATGGTTGCTGGTGGCTAGCATCACTGCTTGGTGGTGTTGAGACACCCATAGGATCTTCCTCTAGTTTGGAATAAAAGTGATAACTTCTTCTGCTACTTCTTTTTAGTAGTTTCTGCCCTTGAAAGTTTGCTTATGTAAAGCATTACGTCTATGATACCTGGCCTGCATGGCTTTTCTTGCAAATATCAGAAAATGTTTGGATGTGGTTTACTCTCAATTACAGAGCATATCAATGTGGTCATTTCCAGTAATCAGCAGTCAAATACTCCAAATGAGAAATTTCTTTCTATAAAAGTTTTTTTCGAAGTAGCCTGAGTGTTAATTTTGAGGGCCTTGCAGAGCGAGTGTCCGGTGTGCGCATCGGGCCGCAGAAGCAGGCTCTTAGTTCACCCTCTGCCCAGCTGCTCTCTGAAGGCAGCCAGAGGAAAGGGCTCATTAGTTGTTTTAAGTTAATCACCCGCTTAAACATCTTTTCCATCTTTGAGCAGTTCCTGCCTCTCTGAGAGTCCTGGGGGCTGCGAGTGTCCTTTTCATTTCCAGGCTCTTGCTGACACCTGGTGGCCTCCCAATTTCACAGAGACCAGAGTACTGGGGGAAATTCTGGTGGAGAAAAAGGGCTAGCCTGGCTGTCATCCTCCTGCCGCTGCTGCCTTTTAGCCTCTGTATTGCTCAGCCTCTTGAAGAGATAAATATTTTTAGAAGAAATATTTATTGGGCGAAGCCTCCGTTTCTTCATGTGCATGGAATGAGAGTACAAGATATCCTCCCCAGCAGCTGTATGATCATTTCTAAGTGCTCTAGCATTTCTTCTAGGCTTTTCTTAAAGAGGGACAGGCAATGCTGGTAAAGACAGGGGATGATCCACAGCCTCAGCACCAGCTGGTGGGTTGGCTTACTGCAGCATAAGACATCCTACAGCCTGTCAAAAGTGGCAGGAGTTTCAACAGTGCTGAGCAATTTAAGTCAATTCGACAGTTTTTGTCAAAATGAAACAATTGCTGGTACTTATAACTAGCAATCTGGCATTTTTTATGGCAGGTAATTGCCAACCATTGCTTTTTAGATCGTCTTGATAGTTTCTGACTGAACAGAGGCACTCGGTGCAATCCTGGGGTCAAACAGACAGCAGGCGTGATAAAATTCATTATTCTTTTTATTGCAAGACTGAGTTATGCAAAAGCCTAATTGTCCATTACCTTGCTTGAAACACATTCACTTACTCCGTGTGCAAAACAATGCTGAAATGCAAAGAAGTGTGCACTTCTCTAAATGACAGGAGAGACAGAGTAGTAGGAGGTATGGTCCAAAAGATTTAACATAGAGTTACATGTCCTTATACACACATTAATATTCTATAATCTGAACTAAAACAAGAGTGTTTTTTTCTTCTCCTACATAGCAGTTTGAAAGCTGAAAAACTCTGAAATGCCTTACAAACCAGTCGCTGTTAGCTGCTGGTATCAGATAAAAAGAGTACCAGATAAAAGGAGCATTCAGTAAAACATAGGTGTGCCTCATAAACTGCACCTCACCGTGTGAAATGCTGTGTGGGGAGTGAAGTTCGGCTGGAATCACAGGCCGGTTCTCTGAGGTGTTATTCTTACGCTGCACTAGCACCTGCAGTTGAAAGGGAAATGCTTGGGGCTTGCTGACTGAGGAACAGCTAAGCAGAAGGAAAGAAGAGCTGCCATCTTGTGTGGAGAAGTGAGACTGCACTAAAGAAGGCTGGAAAAATTAAGACATCCTCTTAAACTCTCGTATTTTCAGGTACTCCTTAGGAACAATAATTTCATTTGTATGGTGACTGGTTCCATTCTTTCTTTATATTTAACTAATGCACATGAACCACTTTGTCCATAAGCTCTTTTCTTCTGGCTTCAGTAGTGCTGCAAGCTCACTGAGAGAAAGCCGAGGAGGTAGGGAATGGTTTCTCTGCATCAACTAAGAGGGCTAACTGGCTGCAGAGCAGCACTTGTGGCACCCAGCAACACCAGTCATGCACACAAATATTTTTGCGTAGTTTCATATATAAAATATGAAAACAGCAAACAAGCTTACAGTGTGCTACATGTGTATTAGTGAATCAAGTGATTGCAGGCATCTTCCCCCCAGGCCTTATGGTAGGTTCATTGTAGGAACTGGCCAAGCACCTAAAGGATACTGATAGGCTGAGTTTGTTCTGTCAAGCTTGCATTCCTCTAAATGTCTTTGCTAGTATTAGTTCTGCTCCCTATAATAAAATTATCATTTTATACTATTAGAACAGATGGTTCCTCATTGAGAAGGGTTTATCTGATTTCTGGTACATTCTAATAACAGTAGACTATGCCACAAATAACTCTCAAAACTTTATTCCTGCGGCCAGGCTGCACAGGGAGATCCTGAAAGAACAGGTCAACATCTTCACAGTGACAACTGTACGGAAAGTCTACAAAGCTGTAGGGATCAAATAACAGTAAATGCTAGCACATGTACTGGTGGACTGCTGTAATGGGATGGTGAATGTTGAAAAAATGTATTGACCAGGGTTGTCTCTGAGGCATTGCTGCTATGGAGACTGAGACAGAAGCCTTCTTATTTCAGCCACTGATTAAATCCAAATCTAACAAGTTGGACTTCTAAATCAGTGAGGTCTTGTAAAGTATAATTACTTTTTCTAGCTTAGAGCTTAATCACAATACTTATAGTGGTCTCAGTCTTTATCCAACTGGCTGTGTGAAGTTAATATTTTTCTGCATATTAATGCAACTGAATGAACAGTCTAGTGCCTTGCTCTTGGGCTTGTAGAAGCAATTCCAACTGTTTGTTGTTAAACTGGTGCTGGGAAAGAAACCCAGCTGACTTAGGGCTTTTAGGTGTCTCAGCACCAAGCTTGCTTATTTCTTGTTGAAGTTGAACTTGGTTCTGAGGACTGCTGCCCTCCTCCCCAGATAATTAGGGACATGCTAGAACTTTTCAGTCACCTCAGCTTGCATTGAACAGTGTGAGTGTTTCTTCTAAAACAGCTGAGAGAAGGACTAGAAAAGAACAACTGACGCTATCATTCTGATCTTGCTTTCATTGGTGACAATTTGGCTTTTACGCCCTTCCTTTCTAATAACTGATAAGCAGAAGGGAGAATCTAACTTCCTGCCTCTACCTTTTTCTGATACTTGCTTGAAAGCCAGCACCGTTTCCCTCTGAGCAAATAACACTCTTAGTGGTACCTCTGCATACTTTTGAGAACCGTGGACATCAGCTTTCTCTCCGCCATGAAAAGTGATCCACTTTAAGTAAGGGACTTTGTTTTATTAGATAGACAACAGTTCATTGGAAATGGACACAGGCTCTGTGCCTTGCAGAGAGGTTCTATGCAAGTGTGAGCATAGTTATTTGTGCTTTCTGTTCAGGGCTTACAGGCCTTCAAACCTCCTGTCCGACACAGCTGCCCCTTCACATCTCATCAGCACCTTCCGAAACGGTATTAACACACCCTCTGCTGGAAATAATTGCCTGTGTATGCTGTAGGTCCACATTTGCCTAGCAGTATAATATTTGAGAACACTTAGTCATTTTGTGATTTGCTAACAAATCCGAGTCTTTCTCACTATGTCCCATTTCAAACTGTCCCAGTTTATGCCTGAAATTCTTACTTGCCTTTACATACCTGGACATGCACTTTGAATTTCATCGTATTTCTATTGCTGTTCCTCATGATTGTCCAACACTAGTGGTCATCCACTGCTTGTATGATATTTTGATTTCCTGCTGATGCTGCTTTCCATCTATCTACGTGTCATCAATGAGTTTTATAAGCACACTTCTTTTTATGCCAAAACATTTACCAAAACTCTTCCCAAAGCCAGGCTTTGCAGAGCTGCACAGTAGTTTCTTTCCCTCTCCCAGCCTAATAGTTCACCTTTCACTACCCACAGCTATTTTCAGCCTTTCACAATTCTTTTATTAGTTTCCATTTTTATTGTTTATCTATTAATGTCTCATGTAATACTCCATCATATTAATTTAAGTTCAGATAGATCAGTCTTCTGAATTTTCTTTGCCACGAAAATCAGGAAAAAAAGATACAGGCTCATTGTGGCACTGTCTGTCCTTGATGAAATCCAACACATTTCCCCTTTTCTGTGCACCTCTATTTCTTTCATTATTCTGCTCTTCCAATGTTTTTGTGGTAAAAAAACACATTAAAACACAAACTCCTCTGGGGGTAAAAAAAAAGATATCTGTCATTGTGTGTATTACTTTCTCCTTTTTAAACATTTGTATCACATGTGCTCTTTGATAGCCATAGGATGCCATCATTTGATAAATGCATTAAAATCCTGGTCAGTCTGAATCTGTGATTCTGCTTTCCCACTCCTTCAGTGTTATAACACTAAAACTTATGTCTCAGTTTCCTAATTTGAACATTACAGATTATACTACCCTGAGCGTGGACATTAAAGAAATATTTCAGGCTAGAACTAGTTTCTAATGTGTCGTTAGGAAACTTTCGCTACTCTGCTCAGTCTGACCTGTTCTTAAAACTATAGAGAAACTCTCAGCACAAAGGCAAACACAGATCTGAATTATGTCTGCGTATCATCCCATTTGCTAGTATGCTAATTCTTATATATATGAATTAAGGAACACCAACTGCAATCCTATCCATATACCACAAACAACCACACTTTTAAATGAAAAGTCTGTGTAATCAAGTTCAAGCTATTTAAATTCAGTTCTAGAAACAGATGTAGCCAGTCTATTTTAGTTTATGGAATGTCATTAACTAGTCAAGATAACTTTACTTGCATGTCTTGAACAGAATAAAGGAAATTTATTTTGACTCACCTAAATGTTTGTGTCTTTTTGAGAAGTTCCTTCCACAGATCAGAGAAGCTTAAAGGCAGAAAGAGAAACCTATTGTTATAAACTCTATCTTGAACTTCAAGTTACTGTAATATGAAACAAGTTTTCAAGTGCTTTGTTTTCATATTATGTGATATTTGAAAAAAGGAGGTAGGATAAAAGAACAACAAAGCTTACTGTATTGCAGAAACCACTATGAACTATAAACAGAAATTCTTCTCAAAACATGACTGAATAAAATCTACTATATAATTTTCTGCTTTACATAGCAAATATTAAAATAAAGATATGTGAGAGGACAGAAGGGTCTAGCAATACCTATCAAATTGCTACTACACTAACAATAACTGAGGTTGTAATTTTTTGACTAAATTTTTTAAACTGACAGAAACCTCTGCAATTTCCACTCTTCGCTTGCAATTTCTATTCTTCCCTTGATAGAACTAAGCCCTGAATGTTCTCTAAAAAGCATTTACATAAAATCTGAGTGGGGAAGGGGACAGGTAGCAAAGCAGGACAATTTTGCCACTGTTAAAAACTACCTCAGAGTTCCTGACTATAAAGGAAGGATGGCAGTGCTTATGGAGTTCACTTCCCTAAAATAAATCTTTGTGTCCATATCAAATAGGGACTTACGTACAGTTACTGTGTGCTTACTTATTGAGAAGATGAGTCCTTCATACTTTATCTAATTTAATTCTTTCCTTGGGATTCTGGGTTCTGCACAAGTAATTAACTATGGTAACACTACTCTGTACCTTGCAGTATACCAGAATATTGCTTAGGCAAGTTATTAAGGGTAAGCCTTATATTAATGAGCCATATATTGACAATCAAAGGAGGAAGTTTTCCTGTCATGATATTTAGAATTCTGCTTTCAAATATATGTTTAAGATGAGATGGCTTTTCAGCATGCATGAAAGCTGCTCAGTCATGCTGTTCTAATTTTCAAAGGACCTGAGACCTGCAGATGCCCAGGCTTCAGCTCAGTGGCAGGTGCTCAGGACTTCTGCTCCGTCCATTTGCTCTCTGATGTGCTCCACTGCAATGGAGCAGATTGGCGTATGGCTGCCCACACTGGAGAAACATAGGCATGTGCTGAACATTTCTGGGTAGAGGCAGTGATGTTGGATCACTAAGCTGAGGATGAGGTAAACATAATGGGAAGATGAAACCTCTTAGGATTTTTCTATCTGTTTCAATTCTCTTTTTATACACACAATTAATGTTGCAGCGGAGGGGTCTCTGGAAGGGTTTACCACACTTTGTTCAAAACAATTAATGCTACCTTTGTCAGCTTATAGCATTTCTGTGGCATTAGTGAAGATTATTCATCCTACCCCAGATCATATTATCTAACTCCTACCAAGCTGGGGATTCGGATGCGTGTCCTTGTTGGGCAGCAAATAGTTCTGTTCTTAGTCTACAGAGCTGGCTTTTTGTGAGCATAGTTTTGAAAATGAAAATGCAACGGACCATGTTTCCCATGGGACTAAAATAACGTGCAACCCTAATTTATTGCATTCAGTGATTAAACAAATAAATTCTTCTTTATGTATTCAAATTGCCATCCATCAGCTCTTTGAGGACCAAATCTATAGAACCCCTCCAGAAAGCTGGAGATAAATCTTTCATTAATTATCACACCCAGTGTTATTACTGCCTGTACACTGCTGGCTGCAAAAATAATTCTTTGCATTTCTTTGTTGTAACTTATTCATTCTACCATGGCAGCAAATGTACTCAATGTTCCTCTGGGCTTGTGAGTCTAACCAACACTGCCACTGTGCAGAGCCCCATACATGCTTCAAGCCTGTCTGGAGAGGATCATGGCCCTTTGAGTGGAGCATTTATCTCATTCAGTCAGAGAGCAGCAGAGGCCATTCTAGGCATGCAGGCTAAAGAATATTTTCACTCAAACTTGAGTCTGTAGTGCAGATTGCTCTGGTGTGCTGGAGAGCCTTGGATCAACACAAACACAGCCGTAATGAAGAATTAATCCATTTCTTATAACTCCGTTAACTGTACGGTATTCTGTGGCCCCAGTTAGGTGTTTACAATAAACATCTTTCTTGCCTGCAGAAATTAGCTGGCTTTGATCCTAGAAAATGGATTTTAAATTCTTTGCATTGGCTGGCTTTATCATTTATGTTTATTTTAAGGTTCTTTCACTTTGCCGGTAATGACTGTATCTGCCTGCTTTTGCCAGCTCCTGTAATTTCCCAACCAGAGACATCCAAATCCATGCATTTCATATAAAAAGATCTTGAATCATTTTTTAATCTGTTCTTATTTAAATTTGAAATAGCTGAAACTGGAATATTTTCTAGTCTTTATTATTCATTATGAAGTATGTGCAAAATGCTTGGGGCAAATCACAGCATTACATTTCACTCCTGTTATGAGTTGCTACATTATTGTTCTGAGTTATGGACTATTTTATGGCGGGTTTTCAGACTCCTGCCTGTGTCTTTTTGTGGAGGTAACCCCGTGTAACAGCCTTTCATTGCTGGTTGGGCGGTACAGGTATGTTGCTGCAGATCAGGGATTATCTACTCTGTTCTACCACAAATCTTTTAGACATAAAGTAGAGTGGTCCATGCCCAGAAAGAGGACAACAAAATTATCTCTTGCATAAATATAGAGCCCAATGTATGCTGTTACTGTCAGTTGTTTTCACTACCTAGAAAGCTCTACATGTCTACACAGTGGGGTGTATTTTGTCCAGTTTTCCCCATAGACTTATTTATCATTTTCCCTTTTGCTCTTGTCTCCATTTTTGGGTGTGTCTCATTTGATAAAGAGACAGCTCTAGGATATTTCATCTCTTTAATGATGGAAATGTTAAAAATCATTCTTAAACATTACTCATGAGAACTATGAAACATAGACTGGTTTGCTGAAGATATGGCCTGTGTGGGGACTCCAGAAGCTTACTTTGCTGGAGGAAAGTTGGGATGAAATGGTAATATGTGTTTAAGAACTATATATGGGTTCCTTCCTTCCCTTCCCCCCCCCCCCCCCCCCCGGCCCCTTGACAAGAAAGAGTAGTATAATGGCAAGAAGCTCCATGCTGCTCCTTTCTCAAAAAGTAATAAGGAAACATATAAATAAGAGTGCTTCAATTTTCATAAGGAAAGGGACACAAGGTGCTGGTCTTTCAAGACACCCATCATCTAAGACCTCTAGGTTATTAAAAGTAAAAAAAAATGGTGCAGGAGCCTTGGGTGGTTGTTTGAGTTTTCCTGTGGTTGCCAGAGGTTTGAGGGGGTGGAGCTGGCCGTGTTTCTCTGGGTTACTCAGAAGACAGCAGATTCCTTCTGGAAAAGGAAACATATGTTACTTGGGACCTGAGGCCATGGAGGCTGTTTTCATAGGCTGATGTGTATTTTGAAGGAAGGATACACCAAAAGGAGGATTTGAAAAGGAATTCTTCCTTACTTCTTCCTTCAAGTCCATATGAGAAAGGGCCTTTGAAGCTAGGATTTGGTGGCCTCTACACATCTATCTGGCTGCTCCAAGTGCATCCCCCGAGGGGTTAGGCCTTGTGCCTTCACCTTCAGGCTGGAAGCCCAAGATTGTTCTATGCTTAGACTGGGCTGAAGATTATTATATTTTGTGTTTGAACTATTTTCATCCAGAAGATCCAACAGGATTACTCTTCCTAATCTTTTTTCCTTTGGGAGCTCGTGTTAGTTTGCGAGTATGATGAGCCACTTTAAACAGAGTGCAGTTTACCAGAGTCTTACCAGTGGGAACACAACATAAAATGAGAACACACATTTTTTTTACATCTAAAATTAGAAATGGTTACATGAATGCCTGCCTGACATGAACCTTTCATTTCTATGGTCTGGATGCCATTTTATTGCTCAGTCACTTCTATTGCTTCCTCTGCCTCTTTATAGCTAACCAAAGACTTTTATTTTCATGACTGAGCTGAGCCATATGCACGCAGTAGTTTAATAAGACTCAGAAAGTATAAACCAAGCTAGCAACATTAAATGCATTAGTATGAGGTTTTTTGCTAAGAACCTGTGATCTGGCTGTTGCCTGTTTTCCCATTCCTGCTTGCATATCCTTCTACTCTTGCTATTGCATTACTGTAGGCTAGGCCTTCAGTAAACATCCAAAAAGGCAGATCTGATACATTATTACATGGATGCTGATATCTGTCACAGGGAGGTGAACTGGAACTCATTTTAGGTTCCCATTTAATTTCTTAAGAATGCAGGAAAAAGAAAAGCAAGGAGAGAGGCTGGTAAGGGGAGAGAGACTTTAAATAGTATTTTTGACATTTTGAAATAATGATCATTGGCACTAATGCTGAAAAGTTTATAAGCCACCGCCTTATGTGGATTACACAAGTAAAAGGGCCTGCTCCCTCTTAGATAGCATACTCTGTAGCACCAGCTCAGTTTGAAGGTTTAAGATGATTCTCAATAGGCTTATATTTTCTAACGAAACTATGACCACCAGTGCTCCTTATGGCTCTCCCAGAGCACAGCCTGATCACCTGCAAGAGGTAGAAAGCTCATCCTTCTGCTTGTAAGCCAGCTCCAGCATCTGCAGCTAAAAACATTGCTTTTCCTGGGCTGCTATCTAGATATATCATTTACCATATGAGGTAAGATGGATTAGAACAGAAAAGGAGTAGTGGCAGTAGGAATCAAGGTTAGTCTGGAGCCCTTGGTGATGCAGAAGGGTACAGATATGAATGGCATTGCTTCCTTTGGTCCTCTCTCCTCCCCTTCTCCCACCTTTAAAATGCTCTTTCCTATGCTGCTCAGTGCCCCTGCTTTCTGTGATATTTCAAATAGCTTTCAACAACTTTTGCATACTCACACTACTGAGGAATTAAATCTCTTCTTGGGTTCAAACTATTCAGGCAATTTCTGCATGCATGCAGCCTCAGTCACACTGTCTTCGCTTTGCAAGCTGACTCTGAATCGACGGGAGCTTAGTCAGCCTGCAGCTTTGCAATGATAGAAAGCTCCGTCACAGCCAAGTATTTCTCACTGTGGGTAGGAGAACCATACAGACAGGAGCGGAGCTGACAGGGGAGAGGCAGACATCTGTAAAATGAAAACACAGATAATCTGTGACAGAATGTGATATGTCTGTATGAAATTATAAACTCTGCTGGAGATTAAGCTCGGAACATGTCGAAGTGAGTCTCTGAAAAGCCTATGGGGATGTTTGGCAGATTGCTGTCCTGACCAGGAAAGGTGCCTGACATCTCCTCGCAGGACCACAGAGGAGAAGCTGGTGCACTCCGGGGCCAGCAGACTGCAGGCGCTCGGGGCCGTGCTCGGGTTTGTGCTGCTGGACCTCATCCGCAGGTGCAAAACCCGGTGCAGCCCCTAGTGCTGCATAATGCCTGGGCACCTGAGGTTAGAAGGGGAGCAAACCAGGGCAGAAAATATTGCAAAGGGTGACGTGCTGTGAAACACCAGCCTTGGCAGGTAATTCAGTTTAGGAATTCCTCCTTTCCTCCTGCCTTCTTGTTTCCATCCCCAGTCACTTATTCCCATTTCATACAGCAGTTCTCTCTCCCCTCAGGTGTGCCGCTAAAATTGCTTTTGAACAAGTTGTAAACCTGACCTGTCTACAAAGATCTCTCTTTTTTTGAGGTTTTCCACTCAGCTTTTCCGCCATCTTGCTAAATGTACTCACAGGCTGTGTTTGCACAAGCTAACCTATTAAAGGAAAGGATCTGATCTGAGTTATCTTCATCCTCAGTTCACCCCTAGCTGTTAGTTATGCACTTGCCCAAGCTTCCTGCTCCTTCAGCTCTGCCTGCTATAAAAACATGATCATTTCATTTTCAGTCTTACTCAGAAAATGGTCAAACAAATGATTGTGCTGGCATCATGGAAGAGGAGTAGCAGGAATGAGCATGTAGAGGCAAATAGTGACTGGAATGACTTAAATCAAGTTTGTATCCAATGTCGTGGTTCTTGCAGCCACAATCTGAGAGGTGGGGTAGTCCCACCTGAAACTCTCCAGAAATACAATTTTTTTTTCTCTAAAATGTGTGACAGAAGATTACATAAAAGGAAAGTACCTGGTCTAGCAGAGATAGTTCTTCACACTGTGAACAGTAGGAATCAGCAAAAGGGGATACCTGACTCCTAGACCTCCTGCCAGAATCATCTTCTGGCAAATAACAGTGCATGGAAACATCAAACCCACATGATTTCCTCCATAAGGTTGTTGCTCACTAATTCTTTCTATGTTGGGATGACAAAGAAAGCAGCAATATCCAGAAATGAAAATATGAATTGTTTTTGGTGCCATTAGCTTTATGGTGTGAACTTTTCTGTATAGTTTTATAATGCAGACTTTTCTAAGTTGGATGGTGAATGAAGCAGACCTCTTTTATACTCCTCAGTGCTGAATGATAAGGCAGACCCTTGACTTTGTGTTTCACCTCAATGGAACAATACGCTTTTTTTCCACACAGACGCACACAGGCAGGTACGGCCGGGAAGAGCTAGGCCTCTCCCCAGCACAGCAGGAAGCAGAAAGAGAGTGAGACATAGTTATGTGAAAGGCTCAGACGAGAAGGCTCACCTGATCTGGATGAAGAGGTGACGTCAGATCCAAGGCAGCTTGAATCTTGGAACTTTTGCTTTCAAATAGTTATGGCTTTCAAGTAAAGCCACTGTGTTTATGAAAGTCTTGCTAAGAAATAAATAGTTTTTTTCCCCACTATGTTGTCCTCATAACATTAAGCAACACAGTTTCCTAGGTTGGGTGCATGTCTGGGAAAGTTTAAAAGCAATTGGCATGAGTTCAAAGGATAGGACAGATGGGAAAGTGGACTCCTTTTCTTTGGAACATAAAAAGCCTTCCCTGAAAGGATGGGCATTATAACGAAATAGTGATAAACAGCTGTCAGATCAATTTGCTATAGAACAGGATTGTCCAGCAGGATTTTGGGCCACAATATAATGAACAACTAACGTTAGAAGAAGAAAACTTAATCCTGTCTTTTCTGAAGACAATTTTGGAGATGCTTTTGTTAACCCTTCCTGTTAGACAATTTTGGAACTAAATTTTGGACTTTCACAAAGGATTCAGAAAGATTATTTTCCTGAAATCCTTTAAAAATCTGGGTCATCTATCTTGGAAATAGACTTACTGAAATTTGACACTGAAAAGTATGGGGCTTTTTTTAGGATTTCTGATCTGAAGCACTCAAAAAGTTCTATGCACTGTCTTTTCCTCAATATGATCTTGTCATGATTCAGCCTTTTGAATCAATGGAGTTACTTAATGGCGTGAAGTGGACTTCTCCCACAAATGAAGGATGGGAAGTCTGCCAATGACTTATTAAAAATTATGAAATAATGTTTTTTCTTACTAGAAAAGCAGAGCGGATTTAGACCATGTTCAAGTCGCAAAAAAATTCAGTCAGCTTGTATGTAAATTGTTCATCAACTTGGATTTGTAAGAACTCTTTCTCCTGTAACTGACTGTTTTTCAGAACAGGAAAGTTTGTGGTCATTCTGAAGTTTAAATAAGCTTAAAAAAATCAGTAGTTAGGGCATGAAAAACGTTTTTCTGCAACTGTAGTTTTTTGGTATGTGAACAAAGAGGAGTGACTTCCTTTCATTTACCTGCAGGACCTTAGATTTATGAAACATATTCTTTCATTTTTTATGTTTAACCTTTGACTGGTCTTTCAATTGTGTTACAATATGACTTAAAAAAAGGCACTTGCTTTTAAGCAACAGGGCATGTTGAAAAAGAAACTACATGGAAAAGCTGAGGGAATAGAAAAAATCAAGGCTATTGCTGAAAGCTGAGCAAGAGTGAACTTAATTAGTTCAGCTTTCTAAAAGGGCTCTCTGGAGAAGAAAGATATAAAAGGCCTGAAATAGTACTCTCAAATAAAGAATATGTTCCTTCTCTTCTTTGAGTTGTCTTTGGTCAATATACATGTAATGGAATTATAGTTTGTTGGCTTTCAGATATTTCGAGATGTTGTTCAGTGGTGAACATGCAGTGGTTCAGTGATCACTATTAGGTTTTGATCTTACGTATAAAACCCATTCTGATAAGCTTTTTTGTGTCATTGATAACTGTAAATAATTTGAGTCTGATCATTTTATCTGCAAGTTCTAAAGAGTATGTAAACTTTTTTGATCTAGAGTATATCTGTAAAATGTAGACACACAGACCATGGTTGAAACTTAATAATGAACCTAGAAAGATGTCTTGTACCTGAATTTTTTTCCTATTCTGATTTGTCTCGCATGTACTGGTAGTAAAAATGCCTAGATGGACATTTGGAGGAGCAGTAGTAGAAGCGATTATGTTATGATGATGAATAATCCATACACTGGCTGGGAAAGTGCACCTGTGAGGAAGCCCTTAATGCTCAAGGGAAAATATTAATGTGAATACGTCTCAGACTTTCAATGTGAAAGCGTAACTAAGGAATAAATTGTAATGTTACTTAGAGTATCACTGCAAGTCTCACTTGGCAAGCATCAGTGCAGCAGGACCTGAAGTCCCACTGACCCAAAAGTGTGGTTACAAGTCTAGATCTTTTAGACTTGGTGGCTAGGGCTTGAGACTTGGATGTAGAGCAAGCACCCTATTGTGCAGCTTTCACAGGAGAGAAAAAACTACTTCATTTTTCCTGACACTGGGTTAGTAGATCAGTTCAGCTAAGGAGGTTGGGCAATCACCCAAATCAAAGCAGAGCTATAAATATTAGTAGAGCATTCTCATGGGAGGTCCACAGAATATAAAATTGGCCTCTTTGATTGGTCTCAGAGTCTGACTGAGCTTGGCAGACTCATATATTTTCTCAGGCATTAAATGACCATGGCTTGGATTATTTCTTTAAATGTTTTCTTTCCTTCTGGTGAAGTATAAAGATTGTGGATGCCTTTTTTTTTTTTTTTTTTTTTTTTTTTTTTTTTTTTTTAAGGAAACTGGAACATTTGTGTCCTAAATCTGTATTTATCATAGAAGAAAGGGCTAGGAAAGATCTCCAAAGGTCACCTTGTCCATTTTCCTATTCCAGGGCAGGATTAATGATACATGAAGTGGAGTTCCCACGCTGTGGTACACTGGTGATGCATGAACCACTTCAAAGTGAATGTGGCAGTGCTGCATAGGGTTACAGCATTCTGGAGCAAATCTTCAGTGTACAGGAAATGCTATTTTCGGGAGATCATTTGGGATTGGCTTGTTGTGCCTGCAGCAAAGGGAGGGAGGCCTGTAATTGATTGAGGCTGTTCAGCCTTGGAGGAAAGTGAGTGCAGCTGAGCGTGCTGGATGCAGCAGGATGCATTTCTGTCTCCTATTGTTCAGCTGGGCTTTCTGCCCGTCGCAACTTTCCTGGCGTGTTTCTCTTAGCTTGTGCTGTAGCTGCAGTCCATGGGCTTCTCAGCCATTCTGGCTACATCAGTACAAGTAAATTAAATGTGTCCATGTCCATTCTCTGGCACTGAAACTGCCTGGTGCAGAACAGCCCTTGTTCATATTATTAAACTCTGCCTCTCTCCAAAACAGGGTGGCCACCTGCAGGACAGCTGCCTCTTGGGAATGACGTATGGCCCATTGGCTCCTAAGCCATGCGTGGGAATGGGGAAAGCATGCTGTTTGGGAGGCCAAAGCAGCACCAGAGACCATTCTAATAATTTAACAGAATAGGTACAAAGTCCCAGAGTCTGGGTATGGTCACCGTTGCAAATGAGTTTGCTCTTCGAGATGTAGCTCCCCTCCCTGTACATGTGGCCTCTCCTTGCAGCGTTCCTTTATGCATGATGTCTCCACATGAAGCCATCTTGTTGAAATGGCAAAGCAATGTCCCCATTTGCTTGAGGCCTTTTACTTGCAGAATAGATTTTCTCTAGAAGCTTTCTACATATTCTGCTCTGTGTCTCTGTCCTGTGATCAGGAGCTTACCTCAGAATTCAGATGACCTGCGCTACCAAGTGATGCAGACAAGCAGTTATTGCAGATGATGCTCTTGAACGCTGCTCACTTGACAGTTGATAACTAGCTGCTGTGATCGTTAACTTAATCTGCTCATAGTGTCTGTTTCAGGAACCCACCTGTCCTGTGATTTACGTTTCCCCTCAGGGATGCTGGAGCAGGGATGAGGCAGGTGAGGTAAGGAGCACAGATTTTAGGAAATGTGGGTTGTCTTTACTAGTCAAGTGCCTGAGGCCCTATGCTGTGAAGACAACACAATGGGAGGTTGAAGGAGACAGGGGTTCTGCTGGAGGGAGCTGTGGAGAGAGGCTTCAGTCTGAGGAAAGGATGTAGGAGATGATAGGGTAATAGAAAGCCTAGTGGCTGGACACTCATTCATAACACTCATGATGGAGATGATTAGGAAAGTGGTCTGTACTGTGCTGGAAGTAATATACAGAGGTGCTAGGTCATGGAAATGTTGATAGCCAGTGCTTCTGTGGGAGTTTAATGTTGTCTTTTGGGTGGGAGAGGCAGGCTGTGTTACCAGACTGCACAGGACAACGTGTTTTCCTTTTCCTTTGCAGCCAGGTATCTCCTACTAATATACAGCAGCTGATGCCTTTTGAGAAGGATGTCTGCTGTGCCTGGAAACTTCTCAGGCTGGCTATTCCCAGAAAGGTAAGTATCTGATGGATGTTCAGTCTCTTTTGTATCTGCTGAAGGACCCAGAGTGAGGGGTAGAAGCACCTCCAAGATGAGTGGGACTGAGAGAGACAAATGTTTTGCTTGGGGAAAAAATGGAAAAAAAGCTGAAGGCTTTCACCCCTGTGAAGAGAATATCGTCAGAGGGACAGTCTAGAAAGGCATAATATGCTGGCACCTTAGTATGACTTTAAAATCAAAGATATAGAATTATAACCTTAGCCTTTGATAGTGACTGTTTGCAATATTTTGTGAAGAAATAATAGGTAGCCTGACCCATGTCCTAGCAGTCAGAAAGCTTCAGGCTAATAGCTTCTGGATCCAGACTGTCATCACGGGTTCACATTCAGCACTGGACTTCCGTCTCTGTTGCAGAAGGGGATGGAGCTACAATGCAGATATGTTGTTACCCAAAGGCATGTTTGATGTTTTTCTCATGAGTTGCAAGACTGACAGAAGCAGAGCTTACTTTGGCTAGCACTTGACTGACCCTGCAATGGTGTCCTTTTGTCTTTATGGTCTGACAGAGACTTCTTTTCATTTGTCCTTTCCGTAATTGCATATTGTGATATGACTGCCCTCCCATCTAGTTTAACGCTGCAATGTTCAGAAGACAAGTGTTCCTCAGAGAACTGCAGTGTGCATGCTATCAGGAAACACTGGAATTAATGGCTGCTGAAATTTTAACAGTGAAATTTGATATACAATAATTCCCTGTTCTGAATTTCTGAATCATGGCAGATTACATCATGTTTTGTGATGTCTCAGGGTAGTAGAATATTTACAGGCATATAAAATAGAAATTATTTTGTAAATGTCATATTGGAAGATTTGAGGAAAAAGACCCTGCCTTTAAAATTAATATGATTTTTAAATTTAAAAGTAGAGTATGTCCCAGCTTGTGAACAGTCCCTCTGACACTGTCACAGCTTGCCAGGGAATCCAGCTGTTTAGAAACAGCATCATAGTTCTCATATTGGCACTCTTCTTGTTACGCTCCTCTTATACTGCTATATGACTAGTAGAAGGCTGTCACTTTCTAGACTCCCAGCCAAATAAATAATGAATACAGCTTCATTTAGCAATTGATATCTTTGCATCCGAAGGTTTGCTATTTTTCAGCAACTTCAGAAGAATTTGTCTGCTGACTGAAAATTTTGAGAGAGGAATGGCTTCATTATATATGTGGTTGTAATGCGGGTGCATAGCACAGCTAAATATTTTTAATACAGAAGTTATTGTTATTTTTAAAAGTTGACCCAGATTTTAATGATGGAATTTAATCTGTCTAGCATCGATTTCTATTAAGGAGATAAACATTTAGATATATGAGCTAAACCTCATTCCTAAAACAACTTTCTGAAGGTTAATTCACCTTTCACTCCAAACACAAGGAGGATTTTATTATTCTCTTCTCCATATACATTTGCTGTATTTCTGCAAGAACAGTAAGGAAAATAAGTTGAAACCCCACAAAAATGAAATATTTCTGAGAGGGAAGTGAATAATTATGAAAAGAAGGTCAACAAACAACTAAGTTATGGCTGGATATCTCTTGGATGAGCATAGCATAAAATAATAGTACCACTTTGGCTTTTAAAAACTGTTCTGCAGTGTTTCTGAGAAAACTGCAAAATATAATACCTTATCCTACTTGACTAGAGTCTTTCACTACAAATTGAAAATTAATTTGTACTTCTTTGTATTTTTCTTCAACACCTAGAATAGATTCAGATGGGAATAGGGTATTATTTTTTTAACAGAGCCCAAAAAACCTATGATGTGTTTACAAACCTTCTGTTAGAGAAACCTTAATCAAGTTTCCCAGAGTCTACTAAAGGTTTCTTCCTAAAACCTCCTTTCTCCCTTCCTCCCCTAGTTGTCAGCTCTGTGTTCCTCTGATCATGTTTTAGTTCATGAGTTCAGTCTTTACAAAGATGGGGTACAAGTAAATGACCTTGGCACTATACAGTCACAGGAAGGAGATGTCTCTATCCCACAAAGGGCTTCCAGCCTAAAACCCACATCCTTCAGCCTCATGTGGGAAAACTGTTTCACCTGCATGGAGCCACTTGAAAGCATGAGGCACTTGAAGAAGCAGAAATCAAGGGTCTGGAAAATATTATCAAAGCTGGAAAATGTGAAATGAAATGCTGGCATTAGCTCTGCTGCATAAGCGCTCGGAGCACTGTGTCAGGAACATCTGTTGGAAGCACACAAACCTTGTCTGTGCTAGTTGCTTGGCGCTCATGCAGCTGAGCTGCTGCTGAAATCTGGGTACAAGCTGTCAAAGCAGAGGTTAGTACTGATGTATTTGGTGTTATAGATGCAATTTTACCCTTTATCATGGTTACAAGTATTCAGGATAATATCAAGCTTGGATGCCCCCCGTCTTAGGAACTAAAAAAACCCCACTCTTAACACCTTTGGTGAAAATCTTATTATATGACAAACTTTATCTCTCTGACTATGTGCTTGGCTGTTAAGTGCAAGCTAGAGCTTAAGCAGGCAAAACCAGGGACCATAGATCAATCACAGCTTTTGTGGAGGTGGCTGTTGGTTCATTTTCATCTGCTTTATATAGGAAAGAAACTCGTTAGGTGTTCAGGTATCGGGAAGGTAGTGGCAGACTACATGTTGACCACAGTAAGTACTAGTGGTTGAGGATCTTGAATTAGGAAATTGCCTTGTCTGCTCTCCCAGCTGAGGGAGCCCTTGGCAGTGACGGCTGAAGGAGAACCTGAATGAAGTGATGTATGACCAAACAGTTTGGAAACTGGAGAACGAACAAGCCAAATGTCTCATAATGGCAGCTGAATGTTCCTTCCAGCCAGATTGTACTATAAATGAGGCAGACCAAGCTGACAGATAGGTTACTGCCTCTGAGGGAATATGGAAGCCACAGGACTTTTCCAGGTGAAAGACTTACAAAGTTGTCTGTAACTGCAGGTCTATGAAATCCTTTCACATAAAAATTAAATATGATATACTGTATACATTTAAATATGTCTCTTCTTATAAGCTAATTATAACTACTGGTTTTCACTGGGTCTTTGGATTCATTAGGAGTTTGTCAGCTGAATTTCTTTGAAGACCTGATTCTCAGTGTCTCACTGTTCTTAACATCTTTATAGAGTAGGAAGAAATATATCCATTTTACATATGAGAAATTGAGTTTTCAGATAGATTTAAGTGACTTGTGTAGGGAAAAATGTCAAACAGATAATCTTTTGTTGATTAGGGAACTGAGTCCTGTCCTGTGTCCTATATTCTTGCCCTCTTAAGCAGACCTGCCTTTCTGTCATTAATTTGTTTGGCTTTTTGAAGTTAGTAAAAAGAAAAAAAAGTTGTAACAACATTCATAGATATTTTAACTACCACTATTGTTAAACCTACCCACTGCTTACATAGCTCACAGCTATGACATTAGAGCACTGAATATAAAAATTGTTGGTTTGGAGGTGAGAGTATTTCAAGTATTTCATTTGCCAAATGATCAAAGATCTTCAGACATAAGAGCTGTACTGTTACATCATATTGTTATTTGAAAAATATATCATGGTTTCAGATCAGATAATTGTCCTTATTTTAATGGAATGAACAGTTACTATGAATAGGGTATATGTCATGTGGAATAGAGGATTTATTGTCTTTATTTTTAGAGCGGGGACACGATTTTTCAAGATGGACTGGTTAAAAGGAAGAAAGAAGATGAGCTAGGTGTGATGGGGATGTCTTTGACTTGCCTAGCAGTTCATCTCCATTAATTTTCTGTGGCAGGATTCAGCCTGTAGATGTCCCCCAACACATGTTGTGCTATGCCCAGTAGTTCAGTTCTGTTGAAAGCAGCTATCACGTTTATAAATTACAAACAGCTCAAGTTAAAGAGAAATGAAAAGCTGCCCAGGAATGGCTATTCTGTGGGAGGATAGTAGAGGTAATGACAGAATGAAGAGTATCTCAGACCAAGAGAAACATAAGATAAAAAAGAGCTGATAAGGGAAATAGGAATAAGAGTCCTATAGAAGGCTGAAGACATCAGAAAAAGGGAGCCAAAAAATGACACACTTCACTGTGACTCTTAGATACAGAAATGATAGATTTTCCTTTGGATTAGTGAACCTGAACTGACCTTAGCACTGTAATACAAGACGAAAAGAATGCTGCACTTTCATAAAGTGACAGGTTTGTGAGTACATAACTTCTTCAATAAAACCAGTATGTTAGTGGGGGAAAATTTAGCTCAACCACTTTTCATCCTAATGAGATGATGAATTTTGGTGACCTTTACCTGTGTTTGGCCAATATAACTGAATGTTGAATAGTGCCTGCATCAGTGGTGAACTTGGCCCTGCCTGCATATTATGTGGCGGAGATAGCTGAACCCTGAAGGCAGTTAATAAGCATGGGTGGAAACCAAAGTAGTTGTCTGCTTCACCCATTTTTCAGCCTATACTCTTCCGAAAAAACAATCTGGTTTCCTTTCACACAGGAATTTGATGAATGGTTTCTATTTGTATCGATATCCATATTCACATGCAAACAAGGGCATTTGTTAAGGAGAAAGAGTATTCAGTAGTCACAGTTTATTTTGCTCTGTTATTTGTCATTTTGATCATTATTCTTCTGCTTTCAAAACTGTCTATTGAGGAACTGAAACAATACAGAGTAACCATTCCCTCAACACAGTCAAAGAGAGTGGTAATGAATAACCTCTAGATGGAAATTTCTAATTCGGTATGCTATTTAATATTTCAGAGCACTCATATACTACCCTACCATTTTTCGATCATAGATCACAAAACAGTGAATGGAGTGGTCAGCATTATTCGTTTTACAGGTGAGGAATATGAAATCACAGAACTTCATGGCTGGCAAGAGATACTCTCGCTCCATGGTAGGCTCAGCTCTGCCTGTGTCACTCCTGACAGAAACTTGCTAACTTACCCTTAAAGACTTCAGTAATGGAAACATCCAAGCCTCTCCAGGCAAGCTGTTCTGATATTTCATTATGTTTAGCATTAGAAAGCTTTTCTGAATAGCTTTCTAAATCTTCTTTGCTGCTTTTCCTGTCCATTGTGGATATGGTTAACGGCAGAGCCTTCAGTGAAATCATTGTTTCTCTTATCTACCTACTGGAAGACTAGTATGTTCCACTCTCTTCTACAGTCTTCTTTGCCTTAGGCTAAGCAATTCTACTTCCTTCAACCCTTCCTTGCTGAAGAATTTTTCAAGATTCTGATCATCTTTGTCCCTTTCCTCTGGAGTCTCTCCAGCTGTTCTACATGCTATTATCTTGTCATTTTCAGCTTGTAGTTCACTGTAAGATACATAATTGTTTTTTCAGAACTGCTACATAATCTTCTGGTTTTCATCTCCTGTTTCTTTCTGCCTAAATGTAAATGTTTTGATGATAAATCAATAATAGCTGTACTTGGAATACAATTTGATTTTTTTTTTTCACCCACCTTTCAATAGTTTCCTGTAGATAATTTTTACCTAACCTCTGAGACTGTTGAATCAATCTGATTTCTCTCTGTAAAGGGGAAAAATAGCTTTATAGACAGAGAATAGCTTTATAAACAGAGAAAATCAGTAAACATTGTTATCCATACTTGGGTAGGGTTTTGGACATTGTCAGTGAGGAATCTTTGTTGACTGTTTCTTGGCTGTTAATCATCTGTTACTATTCAGGGTGACTTTCCTGACGTCACACAGCAAGAATTTTGATGTAACTAACACAGTACATAAACTGAGATTGTATTCTGACCAATTCATGAAGAGAGAAAAATAATTAAATCTTGGAATAACTAAAATATTCAGGAACTATTAAAAATGTGATATATTTATGTGTCTCTAAAAATCAGTTTTTCATGGATAAACCACAAGTTCTTTTCTTTGTGTGTGTGTATGGCACAACTTTCATTTCTTTATGTATAAAAGATACGTTATGTTCACAAAAATTATTTCTGGTAGTTTCTAAATGAATTTGCAAAAAACTTCAGTGAAAGGAGTGTATATTAGACAATGTTATTGTCCTGCATGCCAACGATTTTTTTACACAGATTCTGCAGCAAGTTATTTTCATTCCGTGGATGACCTAAGATGAACAAATTTCTCCAGACCTATTGCTTCTGACCTGTAAGAGGAAGTGTAAATGAGCTCTTTCACTTGTAGACTGAACTCTTGTCCAAAGGAACGTAAAAAATTGCAGCTGAGCTTTCAAGAAACAAGTTTCACACAGGGGGCTTACCGTGAAGGAGCTGTTGAAATGTAAGGTGCTAAGACTTTTATAACAAGGTTACCATGTACATTGAGCCTTCAGTATGATTGATTGTGGTTTATTTGGTTTTTTTTTGTGTGCAGTGGTGGTGATGTGTTGTGTTTTCCTTTGTTTTCTCGGACAAACCTGTAGCTGGATTGCAGAAGACAACTCGAACTGCTGACTGCTTCAGTGAGGCTGTGGGTGAAGGAAACTTCTCATTTTTCATCTTCCCTCCAAGAATCAACTATAGAGACTGAGGAGAGCAAGTGAGAATCAGATCTGGCTGAGCAATGCTATTATTCAGTAGAAATTCTGAGAGGAGTACTAACCAATTTTTTTTTTCTGGATTGCCACCCCTTCAAATTGTTCTCTGAAAGCTAGAGCAGATATATGGCAGTTGTCCTTGCTAAAGATCAATTCTACCTAATTAATCAAGGAAAAAGTATCCCATCAGGTTCAGATACCTTAGCAAGCCAGCTTACTTGGGTGCTGTACAGTCAGAAGAGCTAGGAAAATTCTTGTAACTTCAGCTTTTCAATGAATGTGGTGTGTTTGTCTTGTACCCTGTTGGCACACACTACTAGAATGGTTCCTCCCAGTGCCAAGGTCCCAGATGGTCAAGGGTGTGTATGTAAATTAAATGATCTACCTCTGATGTAGGTAGTATAGAGCTTACTCATTTCTTGCTGCCCAGTCATGCACACTAGAAAAGTAAATTTACCCAGCTTTTTATTTTTTGATTAGCTACTCCCCGCTCCCACTGGTTTTGTCTTTCCTGGGCAAGGAGAAGTTGACCTCAGTACTGGAATTTTTCTCTCCATTTGCGCAGGGATGCAGAACAAGATCATTTCTTTCTCTGCTCCCAGCCATATGCAGAAATATCGGAAGTCTCAATATGCTAAGATCAGAAATTGAGGGGAGCTGAGGAAGACAGCCATTTGACATCAGTATCACTTTCCTTCTTCTGAATTAATCTTGGAACAGGGTTATTTTCCATCCTTTTCCTTCTGAATGTAATCAAATTATTTTGATCTGGTTATGCTGAATGATTTTATTGGAACTAAATCTTTGTGGTTATATAGGGAAAAATCCAGAAAGTCACAGCCCATAGTTTCCAGGATATACTTTTTTTCATTTGGATTGCTAATTCCCATGGTAAATAGCCCGGAATATTCATGCCAAACACTGAAACATTGATTGGATTATACAGGAGAAAAAAAAGTACAGAACATGCTGGATTTCAAGGCTAAAAAGTTACGAAGCTGACTGATTATGCAAAGCAAACCTATTCAAGAGTCACCCAAGGTTTTGGGGATTTTTTTTTTTTTTTTTGGTCAGAGGTGTTGGTTAGGGGCTCTTAATCTGGGTAGCATCCTTATTAGTGGAGAAGAATAAACTGTCTCTAGTGGTGAATTTTGTATTAAGTACTTTGAAAAAATATTTTTATATTAAGTTCTTTGAAACAGAGGGTTGGTTTTAGTCTCTTTCTTTATCTGATAAAAGGGACAGAGGTGAGAAGGGAGGAGAGGTTAGACAGTAGCAGGTGAGGTAATAGGGGTTTATTGATGTTCTCAGGATCTGAAGCAGCTGTTCAGTCTTCGTGGATGGTCTGAGTTGCCAGACCAACCACAACTGCTGTTTTTGTGGGTCTGGCTCAGTTCCACAATTTAGGTTGTAACCTGGACTGTCTAGCTGGGCTTTCACTGCTGCTTCTAGGGTGGGCTGCACCATGGGGTTAATGCAGAATCATGGGACAATAAATCAAAGGGAGGGAGAAAAAGTGGGAGGAAGGAAAAAAAAGATAGTGTAGGTGGAATGGCATGTAGGATTGAAGCTGGAGTATGTGTATATATTTAGCATTGCTTTGAGGAAGAGGTTGGACCTCATGATCTCCAGGGGTCCCTTCCTATGTGAATACTTCTGTGGTTCCACCTGTGCTCCTACAAACGAGATTACTGTCCTTGCATTCCAGTGGCTGGGCTGGAGGTCCTGATGGTCAACTGTGGGGGCAGAGGCTTGATAATAAATTAGATGAGTGCCATTCTTTCTTGAGCTAATTCTTGGTTTGTTCGGCCTTTCTGATTCCAGAAGTAACTTCCTTTTCAAATCTCCAAAAAGGATGTTGTGGGGCTGGATTAGACCTTCCCCTCAGAACTTAAATCGGGGAATAGTTTTTGAATAAAGTGTGTTAGATTTCTCCTGTTTGAACAGGTTCTGAAAAGGGTATTGTTGCTCCTCTGAAGTCAACATAGTTAGGCTCTTTATGCCAACTATATGCAGTCTATACCTGCAAGAGTAGCTTTATATACTGTCTGGAGGATTGAACTACAAGATTAATACTGAAAGTGTATCCAAGGAAAGTTTCAGTCATCATCACATAAATTCAAGAGCAGGACTGAGAAGTTTTCCAAGAAGAATATATTTCCCTCATCTTGGGTGAGTTTTGCTCTTTGAAACTACCTTGAGGGACCAGTTGAATATATATTTTTTCTAAGTCATAGCTGAAAAGAGTGTTTAGAAGTATCAGCTCCTGCTGGAAAGCATGTTATTTGCATGCTCTATAGTTCTTAGCAGATACAAATACACTGAGGCTTGCCTTGCACCCCCCCAACATATCAAGAGAAGGATCTGACCGTTGCGTCCTCACAGAGTGGGAGAGTGCAGTTCACCTTTCATCTCCCAATTCTGGCTGTTTTGCGACCAGGATCCTCTCAGCCCTAACTCGATGCCAAGATGAAATCTGGGTGGTTTTCTTCTTCCTGTGTGCTTTAGTTTTCTTTGGGAGACAACCTGAGGATGTGGACCAGGAGGAGTCTGCAGTGTGCTCCAACTGCTGCCCAGCCAGAGTAATCAGGGCACCAGAGGCGTGGGGTGCACCAGCCCTGCATCCCTGACACAGCCAGAAGGTCCACGAGCCTCTGCTCTGCGCGGGGAACAGCACTGGTGTCACCAGGAAGTGCAGATCTGGGCAATGGCCGCAGCTGCCTGAAGAAGGCAAGAAGTGGTGGGGCAAAGCACTGCATTTCCTCGCCGCAGGGCAGGAGCACTGCGTGGTAAGGTCTGAGAAGTAGCCTTGCTTCAGCTGAATGATTACACAAGATCTTTGCTAGCATAAATGCACTGTATACTGATTTCAAAATTGATCACTTACTAGAACTAGGATTTGTATTATATTGTATGAAATATCTACCAAGAAAGAGGGAAACTGAAAGAAAAAATGTCCGCAAGCTGTGATTATACAAGTCCACTTTTATTTCCATTTTTCACAATGTTGATATGACAGACAGTTGTAATAATTTATTAAAATGGTATTGTTCATGTTGATCAAATTATACAACTTTTTTGGCTGCTTGTTATAAACATTACACTACAGATTCTGAGGGGAAGCTGAAATGTAAACAGTGCTTTTTCACATAAACACTCACCAAGAGCCTTGCTCTTTTTTTTCCTAAAGACTCCACACCAGCACTTGTTTGAGAACCTAAATTAAATTGTTTGAAGACTGGGTTTAACATTTTTCAGTACACATAAACAATACATTTTAAAGTAAACATTGTTACATGACATGTGCAACCTTAAAAATATACCATTTTAATCATTACAGCTGACACTGCATGTTTATCCTTGGTATAACATCATTAAATGAAGTGAAATTACCTTTAATTTTATTGATATAAATGGGGAAAATAAAATTCTTAATTTCTAATATTTAAACAAATGAGTTTCATATGGCTTTTATGAAGATAGGAGGAGTTATTAAATGCCAACTTTTAGTTCATGTCTGGATCATGAACAAGCCAAAAATGTAGGGGTGTTTAATGGACAGAGGGAGAAGGTAGTCTGAGCTGTCTTTGAAATGTTTTATTTCTTCTTGTGTGTCCTGCTATACGTTTCTTGTGCCTGTAGGTTTCTATGACTAGTCATCTTCCACAGCCATGCTATAACCTCAAGACAACATTGTCCAGCAGTACAAATAGGGATCCCCCAGCTCGACCCTAGGCGTTCTTCTTGTATGCCCAGTTCGTAATCGGCTTATTGTTAGCATGTAGCACAAACCCTGAGATGAGGCACCCATGTTCTAGCTCAGGAAATATTGCTCGGTTTAGTTATTTCCTTATACTAAGCTAAGGGTCTTCTGACTGAAATGACATCTGTATATTCTTCGTGTCTGGAAGAGTGCACTACTCTAATAGTGTAAATAAGTGTCTCTAGTATGTTGGGAAGAAATGCTATCGCAACATATACAGTGTGTCTTGTGTCTGTGTCCTCCCACCCTGCTCTCCTAAAGTGGCTTCTTACGACAAGTGTTGCAAAACAGAAGCCAGTCTGAAACATGCTTCTGAGAAGAATAACTGTGTGAAATAGAAAGTTAAAAGCAGGGAACAAAAGGTTAGTTTTCTTGTAGAAAAGATAACAGCTTGAACCTCTCTCCCTCTTCTCTCCCCACATTGGAAAAGGGTGCACTAGTGAGGTTAGGTCAGCACACACATGTTTTAAATTAGTGGTTTCTAAACAAGGAAGTGACAATTATTTGTTATGATTATTTGTCAAATAATCACATCTGTAGTTAATTACCACATATGCGCCAGTGTTTGCATTTCTCACTAGGCAGAGTTCAGTGGGAATAGTTTTAGATGGTAAATTCTGAGCCCTCTTTTTAATAGGGACACAAAATTTAACACAATATACATTGTATTAAAAGTTATCAATAAAAATGCCATATAGCCCAAATCAGTCTCACCCCTTATTTCCCATTTGCCATGTTTATGAAGCACAGCAATGAATCTGACACAGGCTCTGTGATGTGGGTTTGTTTCATTCTCAAAATCTTTTTATCAGATAAATTTTGGTCTTATTGTTCTATAATCAAATAGTGTTTTCTCTTTGTTAATACATATCAAACCTCACTATAGCACGGTCAGGCTAATATTTGCATTATGCATCTTATTTATATTAATTTCTTCTATCATTTCATTTAGTCCATTCCTTTGCAAAGACAGGTTTTCACCAACTGTTTAATTTCCAAAGATGGCTGCAGTTTTATTTTAAGTGTCACAAATTGAGCTGTTGAATACTACAGAAAAGATCTTTGAACGTTCATTTGAATATAAATAGAGTGTTTTCTTTGACACTGCTCACCATCTCCTTTAGAAATTCTTATCTCAAATTCCATCCAAAAGCATATTTGCGGAAAGGGAAATTGTAAGTATGCATTTACATGAGTGTTTGTTTGCCCCAGAGGTGTTCGTGCTGTCATCTCTTAAAGTGCTTGAGTTTAGGAGGCACTTGGGGTCCAGGAAAACATAACATGTACTTGAAGTATTCCAAGGCTTTGTGCTGGACCCTTGGAGTATGTACTATATTGTCTTCCCTATTCTGAAAGCACTCTTTCCCAGACGCATCGGGGTTTTAGTGCCCCTTTACGTCATTGCTTTAAGTCCTACAGGGTGGGAACGAATGCGTACCACAGTCCTGTGGTCACAAAACATGACTGTGACAAATACAGATGGAGAGACGCAGTGGGAGCCCCTTGGTGGGGGAGTTTCCCCTTGTTTTAGGCTTGTCTTGCAGCGCTGCGTTTTTCTGTGTGGTCACACTTTGGCACTGTCACACTGCCTTACACAATGGGAAGTTTTGGGTGTTCAGGCCCATCCACATATCTTTACCTTATTTTGGTATTTTTAAATGAACCCCAATCAAGAGACAGTGCTTTGGCCTCTCTGTTTCACAGCCTACTGACTATGCCATTTTTAGCCCAGGGCTGCGAGCTACAGCCTAGTGGTAACAACTGTGATGCTCAGCAGGTCTGCATGCATGTGGCTTCTGCAAGGTTTTTCTTTGGGAGCTGTGATCAGACAGAGTCCTCAAAATAAAACATTGAGTAACCTTAGCAATGGGAATCTAGCAAGCTACAAGAAAAAACCAGAAGTTTTAGTGTAATACATTGTCTATCTATGTCTGTGGAATTAGTAACCTACCCAAAGAGCCCATAGAAAGATGTGATTTTCGTCATTTTGACAAAGTTGGCCCACATTCCTCATATATTGCCCACTCCTTTTTAGGGAAACTAAGGTACCCAGGGAAGATCCCACATGCTGACCTAACTCCAGTGTTTAGAGAATGAAACCAGCAGCTGGTACTTCCTACTCCTGTTTGGATGTTCCTGGTAAAAAGCCTAGTCAATGAGTCCAGACCCTCCTGTCTGAATCTTTTGTTGGCTCAGTTATTGTATCTCTGGCTTAAGCTGGTATTGTCCCACCTTCAAAACTGATACTAGAAAACAGTCCTTTTCTACCTGGCAGTTAAATACCTTGATCTTTTGCAAAGTGGATTGAAACTACCTAAAGCTGAGGAGAATCTGAGATTTGCTTTCCAAATTCCTTTTACTGTTCCAAAGTAAACTTTCTTCTCCATGTTCCCCTGTGTCCTCTTTTGTAATCCAAGTGGGTGAGCGTCATGTTGGACTCGATTCCCTTCAAGGGTGTTGGTACTCTAAGCATACCTATTGGGTTGTTTTCCTGTGGGAGTTTAGATTAAATTCTAGCATTTTTTCACTTCTGAACAGCACCAGAGTTGGACATGGTCTCCAATGCAAAGTACTTAATGGTCCTATTATGCATGTTTTAATATGCATAAAATCCATGTTATGCACCAAAAAGCAATTACTGAATAATTTTAGGTGCTTGAGAATAGATGATCTGAATCCTTCTAAAGCATGTGTGCCTGAACTCAGTCTCAGTCTGAGCTTCAGTGGATTTTATGTGATCTGAATCCGCTCACAGCTCAGAAGAAACAAAATCTCCCTTTCTACAGGGAACAAATTGATGCACTACACAGAAAAGTGTTTCATCAACAGAAAATGAGAAAGGTAAAATTTGACTTGCAGTGTTAATGAGACCTCATGAGAAGCTTTGCATGATGAAAATATTAAAATTCACGAGCTCTAATCTGTTTGGGGAAGAGGAAAGATATATTCTGTATACTTTCATTTCACTGATTACTTGGGATGAGTATTTCAACATATACAGCAGAATATGGTCAGTTAGGTGGCAGCTGGTATTAATCAGCAAATTACACCTGACAACAGAATTACAGACTGAAGGAAGAAGCTTCATTATCATGGGGGAATTCAATCTGAATAGATGCTTATGCTCTTTTGCTGCTAATATTAAAACATCACAATTTTTGGAAATGATAGATGACATTTTTTAAAAGAAAAGTGTTGTAGTCAATATGTAAAATTCTATTACTTTTCGATATAGAAAACAATGAATCCCAAAGTTAGAATTTAGTAGCTGCTTAGATTAAAAAGATTGCAAAAGAATTGAGGCAAATGACTTCATAGAAATAAATATGTAATGCCCTAACAGATTTCAATTTCACAAAGCTGAAATGGATTATGGGTCAAATCATCCAGAAGAAAATTTAAACAGAAAAATAAGATTCATAACTGAAAATGCAAAAGAAAAATTTATGGAATTCTTCAAAAAACACAATTTGGAAAAAAAAGTCTAGGTTGATATGAAAAAAACTCCCTCAAAAACATAACAACCTGGGGTCAAGGGGAAATTGAATTATCTAATAAATTAAAAATTTTAAAGTTGAATTTAATAACAATGGCTATAAATGAAGAGTTAGGAACTGGAAAAACTGATTTGTCTTTTGTGATGTATATACTTGAAAAGAAATATAAATCATATAATTTAAACAAAAAAATCCAAGGAAAAATTTTTAGCCAGCAAAGTAAAGTAGAACTTGAAGGTATTTTCACACAGTATGTCAGAAACAATGAAAATTAATAATTTAATTAAAATTGATAATAATATAGGATTTAATAATAATGCAGAAAATTTGAGAGTGTTAATTCAAGTATTATTTATTTAATCTCTAGGATAAAAGAATTGTATAGAAAAAAAAGGGTGGTATAAAATAATGGTATACATGTACTTTCTTTTCAACTAGACTCTTAGCAAGGTGCCATACAGTAACTACTGAATTTAATGTATTTTAAAATTACTGGTCCAAAAGCGTTATACCCAGGAGATTTAGAAGATATGGCTTGGGAGCTCTCTGACTCATTCATATTTATTTTCAGTAAACCAGGGAACACTGAGAAAAATCCAATCTAAGCTAATGTCAAGCCAAAATTAAAAATAGGATATGGAAAAATCTGAATAATTCATAGACCTGTCATCATAGTTTTGATAAATGATATCATAGCAATCAATTAATAAAGAATTGAAGTAGGGCAGTGAAATTAACAATAGTCAGCACGAGCTTGTGAATAAGAGACCTATTCATATTAATATTGTACAGTCATTTTGGTTAAGAGAAAGAATATTAATGGTATGGTGTATTTAAACTTCTATTAAATACTGGAATTATTACACCATTGTGGTTTCGTTTAGGAAACTAGAGTGATACAAATGATATATTTTAAATGGATTAAACACTGGTTAAATGTATGTGTAACTGGGATTTCTTATTGGCATAGGAGAGGAGTTTTTGTTAAAATACATTTTGTTAGAATGGTTCTTGGTCCCAGACTTATAAAAAATATCATAAATGGCTTGGAAGAAACATGGAATCATCGCTGTTTTTAGTTATGCGTGATTCAAGGATTAGGTGAGAGATAAAGTAACTGACAGGAGTTATCTATATCACCCTGAAGAGGAGATCTGGCCTATAGTGTACAACCCTATTTCATGGCCAAAGAGGAGAAGCACACTCATAGGAATGAGAAAGTAGGTCTGGTTACAGTATTCATGGCTCTCTGCATGGGTAAAGGCTAAACCGACTGGTGACTGACATGCTGGATAACTACAGTCAGTTCACTGTAAAGTCTTGGAGGTTTACTGCTCTAATGGAGTTGTTAATGCAATCCTTAGCTTTTATATATAAACCTAAATATTAGGAGGAGGAGGGAGACTATGCACAGCTTAGTATTTCATGCTTCCTCATGGATTATTATATTCAGATTTGGTATATAAAATTTAAGAAAGATGTTGAAATATTATATAAGGCTCCACAAGCAGTTGGGAGAATAAGTAATTGTTTGGAAAGTCATGGTTTATAATGAGAGATTTAAAGATCTCAGTCTATTTATGAAGGAGAAAATTACACAGTGATTAGTCACTATTTTTAAGTATCTATAAGAAGAGCTTCTATTTCACAAGTAGGTGTGTGTAGTGTAAGAGGAAAAGATATAATCAATTCCAATGCAAATTCAGCCTAAAATAAAATATGAATACTTACAAGTGAAGAATATGAAAATGTGAATATTTATGAGCAATATGATGGGGCAATATAATAAATGTAATGTGATATACAGAAGTAATATGATGGTTTAAAATGATAATAGAAGAGAGAAAAGATAATAGGAAATTCTCAAAGCTTGTAAAAAAATCTGTATATCTGTGGAAATTTTAAAATCCAGCTTTCATGTCAAAGTCCTAGTTACAATACACCTTCCTGAAGTCATATGGCCATTCTGCATAATCATAGTAGTCTAGACATTTTCCCTTGCATCTCTGACTTGGTGAAAGCAAGGCCTCAGTCAAGCTAACCAAATCAGAAAAGCAGCTGTCTTTCAGGACAGAAATAGATTTTCTGTTTGAATGTTACTGATACTCACTAATAAAGCCATTGAGTACTTTAACGGTAACACGTAACTCTAAAATGCCCACTGGGGTTCTTGTCACAATTCTAATTCTTTATATGAACTTGAATGACAACTTCCCTAAAATAAAAAAACTTTCAATTTTTTAACTTCGGTGGTTAATTATAATTATTTCCTTACATTTGAACTTGTATATTGTGTATTCTTGTTATCTTCATGTTCGTGCAACTCCACCCAGTGATTGTGTTCTGAGCATAATTACTTTAGTCATACAGTTTCTGAGGTGTCCTGGTTTTTCCTCTGTGTGCCATATATTTATTCTGGTGACATAAAGGACATCAGATTTAGTTTGTGAAAGACTACTTGAGTGTGTTTAAAATTTCACGTTGGTACTGTGGTTGTCATTACAAAATGGTACTTCATATATCACTCCCTCCCTATACTTCCAACTGAAAATAACTATGTGTATTTATTGGCAGATGTTGATTTCTTAATTGCTCCCAATAGCACTTCTTTCAAGTAATGCATTCAGGGTCAAAACTTGCCCTTAGATGAACTTGTCTTCTGTGATTTTGAGCCTACAGTTGGCTTCTAACACTAGCAGACTCTTTTAAAGATAGATGTTTTGCCTGTATTTGGAGGTCTCTTTTAGTCTTGGCAGCTAGAGGTGTGCTCTATCTTGGTATGTGCGTGCACCAGCTGCTGCCGTGGTGCACCCACAGCCAGGGTCAACTAAAACACTAAAGAAAATGAAATGCCTTTACAGGCATTTGGGGTAGTATGCTCAGAAGGAGCTCCTTCACTCTTTTTACAGACGCAGTACAGGTTCCCAAAGTACTTCTTGGGAGGACACTGCGGGGAAGCATTTCTAAGTAAGGTAGACAGCTTTCTCCTGTTATCATTCTTCCCTGCTGAAGCAGCATATAGGAGAATCCCTTCTGGTTAAAGACAGTGTGTTAGTCTCCTCCTTTGTTTGAGGTAGGTGTGGAGGATCACCAGACATTGCTGGCTCTACAGGAGTGTGTCAGCTCTGTCGCTGAAACCAGGGGGCCCTCAGCTCTGGCTCCCAGGGAGGTGACTTCTCAGGCTACTTGACTGTGCTGTCTTCCCAAGAAGGCAAACAGCATGGGGTCTGAGGCACCCTGTCACTGAGGAGGTGCAGGCCCAGCAAGTGGCTGCCTGGTGAGTTACAAAACCAGGAAAAAACTAGAAACAAACAAACAAACAAAAAGGATGAAAAGTTAATTGTAATTCTTCCAAAATGTTTTTTTTTCAGAATTCTCTTTTCTTCTCTCCAGTTTAGTCTTTTCATATTTCTGTGCAGTTTGAGAGGAAGAAAAGAAGAGGGAGGATGGAAGGAAAGAAGGGCTGGAGGGAGAAAGAGAGAGAGAGAGAGAGAGACATAGAAAGAGAGACAGAGACAAAGAAAGAGAAATAAAAAGAAGAAAAAAGAAAGAAAGAAAGAGAGAGAGAGAACGAAGAAAGAAAGAAAGAGAGAGACAGACAGAAAGAAAGTGGAAAGAAGCAAGCAGGCAAGCAAGGAAGCAAGAAGGAAAGAAGGAAAGAAAGAAATAGCCCTTGAAAAACTCAGTTTTACAGCCAGCTTTACTTATACTTCCACTTGCTCCTGGTGAGTGTATACATATGAGGAGTTACGTCAGTATATGGCACATTATTTTTCACAGGATTTCTCCTTGAATCTGACTATATTCAGAAGGAATCAAGGATTTTTCTTAAGGGTGTGGATACTTTTAAAGGGTTGGAAATCTCTCTTGGGGAAGTTTTCATGTAAGCTAAAATATCTATAGAAGTGTACAAGTGTTCTGCATTAGGGTTTCCACACAGGCATATGCACACGCAACCATGATTACTACAGTACTTGTCTCATTTATCTTTTTGCTTCAGATTTCAGGCTCTAAAATCTTTTTGTTAGAAAAATTTTGCAAATACTTCCAAGTTTGAATCTATGAGATTATTGCTTTTCCCAAAGAAAACACCACTGGTGCCAACACAGTTTATGGATGACTGGATGTTATTAAAGTTGGAATTTATCATTTTTATGATGATACTGACAGTTTTATATTAAGAATTGAAAAATATTCTTTTAATTTCTCTATTTTGTCTACCTGTTTGACCCTTGATAACTGTCATTGCTGCTGGACATATCTTTTTCTGTTTAAAACTTTGTTGCAATGAAAGGGGAATTTATTCTGTGTTCCATGTAGAGTACTGCCTGATACTACTATTAAACAGTACTACTATCATCTTGGTAATTGTTATTGCAGGCTTACAATACTGTCTGAAGTCTGAAAAGTGACTGCATGAAGGGAGCTTTTGCCTAACACAGTAATATGCATCACTCCAAACCTCAGTTCCTGCTTCTCTAATTTCCATGTTCCAGTACATCAGGTCTTTGATTTGAACCTGCATGCTGCAATTTCTGTATTAAATCTCCATAACAAAGAAAGATCTTTGTATTGCAACAGGCTTCATTCAAACAAGGATACTAGCATAACTTCTGTTAACTGACTGCTAACACCTCTGACAGCTTCTTGGTTCATTGCCAGCAATATTGCTGTGGGAGATTCCTTCTTACAAGTTAGGCCAGTGACCTGCACCCTACCATCTGCCAGTGACGGCTGCTAGCACGCCTGGGTCCATTTTCCCCTGTGTCATCCTCCGGGGCTGGTATGGCTGAAAATTATGATGTGGTGCCAACCATTCTGTGTTTTCCTTGCTGTAATAATACCATTCCTAAAGCAGTGTCTTTTGGGATTGAGTCTCCTAAATTTAACAACAAAGAAACAAGTCTCACTAGGAAAAAAAATGGAGCTAAGAAAAACATGTTTGGGAGTGTACAGTGCTGTTAACCTTATAATGCTTCAGACCTCCTGTCTTCAGTTCATTAGCGAGACCTCTTCTGACATGAGCATGGTTTTGGTATGTTTCTATCTTGCAGCCCGTGTTTCTGTCAGTTTTGATGTTGTTGCTATGTATAAAATCAAACTGAGTCTTGTTTTACAATCCCAGTGTTGTCTGTGGAATCCAAGCAGTGCTAGAGCTCCATTAGCAATGTTATTCTTCTCTGTGGTCACTGTCATGCTTAATTTACCTCAAGTTTTATTTTTGCTGTAAAATGGCTTTCATAGTCACAGTAATTCTGTTACCACGATGATCTGAGAACCAGTAAAATATGTTAATGAATTAATAATGTAGTACCTGGCTTACTTTATAATCCCCAGAGGATGCTTAGCCTGAGGTGGGATGACACCAGATGCAGGCTGCTTCCATAGCTGACCGAGCCTGGAGTTAACCAGGACTCAGAGGGCTGTCAGAGCAGTCTGCTCCGGCTGGGTGTTGGCTCACAGGCTGTCGGGGCTGGGAGTCCCAATGTGATGGGCAGGACGCAGAGGACCTTTTTGTTTAGCAGGCTGTGGGAACGAGTGGCAGTGGTATCTTCACTGGTGAGGAGGGCTGTAGCAAGAGGAGGCGCTTTAGGACAAAACAGCTCTCCAAACAGAACCCTGGTAAAACACACTTTCCAAATGTTGTAAAAACATAGATTGAAAACATATGCTCATGGCTGTCTGTCTGTCTCTCTAGTGACAGATGAACACTCTTCTGCATGAGACTCAAGTGTTTTGTTATATACCTCTATGAGAAGTTTATTATCGTTCTGACAGCCAAATGTTATGCATCCTGCCCTCTTAGCTTTCTGTGGGTACTTGCTATCTCTTGGGTGCTCTCTCTGCCACTCTGAATCCCCTCTTCCTTGCAATAGAAGAGGAGGAGTGAGAATATGTTGGCATTTGATCAAGGCTCTGGCTGAAATTAATAATGGCTCAGAGATACATATGGTAGAAAACTCCTTTTTATAGCCTGTCTTCACCAAGGAGAATAAAGTGAAGTTGGTACAATGGATGAAAACAAGGCTTTGTAAAAAAATCAGATTATAAATGACTTCTATGAAGTGTTATTATATTGCTGGGCCTATGAATGAGGCCCACATTAGTATATGGTAAGTTGGTCTTATTATGGGATCAATAATGACTCAAGTATAGATGAAATACAGATGAAAACTGAAACTCCTACTTTCCTATTTGTATATATATAAAATATATATAATTTAGAAAGTTCTTTGAAATAATGCATCAGATGATATAGTATCAATGAGGTAAACTCACAGTCAGGGTTCATTGTGTTATTCATTGTACAAACAGAGGACAAGAAATCACTCTCTGACTCAAAAAAACATTATAGCTAAGTATAAAACACAATCAGAGTGTGTTACACAGGGGAGCATATGAAAAAACAGTTCAGCTTTAGTGCAAGACAGACATTCATTATAGCATGCCTCCAGCCTACTTGTTGTTAAGGCTTCCATAAGAGGAAATGGTGGGAGAAGGCATAAAAATACTTGATTTGTCTGGTAAGATATTTCAGTTTGCGTTTTTTGAAGAACTGAACTTTGGATACCTTCCGTGTTTCTGCTGTGAATCTAGATGACCTCTCTTCCATTGTTTGCACCTGATTAGGATTGTTTTCTTCCAAATAACAGCTCTAGAAGAATTTACAAGGTAGCCCATCCTTCATTTTCAGTTTGTTCCCCACTATTTCTGCCCAAGGAATCCAATCCATTACGTTCTATAACTTTTGGAATTCTTTCCTTTTTCACATTACTGCAATCTCCTAGTTTTCATTCTGACAGTTTGTCCTCCCTCTGAAATATTGTAAACGTGATCGTTTTGCAAACACTTGCTCCAAGAGTCCATTGTCCTTCCAAATTTTTTATTTTTTTTTCTCTGTTTGTCAAGGCTAAGTCTAAAATTACATTATCTTTGGTTCATTTATTTAGTTTCTGGAAGAAAGAGTCTTTTCAACACTACTCATGAATTTGAAGTTTCGTTTCTGTGTGTCTGTGTGTGTATGTGTATTTGCATATGGTTGCCTCTTTGGGTCAGAAGATTTGTCCATCAAATCTCTTTGTGTCGTCACTTTCCTGGCACTTTCGAAGATGACGAGTACCTGCTACAGTGCAGCTAGCTAATTGCCTGCTGCTGTCTAGGAGAGCTGGAGAGTGGAGAAAGGGCTCCTTCCACATTCCTGCAGCAAGCTTCTTGTTTCCTGACATGAGAGAGAGTATTATCCTTACATGAGCAAGCCTCCCTCTAAGACGCCATTGAAACCAAACAAAGGATTCAGGGGACTTGAAGTAGTATTAAGAATTTTTTAAAATCAGCTTTTAGAGTTATTCAAAATCCAATTCTGTCAGACTAAATTCATGTCTATAAGATCTTTATTTGAATAATCCATGATATGTTCTACAGGCTTGATCTTCCCTGGACTAATTCAAATGAGGTATGATAAAATCTTGCTTCCAGTTAATTCTTGCAGTGGAGGGAAAGAGCTGCAGGGCTCAGTGTTTCTGACTTGTAAACTTTCAAGAACTAGAGCACTTGGTTTTTTAGCCTTCAAGAGCTTTACAACTGCAGGAACACATTTCTGGAGTTTATCTTCAGCCTTCAAAGAGGATTCAGAAATGGTGATGGGACACTATAGAAATTTAAACCTTCTGGCATTTTCCACAGATTTTGAATTAGGAGAATTGGAGAGGTGGAGAGAGGAGAATAAGGCCAAATGATTCTGATACACAGGACAAATGGCACATGTGCTGACTTCTTCAGATGTGACGAGATACAGTGGGCAGTTGTGTATTCAACTGACAAAGAGAAGCGCTGCAGAAAACCTGGAGAGGCTGCAGTGATGAATGCAAAAGATCAGTTTGCACATTGAAAGCTGGATTCGAGCCTTGCTATAGACTTCCTCTTAGGCTTTGGTGAGCTCTCTGTTCCCCAGTTGTCTGCCTGTAAAATCATCCACTCACATTGTTCTCTGGTCTGTAATGTCTTCAGGGAGTAAACTTATCTCTTTATGTGATTGTGTCACTTAAAGCCAGGCGGTCCTTCAGGCAAAGAAGTGATACTATCTTATTCCTTCCCTTCCTCAAGACCCAAAATAAACAAACTATATTTAACATATTTCAAAGTCTAGAAATTGTGGAATTTATGTTTATGTGTGTGCATACATTATAATACAGTTTTTAATCTTGTATTCTTTCCTTCATAGCTCCCCACCTTTGAATGCAATGAAAGTCAGTATCTGAAAATGAATTGCTAATATATACGGAAAGGACATGTACGTGGCCTCAACAGTTGTAGAAATGGGAAAGCACATAATGGATAGGAGAAATGAAGCACTTCTTTTCACAGACTTGGATCCGAAGTGCAAAAAACGGGTCCAAGGCCAAAAAAGTCAGATTTCTGCAGTCTATAGATGGATAGATGGAGAGGTACTTCCAGCAGCTGATTCACCTATTCCAGTTTATACATATACCTTACGGAGAATCAGTTGATGTTTGTGCCCCTGTATTAACTACAGAGGAAACCAAGAGGATTGCCTTTGATTAGATGCCTAACTTTGAGATGGCTCAAGTTATTTAAGGTAAATCTTATCCTAAATGATGTTCCTAAAGTCACAAAAGAAATTGATTGTATAATGTGAACATACATTTTCCAGAAACTGTTTTATGCAGAATAATTCTTCAAATATATGTTCCCTATGGCAGACATTCTCTTTAATTTAATCTGTGGAGCTCTCAGCACCTTGTCAGCATTATACTGATGAATAATAACAAAATAATACTTTTTTTTTCCTGTGAGTTATTACTACCATTATAAAATAGTAGTATTTCATGGTAAGTAAACTGGTGTTTTAAACTGCTGTATAATCAGACAGCACAGAAACCTGACAAAAAGGGCAAGTGAGATGCACATTTCAGAACTTCACTCAAAAAAAAAAGCTATAACTAGAAAGGTTTTAGTTTAAAAGATTTTTTTTCTGTTGTTGTTCTGCAGAATATGAATAAAATTATGCAGTGTGACAATTCTTAACAGATGGTTACCATTTCAGCTTCAGATGGCAGAAAGCCCTAGAACCAAGCAATTACAGAGTTCTTTGATGCAGAACCAACTGAACAGATTTTAATAATTTCCTCCAAATTGGAGAAACTTGGCCCCCCAGAAAAAGCTTTAAGTTAGATGATAGAGGTGTGCAAGAGAAATAGATCCCTGATGTCACCTGCAAGGCTTTGGTGACAAAATCATAAAGTCTTATAGGAAAATAATTAAAAAATTACTTTTCTTGATTTTTACTATTAATACAATGAAATATTGCAAATAAACCAGTACAATAATTTTGAATATACTCTGAGTCAAGATTGCATTGTTTTGATTTCTCATTACTGAAAATGTTTTACCTCCTTTCAGAGAATGCTGTACAGGATATGGATATTCAACAACACCAGCTTTTATTGGTCACCTTTATAAAGCTCATGGGCCTAACCAGGAAAGGATCAGGAAGCACATGTAAAATGTTACTTTGTCTTACTTACTCTTATTCTATTTTCTTGATGTAACTCCTGCCTTCGGAAGGTTTAAATATATTCTCCTAGTTGCAATATGTGGCTAAGGGAAGACATTAGGCTAAATACACTAGTATAACACATCCATGGCAGCTATACTGTATGAAGAGGAAGGAAAAGGGGCAGCCTAAGTTATTGCTAAGATTTAGTTTCACCTGAGTTCTGCCAAACTCTTCCATTCCTTTCTTGTTCGTTCAACTCTTTGTTATCATAAGGTCACGTCTGCCTCCTTTTCCTCAGCAAAGTGCTGTCACAATCCTGTCTTCATCTCTGGTACAAGTGAGCTGACGGCAAGCTACTTGCATGACTCTAGCTCCATGTTTAGATTCTGCATGGCTGATTTGATATTAGCACTACGTGTGGTATAAATGCTCTTTAGGGCACCTGGCAAATCAGTCATCTCTGCTGGCTAACAGCTCCAGTGTGATATCCCAGTAGGGCTTGGTCTTAGCTACCTTGAGAAGTTACAAAAGGAACTGCATGACCTGGTTGCTGGACTTCATAATCCAAGAGTTCCCATGCAATCCTACGGTCCTGCTTTACTTAAAACTTCTCAGTTTCTATATAAGGTAATCATGCCTAGTGTTTGTAGAATACTAGGTATTCCCTGGCGTGTGTGAGATGTGAGTGAAGCAGCCCAAGAATGAGTATAGGAAACTAAATATTCCAAGTTAATCTAATTAATTAATTTGTCTGAGGTCATAAATTTAAATGTGATCACATGTGTTTGATGACCCTATCAATCTTCTGTGTGCTAAAGAAACCTTAAAGTAGTCAGATTCAGTAAGATTTTACAAATAAGGTACCCTGTCCCACACCAGCACAAGAACAGCATTGCTCAAGACCTCACATATTCTAGAAAAGGACAAAAGACACAAATAAGATGACCCTGATTTTCTCAGATAACAGTATTTTGAACTGCAGTGAAATAGGGTGAGTGGAAGTGAGGGGGAAGAAGTATCATGATTCCCTTTGTGCAGGGATATCTCTAACTTGAACATTTAAATGGCTAAACCTTGTATCCCAAGGCTGATTCTATATATACGATGTGACCAAGATAATATATTTTCTAACTTGGCTACTTTCATGTGATTAGAATCAGATTTCAGTTTCATGAAAATCAAAATCAAAAGAGGTCTTGCATATGAAAGACACAAACTTATTACAGACATTATACATCCTTCTGGCTTTTCTTGTCCAAATTGTATCTGACCGATTTATGTTATGTTATCATATACAATAGCTTTTTACAATGTGTATCTGGCAAATATATCCATCAAATTGAATACAATAAACATTCTAATGCAATAATTTGCTTTTGGTTTGAGATTTGGGAACTAGTTCCTTTTAAGTGGACTGCATTTCACAATATGATCCATTCAATTACATGGTTTTCCTATTCATTGGAGCAACCTCAGTGATAGAGTAGATTTGTGCTTAGTGCATTGTAACTTATTTTAGTCTTTTCTTTCTTGCAAAAAAGAAATCAGTAGAATCAAACACATTTGTGACCAGTTTTACTGTCAGAACAATGCGGGGCTGGAGGGCGAGTGAGCACCTGGTTTCAGTCCATAATCTTGTGAGATATTTGCACAGAAACAGGCAAAATAAAGAATATTTAAGCATAATTATATGGCAGTCGACTTTCAGACCATTTTTCACCCTTAGTATATGCAGACAAACAAAACTTCGGAAAAGCTGACTGGAGAAACAGTACGTCTCTAGTCCTCTTAAATCCTCAGAACTCTTCTGCAGTGTTTGCAGCTTTGTTCTCTGATGCTTTTCTTTCAGCCCAGCAACCTCTGTAAAATAAGCTACAGTGTTTTATTTCTGTTCACAGGATGGGACATTTTAAGATTGTGGGATGTCAAGACCCGGAGGATGTTAGGCATTTTGTGATGTGATTAAGTGCCATGGTATTGCAGAACCAGGGATTTAGAGGTGAATGCCTGCACTTCCTGATGCAGAGAAGATAGTGTTGTTGAAAGAAAAATATTTGGAAATCTCCATTAAGAGACAAAGGATTATGAAGCCATTGGTGACTTGTTTTGTGAGCGGGGTGCAGTTAATGGTGCATACAAACGGAAAGAATGTGCAGCCTTCAGCTCACTGCGGGACACACAGCTTCCTTCTAAGATGGGATGAAGGAGGCGTTGAAAAAGAAACTTCTCCCCTTTGCAGCATCTCAGATTGGTAAAGATAATTGGGAAAGATAGTCCTAGACAGCTCTCAGGCCTGGCTGGGAAGATTTATGCCTTAATTAGGAAATACAATCGCAGTTGCCATTGTGTAGTAAAAGATAGTTGGTATGAAAATAAGAGCAGCACATGTTTGTGAAATCTGACAACGTGGTGACTTCTAACTGAAGCAAAGAGATAAGCAAAAACCATGTATGCTTAAAGCTGCTTGTTTATTTTGGTTGGTTGGTTGGTTGTTTTTTTTTTTATGATACCTTGTAACAGACACTGTGTGTGACTGGCAAAGTATAGTTAATTTTAAAGATACTAAAGAACCTCTGCTAGATCATATTATAATATGGACAAATCAACAGTATGGTTAATTCTAGGATAGCATTTATATAAGGTCACAGTATGAGCTACTAGACCATACAATTATTGGCCTGTTTAATTTCACCCATCTGTGATCATATTGATTCTTCTTTTCCATCAGTGATGCCAGCGTCATGGCCATACATTGCACACTTCTATAAAACGCTTTGAGATGGATTCATGCCATGTAATTGTCGATATTAAGCTGAAGTGACTCAGTTAGTGGCTAATAACCTTTCAAGGTGGGTGTTGCCATGGTCTGTTTCCCAACTGTACAAATCCAGGAGTTCATCTGCATTATGCAACTCCCTAGACTGGGACTTTCATAAAGATCATTAGCACTAAAGGTGGGACATAGCCATTGACTACACTTAACACATGTGAAGGTAAAACTACAGCATCTGGTGTCCTCCAGGAACTCAGTAAGGAATGAGTGTTCAGCACTACAGTAAGCATGAAATTAAACACTGAGTCAGGCAGCGTGTTTAATTTTTTTTGTGATGTTCTTACTGTGATAGTTGTGGTGGTTAGCAAATGCTTTCCTCAGTCTCCCTTCATCCTCTTTCTCATATAAAACCATCCTAGAGTGTCTGTTTAAACTCTGCTTAGTCTTTTCTTTCCTAACTGGCTTTTCTGAAGAATGGTATTGTTTCAGTTGTTGTCATTATTCAACAGAAAAGAAGTCAATCTTCTGTAGCAGAAGGCACAGGTACAATAAGGTCTTTTACAGGATCATACAGGCCCTCGCCCTGACTAGAGGAATATTTGACTTTAGACTCCAGCAGAGGTCAAGTCCCTTCTTACTAGTAGGAGCTCTTAATTCCTCAGCATTAACTTACATCATGTATACAGGTCCGTCCTGCTGTGACTGAAGAAGACTTTCCCATCATGTTGTTTTCATTCGCTTCATTTTTCTATGTCTTTTGCTGGAACTTGTCCTCCTTCTCCATTCTTTTCCATGATTCCTACTTGCCAAGCACTGCTTGATCCCGCTGCTGTCACCATCTCTTTGCTCTGAGTCAGAGAAGGAAGAGGTTGGTGTGCCAAAACCAGGCAGTCCATTGACTCCACCCCTACCAACTCCCTCTTCATTACCACGGCCAAAAACAGATGTCTTGGAAAGAATTTAAGAACAGAGAAAACATATAATGGTATACTCAGTTAGAGATTTAATCTTTCTAGAATATTCTCCCACCCTCCAATACTTTGTGGCTCAAGAAGTCCCTGAGCCTGCAGCAGTGTATGTGAATAAAATGATTGCTGAAGGAAGAAGGAGAATAAAATATTAATTTTGACTAGTATCGTTACAAAAAGGCCACACTACCAAAGTAAAGTATTTGCATTTCACATATGCTCTTAATAAGGACTTAGCTGAAATAGCCATGGCAGTGCAGCTGGTGGGAGGCTACTACTATGTGCCCTGATCTGCTCTAAATTACCGATGCAGTCCACCCCAGTGCTCTGCTAGTGCGTTATCTGAAGCTGCCTTCGGTGGTTTGACATAACTGCAAGCTAGGATGGTTAAGCAGAGCAGACCGAGTTTCCAGACCTATCTGCATGATGGCCTTTAGCACAGGATCAGGTAGAACAGCTGAGGGTGGTAGTGGTTTAACACTGCAGCCTAATCCAAGAAAGCCCTAATTCCAAAGCAGAATCAGAGCCAAAAGTACTCTTGTGAGTTTCTTCATCCAACTCAAGCTAAGCTGGATGAAAGAACAAACATCTGGATTCTCACTGTTACAAGCTGAGGCCTCTTGGAGACCTCTATTCACCTTATGAAATTTTCAGCAGCCCAAACAGTGGTGATAAACTTCAGTAAAAACATATCTGTTACTTATTGGCATTTAAAACAGCTAGGGAGCATTATTTGGCAGTAAATCTACTGTGTTTCAACAGTAAACATGCTTTAGTAAATAACACATGGTTGTAAAACATCTGTGTATTAAACAAATTTAAAAGGCTAAAGGAGTTGTTAAAAATAGACATGGACTTAATAAAATACATTTTATGTCCAAATCCCTAATTAAACTGCTGTAGGCAATTCAGCATAACTTCAAACTCTTCTTGACATATCTTCTTTTACAACTGTATCACATTCCACCATGAAAGGAAAATCTCTTGATAATGTTTGGTATTCTTTAGCCTACTGGAGCCAAGCGTAACTAAATCATATTTTCATTATATTTCACATTCTGCTTACTAGTATTTGTACTGTGTGACAAAGTTTCACTAGAAAAACAGTCAGTGTACCCAGTAACAGAAGTAGAATGGGAAGGAAAGTAAATTAAAAAGCTTGTTTCAATAGTGTAATTTATATAGATTAAAACAAAGTAAATCTTAGACTGCCATGCCTTTTCGGGTTTATCAGAAGAGCACCTATGGGTGTCTGCTGCAGCACAGGACAATAATATTTGTATAGGTTTCTTCAATTCTGGCCTTATCTATAAATATTTCAATAAATTTTCATTTAAAATAGATTTGTAGTTTTCATGTCTTGTTTCCATGACCTTCCCTGTATCAGTCATGCTCCTGCCTCCTCTCTGTATAAATGACTTGGGTCATTTGGTTATTTTAATCTGTACAAAATAATTCTATCTCATTCTATTCAGATAAAGCTGAATCTTTTATGAAAAGTGATCTATGAATCCTACCTCGAACCAAGAGGGAGCTACTGGCTGGTATTGAAAAATTCTGCCTCCTGTTATCAGGTGATACTTTGAATCCCCCGAATTGTTTAGGCATATACTGCTTCATGTTTTTAAAAGGATCTGAGAACATTTAGGCTTCTCATGTAGGTATTTCAGTTGGATAGGATAAATCTGGGACATGGTTGGCAGTCATTCAGATGGGATTATAACCTGGACAGGCATTGGGTGGGACAGGCAATAGAGCATTTCTGTTCTAGTCCTGATACTGCCGCAAATTTCCTATTTTACTGTGAATAACTCATGTCACCTCTTTGTGCTTCTGTTCCTTTTCTATTTCTTTGTCTTCCTTGGCTTTTTTTATAAAAACCTCATCAATGTTAGTACTGTCATATTCTGGGAATTTGTGAAGCACCTGGCACAAACATGTCCCAGTCCCCACATGGGATCAGCAGGATTCTGCAGTCCCATATTTAGGTATCTGGGAATTCCCAAAATTGAAGTTCAGGGAAACAAGAATGTTAAAGAATATTTTTCCATTCAGGCACTCTAAACTAATTTTTTGGGGCAATCTTCAAAACATATTTGTTACATTAGAGCACAGTATCCAGTTATCATACCCACAAACTGTCAGTCATTAAAAAAAAATCTCTTCCCCATGACTGGGTCCTCAACAGAAGGGTCTATGAGGTTTGTGTTGGGTAAGGGTAAGAACCAATAAGCAGCACACACATATTAGAAATGCACATAGTGCCCAATTCTGGTAATACCTGAGTGCACTGTACTGTTCATCATACTAAGCAGGTCATACTAGCTTATAGAAGTTCCTGCATCTACATTTTAGGACAGGAGGGTACCTTAGACAGAAGACAGGTGTGGCATTCAAATATCCAAACTGATGATTCAAGTGCCAATTAAATTAAAAATGCGCATCCCCAGTCTGTTGTCAAGGAAATCTTTCTGTTCCAAGCATCATACTGAATGGACACAGATATACAGAAGACAGAGAAGTCTCTGTCAGATGGGGAGATCATGGGGAAGCATTCCTGGGTTTAATGGCAATTTCAGAGAGTGCTACAAGGAAGTTTACCCAGCATAAAATGAGTCCCCAGCCAAGCGCAGCCTTCAAGTTGTATATAATGACAGTGTGTGCATTAGTAGATTTAAGGACAGCCAGTCATGCATTACTCATGGGCTGAAACATAAGCTAAACGTATAAAGAATTTGTGCCCATCAGACATAAGGATTAGACTAAACTTATTTTGCCCTCTGAACTGCCCTGAAGAGCTCCTTTAAATTTTCAAGAAGACAAGTGTGATGTCTCTGAGATGACTGTCATTCTCCCAAGAGTGAATCTATCACTTTCATCAAAATATGACTACATATAAATGGAGCAAGGAGAAAACACTGCAGACTGTAGCAGTTTTTTCTTTAAACAATCGTTTCCATGAAAGTAAGAAATCTAGCTAAATTCAGTGGAACAAATGGCTTACTCCCAAGAGACTGCAATAACCACAAGCCCTGTAGAGCCATGTTTATACTCTTACTTAGCTTAGTGAGCACGTCATTATTTTATGTTTAAAAAAAAAACAGTTTCAGCTAGCAGGACTGGGAGGTGTCCATCACGAAATACTGTGCAGCCTCCCTTTTCACAAGAGTGTTTCAAAACCTGGAAGAAAATACTGCATTTGAAGAAGGATATTGGGCTTCCCAGCGTGAGGGCTCTGTTCAGACCCTCGCTGGAAACGCAGCTTCTGGCGAGCTGGCAGCACAGCCACATTTCACGACCCAAGACAGCCAGGTGAAGCTCAACAGATATTTGGTGCTGCAGTAGCTTTACTGGAAAAAATTTGGATGTATAGGAAATGCAAGTGCTCCCCAGCACATCAGCAGTGGAGGCACATGGTTTTGAAGGATTTAAATTGTGGGCTTAGAAGTCTATGTCCCATTGCAGCTCCAGCACTTGTGCTCTACTACAGGAAACATTTTAGCAGCAGAGGCCGAGACCAGCTTGACATCTGTCCAGAATTCCCAGTGCTAATAATATTTTATTACGTTTTAAGTAACTCACAGCAAGGTTCCTAGAATGTAACTGCCTGGGACAGGTGGACACCAGACCGCAATAATGCACTGCTTTAAATTTTTTAGTAAATTGGTTCCTATATGATGCCTATTACTTTTTAATTACTATGATTATTTTACAGGTATTTCAAACATAAATTATGTCATCACAACTGTGTTACTTGTTGCTTAATTAAAATAAAGATGCCTTACATATTTTTGTCTTGGAAGAAATTCCTCCCCCATACCCTCCTAAAATTTGCACACCATTTATATAGAAATTACAACTCACAGTGGAATTGTAGCTTAAAAGAATGGCCAGCTGGCTATGACTGGGTCCTTCTTGTCTCCATAAGAGAAAAAACAGTCAGTGACTCAAATACAGGCACATTGCTAGTATAGATAAGATTAAAAACTTCTCTTGCCTTCTATTTGTCACTATACAAGGAAAAAGTAATACTATTATAAGGTGTTATGACATTCAGCTAATAAGAAATGGGATTTTCCCAGGCACACGCTCTTTTTATTTATTAAAAATGTTAGATAAAATCTAATGATTTGTTTACCAATTTGCTATATTTAATATTACCACAATTCATTTGCGGAAGAGAATAATATATAAAGAAAAAAGTTATTCTATCTAAAATAGTTCTAATTAGATGCCTACATGATCTACTGTCCAAACTGGTCAGATTATTATTTTTATATATACTTATTTAAAACTCTAATATAACAAGAATACTTTAATCTATTTTGACAATTGCAGTTAATTAGGCGAGAGCATAGAAGTACAACAGGGCCAGTATCTCAGAGGGTGTAGGCAAAGATTATTTCATGTCATTTGTTACTGAGATATATCATGGAAGTGGTTTTAAGAGTATTTGGAATAGATAATGGTGTGGGTTACTAAGTAACCCAGCAGCTACACCTGTGATGTGTCTGTTAAGGTATGCCTTTGGGACAGAGGGTTTACACTCTAAAAAGATAAAGATGGATAGTGGGTGATAGCTTGAGTAAGTGCTTGAGTGCTGTTGCTTAGCATTTGTTTATTAACACTACATATTCAAAAACATCTTTTATTCGTATAATTTGTGGCACTCTTCATTATCGTACTTAGTGCCAGAATTGTATACTTACAGGATAGAATGGCAAGCATAAAAATATTAAAAACAAAAGAGTTAAAGCCTTTATCCAGTGCTCTCCTTACAGCTATTACTCTAAATATTTACCTCCCATTGCACTGCTAGAAAATAAAACATTGTTCTTTCTATGTCCTTGAGGTTTTCAAGCTATTGTCAGATTCTATTACAAAGCTGTAGAAATGAACTGTTTCCCAGCTCTTTCCCTTGAAAAGAAATTTGAGAAATGCAGATGTATTATTAAACACTCATTTCTGCTTGTTGTGTTGTTAGTTTCCTTTTTTTTTTTTTTTTTTCCTGATTTCCATGTTCTTGGATGCAGATTTTATTATTGCCTAAGGAGATGGTTAGGCATATAATCAAGCTTGCTTGGACACTGAGAACTTGTACCTACAGTGCAAACATCCTATTATTATTATTTTTGCTTTTAGGCATAAATTACTGTTCCTGAATCACTGCAAGACATCCTGGGAGTTTAAGATATACAACTGTGATTGTAGGGTACCAACCAAGCAACAGCAACATATTTGAGTGGATGCCCAGAATTCACATGGGCAGCATCACTGAAGGCATTTTTTTAATATATTGAAAATTGAGCATGAGTATATTTATTACATTCTATGACCAATCTTATTTTAAGAAATACTGCTGAACTTTTGTAATCCTTATTTCTCTCTTATTAAAGGAACCTAATTCTTTGAAAGCTTTCCTGAATGAAGCTCTGACTAGTACGCTGTGTTATTACATATTAAAGCTTTTATTTTTGTTAGCTACTAAAGGCCTCCTCCAGTGATCATGCCTCAGATTTTATTCCCTTATTTATGTTAATTTAAGTAGATTAACGTAGTTTCTTAAATATAGATCACAAGTGGAGTATTTTTGCATGCTGAATACATTACAAGAAAAATGCACAGTTTACAAGACTGAAAATGCACAGCAAGTGTTCTTTATGTTAAGCATAGGAAAGCAAATTTGTATCTATAGGTATGTGCACTTAAGATTTGTTAGCAAGTGAATTTGCAACAATAAAGCAAAACAGAAATCCCTTCTTCACTAGTTTTAACATAAATATAGCTCAGGAAATGAAAAAGCACTGGATCAGCAATGCTTTATTCCTTTGTCAGGGATTCTGCCTCAAAGACAAAGCAAAGCTCTGAGTACCCTTCCTTCTCTCCCTGTTTACAATGTATGTGCTAGTCTGGACTTAAATGACAGAAGATTTTGTCATTGAGATACTATCTTTCTCTCAGAAAACCACAATACTGCAAGCCACCAGGTACAGAACTTCATCGTGTCTTCTCACAGTCTGTGTAACACAGCTCCACCCCAGCTCCGCCCTGGAATACAATTTGGAACTTGTTAGAATTTAATTGGTCATATTTCCATTTATACATGCACATGAATTTACTGTTGTAAATAGAACATTATTGCCTGTGTGGACAAATACTAATTCATTGTTGTCCTGTGTAAAACTTTCCATATAGAAAGAGTTTTTAAAATTACTTTTTTAATTTAAAGGATATTTTTGCATGCATATCCAGATGAGTGTAATTAAAAATAAAATAAAATGATCATGACAATATAACTCAAGAGCTTACAAGAAGACCAAACAGCTAAATTAAAGTTAATACTATGCTAAATCTGAAAAATTAGATCCATGTGTGCCAGGAGATTCTAAACTTTGAAAAAATTCATTATATTATTATTATAATATATGTATTTCTATATTACACATATTTTATATATCTTGTATATATATTGATTCTATAATTATATGTTAGAATTAATAAATGGATATCTTTGATTATGTTTTAAGTTATCTGAATGTGGTTTTTTTTTTCCTAACAAGTTATGTATTACTAACGCTACGAATTTGGGCAAAGACAGAACATGTGACTAGACAGGAATGAAGACACAGGCTCTTCTGCCAAGAAGAGCCTTTTTTAATTAAAAAATGAGTACATCAATTTTATGTAACTGTGACAAAACAATGAAAGTGTTATACAAAAATGGGCCTCTTAAAGAAAACTACTAGCAGGAGAAAGATAGAAGTTATATGGAAACATCCCTTCAAGGCAAATACTGCAACTACTAAATAGCTGACCCTTGGGCAGTATTAGGTTCAACAACATGTAAAATGATTTAACATTTTAAGGGCCTGACCCTACTGAAATCAATAGAAAGAATTTCAAAGAATTTTGAAAGCTTTGGATAAGATCCAGAAAGTAAGCTGCTCTTTCTGGGGGAGTATTTCTGCGTACCTCCTGCGCTTGGATCGTCATTTACGCTGCTGTTCAAGATGTCCTCTATCACAGTATGAATGTAAAGAACTGGTATGGAAAATTTAGCAACCAGCAATTATCTTTAATTACAGCAATTATTACAGCAATGCTGTGCTTTTCATAGGACTCTAGGTGTTTCCTCCCTATAAATATTTCATAACATCTAACCTGGCAACATGTAGGAGATTAAATGCCTTGAACAGGCTTTTCTTTATGAGAAGCATTTCAGTTTTTAGTTGTTTGTTGTTTTAAGCTTAAAGTCTACAAATAGGATAAAATATAACTAGAGCTTCTGGTCTTTCATCTATACTGATGGGGATCTTACCAAAGACTGTTTTATTACTGAACTTGTAGTCTTGTTTGATAAAGATTGTTATCAAAAGCAATGCTACATTCGGGTCAGTAAGTGAAAGAGCTTCGCTGACTGGGGGTCTCAGCTTTGTTTTTTTCAAACCAAGAATGTCCTTGAAAACATTTCTATATAACCATTAGGTTTACTGTAAATCACCAGCCTGCAGTTTTAAAGTTTAAATGCTGACAAGTTGGGATTTTGAAGTTGTTGCCAAACTGTGCCTTCACTGTCATCTTAATCACGATGGTCTGGCGTGCTAACCTCTGTGCCGCAGTGGTCGGTCTTCCCACATCTGTGCAAACCATGATACTCCACGAAACTCAAGGCGCTGCCCTGCTCTGCTTGCCCTGCGGTTAGACCCTGCACTCCTGGCTGGAGATGACGCCTAGGGTGTATTCGAGGAACCTGCTAGGCTTGCATTTAAGGCAAGTCTCCAGGAGCTCTTGGTCCCAATCAGCATGGGAGATTTTTTTGGAAGACTGCCAGAAAAATGACACAAAGTAACCGGGGGTGCTGGTGTCCTATTTCTTCCCTGTCATAACAATACATCTTGAATAACTTTGGCTTAAAAGTTTCACTGTAAAGTACAGGGAATTCATTTTCAGTCCTGTAACTGAATGGGTGTTTTCTTCCTGAAACACTCTCCCCCAAGGACAGCAAAGCTGGCAGTCTTGCCTTGTGCGAAAGGTTACTGACATCATGGCAAGTCTTTCATTAGTAAACTAGATAGAAAACATAGCTATCAAACACAGCTCCTTAACATTGGCCTTGGTTTCATGTGGCATTCGACGACACAGACCACAAGAAGAACGGTGCAAGAAAGCCTTTACTGAAAACACAATGGCTGGTTCTTTAGCCATCAGGCTCAGCCACTCCTCCAAGTGTCTCCTAGGCACTGTGGCTTCCTGTGATAGGTAGAAGACGTCTCCTGATGCCCAGCAGGCAGGCAGGACAGTCCAGCAGGACAGGCCCACCGCAGCTGCTGACACGTAGGCAGGAAGGCACACCGTGACTGCTGACACAGGCAGGAAGGCACATGATCACTGGCAACTCACGTGCACACATTCTGGCCACAAATCATGGTTACCAGATCATTACTTTCTGCCTTAGAGATCCTCTGCTGTCCTACACAGCATCACTCAATCTTGGTCCCCAACAGTTTCAGATTTTGGTAAGATCTGAAAACAGGTATTATGTAAAGAAATCCTTCTTTTTTTTCTGAACTACTAGGAGACATCGGAGTCACTGTTCGTTTTTAAATGAGTCATTTGGAATAGAAATGAATAAATAAGTGATTATTGTTTCCTTGGGAAACAACAAATTAGATTTGTTTTTTCACTTCACTTACAAAGAAGTTTAGCAATTAATAGTAATCAAATCTTTACCTTTAAGTTGTGTGCTGTATTTTTTAAAGATGAGTCTGTTTCACATATTGCAAAATAGAAATAGATGCAGAATATCAAATCTTTAACTTTTTTGTTTTCTTTTCTAGTTTAGTTTTTTAATGATAAGAGATGGGTTTTTAAATAAAATGTTTACATATAAAAAGACTGTGATTTGTATTTCTTGGAACAGAGCAGTGAATATTGAAATGATTACTGAAATATCTTGAAAACCCAATTTATTTTTTTATCTTAGAGCACAAAAGACTAAAATGTCATTTAAATTCAGAATGTTTTATTTACAAAAAGTTGATGAAATACAAAAGAAATAGGAAGACATTTTTGGTTTTACTACAAGAAAAGTTTGAATAATCTAAAACAGTTTAGGCTGTCATTGAGAAAAAAACATAGCTCTAGCAATAACTGCACACCCAAGAGCCTGTCTTCATGTCAGTTAATAACTAAAACTTAACCAACAAGAATAGTGAAAATTTCACTGGAGATTAATCCAGGTTATCCTGAATTTTCCCCTCTCTGCTACCTGTATTTTTGTCAGTATACCTAAGCATGTGTGTTACACAGTGTGAATGGTTTAGGAAAATTAATATTCAGATCTGGTATTACCTGAATTTGTGTTCTGATGTTTGTTTTGGTGTTCAAATATATTAAATATCAGAAGAAATGTTAGGGACAAATGAGCAAGAGATTTGAAAACAGATGTTCTCATGCAGCTCTCTAATCAATAGACATTGGCATAACCTCGAGAGAAAAGCTTAACTGAAATCAGTCTCAGCTGCTGGATAGAAAAATGAAAGTTTCAGGAAGCCATGGAAATACTTAACATGAAGGACAGTCCCACGAATGTTTATAAAATGAACTGCATTAAGTGCTCTTCTGAGTAGAGAAGGATCCTTTCTGGATGGTGCACTACCGATGTCGGTAACAAGACAGATGGTGCGACTCCTCTCCATATGATTAACAGACACTGAGCATATATTTGACACATCTGAGATCTGTATCTGCTCCAGGGAGGAGAGGGCTAATGTAAGCCGTATGTTCTCACTTTGACTGTGGCCTGCTATGGGCAAATGCTGATCCTTACACGATCTGAAGCTGACACGCTCCAGTACTATTAATCTGATTCATTTGTGTTTGCCTTTCATATACATTCAAATGCATCCTGAGGATGAAGGACATGTTTTTTAAAAAAGCAGAATATACTAGCCTGAGGGATGGTCTATTTTGATAGCAGTCCCTCTATTTGCCATACCAAAGTGGAAAATGATTTACTATGTCAAGCCAAAAATGCTTTGCATTTCCAGCCTTTCCCAGTAAAATATTATGCTTAATGCTCTCACTATTTTTGAAGGCATGGTCAATAAAGCTGCTGCTTGACAGGTTCTTGACTCTTAAAGCTGTTTTTCTTTTGCTAAGATCAGCAAAGTAAGATAATAAATGTCTTAAAAATAATATTCTAATGTATAATTTTTGAGATAAAGGTAGCAGGTAAAAATTTCAAGTGCTTTGAAGCTAATCGATTAAGACTCATTTTCAAAAGTGGTTTAGATACCTAGAAAATAAATTACATTGGTTTCTCATTGAAACTCAGATACAGGCATCAGGCTCCCTTGATTCTCAAGTCACTCAATTACTGCTAGTCATAGAGCAATGCAACGCCCAGCAACTAGATACCTTCTGACCTGAGGGAGCTGATCACAAAACGATGGGGTGAAAGGGAGGGAGAGGTCCCTAAGGAAGGGATCCTGAAAAACAGTTAGGTGGAAACTTGTCAGGGCTCATCAGTAACGATGCTGCCTTGTGCAGTGTCCATGAAAAATCAGGGAGTGTCTCCTTTCTCACAGTTGTGTGGTTTAATTATCAGATTACAGGCTGTTCTGGATTAAGACACTGTCAGTCTTTCCTCACGGAGTTGTTCTTCTCAATACAATTAACTAAATATTTACCAGCCCAGAGATACAGCGATTGACTTGTGACTCTTCTCTGAAATGCAGAGTTCCTGAGTAAGTTTGGAATTCACTGTCACACGGTCTGATCTTTGAAAGATATTTTTATATGTTGTGTTATAGTTAGCTGAACAGTCCTATTTAACTTAATAACTAAAGTTAAACAAGCGTGTCAATTTTTGTAGGGCTGGAGCCTAAAAGAATGAGAACAATGTTCATTGAAATAGATACTATTCTTTTGTTACTAATCCTCAGAGTTCATAATCTAGCCAAAGCTAGTTAGTTAAGTTTTACTCAGGCTTCCTTGGAAATGTTACTTAGAGGTCTGCTTAGCAAAATTCAGTGTATTGCATTCAGTTCTGCTCCCAGGTAAGTGGATGCTACCTTCAGGGCTGGCAGCTGTGGCAGCCCAGCATTTTCCTGGAGGACAAGAGAAATGGCCAAGAGCCTGGTATCTCCCCCATCACCTCTGGGCATTGGTAAGATCAGAGCCAAAGTTTCTGATAAACAGGATCCTGATTAGGCAGTATGCCTATGTCCTGGTGGCAGCATGGTCTGTTCCTAGAAGTGTCAGCTGGCTCTGAGCAGCCAGCCAGGTATTGGCTGTGACTGCACAGCTGGGTCATCTTTCACAGCAGAGTTTCCTTTCTTTTGGACTGAGATCACTGAGACACAGTAACTGTGTAGACACCTTATCATAAATGGGAGATTTTCCTGGATTAAATCTTTCCTTTAAGAAAAAATAACAATTCCAAACAGTATAAAACCCCACTTAGAAGCTGCTTCACACATTGCAGTTGTTTGAGCATGTGATTAGCCTCACCCCTTCACCCAGACATACTGAATACAGTTCAGTTGCCTAGACTTTCCTACACACATTTATTGTTCTCAGCTCAGCTTTAAAACCTACTTCTTTCCAACAAAAATGTCCCAAACTTCTGGAAAGCGTTTGTGTGGTTTGGGACTACTTAGCCTTCCCTATATCCTTGTTAGCTCCTCCTGGTTTCTGCCATCTGATCCACACAGGCAGATGCCCCTTACTCTTGGCCAGATGTGCCTTTCCTCCACTTGGATTCTCTCCCTAGACCGCAGGCCATCTCGTAAGAGGAAACTATAGACAACAGCCCTTCACTGGCTAAATGGTGTTAAAGGTGATTTTAACACTGAGTTCATAGACATTAAATTCATTATGCTGTCAGACTTTGTCATTAATTTCACAGAGAATATAAAAACAAATATTAAAAAAGGATGCGGTGTTTTTTTCAAGGATTGCATCCAAACCAATATCCCATATCAGTCAGCACATGAATAATATCTGCTTTGAGAAAAAATATTGAAGACCATTCTGTTTTTTCTACCTGAGCAATCATCATTGCTTTGTCTCTCAAGGCTACTGGCTAATTATTTTTTATCTACCCCATTGCAGGAATAACATTCTATAGTACATGACATTTCAGAATTTGATCAAGGAGAATTATAATGTCCAGAGTAAGCAGCAAGAATACACATTGTCACTATGAAAGCACCCAGTGCCTAAAGAGTTATAGAAGCTGTGACCACACCACAAAATATTTATCAGTCAATATGCTGAGTTCTTTAGATTCTTTGTCAACAGTGCCACAATACAGGTTTCCCATGACCGAAGGTGGTGGATTTTGACTCATTCTAAGGAATGCATACTCATTGCCATGGCAAATTGAATGTATGTGGTGCAGTGTGTGTCTCAGAGCAATTCATTGTATTCTCTGCTCCCTGACATCTCACAGAGCAGCTGAAGTTGTCTTTCAGCTAGTTGGCATCTTTTTTTCTTGTTATTACTCCTATTGGCAGAAAAACAATAAAACCAAAATCAGTGTTGGAGCAGTCCAAGAACTAAAGCTGTGTGATCTCAGCTCAGCCTAGTGCATGGGAAATCAAGCATTGCTCGAAACCATTCTCTTGGCATGTGACAGGATACAGTTGTGGCATGAAAGACAGATAATGATTTAATTGGACTGGAACATAATTTACTTTGTCCTTTCACCAGGAACACTGCCAGTCACCCCAGAGCACAGTGTGCTTCATGCATCAAAATAGGCTTCCCTTAGCCTCCCTTTTCAGAAATCATGAGCCACCTAAAGTGGTCATGATTTATTTGTCTCTCCCATCGCCTCCTAATGACTTAGCTTCATTGTGAGGTTTAGATGGCCAGTCCTGTCTTACTGCCTTGGCCTGATACAGTTTCAGGGAACCCTGCTGACCATACTACAACTGCTGTTCAAGTTAAAGTCTGACTCTTGCTGGAAGAGCTGCTGCCAGTATTCCTCCATCCAGGAGATCAGAGCCAAGTGGCCCTTCACTGCAGTATCCATGGATAGCTGCTTACCATTTCATGGCGCAGAAACTCCCTCTCTTTCCTTCTTGTAGATGATTTCTGAGCTGCAGGAGGGAATGCACCCAGCCCAAGTTTTCTCATCATCTGCTAGAGCAATAGGCAGTAGAAAAACACGGGTGTCCCTATCGCTGGCACAGACTGAGGCAGAAGGGATCCATGCAAGGCACCAGTCACCTATAAAGACATACAAATAATCAGTACATTATTCCTGTGAAAAGAGGAAAGCCTGTGGGATAAAATATTCTAGAAATCAGTTGTATTTGTTTCCCCAGCAATTTGTTATTCTTTAGGATATTAATAGAGATAAGCCCATTTCTCTGTAAGAAGCTATTAACCCTGACCTTAAGCAGTGAAACATTAAATATGTAAGAATGTAACAGTACTAGACTTAAAAAAAAGTAAAACACAGACATACTAATGTTATAAGGCAAAAATAAGATGTAACTATCTCAGCTATCACAGTTTCAGCTTTGACAATAAAGGCCATTTAGTAGTTAATACTTTCAGGGCTTTTTTTTTTTTTTTTTTTTTTTTTTTTTTTTTCTTCCTGAAAATCTGAATTGTCACAAAATGACTGATTTCTTAGGATGGTTTTTACTCATGGGTTGTGAATCAGTCCATGTGCAACTCCTGAAGGGTTCACAAAAGGCAGTGGAGAAAACATGCATACTGTTTTAGGCTTAAATTGGGATATACCAGGATCTACAATTTTTAGGTGTCTGCACATTGCTATACCTGCTGTAGCATCCATACCATATGTAAGTATAAACAGAGGCAGATGTGGGTTGTAAGATGCCAGAATTCAAATGATATGACTAAGCTGAAAATATGAGAGAATTATTCCAGTTTGATCTGTGTTAACTGTGGTAATGATGGGTTTGTGATCTTACAAGCTCGTCCATTACATCAAGTTTAAATACAGCTCCCTTTCCCAGGTTCAGCCTAGCCAACTTTAGACGCTTAACTAGGGCAGCTAAGACAAGACACAGTCACCCAAGTTGTCTAATCTAATTATCTGCAGGCATCAGTTTACTCCACTGAATATGTAAAAAGTCCCTATGACTTTGCGACTGGACACCAAACTTCTAGATGGCTAAAAGTACTAAAACATCGGTCCTACCACTTATTCTTTAATCACATAAAATTTTTTTTCTACCCTGACAAACTTACTTACTTTATTCAGCATACAGGAGGAATAAGCAGAAGAACAGGCAGTTGCCAAGAAGAGGAAATGTTGCTGTTTCAGCCACTGTAAGTCACAAGAGATGGGATCTGTTTCTTGCTTGTTCCTGAAGTTACTGCGTTGTGTCACACTATCATCCTGACTTTCCAAGCCTTACAAGATTAACTCGTTTTATGAGTACTACTTAATGGAGCAGACATAGTGAGTGTTTACCAGTGAATTGCTTTCTCAGAAGCATTGTATGCATGTTTCCAGGTATATTGTATAAGGATCTTTCCACTTGAGGCCAATGACAATTAAGGTCTTGCTGGATTGATCCCTCTTCCTTTTTAGAAAAAAAGGTGTTTACATTTTGAAAAGAGAAAGCAATATCCGTTGTTTACAGTAAAATGTTTTCATGTGGGTGAAAGTATGTGAATTTAAATGCCATTTATACATTTCTTTGAAATATTTGTCTTTTTATTGACATATGTTCCTTGTGTTTATTTCCATGTGTTTCAGTTCATTTTAATTACTTGTTTTTTACAGCATGCAGAATACTGGTGAGTATACATTCTCAGACAGATATCTGTGCTACGTTTCACTGGTAGCTTGTATAACCAATTTGACTGTAACATTTCTGTTACTGTTGAAATTGATGTAATTTCCATAGACTTAGTAGTGTAGCCTGAGAGCTGTTATGTTTGTATGGAAAACTGGAATTATGGGCCAGTCCTGAAATCTTTCTAAAGTGAGTGATTTGTTATCCCAAACAATGACATCATAGATACACAGAATAATTCAGATGGGAAGGAACCTCTGGAGGCCATCTAGTCTAACCTCCTGCTCAAAGTATGGCCAACTTTGAGGCCAGATTTAGCTTCAAAATTAGACCAGTCTTAGCTTATGCTGAAAGGCATTGCTCTTTTCATTCCTCCATTTTTCCCACTTTTATACATTCTGTGATGACATCATTTTCACTGTTCACATTGGAAGCTCCTGACTGAGTGACTGACAGAGTATGGAGAGAATGAGCTTGGCAGCATTCCAGATTTACCATCTAAATTCTTGATTTGTGATTCCTTCATCTTAGGTATCTTCAGACAGTGATTTATTCCATCCTAAAAGCATGAATCTAAACTAGATGGGACACATTTATTTCTACATAGATAGATCTCCATAGAGATCTTCCTCTCTCTCTAAAAAACTGTATTGGAGAACTAACTTCAAACAAAATTCTAGCTCAGAAATGGCCAAATTTAGGTAAAATGAGTTCCATCTCTGTTGTCTTTACACTCAGAGGTAGATGGGAGCCCCAAGTGGGGTTCTTCTGGGAACTGGGTTTCCTTCTGCTCGCAGGTGGCTGTGCTTAGAATACAAAGAGCTCCTAATATGAAGCATGAATTCTCGCCAGTGCAAGTGGAAGCAAAATCAACCTCTTAGTAATTATTTTCTTTGCTAGAATGTGAGATTTATTTTATATCCATTCTCTCTTCTGTGCAAAGTGGCTTGGTGGCAGCCAAAAAGGCTTAAGACAGATTAGACCCAGTCTTGTGCTACAAACATTTATTTTCAGCTGGAGATTCAAAATGTTCTATTCAGCAGGCTTTAAAATAACTCAAAATGTTGTTCTGTGTCTTTGATGTATGAAGTCTGAAAAAATATGTTTGGCAACTTTATCTGATTATTGGATCTTTGTGGTCTGATACACTCTAGGATGCAGAGTTCAAAAGATGTTTCCATTAGAGTATATAGGTAAACCAGGAATTGTCGGATTTAAGCAGACCAGTTACCCATTTTCCTGTCTCCAGGAGTGGAAAGTATTAACAACTTAAGAGAAATGTGCCAGAAGACTTAAGCAGAGAGAGAGATCCATATTGTGTATAACTGATCCTGCAGTCGTGTTGTATCTAATTCCCTAACCATGTCAACTGGCCACTGAAGAATTGCTTTGTAGATGAACAAATGATTTTTTAATTTTTCTAAATAGTTTACTTGAACAACTCCCTGTGCTAATGATTTTTTATTTAAATTACTGGTTATTGGGGAAAACCACATTTCATTTTCTCAATTTAGAAGACTGCCTTTTCATTTTATTGCATGTCCTATTCTTAGTCTTTATTCCTTAACCAGGAGCAGCTGCAACTTAGATTGATAGGATACTGAGCCTAAGAACAGACCACTTTGACATAGATGTTGCTGTTCATGAACTAAATAGGTTATTTGGTTGCTACTTTTTTGTTCATGTCCAGTTAATCAATGTGATCAAACTAAAAGGAAAGAAGTCTGATAGGACTTGGAGAGAAGAAACAATCCTTATTTATTCTTTCTTCCTACTATATTCCCTCTTCAAATCGGCTTTCCTTTTTATATTCCTGAGGGCTCAGTTGGTAAGATTTGATGTGGTAAAATACCCTATATAGGTGCCCATATTCTAAGTTAGTTTGTTTCATCTTTTAATTCATTCTTTTTTTCCTGATTCTTTTTCCAAAACCTTAGCCTGATCTAAAACATTTTCAAAAGTATTTGACATGTTCAAAGGGTCAAAACAATGTCACTGAAGTTTTTCATTACCTTAGGCATTTTCCCCCTTTAACTTGCTTTTTATTACTTGCATGTTCTCCTCCTGCACCCTTTCCCTTTGCTATCAACCTTTCTCTTTTTCATCATTTCCATGCCTCATTCTCCCCTTTTAGCTGAGATCCCTTCTCCATGGTTTTAAATGTTGTAATAAGGAACAAAGCCTTTACCCATGTATTTTATAAAAGAATTATTTGATTCTGGAATGAATAAATTACAAATTGGCCTTTACTTTGTATTTCTGGTTGACTAGAAAATCTTTCACTTTTTATTAAAACCCACTGTTCTGTGGAACTCTGCCTTGTCTGAGCTCAGTAACCACTTTCCCATAGCTTCAATTCTCAGTTTTGGGAGTGAGGACCTTCTTGAAAAAGGAAAGTTTCATAGCTCTTCTGCATATGAAGTGTTTTTGAGCCTTCTTTGTTGTACTGGGAACTTGAAGGTCTGGAAAGCAGCCCACCTTTTCCCATTATAGTAACACTTTCTACCAAAGAAATATTAATTCTCAAAGTGGAGGACATAACCTCTTTTAGTTCAGTGCTAGAGAGCCAAGGCCAGACAGAAGTTGAACCATCTCTCAAGAAAAGACAAGATGTGATTGCATTACAGGCTGGTAGCAGTCAAATTTGTCTAATAGTAAAGGTATTGTACCTATTCCCCAAATAAAATCAGTCAGGAAAAGATTTTGTATAATTACAGAGAGTATACTTGCAAACATTTTGCACTTCAATTTTCTTAGAACTCTTGAATAAAGTGCTCCTTTTTTTTAAAAAAACAATATACCTAATATTGAGTGTTACACAGTCTACTGCCATGGCCTCTTTTTGGATGAATCTTCACAGAAACTATCATGTGCTTTTTAAAAGATCAGGCGAGGGGTTTCTACTGAATGATTAAGCTCCTAGACAGTGTTGTACTGTAGATAAACAATGTCACAAAAACTATTTATAATATGTTTTGCTGTATAGTAAGCTTTACTGAAAAGAAGCCAGATTTTTTGACTATCCAAAGCTATGCTTTGGTATAGGCCTATTAGGAGATTTTTTGCAAGAGTTTATATTAATTGCATTTTAGCATTTTGAGCTCTGTTAAAACAAAAAAAAGAAAAATGTGTTAAATTAAAATGAATTGTTAATAAAATAGCACTAAAAACCCCATTCCTCTGTTTTCTGCCCCATCAAAAAGAATAAAAAAATCCTCAGAGTGACTTTAACAGACAATAAATAGAGATAATTATTAAAGATACTGTCAGATAGTGGAAAATCATTTGCAGGAAGCTTTTCCAACATCTCTCCAACACTAGACTTGCTGTCTGTCCCACATACACTTTGATGATTTCAGTCATTCGAGATACTCAGTATACTCAAAAACAGTAAACGAGGGATCAGATCATGTGACACTCCAATTCACAGCCAGATTAAATTGGGAGTGCTGGTGCCAGACAAGGTAATTAATGAGCGTGGCCATTTGTTATGTATTGCAACTGTTGACTATATAAGTTGGTTTGCTTGAGGAAAAACACTGCACATAGCTGCTGGTGGTGATAAATGGTGCTTATCAGATACCTTTGTCTACATTACTCATATTTTCCCCATTACTCCATCTTAATTGGGATTTCCATTAATGTTTCAAACATTCAAGGAGGCCAGAGAGTTGCCACTGAAAAAACAGAACAAAACAAAAAAACTCATTGACTTCAAGTCCTGTAGAAATACTTCCTTTTTTCCTCTGAATGTCAATCCCTTTTCCCAACCATGGAAATGATGATATAGGCTGTGACAGCTTTAACAGGACTAGAAATAGCATTAGAAAATGAGAATTACCCTTGGAATAAGTAAATAATTTATTCTAACCTTGGAAAATCACCATGTAAGAACTTGCAAAGCTGTTGCATTGGTGAAAAAAAGAAACCTACTATGGAAAAATTATTGTGTTTGCTAATTTTTTTCTTTTAATGTTATTTCAGCTCTGAAAGACCTTTAGCTAATATGCCTTGCTTTTAGAGCAGAAAAGTAGAAACTACATGAGTTACACTTTATGTGATTGTATATCTATATGTTTATATGTTTAAATGGCAGTATCAGATTTGATGCCAAAGCTCTATGGACTCTAAGCTGCAAGTGATACTTAACTTCACTGACTGACCTAAGTTATTTTAACTAAGCCATCTGAAGGTTCATGTAATCATCCTACATTAATTCGAATAGAAGCTTCATTCCAGGAATAAACTCAGACAAATGTCCACTTCCCAGAAACTCAGACAAATGCCCACTAAGATCTTTGGAAGCTGGAACGCTACCACTGCAGTCCTGTGTTCATCAGCACCAGTGGGACATGGCGCATTGACATTGCTTGGTTAGCGCCAAGCACACAAACCCTGAGGAGGAGCGTAGCAATGCAGCCTGAACAGCTGCAATGGGGTATTACATTTAGAGCTGGGCAGAGCCTTCACAGCTATGGCAAAAGGCCCTTCTCTGACTTGGAGATCCCTTGTCTTCTCTCTCTCTTGACATCAAGGTCCTGTTTCACTGTATTTGGGTTTGAGAGACTTTCTAAGAAATGCTTTCTGGAATAGCTTTCTCGTGGGCAAGCTCCCCTCTCCATCCCAGTCTTATTTCTCAGGGTCAGCTACTCTGGTGGCTCAAAGTTTAAGTGACTGAAAAAAGGGGTATGATAAGAAGTCCTGGGAAAATGTAATGACTGATAACATTGAAAACCGAGCCTAAAATGGCATATAAACTAATCTAACTTGTCTTTCTCAATTCCACATTAACTAAGATGGGGTTTGTTTCCAATTTTTCATTTCTTTCCTTCTTTTGGTTTTATTTTGTTTTGTTTTTTAATAAATTGCTTAAATCTAACTCGTATCTATTTAAAGAACTTCCGCTGTTAAGGTATGGGGAGCTGAAACTGATTTTGGCCAAAACCTATGAACATTTTATAAGTAACTTTAGTTGTTGAGCATCTGGGATTGATCACACTGAACCTGTGGTAAAAAGAAAGTATTCGATGAATCCCAGATGTTTTAATATGGCACTGCCTCACAGACTAACTGGATCATGATGGGAAACAAATGAAAGGTAAATGCTTTAAAATTAAAGAGCTAAGTGGGTTTAAATGTAGGAACTTGAAGGTGGTGGGGATGGTGGCACTGTGTCCGAGTAGGTGTGAGATCTCCATTTGACTGTTTCCAAGTGTTGTAATTTCAGACACACGTTAACCTAGAGAAAAACATTTAACATTGCCAGTGAAGATGGTCTTTGGATCCAGTCTCTCTGACTGGTACATGTGCTACAGCCCAGCATTCTACAGATGAGCAGGCTAACAGTTTTCTAACAACCTTCAATGGAAAACTAATAGATGCAGTAATACCAAGGATAAAAAGAGCAAAGCAGAAGTGCGATTTAGATGATGGGGTGGTGAATTCTCATGCTTTCTTTCTAGCATAATATGAGATAGAATAGCAAATTGTTAAAAAGGCACACTGCAAATCTGTTAAATTCTCTTTCCTGCAACTGGTATGTGAAAGCATAGTAATATCTCTGCTGTATCATTTCTCTCTTTTGGGCTATTTTTTCATCCATGGTTTTGGCTAAGCCAGACATTTCAGTGCTTCGTAAAATAATCTGACATTTAATCTTCTTCTGCTTTCCTATCTCCAACCGACTTAAAGTGTGAGAAAAATGTTTATGCATTGAGAAGTTTGTTGTTGCTGCAGGCAGGAGAGTTGTCCATGCTTTTTGCTAGTACAATGAACGTGGAGAGGGAAAGCGTCTTTTGTTTCACTACAGTGGTTGATCAATCAAAGTATAATTGTTATCTTGACAGAATTGCTTTGCAGGCATAAACAGCCAGTACTCGTGCTTTAAAGTCCATGATTAAACTCCTGCAGAGTTATTAAAAAAAAAAAAAGACAAGGAAGAAAAGGCATTACCTTTGACTAAATGTTGCAATTCAGGCCAAAAGGGAAAGGAGGGGAAAGATATCATTTGAAATAAAGAATAGTTTTCCAGTGCTTGTGCTCAAGATTAATTTTAGCTGGAATGCTAAGTAGAATTTAATCCTCAAGTGTGGGCTGGTAAGTAGAGGCAATAACAAAATTCTGTTCCTTTTCATTGGAGGTGAATTTATGGTAGCATGGCTTAAGATGCACTGTGGAAATCTCTCTCAAACTCAAGCATATTTATTTCCTCAAAGTAATCCGTGTTTATTTCTGTTTGCTCCATTCTTATGTGGGACTTGCCACCTATTGCTGCCTTAGTTGTCCATATCACTTTCTTTTTTTCTCTTTTGCCATTGGTTGAACCCTTTTCATTAGTGTGTTATTCGCAGCCATAAATAATGTGTATACTGTCCTCTAAGTGTGAGCATGTGTGCATGCAAATTTGCTACCCTGCAGAGTAGTACTGAAGAGAGATTTTTAACATCATATGAACCAGTTTCATTGGAAAAGTACGTGCTGCATTATGGAGAAATAAAGTGTTTCATTTTCTTCGATGGGAATATACCTGAGGCCTCCGCCTACAGAAACAAACACAAGTCCCTTTTCACGGCACAGCATTTTATTCTGAGAAAAAGTAATTAGTTTTGTGGTTTTTCAAATACTTAATTACCTTTAAGATGTCTAAAATATTGAGTACTTTTTTCCAGCTAAAATACAAGAGTGTATATACTCAAGACAACTCTTAAGGTAAATGTTATCTATGATTTAAATTGGATTAAAAAACACAAAAAGGATACATTTCAAACTGGTTTAAAGTCTTGATCAACATTCTGAGAAGTTTAAAACTAATTTATTAAAAACACATAAATTAATAGTGGCAACACAAATACAATGTGAAGAAAGACTTTATATAATATAATGTTAAAAATCCTGCTACTTTAGAAGAAACATTAATAAGGATCTAACCCGAACTGACAAAGGCAAAATAATTCATAGATTACTGTTACTTTGAACTAATCTTGCCCTTTTTTTTAAGGTTTCTGCAATAGTGAATGATATTTTACCATTTGGCATGGGATGTCACAGGTACAACAGAATGTAGTGTGTGGGAATTTGTTTCTTTATTACTGTTTGGACCCTCATAGGAACTTAACAACATAACCATGGCTGTGGTGAATCAGGCCACAGGTTCTTCTAGCCCAGGGTCCTGTCTCTGACACTGCCAGCAGCAGTTGTTTTAGAAAAGAGAATAATAACAGAGCAAGCATAAAGTGATAGTTCCCATGGTATATCCTCCCAGCTGCTGGCAATCTGTGATTTAGAGAGATCCTGAGCCGGAGGTTGCAGACCTTCATAAACTTGTTATGTTTAATAACCCTCTGTGGACTTTCACATGATTGTGAAACCACTTTCTGAAACCATTTATATGTTTGGCATCCCGTACATCTCATGGCAATGAGTTCCGTAGTTGAATTAGGGATTTTGTGAACAAATGCTCCTTCTGTTTGTTCTTAAACCTGACTCCTGATCATACGCATTTGCTTCTTCCTTATTCTTCTAATATAAGGAACAATAAGCATTCATTCACTGCTTACTGTCTTCTCATTCATGCTTTTATGTTGTCTCTACTCATATCTCTCCTTAGTTGTCTCTTTTTGCTGAGTTTTTGAGGTTTTGACTAGTCTCTGCTTCCACAAAAGCTCAGAGTTCTCTGTTTCTTAAAAATGGATTAATCCTACTTACCTGTCAGAACTGACCTGAATTGTCTAAGTTACTATCTTGAACTCTTGTCATTCCTGGAGAGCATCTCCATACAGTGATTAAAGTTAGATGTGGTTAAGTCAGATCTTGAGACTTATTAAAGTTAGATGTGGTTAAGTCAGAACTTGAGACTTAAGTTTCAAACTGAACATGAACACTGAGCATGCAGATGATGTATTTTCACAGCTCCTGACAAAGACCCAGTATAATGAACAGGACACAAGCGTTGTATTTTCTTTGGTATCTGGGAATGAAAACTCTGTAACATTTCTTATTTTAAAGTAAATAATCTTTTAGGCCTTCAGCTATGATTCTTTGCTGTGTTATAATTTATTCATGTAAGAAAGAACCTCAGATTTGCTTTAAGCGGCGAGTCTGTTCTGACTAGATGATACCAGTCTTAAAAGAAAGTGCGCTTGAGATGTAGATGCTCTCTAGAAAATGAGTATTCTTTTCAAGTTTGTTGACGCACATAGTTGTGCACCGCTTTACTGAAATCAGTGGAGCAGTGTTTATTTGCAGCAACTACAAGTCTAGCTAACTTTTTTTTCTGTTTGTATAGCTATTATAATGTGATAAAGAAAAGACTAGTTGACCAGTAATATATTTAGCATACCAGTATTCTCTGCTAGGCTAGGAATTAGAAAAGGTATCTGTGGTAGTAGTGTGTTGCTGATCTAGGGGCATTTAAGGTGTCAAGAGGCTGAGGTACAAACACAAGTGTAAGATGTCAACATTAAATACATAGGCTTTTTCAACAGAAGATAGTCATAGTGTCAATGAACCATCTCGGTTGAAAGCCTAGGCTCTTTGGTCAATAGAAAATGGCAGACCTCTTGGGCAGACAATACAGACCACCAAAATTAGGAGTTCCATTGACTATATACGGAACTTAGATACTAGCATGGGTAACTGGAGTTAGAGAATATAAATACTTCCCCAATATATTAAAATACTTGTGTTAAATGCTATAATCAGTTTGAATTGGAAGGATTTGAATTCCTATTTTTAAGTGCCACATCATCAGTGAAAAAAAAATTATATTCTATTAGCACTAACAGCACATGTTGCCTCCAAAACAGAAAGCCATTTAGTTTTCCTGACATCAGGGAAATAAAATCTGAAGTGCAGTGCAAAAATCACCATGTTGATGAAAGCTCTGAGGTTTTTGTAAAAAACTGAAAGCAAAAACCCAAGAGTTTATAATTAATCATTGGCTATTAAATGCTGTCTGTTGTAATATCTGGAAAATTACATAATTCTGGAGTAAATGATCTAAGTGGAAATAATTATCTGCATATGTAGCATTCAGCTGCACAGTGAACAAACTGATTGCTGTTTTGATGCAGCAAAGTGGCACCATGAGCACAATTCATTTGTGGAAGAAAAGAAACAACTGAATGACAGCCAGATGGATGAAATGTACTGAAATAATTTGGGTGAAGGAGGTGTGAGACCTGTGGTCATTTATAAAAACAGTGACACAAATGCAAAAGGAAGTTCAATATTTGTAAGTGAGGAGTTAAAGTAGTAGGGATGCTTCATTACTATTATTTTTAAAATGTTGTTAAATCATCCTGTTAGAATGTTGTCTATTTGGCATGATACAATCAGAAGCAGGAATGTATTCAAGTAGATTTATACAGAAATAAACATTAAAATTCTGAGAAGTACATAACTGCCAAGGGGCTAATATGAATCCCAGCATGTAGATACATAGCACGAAGCAGAGGGTTTGCCCAGAAGAAAACCACAACTGCAGTGTAGTGCTCTGCAATGCAAGGGCCTTTGCAAACATAGGGTTGAATCTGATGGTGATTCAAGTACCAAACCCAAAGCATTTACCTTCTGGTTCTCTGTTTTCCTGAGTGAAAATCGCAACAAAATGCATTTAGGAATGAAGTCTTGCTATAAAATTTATGGAGATATACTCTCAAAAAGATGTCAAAAACACCCGCATGTCGCCTAAAGTCAGGACAATCATAAGGGTATTCATATCTGAAACACTCACACTGCCTTTAGTCCAGTTTTAAGCTAGTTACCTGCTTCTATAAAGGCTATTTGGATATCCCAGTTCTGCTATGTAGATAGTCCACCTGGGAGAGGTGCATACCTCTGAAGGCCTCCAAAGAAGCCTAAGCTGGGACTCAGCCCTCTCCATAGGAACCGTGGTCACCTTATGACGGTGATGCATTTGATATACAGTCTAAGTAGCAAGCTCCTTAAAGCCAGCCAACATAGCAGTAGTCAGAAGGCTGCTTGCTATATTGCTGAAGAAGACAGCTCTGTACCCATGAGGGTTTCAGAAAGCTGAATGATGGCCTGCTCCATAACAGTCGTGAATGCTTGCCTAGGAAATGGGACAGAAGAGTTATAGCTTTCCTCAGACTGAGGAGTTTGGGTCCAACTACCAGAAAAGTACCCTAATACTCAGGCTGCAGGGTTTGTCTCTGTATTTACTGTGGCTACTATTTACTGTTGCATATGAAACACTCCTTAGAGCAGAGGTGAAAATGCAGGACTCATAAGAGAGGTGGCCTTCAAAGTGAATCCAAGTCAACTGCTTCTCATGTAAATGCTTCAGCAGCTATATTCAATGTTTATACACATATGTCTATATGTGGTGTATGCATACATATATATATGTACATAAAAGACTGTCATTATCTCTCTCATTTTGTTGTTCTTAATTTACATGATGCAGATTCAAATATGAACACAATGATTAAAATTAAACATGTCAGTCTTTGCAGGGTCACATTTTTAAAGACGCTTCCAAATTTTGCATTTGCATTTCTTCAGCTCATAAGCAATTTCAAAATATTGTTATGCTTAGAGTGGGTCCTTAGAATCGCATAGTATTTGAAATGAAAAAATGTGCACAGTTCACTTTCTACAAAAAAAGTTGCACTGTTTCCACTAGATACTGTCAAAACAAAGTAAAGCCAAACCTCTAAAATGCACAGTGCACTACTCAGATTAGGCCAGTGTCAAGGTTTCTGTGCAAAGCCGCACACAAAATCAGAACAATGTGATGTTAACGTGATAGTACTGCTGCTGCAAACAAACCTATACTGCTGGTGCTGCAGCCCGCTTTACAGTGAAGGGTTGCCAATACTGTTGCTGCCTTAAAATGTGAAGGTTTCATTAATGTGTTCCTTGAAACAGTAACCTTATCCATTAGGGATTATTTTTCACTTGCTGGAAGACTGGTTTTTCTATTAATGTGTGATTTCTATCATTATGGATTTTAATTAAGTTTACCTTGAAAGTAAAGATGAGAAAGTATTCCTGGCATGTCCTCCTGAATTAAAAGAAGTGTTTATTTGACAGCATGCCAGATTTTACTGTAACATAGATTTTTGTCATTCTGGGTTAAACTTTCAAGTTTAAACTGCCCTTGTAGCTTTCCATTTTAAATCTCTAAGTGTCAGATAGTTGAGGTAATACTCCTAGTTCTGCTCAGCTGATCAGGGAAAATGGACTTTATTAACAGTAAAATATAACTTATGTTTCAAGAGCTCTGGCCTCTGTGAACACTTGGAGAACTGAGCTGTATGTAGACTTTCTATATTTCCAGATAGTTCACCATAAGCAATGAAATCATGCTGCATTTCAATGATTTCTTTAAATTTGCATTTCTTACCCTCCAGCAATATTGACGCTGGTAAGTTTTCACTTGCAAATTATGTAAGTGCAGAATTTATGTTTGTTTTGTAAAGTCTTTGAGATATGCATTGTCTTCTTGCACTTTCTGCTGTGCCCAGCATAATGATGCCTTTATTCTGACTGACTTTTACTTTTACAATACAAGTTATCTCTACTATATTAAATTTCTTAGGGCAACTATTACATTAGCGCATGCTGCTAAACAGTGTTTTGATTGTTTGTCTTCTTTTCCACTATAACCCCCCTCCTTCCAGCCCCAGTTTCCAAGCAAAGAGTTAAATATTTATTCTCCTTGGTTGGTCTATTAATCCACTGTAATTTCTGCTATATAAATATAGAAGGCATTCTGAGGCAAGACTTGTCATTATGTTATTTGATTGCTCAGTGTTTAAAGAATTAGACTGAAGGTTCCTGCTAAAATAGCAGTACAAAAATAAACCATCATGGCAGTGATGTATCCCTTCATATCCATGGCTCTTGACTGGTGCTTCTCAAACAAGACGTACCTCTGATGTTGAGCATAGTCCTACATCTTGCTTTCCATAGATACATGCTTTGTCAAGTGGACAAGGCGAACAGAAGATTATTTCTTCATTTAACTCCTTGCTGGGAATGGTAAGCATCCCTGTAGTAAGTGGAAGTCTGCTCAACAGTTGTGAACAATTAGGTGGAACAGAGAGGAAGCTATCTTTGGGATTTGCATTTAAATTTTCATTTTTTCAGACTGATGACTTTTCTCTGGATTGCAAAGGCAGATCTATCACCAAGAGCTTGCACTTAGCATGCCCTTCAAATGTGCTGTCATGGAACCACTACAAGGAGGAAAAACCTTTAAATAAACAGTTCAAAGGGTTCTTTAGATTTACATTTACCACTGTGTTGTATTACTGGCATGATTTACTTTCACTCAGGCGGGCTAAATGACATCATTATTATACTGTGGGAGAAAGAAGTAGGTTTAAGTTGGAAATGATATTGTACAGCATCTTATCAGCAGTATTTATGAAAGTATTAATATTACATTGGGAAAAAATTTAGCTGAAATCCTGAAAAATGTGTTTTACATTATAAATTTCCATAAGCCATTGACAGTGAGCAGCCTTAGCATTTGGCACAATGTTTTTCTCTCTGCAATCCTGTTTATGGCACAAGAACAAAAATCTTGTGTACCATATTTTCATGTTCTCAGATTTCTTTATTATTGACTGATATATTTATGGCATATGACTACACATATGTGTGGATGACTGTATAGATAGCTACAAAGAAAAGTATTTAATTCAGTCCTTCAATCTGCAGCTAGGTTTGTTGAGAAAAATACCCCAGACCTTTTGAAAGTACAAAGTTTTTTCTCCTTTTTTCTCCTCTTTTTGAAAACAAAAGGGAAATTCAAAGAAAAAGGATATATTTTCAGCAGTAACTTTTCTCTTCAGAATGAATTTTTTTCCTTTTAGAATGAGGAATGTAGTATGTCTAATTATTGAGACTGCAGTAGTACAGTTACATATGTTGATGAAATAAAGTAGCAAAAAGAATTTACTTTTCAAAATCAAATTTACTAAATATAGCTGGTATTAGAGATGGGTTTATGATGCATACTAAGATACTTAATTGTATATTTCACATGTTTCTAGTATGGAGGAAGATTTAAAAAGCTGAAAATAACAGTATTACCATTGGTTTATAAAACAGATGCTAAATAATGGAAATGTAGAAAAAAATACTGTTTTCAGGGAAAATCTTGGAGAATAGATATGAAATAATTTCATATATTTTATTTAGATAATCAGAACAGCACAATATTGAAGACCAACAATAATTCTGAAATTCAGCACAAAACCTAACAACAGTGATATCTGTCTCATGCTGTACAATTTGATATTACTTAAATTCATATACATATTATTATAGAAAGCATTTTGAAGGTTTAAAAGGGAGATGTAAATAAACATCGTTTTATTAATACATTTTTATACTAAAATAATTTTACTATTCATTCTGACTTAAAAATTTTCCCATTGTTTTGCCAAAAGAAATGTGTTCACAAGTTATTGAAGATCTTAAATGTAACTTCTTTCTAAGAATTTTTTTTTCCTTTTAACTTAGAACTATCCAAAAGGTAAATAAACTCATTATCCTTCAGCCTACTAGCACAATGGACTGGACAGATTATATAGCTTTTGGCTAACTGTTCTCTTTACATTATATTCATTTTAGATGCATTAAAGAAAGAAGGATATTTTAGGTTAATGGATATAGCAGATTATAAAAGTATAACTGCTGTTAGTTCATACCAGAATATAGAAAGTGCAGAGAAAGCAAAATACATTCTTAAAGTAGATAATAGTTTTGTGTTTACAATAGAAAATATTTTGATGAAATGTTTGTCATCAACGAAAGTGGAGAAGTTTCACTTCAAACTGAGAAAGATTTGTTGAACGATCTTCTTTATCTTGCAAATTTGCACCTGACCTCTCCTCTCCTCTCCTCTCGTCTCCTCTTACCACTGAGCAGAAAATCAGAACGCCATAACTTAATTTTAACTCCATTAGTAAAAATTCAAAATTTGTAAGAAGTTCCAATAAGGGTTTTTGGGTAAAGGCAAGTCCTTATAAAAGCAGACTGGTTACAAACTTAAGGACTTAGCCAGCACCTTGATCTGTGCATAAGCCAAAAGAGGTCGCAAATATAAAGAAGCATCTGCTTTCAGATTGCTGGGGGAATATGTGAGCCAGTAGTCATAGTAGAGAGGAGCTAAAGCCTATGTGAAGCCAGAACTGCTGTTAGAGCATCTGTCTTACAGCTTCTTTTACTTAAAAAAAAAAAGTTTCTACGTCAACTTGGGGTACGCCCCATTGCAACTGTTCTTTTACCACCCAAACCAATCACACAGGTCCTGCTGAGAACATGCTGTCCAGAATCAGAAAATTATTTCTGGTCACTGACTTTGGACAGTTGCAAAGCATATGCCCCATGCATGCATTTTCTTGCCTTATTGTGTTATAGCTTTAATAAGGCAGAGTCTTCCAGTGGAGAAGGTGAGGTTTGAAGACCATAAATTATTTTGAGCAGTTGTGGAAAAAAACTCTTGTTATAGGTATGCATGACTGTGAAGTATTCCCTTCTTGCTGTTTCCTAGGCCACTGCTAAAATGTACAGGAAATATAAAACTGCACTGAGTTTCCCAATCCGTCTGACTGTCTACAAAGGTATGTTAGTAGGAAAGAAATCCCCACGCATGAATATGAAGTCATGTATGATTTTGATTTTTTCTCCATATTCTTTGCTGCTAATTAGACTGGTATTGTTTACTAAATGTAATAGCAGAAGCCACATCATGAATGATCTCATCAATGTGAGATGTGATGTCACATTTGAATTTACAGCCTTACTGTTGATATTGTTGTCAACTGAGAATCCATCAACTTGCTTTGACTAATGTTGTCTTTAATTTTGGCTAATGTATGTCACAGCTTGCATATTGAGTTATATGCTAGCTTGCTCTTTTAAGAGCCAGCACTGCTGTTATCCTGTCAACATGAGGTTTCAGAATGAATTCCTTCGGCTAGTCTGCCTTGAATGCTGTGCCCCTCAAATTTCCAGTTCAACCCTGCAGAGGGATGTCTTGCTGGTTCAATGTCTATATTTAAAGCATGACTTTAATTTTAGCTGTTTTCCTAATGGCTTCTACTTACTGAATTACTGTTTTCTTTTGGGAGCACCTTGGGAGGCCAGTTGAAAGGACATATATTTTCATAAACATACATATACAAAGAGAGACAGACAGAGACAGAGACAGGTATCTAAACTAATTTTTTGTTTTTCTACTGAAAATAGTTTAAAAAATGGCACTTTGTAGACTATTGGTCCATGTCATAGATTTAAAAATAAAGCAATCAAGAAACAAGCATACTAGGGAAAAAGTACTACTATCTCCTTAAGTAATATTAGCATACATTTGGTGTTGATTTATCCATATTGAGCAAAAATAGTTTCAGTCTTGTAAATGAGTGAAATTTACAGTATATTTTGGACTTGTTGCAAGTACCACAAAAGTATTGGGATGACCTGCATAATTTTCTTGAAGCTTTACTACTCTTGAGTAACCTGACTATCTCACATGTGTGCCAGTACAACCTTCATGCCAATCCACACCACACTATCAAGTTATTTTTCCCTCCCTCATCTAATCTAGTTTTCAGCACCTGTACCAAAGCCAAACTGCCTATGATGATAGTCTCAAGGTTGGAGAATTAGGGGGTGAAAATTACTTAAGCATGAGAATATTTGGAACAAATGTGGTAAGAAAGATCTTTCTGAGGAACGTACCAAAAACACAGGTCATATAGAAGAGATTGGGCAAATTCTGCTATCATAAAACAATAAAACTGTGCTGTAACCAGTAGGTTTCCTTGTGTGAGTGAGAAGAGAATTTGGCTGAGTATTTATCCAGTAAGTTAAAGGTAAATAAAATGCAGCAGAGAATTGAGTCTTGCAGAAATCTGAATTACTGTTGGGAGTCAAATTTGTGTGTTGCTTTCTTACGTTTAAGAAAATGAGTAGGACAACTATAATTAAATCACTTGCTGATATTTCTTAAAGGTGGATGTACAAAGAGGCTTTAGGTTTCTTCAGCTATGTATTCTGCTTTATTTTTCCTTTGAACACAATTCTGTCATCTCAAGAAAACTGCTGCTTTGGATGTAATGTTACTGAACCTTTGCCCAGTGCTTAAACCAAATCTAACATGAGCCTTTTCCAGAAGATTGGGAGGATTTGTGCAAACTGCATAGAACTACGATTAAAAATAAATGTGGTGTCTCAGCACCACTGCTTTCAGTGAGAATCTGAACTCATGTTAAACAGGCCATCTTACCTGTAACTCCTGAGAGGACCAAACCAGGAAAAGTTCATTCTTCTTCTTGGGTTGCCAAAAAAGACACAGGCATTTTACAAGTAGCCTTGTGAGCAAATTCATTGATGCTTCACTCTATTGGTCCTTTGGGACCAGATTTAGGAGGAACAGCTAGTATGGCGGAGTGGGAGGCTGAATGGGCTGAATAAGCTCTGAACAGGCTCCTTCCTGCCCCATAGAGGGGCCCACAGCAGCTGGGCCCCTGCCTGCCAGTGTAGGGTTGGCATCTCTTAAAAGGTGGATTGCAAGGTGAAGTAAAGCAAAACAAAATAAAAAATTGATATGTCTTTCAAAGGCACAAGAAGAGAGAGGAGGTACATGAGGATTAGCCAAAGGTTCATGTGTCAGGAGTATACTAGACTAGATCAGACGAAAGGAAGAGGTGTTAAAGCAGGAAATCCATTTCACTGTCCAAAGGCACAGCATGGCCTGTAAGTTTGACCTGATTTTGCACGGTATAAGTTTGTGAAATTGTAAAGCTAACTATTTTTCTGTTTTCTTTTTTAGTCTGCCAATATTTTGGCTTAGATTTGTAAAGCAGTTAATTCAGGCTGGAAGCAGTTAATTCAGGCTGGAAGGATTTTGTATCCTTTGTCTATGCAGAGATCAATGACAAAATGTTTGCTAGCAGGACAGAATGTTTATAAATATTTATTGGTGATAAATCTAATGCGACCAAGAAAGAGCATTTATATTCTAACCTTCCTTGTAAACTCTGTTTGCATTTTCATCTACATCGACCAGATGAATATAGTAGGATTGAATAGAGACACACTGTGGCAGCATTTGACCTGTGCAATAATATTTATTGATGTTCTATCTCTTTTCCAAATTCCTTGGTGTATTTACAAGTTTGAAGTTTTTTCATCTCTCTTCAGTCTCTAACACTACGGTCTATTATTATTTAGTTGTGGTAACACTGATAAGAGGCAGAGCCCTCCTCAGGCACTTAAGAAGTGCTGCATGGGTTCCTGCATGGGTTTTCTTTCAAGGTACAAAGAAATAATGGAAGGTGGAGGAGAGGGAATAAAGAGATGGGTGTTCTGTGGGTGTCATTCCATTGTAATTAATGTGACGAAGTAAATACACAGATGTTAGAGATATTTCATGGAAGGAAGGAAGTATATTCTCATACAGCTCTGTTTGTGGAGAGCTTCCCAAATCTCACTTTACTGTGATGATTTCTATGTGTGTGTTTTTTCCTCATTTGTGAGCTGTATAACTCAAATTTAATTCCAGCTGAAAGAATTTCTGTAGACACAGAGCTCCCCTGAAGTAAGGTTGTGCAATTAGAGGTAGAAGAAACTTATCTACCCTCTATGGATTGGTGAGTCAGCTCAGGATAGTAAGAGTGATTTATAAAACTTTCTGGATAATATCTAAAACTAAATAATGAACCTGAAGATACTATTAAAATGTTTAAACATAGCAGTTCTCTTCCCACTCCCCACTTGTTATCTTTTTAATGCCTTCCTATTCCTTCACAGAATTAGTGAATTACAAGAAAGTGTCATTCATTTGTGTATTTTTATCAACACAGAATGACATCATTTTACTTCTCTTGTTCTTATCCCTCAGGGTGGCTGAGCTGCACTTAAATCTGTTTAGTGTCTCAGTAGAGAACATACTTATCTACTTTAGTTCTTAACACATACCATTAAATATGCTTTCTGTGTTTTTAGCATTGTTTTCGAAGTCTGATTAAGAAGAGTTTCTTTTTTCAAAAATGAGATTTAAGCCTTTAAAGAAGCAGAATGCAATCCCTCCACCCCTCTGATCCCTGTGTATTTCTTCTCCTCAGCCTCTGCAAGAGTCCAGAGGAACACTGCTGCATGTTTCTGCACTGAACCGCTCTCCATCTGCTTCTGCTGATCACAATGAGTAAATAATTAGGTCTCAGAATATGTTAATCTTGGATGTATCAGCTCCTATCTCTCATTGATCTCAGTATCTGGGACAAAGTTAGTGCTAGAGAGCTAATCACCAAAGCATTCAAGACTAAAACCTAAGACTCATAGGTTTTAGTTTTGATTTTGAAATTAAAGTGACTTTGTACTTCTATTTTAGTTCAAAGTTCCTTTCTCTACTGGCAATTATTAAAAGGAGGAACCATATTACTGGACCTTATTTTCAACTATAAAACAGGCTTATGATATCAGCAGCTCCATGGAAACAATTAGATTTGCAAGACTTCACACAAAAATGGGTTAAAACAAATGAGAAAAATAGCTCTAGTCTCAAGAACTTACCTCTCAGCCTATGACTGCGAAAGCAACAATAACACCAAAATAAAGAGCAGTACTTTAGTACATGGCATTAGGGAATACTGCGGGTTTTAGAGCAGACTTGAGGTGCACCTGCTTTATGTAACGTATGGTAAGAGTGGCTGATATACAAATAATTATGGCTCCTTTTTATCCATTTAGGCGGCTGTTCACTGTATGCAAATTAGTTTTCAGTCTAGATGATGGTTATTCAAGATTACTAGGTTCTTTAAGGTGAATTTTCATGCTAAGCAGCTGCCATCCATTTCCAAGTCAGTGTAAATTCCTGATGAATTCACCGCTTATGAAACAGTTCTGTCTGTCCCATGAATAGCTGTGACTGCAAGTTTGTCGTCCACACTTACCTTAAGCATGTTCTTATCTCAGTCGCTGATGTTAATACATACTGTTGGCATATCGCTAAGACACAGCTTCTTTTAAAAGACACCTTACTATTGTATTACCATTTTTTGTGTCTACATTTTTTTGGTTGTAGATAGCTGCAGATTGTTTACTCCCTCTGGTTGAATCAACTGTTGATCCCTGTTTTGGAGCTTATGCTGTACAAGAGGGGCTTGTAATATTGTCCATAATGGGCAAAAGAGAATAAGGAGAAGTTTATGTTTCCCATTTTATATGTAATAGGAGATGGATGGAAGTACAAGTTGTAGAACATGTAGAGAATATTGCTCATATCTGTAGATTCATACATATGGTACTATTCAAATCCTATTCATGATGAAGACTGTTCCAAATTTTATCGAATTTCTAAATGAGTTCTCCTCTACCTCTACATGGTATTGAAATCTCTATCAGAACCAGACCAAGCTTCCTCTCTTTCTCAGATCTAACTTACTTCATAAGACATTGCCAAAAATGTTTTCTTTCAGAATCTAAAAGTTTTCATCTTACTGGGATGGAATTTATTTTTTTCCCTTCATAGTCCCATTTCACCTTAAGTTAAATGCATTTTTTCCTGATATTTTCCTGTATTTTTTCATTGCTAGCAAGCCACAAGACTCTCTTAATTTCAAGTGCAATTCAAACTGCATTTATTTCCTTCATGTCTGTATGTAGAAACCTACTACCTATTCATATTACCAAGCACAGCATACTATTTGGAAAGACAGTTTGCAGAATAATCCTTTATTTTGGGGACAGTCCTTTTTCAAGCTACAAAGGTATAAAATGAGACACTGAGAACTGTGTGTCTTTGGGGTGCCTTGCATGTGCTGAATAGGCTACAAACAGAGCATTAATATACCACTCTATATTCTATGAGGTTTATACATCCTCTCTGCTCTGCACGGATCTTGCCCTCCCATCTCAAAAATGATATAAGAACTGGAGTAGGTTCAGAGAAGGATGGTCCAAAGTGTGGGAGAGCTTCCGTAAAAAGAACATCTTTGGTAGACTAGGATTTTTCAAGCTGTGAAAGCAGTGACTGAGGGAGTATAACTGAGGCCTGTAAAATTATGAACAGAACAGAGAGGAAGTGATTGTTTGTATATTTTCCAGTATAGGATCAAATGAAACTATCAGATGACAGGCTAAAACTTAGCAAGAACAGATATTTTGTATATCGTAGTTCAGTTGCAGGACTTGACAGAAGATATCCTGGACGCTAAAATTTTGCATGGATTAAGAAAATGGCTGGAAAAATCAAAGAAGCAAAAGAAGAAAAAGGAAGAAAAAGAATCATCAGCAGCAAAAGGAAGAAAAATAGTCATCAGATGTTATTCTCTGCAAAGACACCATGTCTGCCTCAGGAAATCTTTGAATCACAACTTGCTGGAGGTTGAGAGAAAAATTTTAAGGAAACATTTTTTTATATGTTTGCCCTATTCTTGTATTTTTTCCCAAGTCTTTTGCTACTCTCCACTGTCAAAGGCAGGATAATGGACTAATGGGATGTATGATCCGACCCCTTACAGCTTTCACAGAATCACAGAGCTGTTGAGGTCAGAAGGCACCCCTGGAAATTGTCTAGTCCAAACCCTGCTCAAACCAGAGTCAACAACAGCAGGTTGCTCAGGAGCCTGTCCAGGCAGCTTTTGGACAGAGCCTCCACAAGCTCCCTGGGCAACCTGTCCCAGTGTTCGGTCGCCCTAACAGCAAAAAGGATTTTTCTTATGTTTAAATGGAATTTCTTATATTTCCATTTGTGCCCATCGCCTCCTGTGCTGTCACCAGATACCACTGAGGAAAGTCTGACCTCATCTTCTTTATCACCTCCCGTCAGGTATTTATAAACATTCATCAGAAACCCCCCCGAGCCTTCTCAAGGCTGAACAGTCCCAGCTCTCACAACCTCTCCTCAGATGAGAGATGCTCCAGTCCCTCAATCATCTTTGTGACCCTTCAGTGGACTCCCCTAGCTCCATGTCTCCCTTGTACTGGGGGGTCCAGCATGGACACAGCACTCCGGATGTGTCTCACCAGTGCTGAATAGAGGGGAAAGATCAGCCCAGGATACCTACAACTATTATTTTCTTGCAATAGTAAACAGACACTGTACGTTTCCTTGCTGAGAACTTAAGCTCATTGCAGTAATGAGATACTATGGCAATTGGTAGTGGTTAAATGTCAGTCTATAGCTAAAAGCCATGGTGGTGTATAGGATCTGAATGACTGAGCATGTACCCAGGCACTGAGCTTTTGGTCATTTTAAGGTGATTCACTGATTTTTTTAAAATTATTATTATTATTTGAAGTTAATGTTTAACTGTAGAGGCTGTTTTTTACCAGATAGATCTGAAGATTTGCTTATGTCTTGTGTTTATTGATTCTCCTTCCTCTGAAGTGGCCCCTACAGAAATATGGCTTAGTTCTTGATTGAGAGCTGATCTGCTCTAATTATAAAATAGAATGCCTAGCAAAGGCTGTATTTCAGGTTTGCTTGGATGTTGTCCTTTGCCTGGAAAAGGGGTGCTATTTTGAATGTTAAATCTATTGAAAGAGCTATGACAGAGTCCACTAACGACTGTGAGTCATAATAGGTGAGTTAGGCACTGAGTGGTATGGATTTCAATTCTAGCTTTTTTAAATTCTAGGTGGAGTGACGTTGTTCCTGTGGGTATATCTGCTGTACCAGGAAATCAGCACATATTTAACATAATTGGCAGGCCCTGGGAACTTGGCTCACATAATTTTTGCCCATGTGCTGTCTGGGTTCGTTAGTGCTATTCAATTTCTCAGAGCTCCGGATGCTAAAAATACCTAATCAACAACAGCTCATTAAAAAAACTTAAAACTGAGATTTTCACATTCTGCCTCTACCAATTATCTCATTTGATGCAATTACTGCAAAAATGAGACCTTGTCATAAAATGATTGGTTAATCTTGTATACCAGCAAGTAGATACTAATGTTACAGCCTCTATGTCCAATTCTTAATCACAGTATTTCTTTTAATACCTTCATTCATCTTCTGGCACTTCTTTATCTAATACATGTCTATGAGTCACTCCTTCTGCATGGATGGAAGAGACTCCCTCTGTGTGTCTGACAGGAGATCTTCATTCCTTGTTGGTGAGAAAAACACTGATTGGAAAGTAGTATGGTTGAAGGTGAAATGTTGAAGGTGAAGTTAAGGGTTTTTGTTTGTTTGTTTTTGCATAAGTTCTCCACTGGAATTCTCTCTCCTTTACAGAAGGGGATTTCCTTTAATGATGTTCTAGTTTAATAAAAAATGATAATTTGCATTTGCAGTGGTAAATTAAAACCACTGGATGAGATTTTAAACAGTTATACTGATGTAAACTGACAATACTAACTTTACTAGATCAAACTGTCCCAACACTGTGAAACATGTGCAAGGGAGCAGAATACTCTTTTCCTCTGGCTCTCAATTTCAAGTGTTTTAACAAAGCATTGTCTAATTATAGCTAACAAGGCATTCTGTTAATCTTTCTACATCCCTTTAAGTAGCTTTACTGGTATACTAAAACCATACTTCACTAAAGAGCTCTCATGGTGTGGCTGAAAAATAGCAAATTCACCAGATAGATAAGCAACCTTTTTTTTGTCTTTTAAAGGCTTTTATAACCATTGCAGTGACAAGACAATTATCAGATTCTTTATGGTACAAGATCTTTTAAAATGTTTCAAATTGTCTGATGAACTGACTTGGCTTTCCATGAGCAGCTTTTATTTCTTATTAAAAATGAGAGAAGAGTGAGATATTTCTCTATTCAGATGAAATCTCTATCAAACCAAAAAACATTAAAAAATCCTTCATGAATGGTGCTTTCTAACTAGCTTCACCAAAACCACATTGGAATAATGGATGAAAAATTATGTGCTGGGATTTATGAACCTGTGGCAACTATGGGAAACATTATGTTGGACATCTACATAGAGATGAAATCCTGTCATTAGGACACAAATTATTAAGGCAGTGCTACACATATCATTTTAGTCCTTGCCCCGGCATAAAACTGAGTTACTCAGACAGGAATGTGGTGAAGATGCTCTCAGTTTTACTTTTCTCCTAGGTCAGGATCTCTTTCTCCCCAGTAAAAGTCTGATCTGCCTGACGCTCTCTGCACTGAAGCTAGAGCACTTTTCTGGGACTCCTCTCTTGTAGCCTGTGGTTGTGCTTGCCACACTGCATGTGAGGAAAAGTATTTTACTTGCTCTCCAAGACAAGTAGGATTTGGCCCAAAACGAAGTTGGTTCTGTGTTGATCATTTTCACATATTCATATTCCACACTATTTAACACAGCCCACTGATGCTGCTGATAGCTCCAGTAGAGAGTGACACTAGTCCTTGGGACTGCAGCACTCTGAGCTCCAGTTTTGACGTTTTAGGGTCTATTCCAAATTGTAATGGTGTACTGCAAAGAAAAACAGTATAAGAAAAATAGATAGTAAATGTAGCCAGCATCAACAAGTAACTTTCCAAATTTTCTGGACCTAAGTGTCTACTTAATTTTACCCTAACCAAATGATTTGGTCCTTCATTCTCCAAATGCTGAGGAATGTAAAGAAGTGCTTGAGAATGAGGTCATTTAGATAATGTATTGTACATTACCAGTAGAGCTGGACTAACATGAGAAAAGTCTGAGCATACGGAGAAAATGTACAGGATTGAGTGTCTGGGTAAGAAAACATTTTCATTAGCAATACAAATATAGTCTCACTGTCTATTAGCTATTCCTCCATTGGAAAATCAGGTCAGTATCTAATTTCAGTGATAGCAGCACATCTTCAGCTGGTGTAAATCTGTTCGTATGAGTCTGATTATTAAAACCAGATGAGGATTTAGCCATAAACCCTGTTGTCCTCAAATGCTCAAAAATGGAATGTCTATAATAATCATTACCTCAACTGTAAAAAAGGGTGTTTTGCTCCTCTAACTTCCAAACTTAGGTAAATTTAGTGCCCAGGAAAGCAAAAACTGCTCTGATTTATATGAAGGATAGTGCTGGCGCAGGTGTCAAGCAACCTTTTTATCTCAGCATTTCTCCAATTCTGATTCGTATTAGCCTGCTAGCTAAAAATAAAAACTAGCAAATAAAACGGTGAGTCTGAAATGCTGATGATAGCTGAAGACAATGATATCACTGTATATATAACACTTCTTTGGGTGTCTTTGGCAAAGATAAGCTAAAAGATCTCTTCTTTTTCAGCTATGTGTAGAATGCTTAGGTCCAAAACAGTTCAAAAGCTGAAATCTTCCTCAGTAGGTGGCTGCTACCACTGCTGACTGTTATATTTCTCCACCTGAGCAGGCCAATCCACTTACTCCAAAGACTCCTGGCATATTCAGAATTGCTTAGTAAAAATCAATTGCTCTCAGTTCTATGTAAGATATTCCCAAATAAACCTCTGTTTCCAGAATGAGCATACCAAAAAACATTAGTCAGTAAAACAACAGATACTGTTTTTAACATGTAGTCAGACAAAAACACTCTAAATTGGGAAAGATCTTATATTGTAAGTAACAGCTTAAATCAGTGTTAGAAGTAAATGCACCTTTTATTCTCCAGTGTGTCTACCATATTAAAACCAACAGTGATAGAATTAAAACATGAAATATTAAAAATGTGATTTTAAAATCCAGAACTTGTTTTCATAGCTGTAGCTGTGAATTCAGAGTTAAAGCAATGCTGCAGCTTTCAAATATGTAATATAGTTTGTTAACATCCTCCAAATTCAGATAGGCAGCACCACTACTGACCATAATAATACAGGAGACTTACTTTCCTTGTCGAGGAGTTAGTCAGAAGCATTGGGGTAAGTGAGGGTTTCAGATGTTCAAGAATCAAGCTTTTTGCAAAAGAAAATATTGAGACAGCACTTTCAGCTGCTCAGGAAAGGCAAGTGGGTTAATAAGCTTTCTTGAGTGCTACTAATGTAAATTTGATATCTTTTCTGATTACATATATCCGTAGGAATTTTGAATATCTCTATCCCATAATGTCTTCAAGGAACTGAACAGAGAAGTGCTACAAGCTCAGCCTTTTATAGCTAGAATCAAAGATCAGATAGAAGAGAAGTCTTACCCAGGTGAAAGTTAATTCAAAAAAACTGAGCTTGCAATGTATTGTATCTGTGTGGAAATGAGGATGACAGTTTGAAGAATAAATCTGATTTTAGTTCTCTATAGTCGCACCTCAGAAATACTATGTCATTGGCTGTATTAGGATACCTTCCAACCAAAGCATAGGCATTCTCAAATGTGAATTAGTCTTTTGTCTTAAAAGACTAACTGTCTGGTCTTCTAGTGAGCTTTAATTCTCAGAGATTTTTCTTACTACCTTACACCAGTTCTTTTGATAACCTTGTGTATCATATGCATTCTCTTAAAAAAAGAAAGAAGTTACCAGATCTATGTGTACCAGGAAACATGGGAAAATAAAAATGGCCCTCTGAATAAGACACACTGTAAGGGAAAGGAACTAAACTTTCTTAAGCCAGTGGAACAGAACTAGTACCGACTCTGTGGGCTCGGGAACATGATTTCCCATTCCCTCACTGGAGAGCCCGCTACCTTCCTTCCTTGTGAAAATTAGACAACTGGTCACCCTTAAAACTAGTGCCATCCCGCTCATTTGCAAGCCTTCCCAGTGAGGCCATAGATTGTGGTTTATTCCCTTCAGTCCAAAAGCCAGTTAGTTATTTCTAGTCTTCTTGTTTTCCCTGGAAGTGGAGAAGACAGACAAATCCTTTTGGGATGTTGGTGAACACACAGCAGAAGTTAAAAGAGAAGTGTATTGCAGGTTGGTCTTCCTCTGGCTGGTGGTGCCACTGGCACACAAAGAACGACAGGACTAAATGCAAAAGGGCTTTTCATGGTTTGCATTTGTGCTGCATCAACGGCAATTTCGGGAACAGTGTGTGCTTGGTAAAAAGGAAAATCAGAGCACATACCTGAGAGAATTGACATCCTACCTGAGAACTAGGCACCCTCCATAAAGAAAGCTTTTTAGGGGCTGTGCTTTTGTTTTTTTATTTATGATGAAGTGAGCTGCAGCTGAAATGTAAGACTTGGGGTTCCCAGGTGAAGGTTTTGGAAAAGGCAGCTGTCTAAAAAGCAAGGCATTCTGGCCTTCCCTCCCTTGCAACCTACTTCTCACATGCGTGTGAGGTAGGAAAGGTGAATTGTAGCTATTGTTTATTTTCCCTCTTCAACTTCTCTTCCCATAATGAGGGACTTCAAGTTACTAATTACTGTTGGCACCCAAATTCTGGATCACTAAGTTAGACGGCACCAGTAGCACCATTACCATTACTCTTCCACAAAGGAAATAGGTCACTGTGCATGTAACAAGCATGATTATTTTGAAGGGAAAATTCTATGTAAATGAGTACTAGCCCATGAGGAACATGGTTCTAAAGAAAGAGACCTTGATTTTGTGTTCAGATGATAGGTTTTTGACCTGATTTTCACTGGTTTCTAAATATTTATTAAACTGGCAATTGAGAATTGAGTAGCAGAGCTCTCATTTTAATTTTTTTGCCGACTCGTGAGCAAACAACTGATTTTTCTGTAATGTTCACACATATCTATTCCATTCCTGGGAACGGGCTCAGACTCTCTGGGATAGGCGTGCATGTTTCCTGCTGTCGCAGGTTGTACCAAGGGGATTTTCTTTAGATCCTGGTCTCTCCGAGTAACTTCAGCCATCCAGTTCTTAGCAGGGTTGAGACCCAGGACAGCTCTGACCCTAATACTAAGCCTTAAAGTCCCAGCAGCTCTGCTTAATTTTGTAGTCCCAAAGAGTGATTTAGATTTGCTCTGAAATTAAATCAGAATCTCATATTGAAAACTTAGGAAACCAGCTATCATTATAGCTAGGAAAACAATTTCTTTCTTAAAACTTTCTGGAAACACTATATAAAGAAAACAAAAAGCTTAAGAAAACAAGCCTGTCCAATTTTTATCCAAGTCCTGTAACAGCAGAAGACGAAAATCTCTTTTTTGGCTTTCTTTTCTTCTCTCAGAACTTCTCTGAAGCCATGGTCCCTTGGCAGCAATAATAACTTGACCATTCATCTGAACTCTTTGACCTTTCATATCTGCCTCATGCCACAGCTTTCACTTCAGGTGTACTGACAAAATTTCCTAAGTCCATGCTGTGATCATAGAAAACAACTGGGTTCCACTTTTTGTTTCTGTTATAAATATGGGGAAAGAGTTTATATTGTATCTGATAGTAAAATTTAAATCAGAGAATACACATAGGCTATTTTGTTAGTATTTTGAGATAGATTTATATCAGCTTGATTCGAAAATGAGATTCACATTTTTATTGGGTGCTTCTTTTCCTTTGGCTTTTCAGCTATGTTTTACTAGCGATACCAAATCAAGTGCTACTTTTATTTTCAGGAGGACCAGTGTTTTACCTCAAGCATAAATCACCAAGACCAATTGCTATCAAACCTTCGGAAGACAGAGTTAGATCTGAAACTTCGTGATGGAATATCAGAAATCTGGTGAGGGAACAATGAATTTAAAAAAAAGAGAGAGCACTAAGAGGGTTTGAGGGAACTGAAAGTTGCCTTCATATAGTAAGAATATGACCTTATTTTCAGAGTGCTGAATAGCCTGGATTCCTGCTAAGCAATTAATATGTCAAGTATTTGAGGTTCTCTCTATCTCCTGAAAATCAAGTCAATCTGATAATTTTGTCCGCATTTGTCCACAGGCCTTTCATGTACTATAAGAAAACTAAATATACACCAGCACTTTAACTCAGAGCTAAATCACTGCAGTATTCTCAGTACAGTCCTGAAACACTTCAGTGTATCAAAAGCAAAAAATACTCAGAGCTGGGGTCATTTCATCAGATGAGGTGGCAGTGATAAACCAAGGCTGGCTTTCAACCTCGCATCAAGTAATGAGCAAAATCAAGCAATAAGTTGTCCCACATGCTTTCCAGAACTAAACCAGGGATATATGTTGTAAACCTACTGCAAACATACAGAATTTTACTATTTTATTATCAAAGACAGTTTATAAAATGAAATAGCATTGTTATAATAATGCAATATAATAGTTTATGGTTGAAAGATTAAAAGCTGTATTTTTCCCCTCATTTTTGACAATAACACCTAATTCCATTAGAAGCAACTCTGTGTGGCTATTTTTATCTTCATTGATAACTGCAAAATCAGCTTTTTTCCTTGACAACTAAGCCTCTTTGAATTTCATAAGTGGAATAAACTGCTGTTGAGAGAATTTTAAGTATGTGCATGCAGTAAAATTCACATTCAGAGACTTTTTTCCTAGGGGAAACTTTTTTTTTTCATTCAGATCATGGGGTGCAAGATGAAACATTACTTACAGAAGTTTAGATTTTTAAGAATGCCTAAAGGATGTACATATACATAACCCATGTAATTTCAACAGGAAATCTCAAAACCAGACAATCATATTCAGCTGTAAAAAAAAAAACAACAAAAACAGCAGGGATACAACTGCTTCAGAAACTGTTATCCTGAGTCCCTTGAGAACTGCTTTGATATAAAAATATTTTGCTCTTTATCCTGCATTCAGATAAAGAATGCTGTACAACATAGAGCAACCAATTCCATGAAGATAATTGAAAATCTTATGTTGTTTTCAATCAGTTTGGATTAGGTCTGTAGGCACTGAAGACTAGCTAATAGTTGTATGTTTTCTTAGTCAGATGGCATGGGTTTTTGAGTAACCATAATTCTGCGTGTTATGAGGAACAAGAGAAAGAATATCTGAGAATTTTGCCTAAGAAAACTGAAATTGTCTGCAAGATCATTCTTGACTCAATATCTCACTCTATAACATTTTTAATACTATAAAACATTGTAAATTTTATCAATATTTTACAAACACTATTGAAAAATGTTTTAAGGTGCAAAAGAAAATACAGTGCAGATAACTTAGAGAAAATAACTGAAGATCTTGTACTCAGACTTTAGTTATATTTTCACAGAAATATGCAGCTGCAGACCTCAGCAGCTCCAGTGATGTACTGGTGGATAAGAGGCTGTCTAGCTCTGCGCAGTGTAAGTTTTGCTGCAGTCATATCAATAACATTTTGTAGTGATTAGTAAAGCAAAATCAAGGACCGTTACAGCTAAGAAGGAGGAAACATTGTAAGATGAAACAGTAGATAAGTAGCACATTTTAAAAGTGTTTCACCAAAAAAGCCTTACCATTTTTTAGGATTTACATTTACACTTTCCTATATGGTTTCAAAACTGTTTCCCACTGATCACCATATGAAAGATCAATAAAATCAAAAGAAACATCGACTTAGTGGTAATAAAACTAATACATAGTGAACTGTTAAACTTCAAAGTAAAACTGAAACTATTAGGAAGATAACATCTTCTTTCTTATGTTCATTATTGTAGCCTTAGATGTTTTATAGGACATTAAATAGTGTTTAAATAAATAAATATATTTTGCATTTCTTATTTAATGTTTTACTCTTCATCTGTTTCAACTGATAAAATGCCAGGGAAAATCTGTATAGATCTTGTTTCCGTGGTCTACTTCTCAGTCATATTTTGACTTTTTTACAACTGTAATGCTTACGAATTTGAAGACTGATCACTATACACAATTGGAATCAAAGACAATAATAAAAATAAAAAACTCTTAAGAACTGCAATAATAAATGAAATCTGATGGTAGCAGTCATGAAGAAAAGGTGTCTATGTAAATCACATATAGATAGCATAGCATATACAAACTGTTTTATACAACTGGAAGTAATTCTTACAGAATTAAAAAAGTAACTGACTACGGATTGAGAATGTAGTTCCTTAGTCCAAGTGATTTTGTTTGAGGAGGCAATTTCTATCCAATGTTGCAGTCAAATAGATTTCGAATATATGCAGGATAAGTTAGAAAAAAATATAAGTTGTGCTTAAAACCAAGATTTTAGCTCGATTTCTCTTAGGAAGGATTTTAGGCATTTCTTCATTTAAGAGTAATTGCCACCAAAATGGTTTTGGCCTTATTCAATTAAAAACAAATCCTTAACACAGAGTACGCAGTTTAGCCAGATTAAGCACATTCAAGAGAACATTGATATGAAATAATTCTTCTTTTTAAAAAAACAAGCCTTCAGTTAAGATTTTGGCCCTAATCCTGTCCTCATTAAAATCAGTGGCAAATATCCCATTGCTCTTAATACAAAAAAGACTGAAGTGTTTATGACAGTCTGGTAATGCTGGTGATACCCTAAAATCTCTCTGCCTCTGACTGATATAAAGGAACACACAGGCACAGAATTTGCCTTATGATATTCAAAAACATTCCTGGTTCTCAGTAAGAAAAATTAATTGAACATGCCGGGCCACATGTTACACCGGGTTTAGAGCCTAGTACTGCCCCTGCAGTGAGACCAGGACCCAGACGAGGTGAGACATCTTGGGGACTTTTTCATCCTTTTAAGCTCTGCACTAACTTTCCATAATCAAATGCTGTGTCATATGGGTGGTGTCCAAGATGTTTAACAGTAGAAAATTCCCTGATTTTTAAGTGCTTTTCCAAACTGTCTTGAAATCCGATAAGAGGCTAACAAACCAGGAAACTTGAAGCCAGAGGGAGCCGACAGACTACGCTCGCTGCTGCCTGCTGAACAGGGAGTGGAGGGAGCTGGCGGCAGAGGAAGCCGCTTTGTTCGGGGCTTTGGGGACACAGTGCCGGGTGCGAGTGCAGCCGAGCTCACGCTGACCCTGCGCTCAGCTAACCCGATGCAGGCAAGCCTGGCCAGGAAGCCATCCAGCAGCGGTAAGCTGCTCTGTTTCCAGTTTCTCAGCTGGAAGTTTGGGGTAGGATTTAATGGCATGTTAATGCAAACTCCCCACTCGCAGAGCAGAGCTGGGTCACATCTGGCTCGTGCAGAGCCCGGGCGGACTGAGCTGCACCCACCTGCGCAGGGCATGCCCTTTGCTTCTCGTGACACCAAACGCTAGCTGAAACAAATTGAATAATCTTTAACTTTATAAATAAAACAAATGGATGCAATAAGGAAGAAAAGAAACATCCATGTCATTTTCGATTTTTCCCTAGACCGTGCTATGACCGTTGATGAACTCGGCAAAATTTGCATTGTTTCATGTATGTAAACCAAAACAAAGACATATCTTTGAAATTGTTCCTCGTGAAGAGGGAGTAAGCAAAAGACTAATAATATCCATTTTAAAATGAATTTCCATCCAAACTAAGTGGGAAAAGTAAAAAGTTTCCCACTCTTTCTCTGTTTTAACTTTGTCGATGAGTTATTGCTTTAAGCCAGATGAGAGAAAGCCCTTCTACTTCTGGACTATATTGGGGATTCTCTTGAAATCTGCCTTTATTATATAGCAAAGCTTGTGAAAATATTTCAGCTTGACCACTTGTCCATGAAAATGACAGCTTGTAAATCTACACTTTTAGCCAAGAGAGAGAGTTTTATAAATGAGCTCTGACAATATGAAATGAAAACTGAAATGTCCAGACATAAGTCTCTACATGTTGTTTAATCCCTGAGTTTATAGCATTAGTCTTAGCTGGTAATAAAAAAGTTGTCTAATATCCTTCCTGACTGATCAAGTCCTTGTGGCAAAATACACCGACATTAGGTTATGCACAAGAACTTCTCAGAATCATCATAAATCAAATACACTGAAATTGGTTGGGAAGTAGGTTACCTGAATTTTTTAACTACCACATTTAATTCTGATGACATTTAATTCAGAAGCTATACATGCCTAGACCAGACTTAATAAAATACACTGATCATTGTGATCATTTGACGGGAACAATTTTTTTTTTATTATTGGCAGGCAACCTAATGGGACAAATGGAAAAATAAATGAATGGGCTGACTTTTACAAAGAAGCTGTACAATCACACATAAAGAATTTATTTTAATTCTTCAGCTGAAATAAACATAACTTTAAAAGCCAGATAAGCTGATTGCCAGGACTGGGTGAGGTGACATAGCCAACTTTAAAAGTACATCTTTTTAAAGTTGATGCTAACAAACCTTTAAAATAGTTTAAACAAAATATTTGCTTCAAAATCAAAACAATCTTTCTTTAACTGTGCATTGCTCTTTATTACCTTTTTTTTTAGCGTTAGTAAACACTGAAATTAATGTTTTGCTGATATTTAGGCACTCTCTGGTTTATATTCAGAGTCATGGGATGTGCCTGTTCTACTTTGGAAGCTGTCAGCATGAGCCATACCTACAGAAGTTTGGCAGTGACTCCGCAAAGCTGGTCAGCCCATTAATCCACTTTGATAACTGCTGCTATCTCAGCCACTCCTATTGCATCAAATTTAAACCTGCTCACCTACTCTTGCATGGGCAATTCTGGCGTATCTTAATAAGCTCATGAAAATTACTTTGTCTCTGTGATAGACTTACTTGCATACAATGAAGTCTTCAGGGTAAGGATTTCAGTGTGCCAAAGAGATTTCCAGTAAAGCCTGAGGAAAAGAGGCCACTGAAGTCAAGAGGTCCTGAATTAGGGCCTTGGATTTGGTTCATCTCTTATCCCATGGGCAAAATAAGAGTACTTCAAAATAAATGAGTGGAAGTCATCTTTTAAACTAGAACAAAGGGTCAGGACAAAATATTTTTGGTTCTCCTGTAAAGAGTATATAAAGTTTGCTCAAAAATCTACTGTAGGAATAAAGATTAAAAAACTGTTTTCCAAAAAAGTTCTGTCAAGTTTGTCCTAGGACACAAGCAAATGTGTGCAGTCATTGTGATCTCCTTTACCTCAATTCCTTTTTTTCTTAATCAGTCCGTAAGTTCTTGGGCCCATGACAGAAATTTTGTGTCTGCGGAGGCAAAAGAAAGGCGATGCCTAGAACCCCTTCTCGCTTCTTCTTTCCATTGCTTTTCAAACAATGTTAGTGCATGCTCAAGTGAATATGCAAGGCCCTTAGGCTAAAGATCTGAAGGAAATCAATGTGGCACAGTAAACTCAGAAAAAAATCTAGCCATTTATATGCATATTGGACTATAGTCTCTCTTCTTCCATCACATATGACGTAGAGTTAGAGTTTCCAGTCTGTGACAACTGGAAGCCCTTCAGTGCAGAACTAGCCTGGATGGCAGATTGGAGCAGGCTTTCATGTCCCAGCCTCTTAGTGCAAGGAGTGGTCAGGCCCTCTGTCCACAGCTTCTGCTATGACCAACTGTGACAAGTTTTCCTCTGCTCCAGCTGTTTGGTTGTTGCACCAGCATTGTCCTTGGGTGCTGGAGAGGAAGTACTTTCCTCCCCTAGCTTTTTCCCCTGCTCTCTAATGAAGAGGAAGTTCATACGTCCATAAGTGTTGCCAGGGGATGTAGATGGGTTGTGGAGCTGAGAAGTATGTGAAAGGGCAACTGTGAAAATGTCCCTGCCTTGATCTGGGGATGCTGGTATATAGTGGAGATGCATGAAATCAGGTCAGGCACGAGAGATTAGAGAGTGGGTAGTGGAGAAAATATCTTGAGGGCTGGCACATGGCAGAGAGGTGGTATGGGCTGTAGAGCTGGATGCTACCTGCATCTACACAAAAGGATAGATGACCCCGGAGAAATGTGAGTGGGCTTGGAAAGGGCTGCAGATTTGGGGACTGCACAGACTCGGGGTGGGGGAGGGGGCCCTGGGGCTTGCAAGAGCAAGCTGTGAGCCTGTGAGTTGGTTGTATAGACTGAGGAAACTGTCAGGTCAGCCTTGGGGTGGTGGCATATAAAGCGGCAAACTTCATTTAACAGTGACCTTGTCTACATAGGAATATGTTGAGCCTATTCTCATATCCGACCCACTTGCATGGATTTTCCACTTGGAAATTTGTTTTTTGCCTGCACAGAGCAAGGCCTGACAGAAATATATGACATACTGCTGGTAATCTCAAAGGCAAGAGTTTAATTCCTATAGACATCTTAAAACAATGTGAAGCTTTTAAATTTAATAATTGAATGCAGCTGCATTGACCATGTAAGGAAAGAATGCAGATGACTAGCCATCAACATGAATTCTAAGTATATTAGCAGTCCTGATGAGGGAAACACTGACTTCAATAACAAGAGGCCAAAAAAGTCATCACTTTCAATTTATAAAAAACACTTCTGTAACTGACGTGAAAAGTTACTTGTGTTCAGAAAATGCTTAGAAGTATGATTTTGAAATCTTTCTCCCAGAGAATCCCCATGAAGAGTATCAATCTTTAATCTCTCTATCAGCTATTCATCTTGAAGTAGTTGGTATTTATGTTTATTAAGTTACAGAGGCTTTGAGTTTCATGCAGGTCAGCAATCATTTGGGCTCTCTGTGTTTAACAAGAATCTTGACAAACCTTGAGTTGAATGGTTAGAATGAAAATGGAGGTGTGAGAGGTCAGGGTGTTTACTAAGGCACTACTTCTGAATGGTATTTCTGTGTTTCTGAGAGCCTCTCCATACTGAGAAAGTGATGATTGAGGTCTGACCCAGCAAAACATTCTTGATGGGTTTTGGACCGGGCACTCTAGAAGGAAAAGTGAAGACCTAAACACATGTATTTGGCTGAGAAATACCTTGGTGAGACTGTATTATCTTCTGACACTTTGCGGATGCAAATGCTAAGAAATAGCAGCTAGAACTGGTTGAACATATTTGCTGAAAGTTAATTTTTGTCTTCCTTTCTGTGAACTGCTCATGACAGGATGCAGTTTTTCCCTTTGGATGAATACCCAAGAACCTTTCAGTCTAATGATTATTTCTGAATCATCTTTGCTTTGTGTATTAACAGTTTATTTTTGATACTTTCTATTTGATCATCTTAGTCACACAAAATGGTTCCCCAGTTCTGTTCTGTTTCCCTTGCAGCTTTTCGAAGAAAATGATACCAATCTTCTGGCTGCCTGCAAATTTACCGTTTGATTTTGATACCTCCCCATCTTGATTTCTTGTTCCCTAAATAGTTTAGTTAACTAATAACCTATTGAGCATTAGTAATATGTGCTGTACGAGGAGAATCTGAATCTGAGCTGGTCCAAATAAGTAGGCTAGTTTACTCCTCAGCCCTATAGCTACTGACTATCTACCAGTACAGCAAAAACACTAGAAATAATAGGCTAAAATTACTTGCTTTATGCTTTAAAGGGTTCTGTTTTCTCTTCCAAGCATACAAACTATAGGACTTGTCTCTTGAAAGCTCAGACTGTAAAATAATTTTTCATGTGTCTCCAGCTTTTTCATTTCCTTTGTGCCTACCCAAAGTTTCAGGAGACATTGCCTTTTTCCTACAGAACTAACAAAGAGGGAGAGAATACAGTCAGAAAGTCTTGCATTTGCTGGAGGAGATCATGGAAATAGTCTGAGGAGTTAGGAGATGGGCACTTACTAGAGACAACACTGCTAGAAAAAAAAGAGGCAACTGTAATGAGTTGTATAGGTTGGGACTATATTGAAAGTGAGTATTTTCTCCTGTCTTTTCATGATATAGGTGCATGAAACAGTAATATATGGAGAGTAACCAGGACTTTCAGAGCAAAAACTTCTGCACTCAAGCACCTGCTTTAGATCTAGAGCTTGTCCTTCTGGATGAAGATTAAAAAGTGCTGATAAGGAAGCATGAGGACACTGAAAAAAATTCACTGGTATAGTAAATCTTTCTGAAGGAAAAAAATTAGGGTATCAATTTCTGCGAAAGAAAAAAAAGAGGCAACTGTAATGAGTTGTATAGGTTGGGACTATATTGAAAGTGAGTATTTTCTCCTGTCTTTTCATGATATAGGTGCATGAAACAGTAATATATGGAGAGTAACCAGGACTTTCAGAGCAAAAACTTCTGCACTCAAGCACCTGCTTTAGATCTAGAGCTTGTCCTTCTGGATGAAGATTAAAAAGTGCTGATAAGGAAGCATGAGGACACTGAAAAAAATTCACTGGTATAGTAAATCTTTCTGAAGGAAAAAAATTAGGGTATCAATTTCTGCGAAAGAAAAAAAAGAGGCAACTGTAATGAGTTGTATAGGTTGGGACTATATTGAAAGTGAGTATTTTCTCCTGTCTTTTCATGATATAGGTGCATGAAACAGTAATATATGGAGAGTAACCAGGACTTTCAGAGCAAAAACTTCTGCACTCAAGCACCTGCTTTAGATCTAGAGCTTGTCCTTCTGGATGAAGATTAAAAAGTGCTGATAAGGAAGCATGAGGACACTGAAAAAAATTCACTGGTATAGTAAATCTTTCTGAAGGAAAAAAATTAGGGTATCAATTTCTGCGAAAGATAAAATATATGTTTCAGAACTGTAGAATTAAATTTAGCATGAAATATTGTGTTATATGATTGTTCTCTTCTTTAAAATTCAGATGCTTGAAACAGTAATTAAATTCTAGATATTCAAAAAAAAGCAGTATGAAAGCCGTATGTGTGACCAGTGATGGTCATATCTCCCAATATCAATGAAAAGCAGGCTTTAGGAAAGGCTAACGAGCTGCACTCTAACTGATTTCTTTACATCTTTGTCTTTCTCTCTTTTCTATTGTTTTGTTTAGGTTTTTTTGATTGTACCCTCGCAAAATCCACTTGGTTACTTTGTTTTTCCCAGATGATCATTTTCTTTGAAGGTCAGTTGTGTTCTGAATGGAAATGGAAATTAGCACTGAGCTTCACAATACTTTTTTTTTTAAGTCTTCATGGAAGACTGTCACTTTGAGACACAGTGCCTTCTAGGATTCTTTACATCTCTAACTTTAGTTATCACTAAAGTAGTCACTTCACTGAAGTTGTACATGAGGTGTTATATCTGTGAGTGCAAAAACTCTAGCAGAGTTAAGGGTGCAGAAGCAAGTCTCATTTTTTTTCTTTTGTTTTAGTGGATGCATATAAAGGTGTGAAATTTCTAAAGATGTTAGAATTTGAGAAGTTGAGTTCAGCATGACAGTGCTACTATGGCTGTAACTCTAACTCTCAGAAGGTAGAGAGCTACCAAGGAGAAAGGTGATGGAATACGGTGGTGATAGGTCCTTGACTGTCCAATTTGCTGCTTTTGTATATAATGCTTTTTCAGAAAACCATACCACCACAACTTTTTTTGCACATAGGATATTAGCTTTAATCTAAAACAAGAAGAGCTCCTTGGTTTTGTTAAAAAAACTGAAAATTAAATTTAAAAGTTCTCACAAATTTTTTTTTGGTCTAATAATGTTTAGGGACATGATTCATTATCACAGAATTGCAAAATCATAGAATGGTCAAGGTTGGAGTGGCCTAGCAATAACATCCACCAGCTCCCTCAACACTCATGGGTACATCCCATCAGGGCCCATGGATTTGTGGGTGTCGAGTTTGCCTAAATGATCTCTAACCCGATCTTCCTCGACCAAGGGAAAGTTTTCCTTTCTCCAGGCTTTCTTTCTTGTCTCCAGGGTCTGGGCTTCCTGAGAGATGTCCTTAGCAGTAAAGTCCACATTTTCCTTAGTCTTCCTTTTGCTACTGATGTATTTGAAGAAGCTCTGCTTGTTGTCCTTGACATCCCTTGCCAGATTCAACTCCAAATGGGCCTTGGCCTTCCTTGTCACATCCCTGCATACTCTGACAATGTTTCAGCAGTCCTCCCAAGTGGCCTGTCCCTTTTTCCACCTTCTGTATACCTCCTTCTTCTTTTTGAGTTTTGCCAAGTGCTCTTGCCCATCCATGCAGGTCTCTTGTCCCCATTGCTTGACTTCTTACTCATAGGGATGCACCGATCTTGAGCTTGGAGGAAGTGATGCTTGAATATTTACCAGCTCTCTTGGACCCCCCCCCCCCTTCCTTCTAGGGCCCTAACCCAGGGGATTGTTCCAAGTAGGTCGCCTGAAGTCCAGGGTTGCGATCCTACTTTTTGCCCTGAAATGAATTATTATTTGAATGCTTGGGCTGGCAGTACTGGGGATAAACTGAGACAGTGTGTGGTTCTGAGGCACAGTGAGGGCTTTGTAAGGCAGAATTCTTATCTAGTTTTGTTTCTATTTGTGTGGTTTTTGGATGGCTGCAAATGCCTTAGAAAAACATGATATATGAAGTTTATAAATTGAAAAATAAATAAGATGTTCTGCAGATGTGAATGGTACTTTAAACATTGCTTTCCTGCAATTTAAGATTGAGTTTGCTGGTCAGAGGGTGATAAAAGTTCCATTTGTGGTTGAGAAAATGATATTATTCTATTTAATATATTAGCAACTTTCTTTCATTTCCCGTGTAATTACAGGACACTGAGAGGTCAGAAAACATGCATGATAAGAAAAGTACTTATTTTGCCTGATAATGCATTAATTTTACTTGACAGATATTTTTTCCTATTCCTTCATTGTAGTGATTCATCTTCCTTGGTGATTAAAAAAATGTAACTTGTTATTTTTGTCATTCTGAAGATGATTCTATTCTAATAGACAAAGTGTCAGGAGTAAATAGCTTTGGCTGATGTGGAAAATACATCACTTGCAAAGAATTCTAAGCAGAGGTGTTGATAAATATGTCACTATTTAGCCTTCTTTCTAACACCTGTCCAGAGATTAAACAGAATGTAGTTTGTGCTTTGTCACTTACACTACAGATGAATTTGGCCTTCTAGTGTAACTCAATAACCTTAAAATACAACAGTAGATAAACATTAAATACCAGTCTATCAACAATTTCGTTCTTAAATGGATTACAAGATGACAGGATGCCAATATGATAATCAAGCCATCACTAAGACTGGTTATTTTATTTCCAAAGTAATAATTGGATTTAATTAAAAGCTATGATTCTATCTTTTGTCATGTCCAGTCAATTTTTTAAAATCTTAGTTGAATAATAGGGCTTCTCACACCTCATCTCTTAGGTAGCTATTAAGAGTATGCCACTTTCAATTGCCAGATGTTCCTGTCATCAGCCTGACCCTGTAAGAAAAATTAAAACCAAAAGTTTCCTCTTGTGACGTCTTCATTTTCCTACACAGTAAAAACAAGACAAGTGATTTATACTTTCTCGGTCAGAAAGTTTGAAGACTGTCAATTTATGACTACAATGTTCATTTGAAATTTGCAATCTGTGCTGGAGTTGTTAGGTATGACTTTAACATTTCCAAAAACTCTGCATAGATTAGTCTAAATTCTGCTCCAGCTCTGGCTCCATAGCAAGAGCTCATGTTGTTTTAGTGCAGAAACCCAACACAGGTGCCTTTGCTAGTAGCCAGAGCTCCTTATATAGTCAGTACAGGGAAGTAAGTGCCTTTCAAAGGTTATATAGAGCACATAAGTAGAGCCCAACTCACTGCTCCCACTGTGAGTTGTTCTGACTCCAGCTTTTCATAAAAACTTATGTCAGTGAAACTGTGTAGAAGTAATTGAGATTATAATCTAGCCTAGTCTCGTGTTTAACTGAGCTTTAATAGTGACAGGCAAAACCAAACTGTGCCAATGTCAGTGTTCATTTATGTTATCCAAAGGTGCTTTCTTTCTCTCTCAATCCACTCTCCTTTCCTATGGATAACTAACATATATCTACATATATATGTACATACATGTATATATATTTACATATATACATACGTATATGTGTGCATATATGGAAAGAATCATGTTTCTGCAGATGAGCTGTGTGGCTAGATCCTTTGAAATCAATAGAAAGTTTCTCTTTAACTGTGATATGCATTTGGTCAGATCTCACCCGTAATGTTATTGTTTTATACATGGAAATGCTTTGGTTTTAGTCTCACCAACAAAATGTACTTCATTTTGAGTATTTAGAACAGACACACTGTATTCCTTTCTCAAGTGATTTTTAGGATGATGTTATGAGATTTGTACTTATTTCTTGGCTAGTATTGAATAAATAGGCAGCTTTGGCTTATTAGACTCTCTGGCTGTTCAGTGCCACTTTCCCCTTGCTCATGACTGTAGTGCTCACATGCATTGATATACACTATTCTTGTGGATGCTTAAATACCACCCTGGCTGGGGGTAGTAGCTTCAGTATAAATTGCAGTTAGTGGAGCTCGAACAGCTGATGACCTGGTCAGCAGTATGTTATAAAATAGCTGTCAAAAATATCTTTTAATTGTTTGGAAGCATAAAATAGGCCTGAAAAAACATTCGGAAAAGAGGAATTTGAAAGGATCACTTAGTTTTTGCCATAAATACTGTATTTCAGAGTGTGGTTGTAAAACGTCAGCTTATCTTGTGGAGTAGTGTAGACCAGGTCTGAACATTGCCCAGAAATTTGGCTAACTTCCATAACTGTCAGAAATCTTGTGATGTTTTTAGAGGAAATTTCAAGAGAACAGATATTGCCTGCTTTTAATTACATAGCTTCTCCCTTGTACATACATCCTAACGCATACACATACAAACATTTGATTACAAAGATTTCAACTATAGAAAAAAAAATCAATTGAAATGTATTACTAACCATTAGGCATAATATAAAGTTAAGCATTTTACAGGCAACAACAGATACACTTTACAGGCAACAACACATATATAACTCCAGTATAACAGAGATCTTAATATGGGCATTATAATCAGAAGATATATGTGGTGCTCAAGGTAGTAAAATATCCATGACTATTTTACTCTTATTGTTTGATATAATTCAATAGGTGACTTAATTAGAAAAAGTACACTCTTCAGAAGATAATGAAATTCTACCAGGTGACATTGTTCAGTAGCCTCAGGATTCAATATATGATTTTGCATTTTCTTTTAGCATATATTCTAAAATTAAAAACAAAGTAAAGAGATGCTTTGCATAACAAGCTTATTGCAGCTAGGATATGGACACCTGCCTTGTTTAGCCTGATAAGTATAAGGTCAAATATAGCTATTCCCTTTCTGGAAGAAAAAAGTAGCATTAACAAGTGTGTTTTAGGTTAGAAACAGTTAACAGTTATATAAAATGAATATTTAAAAGAAAAAGGTAGTAGTCTTTCTGCTGAAACCCCTTTAAGGGGTGGAGCCCACGACATTCGGCTAGATGTATCAGCACTTCTCAGTCTCCAGTCTTAGAACAGATTTGACACTGCTGAAATCTGCGTGCCAGTTGCCAGTTGCTTTGTGTGACATTTCTGTAACCAGGAATATAAAAAAATATGGGCATACAGGTCATATAGACAAATCCTGAGTGCATTTTCCATCCTTACTGATGTCCTTGTATTACAAGTTGAGAAGAGTCAGCTGACAAACAAACCTCTATAGTAGGTATGCATGGTTGACATAAAAACAAAGTAATATTGTAGAGTCTGACAATGCATTTTGTGCTAGTGGTTATGATCACATATATCCTCAAATCCTTGAAAGTTTCTCAGGCTGTCCACTTAAAAAGTGAAGAGACCCTTTTAAAAGTCTAGAACTGGCATCAACATTGAACACAAACATTTCAAAAATATTTACATATAAATGTCAGTGCTTAAGAAATGAATGACTCATATATGGTAATAAAACAAAAAAGGTCTTTCAAAAGATCCTGTTTGAACTTACAAGGGATTCTGTAAGAGAACCTTACTTCCATCCTATAACACAGAGCAAGCAAAGATTTCTTAATTTTTTGTCAGAATGAGCAAAGATTGACTTAAGAGGGTATTCAAATACGACAGTGACGAGATGCGGAGAAGTAACATCTCATGGAACACAGTGTGCATGAGAGAGGTTTTGTGTTATATAAAAGGCAGCAGATCCTCTATCGCATGTAGGATTTTATTCTTTTTTTCCTCATTGTAGTACTTATTATCTGATTATTGCCTTCATGTCAGAAGATTGAGACTTCTTTCCAGTATGTAACTCTTCAGTACAAAATTGGCTTCAGATCTGATAAATTCCTACTGTCATCTAGCTAACATATTACTTTTCTTTCTGTAGTGGCTACTGCCAGATCCACATCTTATTTTTTTTCTCCTGCAGATATGCTGTTTCTGCAATGGTTTTTATTTTTTGGCTGCTTGAACAGGAATGACCATCTATCTGGCTTTTTCTTAGGAAATGTGTTCAACAGTTCGATAATGTATTGGTATAGACATAATCAACAATTACTTTCTTGCTTCCTTTGTAAATTAAAGTGCAACATTAACTACCTGAGGATTTTTGTTCAAAGATTCAAAACGTATGATTATAATTTTGAACCATAAACTTTTTTGAAGATCTCCAGTTCAGGCTATCATCATCTCGTAGGATGAATTTGTACAGGTAAAACATAGATGAATACAGCCGATTATGTGGTTTAACGTACATTATTTAAGGTTGCCATTACTGCTTTTACAACTATTTAATTTTTATTCCACCTGCTAGTCCTCTTGTCATCTGGCTTTTTATTATTACCATTGGTGTTTTCTGCATATAACTAACTTTCTTAACAAAAGTTTTTTCTTAAAAAGAAAATCAGGAACTCTTAAGAAATGTAAAAATGTTAATTTGAGAATTAATTGCCACATTCATGTAAGAAATAGGGAAGTGCAAGAAGCACTCTTCTGTAATCAAATTCCCATTTGCAAAGAAGCATGACTACCAAAGTCTACTGCTAACAGTTCATCTACATCACTTACTAGCTATAAATTAGAGAACTGAGGAAAGGGAAGATACTTCCACTGAACATTGTGTACCTGCTTTTCCACCCACAAGCATCAACAACTCTCAGGTTTTATACACAGGCATGAAAACATGTATGCTAAATATGGCAGTGAAACTGCTTGCATGAGTCTGAAAATGATGGGAACAGCCCTCATTTAAGTGGGCTGTTAGCTCTGAAATCCAAAGGGGTGAATTTAGACATCACCATTATTAACTGCACCACTGCTGCTCCTTTTCACCAACATATTTGAGCAGAACATTGCTGCAGTGGGAGATCAGCCTGGGACCAATCGACTATGGGCTTTTCTCAGTTATTTTATAAATCAAAGGAACAGCTGACAGCTACAGTGCTTGCTCTGCATGTGAAATTTCATGAGCTATAGGTAAGCCATGACCCCTGTCCTTCTCTCATTGTCCTTCCTCAAACAAGTCTATTTGCCTGTCCTCAGCCCCTTCTTGCCTCTTGTCCATGTCCCTGCAACTACAGAGCAAAATCCCAGCCAGGGAGGCCACAGAGATCCCCTGAAACTTTTAAAGAGGTAAAGAGAGAGAGTATTTCCCGGTAGGAATTCACAAACACCTGAAGTTTTCCTTGCATTATGTGAGTGAAAATTACCAAGTGTACACTGGTGAACAGTGTCTTTGCAAGCTCTTCTCCCCCCCTGCCCTCCCACTCCTGTGGCTGGTTTCCTTCAGTACCAGTCTCAGAAGGAAGGGCTTCTGCGGGTGGTTGGTTAAAAACCACTAAAAATGACATCACGTATCACTTCTGCCCGTTAAAATATGAAGGCGTGTCCTAAGCTAATGTTCTGAGCTAGTAGTTCATGTTAGCATTTCCATCATTTAATGATACCAGATTCTTATTTCTAGCACTGCAAGTTACTAGATATCAAGTGTTTAAATCTGGAGTGTTATTTGTATGTATGAAACCAGCCACTCAAGCAGGACAGATTTTTCCCAGCCCTATGTCTCACACTGAGACAGTTTTGAAGAACAACTTCCACTTTCCTGGAAGGAAAGGAGGGTAGAGATATTGTCTCTGGCACGCTGATTTAAAAATGGCATGTCAATAGATTTTAATGGAGAGGACTTTAACATGATATATATATATATAAAACAAACTAACTGCCTGGGTCTATCATAAGAACTCTCATTCTCTGTCAATTATTTTCAGAACTGTACAAGTTAATACAATTATTTTCAGAATAATACAAGTGTTGATCCTGGAAACATGTTATGAAAGGGGAAAATGTCACCAGCTTCTTTTGTTTGGACTTGATATTATGTGGACTTGTTCTAATTATCTTTTCACTCCTCTCAGTACTGATGTTTGTTTAAAACTACATGCCCAGAAAGACCTGAAGAGAAGTCAGTTAGATACTCAAAGCGAAAGAATTATGGCTGTCTGCTTTAAAAGTATTCTTGCAGTAAATACTTTTCAACTCCCCTTCCTCCTTACCAAAGCATGCTGCTTTACTGTTTTTCACACTTTAGCTGTTGACAGATGCTAATCAGTAAGACTATCATTACATAAATCTAAAATACAAAGAAATGATAGAATGGTTCTTGTGATTGTTCATGCCGAAACTAGAACCTGTAACAATCTTACTATGTATGATTTTTTATTTGGATTTTTTTTGTCATGGAATGGCCTTAAAGTTAAAAAGGCTAAGAGTTGGGCTTAAGACCACAACATAGTGAATACTGTACAGGCACAGAATAATCTCAGAAATACTCAGAAATATCTGAGTGATATAAGACATGATCCTAATGCTTTTCCTATAGACTGAGTTCCTGACCAGGAGCATTTCCACTCTAAAAGTAAATACAAAAATGTAAGTAAATATAACACACTAGTTTTCTAATTTCAAAATTCTGAATTTCAAGATTTTGAAATTGTATTGTGCCTTCTTTAAAATACATTTTATATGGCACAATTTATTTGCATATTTTCCCTTACCTACTTTTTTCCAATACAAAGTGGTTTTTTTCTTTTTACATTTCAAATTAAATAAAATTTTAATTATCATGTGGAATTTGTATGTTCTTAACATGATAACAGCTGAATAAATATTAAAGGCCCATCTGTGTGACATATGGTATCCCCTGCTTTTCTGCTACGCCAATGAGAAGTATTCAAAAAAAGGCCGGAATTGAGCAGAGAGTCGTGATGGTGGTATGTTTGTGTAGAGGCACCTATAGATCTCAGATCCTCTCAGGTATTTGGTCGGTGTGAAGAATCAAAGCATCTTAAAGCAAGCATTACAATGGATACCACCACAAATTAAAACGGAGCGGTATCTTGAGACTGTTTTAGAAAAGGCTGTGCTGCCTTGGAAGGAATTAGGTAGCATTTTGGTGTCAGACTGAAGAAGCAGCAGCAGACTTTCAACGTGCAGAAACTCAAATTTGCAGTTCTTTTCTGACACCTGTTTTTGTGTGAAGTAATGCCACAATGCCTGATTTTGCAACTTTTAGAGCAGATCCCCATGCGTGTAAAGGGGCAGGTGGCTCTTGCTGGAACCCCACGAAGGTGGAGGCAGCTCTTTATACAGGTCAGCTGAGGTCCAAAGTGCTAATTAACAAGTAGCATCATTCCTCTCAGTGTGACTCTCTGGAGTGACTCAGCTGGAGATGCGGTATCAAATATTAATATTTCTTTAGAGCAACTTTATATTGTAAAATACTGGATCTTCAAGAGCTCCTATTGACATTGTGTGATATTGAAAAATGTCTAGCTAAATTACACCACAATGCTCATCTGTTTGCATTTTTTCAGAAGTAAACCAGCTTCCTTTCTTTTCTTTTTTTTACAGTTTCATTAAGAATTCTCTTTTTTAGTCTCTTTATCTTCCATACGTGGCTTTAATTTATTTTCTTTCCTTTTAAAAATAAAGAAGTATTTCCTTGATCACATTTAAGTCTCCATTTATCAATAAAATATAAATATGTCCTTGACATTTTTATTTTAATTTTTAGTGGGATGTACTTTACAGTTTTTAATTTATTCCACTTGATCTTTTTTATTCTTCTTAATCAAAATAGTTTCATGGTGATTTTCAGCGTATTTGTTGTCCTATGGCTTTTAATGTATTTGATTTTTCACAATTGTTTTTATCTGGTTTTTTTTTCTTCTCAAATGTTTTATAGGCACTACACCAGTGCTGATATTGTATTTATGTTGACTTAGAAGTTCCTTGTAATTTAAAATTCCATTATTAGATCTCTGGTACAAGACTCGCTTGGGATTTCAAGTTCAAGAAATGTAATCCCTACTGTCTTCCTGCAGGTTTACTGTGTCACTGATGTACAACATTTGACACAGAACTTCTCTGAAGAGTGTCTGAGAAATTTCTTGGGTTTAGGTACATGACGTAAGCTTAGTTTTGGTCCATATGTTTGTCAGCATTTCTTTTTGCTTTTTAACCCCAGCAGCTAAGAGAGATTACCTGAAGCCATCAGCCAGTGTTTGGTTTGGAATCAATCCATAAATAAGGTCAGAGTGGCTTGCAAGTTAGCCCAGGTTCATTTAGACTTGGCCTGGGTTTTCCAAAAGTGCAAGAGAGCAAAGTAAACTGTTTAGAAAAATTGACTGAAGCTGCACATGTTTTATTTATTTTCTTTTCCCAGAATCCAGAACTTTATAAAATCTAGGATTCTCTGTTTAAGGCCGTTATTTTTTCTTCTTTTGCTTTATGCATTAGTTAGTTTAACAACCAAAAGGGAGACTAAACTTAATCTTTGCTATGCTCCTGGCCCACTTTAAGCCATTTTCCATTGAGTGACCCACAGATACACAAACACAACCTATTTTACCCAGTACTTGCAAGCATAGATGGTACAGTATGTCTCTTGTATGTTCAGTGCTACATCCAATAAACCATATATTTAACTATATATCCATTAATAACTTTGTCTGGCATTACCTGCTGTTGTCAATACTTACACTTCAGAGTACATATTTGGAACAGTATCTAGATAATCTATGAAGACAATGTAGGAGATGGTCTTGTTTGCTTCAGAAACCACTGTTGAAATAGGGAGAAACATCCAGAAAAACAAGCATTTGAAGCATTTGTATATGTATGACACAGATTAAAAATTTTCCTCTGTGGTCCAGGATTCAAACTGCATGCTTACCACAAATCTGTAATGGCGCTGAAGAATTTGATTCATGGTCTGGGAAATTACTGTCACTTATGTTATGTGATCACTAAAAATATGATGTTTGGTTACTTCTCTTGACATTTTTGTCTTCATCTGATACTCAAATAGGTGATGAAATAGAAGGTTCAGAACAGATTGAGGGTGTACTGATTGCAGTCACAGAAGACCGTTCAAAATTGTTTGCTTACTTTTTGATTTAATAGCCATTATCCGAACACGAGAGTAAGTTAACCAAACAATCTCAAACACTCTATCCTATTTTATTACCATACTTTGGCCTAGAAGATGAACTTTCCTTGCAAAAGAGAATTCTTATACCTGATCATTTCATAGAAATTAAAGGCAAAAAATATATACTTTGCTCATGATAGGGCATCAAGGAATTGCCAGAGCAGACCATGACATTTACAGTACTGGCCAGGATTCAAATCAAAGCTGAAAGTCTTCTAAAAGTTATTTTCTACTCATGTAGTTTTATGCACCTCCATTATCATCTCTTTCTTTTCCCTTAATCTCATCAGAAAAGCCATGGCTGGCAGTGCTACTGTCATCAGACTGAGCACCCCAGCAATGATTCCCAGCCTGCCATTCTGAGAGACTACTGGTCTCTCAGACTGATAATCAGAAGTAACATTCATACCAAAAGCCATTTTGCTACAATAGCCATATTCCTGCCAACTGTTCTTGATGGGGAAAGAAACCAAAAGGAATTATTATTTGACAGCAGGTCGCTTTTCACCTTGTTAGAAAGTGAAAGCTTTCTGATAAAGAGAAACGATTGATAAGGTAGGTTGCCAGTGTATTATCCTGATGTTGATGGGGAAATTGAATGTTTCAATAAGCACTTAGAAAATCAGTTATAAATGGGTAAGTTGGGAGACAAAACATCCTAAATCCTTACTGCCTGCTTCCTCTAAGTGTGCTAGGTACCACAGAGCAGTGCTGAAGCTGAGATTGTTGAACTGCTGAGCAGGAAAGAGATAAATTTATAAAACTAAATGTTGCTGGCATATAGATGCCTGCACTTAAAACATCAAGATAACTCAATGGAAACCCAGTAATCCAACAGGAAAATTACAAAGTATATCCATGAAAAAAAAAAATAAAACACAACCAAGAAAAAACAAATCAAAAGAACCTCAAATTTCTGAAATTTTAGTGTGGCTGGTGAGTGAGACTGCAACCCTGCAAATCTGTCTAAAGGGGAATCAGTGTTGGGTATTTCAAGATGGAGGGTGAAAACTTCCTGTACAGACTGGTGTGTAATTGTCTGCTCTTATGTCTGTTCCCCAAAAGTGGAATGGAAATATTCTGTGTAACCTGCAGTGATTAATAAATTCATCTCACTATCTGGACTACAAGTTACCCAGCAGCAGATTACATTTAACAGATGTGACAAGACTATCTGCATGGATTAGCAGCTATATTATATGAAAATGAATGTTTAAAAGTAACTTCTTGACCCTAACCACAGTTGCCTGTCCCCTCATTACTGACTAGATATTTCCTGATTACAGAATAAGCCAGTTTTGCTAACCTGGACAATGTGTCACAATATCTGTGCTGAACAGCAGAGGACGTTGCTAATACTTCCTCCTGCTTAGCGCAAAGGAGTCCTCCTCCCAGATGGATAAGGCATCTTAATGAGTACTGCTTCCTGCTGTTGTTATTACCTTGCGCTGCTTTGTTGTTTCTGCTTGTAGGATGGCTTCACTTAGTCTTTTTTCGTAGCTGCACAGCACCACACTTTCATGGCTGTTCTGGCTTTTCACTGCTCTGGGACATGCCATAGGGAAAGGGAATATCTTCCCTCCCTTATCACCTATCAAATATCTCTATTCAACCCTTATTACTCCTGTTGTGGGCAGTCCATGAAGGGAAGCATGTTATGCCACTTCCTGGCTGTGCAATGCAAACATTAATTCAAAGTCGGTGAAAGATCATCAATGCGCTGTTCCTTAAGAGCTTTCTTTAGGCATAACTTTGTAGTAAGCTCCCATATGTTCATCTGGAAATACAACTAGTTTTAAAAAATAAATTATTTCTAACCCCCATTTTTGAATGACCAGGGACCAATTTTAGAGGAATGACCTAATTATCTCTTTAACTAATTTTTTAAAAGGTGAAATAAAACACTGAGCTATTTTGTACCTAAGTGTATTTCAAGGGACTCAAAAAGTTTTAATCGGTATCAATATTGAAAACACACTGAGAAACAGAAATCCATAGGATTGTGACTGTTGAAAACTAAATGATTTAGTGGTTTTACTTTAACACAGCGTTGTATTCAGGATACAGAGTTAATTTCACCTTCTTAATGTTGGAATGTAGCTACACACTTAATAAAAAGTTCCTGTGGTACAGGCCCTGGCTGCAGGTCATTTTGCTCTCTGACAGTACAAAATTCTGAAATAACTGTCTAGCTTTAACAACCAGAAGCTAATGCAAGTTTTGACAGTGATCATGTATAGCGGATATTTTCTAAATTTTAATTTCTTACACTTAAATCATTTGACACTCCTCTGGATTCAACATAAAAAGAATATTGTATACAAATGAAGGCAGCATAATGCATATCAGTAATTTTAGTGCCATTAAATGTAGGAATTATAAAAATAGGCCTTTTTTCCCTGGATTTCAGATTTTCCTGTTGTGTTGTCTTATTGCATCCTCAGTAGGAATGCCTGGCTGTCTGCAGTACTTTACAGTCCCATTTCTTTTGATTCTTGCTCTCATATTGGCTTAGTTTTTCACCTAGTTTGCCTCTCCAGAGGACTTTTCCATGGACTAGTTACCTCTGCTGTCCTGTTTGGGATCTTGTTTCTGCTTCTCCTCCTGTAGATTTTCTGCATGCCTCCTCTGTCATGCTGCTAACCAAACTGCTATATTTACCTCTTAGCAACACTATGATACCACTAATCTTCTGCCTATTTTGCTTACTTTTCCTTCTCACGTCATGTTGTCAAAGGTCACCTCTCAGATTTGCTGTCCCTGGTAATTTTGTTCAATATATCCTATTCTGCAACTTCATTCTTTCTCTTACGCCATGTTAGCTTAGTCCATTTGTTCATAATAAACCATACAATATAAAACCTTCAAAAAGCATTGCCGCTGCTTTTACTTAACTTCAAGAGCCTATACTACTATTGTAATGATGATCCAGTGCCAGACCAAGATTGCTCTTGAATTCTCTGATGATCTAATTCTAATTCTGGTAGACAAGAGATTCTATTATATCCTGATAAATAGTAACTTGTATTCACATATAGATGCTTTGTTATTTCACTGCTAGACCAACCAAAATATCTAGCACCCTAGATACTCTGCTACCCAGAAAACTCAGGCAAAATATATACCTGGGAGCAAGAGTCACTCTCTTAGATACTGTAGAAGTGATGTAGGTGTAAACAATAACTGCAAGAATTCTTAAATAGGAAATAGGTGACTTGTGAAAGAGCCAAATACCATAAATGTTGAAGTACAAATGTCAAGGTACGAAATTTATGTAGCAGAAAAAGGCATTTGGAAGATTAATACTATAGTTGAAAACCTTGTGGGACAGACATACTTGAATAGTTTTGTCCTCCAATCTTCTCAGAGGAAATGCTGACAAATATTTCAGATGAAAGTTTTGAGATAGTCTGCAGTTATTCCCTGAAGTCTTATATAAGCCTTACTAGGTTAGGTAAAGAATTAAGACTTACTCAACTGTTGCTGCTTATCAGCTCAGTGTAATTGATTCAGTGTGCAAACCGAGCCCATATCTCATCTTATCAAAAGCTGAAGTAACTCCAGGCTACTCAGCCTTTCAAGTGTCTCAAACACACTATCATTTAATAGCTCCTACAGCAGCCATCCTTTTCTGCATAACCTATCCCTTCTTAATAACAGAGATTACTGGAAAAGACATTGTTGAACAGAAAGAGAATTTCTGAAGGTATGCATACTTTCTACCGTTTGTAAAAAAAAAAGTTTATGAGTTGATAGAGCAACTGCAATTTGTTGTAAAGGACGGATCAGTTCTCTGTTGAAAAACATATAAGAAAAAGATTCATGTTATTTACACTTCATTTAATATTCTGCTGCTCATTTAATACCATAATACCTTTAAGATGAAATGAGTAACTTTTTTTTGTCTGAGTTGCTTACTATGGGCAGCAGTTTAGAAGAACAAGACTTTAAAAGGATTGACTAAAGTGATCAGGGGTCAGCTGCAGGATATGCCATGAACTACCTCTTTGATATTAAGTAGTTTAATTTTTCTCGGTTGCTCAGTGGCTCAGTTCCCTGTCTATTAATTTGAGCAATAAGGATATTTCCATCTATTTGCTGTGTTGCCTGTTTACTCTGGAAGTTTTTTTTGGGGAAAAAAAATCTATCCCTCATTTTACCTACGTACCTTGTCAAGAATAATGTAGCACAGTTGTAGACTGAGGCCTCTATATACTAGCATAGTCCTTACTACTGATAATAGTATGAATATGTTCTTAGGATTCTTTTGGCACACTATTCTTTCTTACTGCTAAATTTAAAAGTCGGTTTATCACTGAGACCAAATGCAGTTTAAAGATCCTCACCCTGAAGTCAGTAGACAAACAATTGTGGCCAAAAAGAAAGACAAAGAAATGAGAAAGTCTTGGCATGTATCTTTTAGAGAAACCAGGAGAGTAACAGTTTTGCCAAAAGAATCACAAGCTGATTTTATTCCTCAGTTAGGAGAACGGACATGTAAAAATATGTACTCCCATTTCACACAAATTTCATGGTGTTTCTCACATATGAGGACAGGAATTCTGCTCAGCAGTCTATGTATTAGTCTCACAGGTTCTATGTACATAAAATCTCTGGAATGAAATCTATATTAAAGCACACTGGTTGAAGTTTTCCAACTTGTGTAGCTGAACTGACTTCTGTAGAAGCAATGAGAAATTCTGCAAATCGAGTCCTGTTGATCTAAATGCTAGACATCTTTGAAAATTTTGGACACAATTCCTGAAAGATAAGCAGTAAGACATGAAAAATGAGAGAGAAAGAAATTGAAAGCTTTGTGAGGGAAATTCTGGCTGCTCAATAAATTGTCTCCTAATGGCCATTTTCAGATGCAAACAAGACAGCCCAGAGGATCAATAATTTTCTTACAGAATTTGCTGCCTGCCAATGCCTATAATTCCCCAGAGTGTGTTAAAATTTGAAAACAGGGAACTAGTAACTGTTCATGCTTTGAATAAAGACATTACTGCGTAGTAAAACCTTTATAAACATCACTTAATCAGCCATAAAATAGACCAATGACATAATGTTATAATTTTATATTTAAAATTACAATATCTGACCAAAACATAGTTTTTCAGTTAACATATGTTTAGCCTGGGTGGACAGGTGGTGCCTAAACTTTAGCCAAAAATACTATACCTTTGGGTTTACTCAATAGCCAGTGAAGTATGGCAGAGTATTAAAGGACTGATTAATGAAGGTAGTTGACCTGAACTTATGTAGTATAATAACTACTCATATCTTGGGAATGTGCAAAAGGATAGTATAAAAGCAGTATTTCTCTTCGGTTTTTCCTATGAATTGAGAGCAAAAATAGTGTGTTGGCTTTCCCTTGGCTATCTGCACATGGGCTAATTTCATAATACATACCAGGCACAACTCTGCTAGGACCATTGCCCTTCAGTTCTATATTTCATTTAGTGAAGGAACTTAAATGGGTGACACTGGGGAGCAATTTGTTTCTCAGTGACTGAATCACCTCTCTGGAGGCGTTCCTTTTACCTCTCTTCCTCTTTCCCCTGTCCATGCAGAAGAGGTTCATGCCTCTAACTTCTATGCCTCAGCTACTAAAAGTTAAGTGAAGCAAGTCCAGGCAACAGTGACTAAAATGCCACGTATGAATTAAAAAAGGTAATCATTTGTAACAATATTTTTATTTTAGTTTAGACCGAATTATTTAACTATATCATATTAAAGCCAATTTCTTGTCATTTATAAGCCACATTCCTGTCTCATTGAGAGTCATGCAGAGCTGGAGAGGGAAAGACATGAGTAAGTCTTTGTTGGAAAAATGGATACCTTTTTTCTGATGCAATCTGTCATTATGGATGGAAGAAGCAGCAGCCACCTCTTCATAGCCAAACAGCACATAACCAAAGCTTCCCTTCAGCTTTGAAGCCTGTCAGATTTCCCTCTTTCCCTACAGAAAGAAGTTAAAATTATCTTCTATCTCTTTTCTTTTAAAAAAGTGAACAATACAGAAAAGATTTGTTTTCCTAAATCTCAGATCATCTGAAATACGGACTGAAGACAGAGGCAAGTTGAAGTGCCATTCATCTTTTCAGAATTCTGACTCTGAAAGAAAGGACACAAACGTCATCCTCAGTTAGATGAGTAATCTCCTAAACGTCAAATGATGTGTTGAGTATGCAAGAACTATTCAAGAACTTAAATTTCCTTTTTCTATAAAATATTTGGTTCCAGAAAAATTGGAACTGAATTTTTCAAAAGTATTTCATTTGAGCTTCATAAGCTCTCCAGCTGCCAATCAGCAAGGCTCCAACAGAATAAGGCATCTTCAGGAATCTTCACACCTTCAGCCTGCTGAAGCCCATCTAAAATCCTTCAAAAGATTTTTCGAGGAAAATATTTGAATGTGTGGCAATAGACAGTTCCTGCTGCCCTGGTTTTCACGTTCCAGTGGAACTGATATATTCCTCTCCAATACACATTTTCTGACAGGAATGTCTTCTATTGGAAATTTTAGTAGAATTTAGAGGGAGTCAAGTATACTTCAGATGGTCTTCTCCACAGTCCAAAAGATATGGCCACAGTATTTAGTACTGTTAAAACAGTATTTTACAAATAAATTCTCTTACTTTGATATTGATCTTCCTCTGCTGTTTCCTATATACCAAAAATGTGAATGCCATTAATCTGCCACTATTTATTTTAAATGAAAATTCTCCACCCTCAATTTAGTTTCAGTCCCCAAAATATAGTCTTTTATGACCTATCACACTTAGTAGTTACAATGGCTGCATTTTTATGATAGAATTCAGGGTCTTAAAAAGCAGAGGTTTATTGTGAAATGTTGGCACAATCTTGACACTATTTTTTTTTATACTTAATGCTAAATGCACTTAAGCCTTTGCATGACAGTAGCATCTGGAAAATTTTTGTGTTTGTTAAGTAGCGAGGATGACTAGTTTTCCACTTCTGGAAAATGTTACATTCAGGGAGGTAAAGGATTTACAGTAAGTTAAAACAAAAAACAAGAACTATGGTATTATAAGTGTGACATCTCTGTCTGAGAGTCCTAATTGCCAGGACACAGAAATGCTGGCTCACACATGGGTTGAAAACAAATGAGAAAATATCATTAAATGCACTAAATATATGTTTGGAATCCTTGCTTTTCTCTATAGTGTTGTCTTTTTCTACCAATCTGACTGTGCGAAGGTGTCATGGAGTGTAAGCAGTAATTGCCAGACTAGGAACAGGTGGCCCTAAATTAATTGGAAAAGCAAGAATTCAGCCCTCTAATGAAAATTTCACAATTTTAACAAATGCTAAGGGAAAGAAGAAATGGTTTAAAGGAAAATGCTGTAAAAAATCTGTCTGCCAACTGTTTAGTGTCTGTCCCTGGACCCAAGCCCACTGAGACATACCCTCTGCAGGCTGGGGCACTCAGCAGTAAGGTTCTTATCTCTGCTCTCTGGAATGTTTCTGGATTTTATCTAATAATTATTTAATACCAAATTTGTAAAAAATCCAGGAAATCTTAAGCCAGCCACGTCTGAACAATTTATTTTTTCATTACAATATAAAGTGTCCAGTTCCAGGCAAATGGGAAGATAAATGTTTGAATGAAAACCAATGCTCTGTGCTGCAGCAACATGGGATTCTGTGTACCAGGCATTTCAATTCTGCTGTACAAAATCCCACAGTGGCTACTTAGGAATACAAGAGAAATAAACAAATATGATAGTAGAAGCAAATGCTGGAATTGCTTTGGGAGCATAGATTAAAAAAAAAATGTCAAGGGGTAAGAGGTATGCAATAGTGTAAATTTCCCCACAGTGCTGCAAAACAAAGGTCCACTCGCTGCTGCAGACAACCTCTGTCAGAGCAATGTAGAAGTCTTCAAAGAAATAAAATCCTGAAATAAATCTCTCTCTCCTCCTCCAAGGCTGAAAGAGTTTCTTTGCTCATTTAGGCCTCAGATCAATTGCTCAGGATGTTATTCCTACAGAACTGACACATGTGAAAAGATCTAAGAGTAACTCTCCCCTTTCTGAGATGGAGGCCACCTCAGATACCTAGGACATCGCAAATGTCACTCAGCACCTCTGCTTAGGCAACTGAATTGAGCCCTTATGCGGGAAAGCAAAGTGGATTCAGGACCTAAACTTGGGTGTCTATATGTGGGTAGCTATGTGTCTGCTGTGTAACTAAGCATTCAAGACCATGGCAGTCCATGGAAATCTAATCAATCCAGTCTCTGGTGCCTAGAGAGATACTTTTCTGGCCAGCCAGTGGCTTTCTGGCTTGGAGTGCACTGACTTCCCCAGGATCAGCAGACTCTGTTCACTCAGCCCCTGTTGACTATAGTAGTCACCTGATTCTCATATAGATGCTTACATGCAAACATCTAAAGGGAAAGTCTTTTGACCTTGAACAGTGTCTCCTTATTTTTAGACCTTGTTGGATTCCTCTGTTCTTGTCTTTCATACATATTTCAAAGAGAGATGGGTAGTCCAGTAGCTAGCAAAAAACAATTCTGAAGGCAGAAGGACTTGATTGAATAATCGTCACCTTTTGTATTATATACAGTTCAAGGGCCCTATTGCCACCATGCTTTGGACAATGGATTAGACAAGATTACCTTTGATAGCAAAGGGCTGGCCCTCATCACTCAGAACATCCATTCCAACAAGGTTCCACCATGCCTGTGCATCATATAGTCAGGCATAATTTACAAATAGAGTCTTGAATTTTATAATCTACTAGCAAAATCTAATAGATCAGTGTCACTCAGTGTCAAGCGCACCTCCTCTTCCTGGATCCTGAATTCCAAAAGCTGAAACCATGCTCAAAAATGAAAATTAGAGGTGGGGTATTGGTTACAAATATGAGATTAGAGATGAAACAGATACTTTGAATCACTTGCTTATGGATCAGTTAATAATTTTCACACACATTTCATTGACAACAACCATACTGAGACTGCACAGGCGGGTTCAGTAATTCTGCTGTCACAACTACAATTATAAAATAAACACAAGGGACTAAATGAGAGAGTGAGAGAATGAATCTGCCAGCTGGAAGCTTTAGAAAAATGATATTCTGTGACCTTAGGAACCATTGAGCACAACTGAACCTTGTCTATCCTTGGCAATATATTCATAATAAATATAATAGACTGCTCCTCTCTGAACTTTGGGACTATATGGAACTGATCTTCTCTATGAAGATAAGATGTTCAGTAATGCCTTTGCTTATGTGAAGTCTTGATTACTCTGTGGCTAGCGCATAGGCTGTAGTATGGTTTAGAAATATTTTGCATATTTTGTTATCAAGATTTGAGTTGGTATGGCTATTGTGGTGACATAGTCTCTCTTTGTTGTTGGTGGTGGTTTTTTTCCCTTTGGTGTTCACACTCAAGATTGTTCTCCTTCCATTCAAATTTTGTGTGCACGTACCTGTCAATGGACATGGGTCTCTCGTGTTTTTTTGTACCTTTGGGCTTTTAAAATGAATTCAGTGTTCAAATTACTACAGTGTTTAAAAGTACTCCAATGTTAAATGGCTGTTCTTTGTTATCAGTAGCCATTACAAAGTGCAGCCCACTTGTAAGCCCAGAGAAGGGTTCTTTTTTCAGTTTTCTTGGATTCAGGCACTTTCAAAGCAGAAACTAGATGAGACACAAAAGCAACAAGGGAATAAAAGCTTTCAGCATATAATTCTCCTTCAACCATTGCTCCAAGATCACTCTGTAATGTGAACTAGAAAATATTATCAGGAGATTATCTTCAAGAGTGCAGTCATGTGGCAGATACACTTGGGGTTTTGAGGTACCTCTTGACACCATTGTTTGCATTTCCCAGGTTCAGGGTGCCACAGTCAATGCACTGCAGAGGATCAGGCTATAGTACACAATAGAGCATAGTACTGAAAACCAAGAGGATGTGCTTTTAAAGTAAAGAATACACAAGCTAGATGGAATCATCCTTGTAGGTAAGGGAGCCAGAAGACACAAATAGATACCATTGCAGAACTAGCCCAGAAAGTTTCATTTCATATGGGCCCTTTAACAAAACGTAGCTGATGTGAACATACTGGAAATAAAAATCAGAGTGTAGAGTACCAAAAGTGGAGGTGCTTAACAAGTCCAGTTTTTCAGCAATGTTAATCACTTCCAAATTCATTAATACCATTTGCAATCCTGTATGTTTGAAATGCCTTGCTTTGTGCATACATATCTAAAAATGTTAACTGCTCCCTAATACACATCATCAATATTGAGATAGATACATATGTATATGCACACATTCATATAGCCTCCCTCCTTTGTATTATAAATAAATATATGTAAAGCTGCATTTATTACTGAAGGGTTTCGATTAAAGCCCTACCAAGTTTGGCATTTAGAAGCAATTTTCATTTAAAGCATAACTCAAAGACTTGACAGTAATTAAGAAATCCATCAGAATTACCACTAAGTATGTTATAATAAATTTTGCATGACAGGTTAAGAGATAAGCCACCAAATCCAATGTTTGTAGTATGGGTCCTACCCAGGGACTCTCTCCATCCCACAGGAATTGACACAGATTTTGCTACATCCCACTTTGATACAAAAAATATTTCTTCTACTTTGGCTTTGCAAATAATAACCTGAATTTTAATATGGTAACTTACTATCCGAAGAAGAAAGCAAACAAAGGGACTAAAGCATACCTTCTATGTAGGAAAATGAGACAGAAACCCCAGCCACAGTTACGCATGAACTCTTCCCACCAAGTTTATTAGCTTAACTGAGTGTCCCATACAGACATCACACAGACCCACAGAACTTTATTTGATTAGTGGGAAGACAGAGTCACCTCTACCAAGCAATTTAGATGATGTATGGGCTGCTAATGCAAAGAAAAGGGCTTTGTGACTGATGGGTCTGAGGAGGTAGACTGCTCCTGCATCTACATCAGCTGCAACTTTCTCAGGGCTGATGCTTTCTAACTTAAGTAAATTGCATTGCTGTAACCAAAATGGGACATGCTGAAGGAATGAGTTATCACTGCTGGCTTTGAATCTGAGAAGACAGGATGCAATCTTCAAGCCAGTGGGAGATAGTAGCAAGCATTTCTTGCAAACCCTGAAAAATAAGAACATTATTGCTTTCATAAATCATCTACAATATTTCTCAGCACTTTGTCATCTAAATATCTACAAAGTAGGTCACACAAAAGCAAAGAAAACTTAGAATCATCAACTATCTAGCTAGCATCCCATTGATTTGTTTCTAAAACTTGTTCCCAAGAGTTTATTGAATTTAAGATGTTTATATCCAACTGTTTTGGATTTAATAAAAGAATTTCCCAGAACTTTCAACTTCCATCTTTGTCATGTTAAAATTGCTTTATTTGCCCCAAGTTATTTTCAACTTTATCTGCAAATAAAGTACTAGTGCTAGGATGAATTACTCCTTTCATTTCAGAGCTGGAGATATCCACAGAATATGACGGTTTTGCAGAGCTTTTCTATTCTCTGATGCCCTATTATTAATAGAAATATCTGTATTTGTACTCATTTCAACTGCCTAATTGTAGGCACTAAGTCCCAAAGGCCATCTGGCCGCCAGCTGCAGAGCCAGAACAATACAGGTCTCCTGTTGGGTCTGTGTCCTATCTGCTAGCCCTGTGATGTCTCAGATACCTTAGGACATCTCAAAGCACACCTGGAGTGTATGTGTAGGCAACAGAACAAAGTTCTTTCTGTTATAGTCACAGTGTGCCAGAGAGAGGAAATAAGAAATGTTCTGTGTTCTAGGAATCTTTTTTGAGGGCTTCATATAAAAGTATCTCCTGAGAATCAGTCTTTTTTACTTAGTGCTAGTTTTTGCAGTGGTGAAGTGTCCCCTACACTGAAGGTCAAGAAACCTTTGGGAACTGCAGCATTTTTAGAAAGTTTGTTTCCTATGCAATGTAACAGCAAGAGAACAAATGCTCTGTTACTATCACTGGAGTAATAATGACCTGATTTGCAAGGCACTGAGTATTTGTTTGATTTTTGAGAAATCCTTTCTCTTAAACTTACCAGCTTATCACTTCTTTAAAAATGGCAAACCAAGATACACGTTGCCCACAGTGATCTGCATGCAATTACACATAACACAGCTATTGAAACGTATTGGTATTGGGACTGACTCCAATTGTCGTCACATCCTTTGGAAGAATGTAAAGTCTTTAAGCAAATCTATTTTTCGTGTTAGGCCAGATCCCAAATATAAGCTGTACTTCCAAATTAGTGTAACTATAGTGATGTCAGTGGAGCTGCCCTCACTTACACATCTGAGGCAGCTTCCACCACGTGAGGTTCTCAGTAATCACTTCCAGTTTCTTTCAGGCTACTGCATTACATCTGATTTCTAAACACATTCTTTTTTTATTTTAGGGATTTTTTAATTCAAATTCTTTTATGAATCTTTCAAAAGCCTTCCCCCTGCACAGATTTTCAGAATGGCTGGACATCCTGCTTAGTCAGTACCAGTCCTTTGCTTGCATTAGATAGAACACGGCAGGTGATATTCTGGTTCACTATTTTCTCCAGAACAACCTTCTGCTGGAATGAAATCAGTACCTGAAGAACATGGAGATGATATTGTAGCATAATACAATAATAATGTGATAACATAATTTAATTTAAAATATATGTGAACTTTTCTAGCCACACTTTGAATTGTTCTTGTTATATTCTCTTTACATTTCTGGTAAAGGTATGAGTGGGTTCTTTTTAATTTATCCATACTGTTTAGTCAATCTGTACTGGAGTGTCCAAAAATTGTTTGGCTCTTCTGTCAGCTGAACATCTTAGTCCAAAAGATGAGGATATTCTCAAGACACTTCAATTCTCCCAGCTAATGTCAGCCAACAGGCATGTAGGTCAGCCAGAAAGCTGTTTAAGGATGTACACAGAAAAAGTACCAACAGGAAAAAGAAATGCAAAGCACATCATGGGCCATATACTTTCCAGTTAATGGAAGATTCCCTATGGGAAAAAAAATGAAGTTTATAAACATAAAAATAATTATACTGTCCTTTTTGAGCTGACTTTCCTACCAACAGATATAACAAAGATGTGTTGTGACACTGAATTAAAAAAATCTTTTGTCACAAAAATAATGGCTGCCTCACCAATTCAGGCAATTATCTTGGTTTATCCACTTGGTTTATCATTTACAACACTTTTCTTCCCAGACTGCCTACAAATCTTTGTGGCTTCAATATTGAGAGAGATCTGAAGGAAATGAGAGGCCTTCTTCAGCATGATGGCTGTTGTCTTGCCAAATCAGCCATCTGTGCATAGAGGAAGTTTCTGTATCACTTGTGGCCTTTCCTTGGCTTCCCCTCAGAGAGCTTAGGAGCCGTTTGTTGTTTAATAGAGCCCTCAGAGATTATTCTTGGAGAAAGTTATTTCTGTGAACCATGATACATTGACTGAAAATTCTTTACACTAAGCCTTGAAATAGGAGTAATAGAATATGCTCTTTCCCTACCAAGTATTCACTGGAAAACAGCAAAACAAATTTGAGCGCTACACCCCCAAACTTTGTTTGTCATTCAGTAATAGACCTCATTTACAGATGCTGCCTAGTGTTTATGCAAAGACATATCAAGTGGATTGATGCTGTCATCACAATAGAAAGGTTGCTCACTGTCTTGCAGAATTAGGCCAAAGATAAGGAGCAAATTTCTGTGTCAAAAATAGTAGCACTGGCAACTTAACAAGAATTCATGTTTGAGACACTGCATGGACATACATATAAACATGCATGTTTACAATTATTATATATTTGTCTGAGAGTTATGCATTAGAATTTTTTTGTATTTTGCTAAAATAAAAATTTAAATTTTAAATTAACCACAAAACAGGTCTTTTTTTTCTTACTGACTTCTGAAGGACAAAAAAATTGGTGGGAAAAAATTAAAAACCCTGAAATAGATTGTGGAGAATGTAAAATATTTTGTTTGAGCTCAAAATAGATGCATTATGCAATTTATCTTTGAAAAAGTAATTTTTTAAATAACTATGAGTAATTTTCCAAAAGTGAATGCTTGAAAATGAAAAATTGAAATGTTCTCAAAATATCAACATGAAGACTTCTGAATTTTCAGTTTTTTCCACTTCTTTGATTGAAATTATTTTCCAAAATTAACCCCAAATTAAGGAATCCTTTGCCTCTTTCTGACTGCATATTTATGACAACGAGCTATTCACTGACGAAAAAAGAAACACCGACTTAGTAATTAGTGTCCACTAAATCAATAGCAGCATCCTTCGGCTTTCTATCAAGTCCTAAAAGAATGCATGCAGGCAATCTGTTAAGATTACTTTAATATTTACATCATTAATTTAATTATTGAATTCTGCCTAATGCTAGTACTTCAGTGAGCTGACAGCTAAAGAAAGAGACATATCTGCAACAGACCTTATCTGCAAAGCTGGCTTTGAGTGAGCCAGCTTGGGTATTGAAACCGGTATAGCTGTATTAATTGCCTGGCTATGCTAACCTCAGAGTCTGTGTGGTACTGCTCCGTGTACAAAGACACACTGTAAGTCCAGAATAGAGGTTCTCAGACTGCTGATCAGTTGTTCCTCACAGTGCAGATACCAGCAGGATGCCTAGAAGTAAAACACTGCAGTTCTGAGCCTTGGCCTTTGTAGATTCATCGCTTTAGGGTGTTTTCTGAGGAGACCATGCTTTAAGGCCTGTCTTTTAAACCACACAGATTGTCAGAATGAGTTCAGGGCAAGCCATGGTGGGGAGATTGCTATGAGTAAGATGATCAATACTTGATGTAAGGTGCTGGACTAGAGAACATTTTTTGTGTTCTTGCTATTTTCCTCTTGGAAAATAATAGAATTACTCATGGAATAAAACATAATTTAGCAGAAGTACTGGTAACAGAGTCACACCCTTTAAATTTAGTTAAAAACATGCATCAAAAAAGACTACAGTAGATCAGATTTATCCTCTGTCTGAACCCACAGACAGGGAAGTACAGCATTATTTATATATCATTTTGTATTTTTTTATAATTTTGGCAGAAAGAAAATGCTCACTGGTACAGTCAATATTAAGTATGTTTGTGGAGCTCACAGCATATATTCAGCTACATTTGTGGTCCATTGATCTTTAATTGAATATTGTTCCAGCTAATGCATGCAAAAAATCGTATTTTACAATTTCAAAAGTAGCTCCTCTAGATACATCTTAATGAGTTTGAGTTTTAGCATCTTCTCATTTTCACACACTCATGTGATCATCATCAAATATCTCCAAAGCACACTTTGGTTGCAGACCTCTCTTGTGAATGTAAATCCAAGTGATACTGTCTGGCATTTAAAGGACTGTTCAAGAGTGTTATTTGATCCTTGGTTTTATCTATAATGCTTAAAAAATAGTAATAATGTTAACATGCTACATAATTCTGCAATTCTTGCTGATACATTCTATTTCATTTTCTAAAATATACTGCAGGAAATAGTAACTTTATTATTTTGACCCAGACAAAATTTGTCCAGAGTCCTGGAAAATGTTAAACTGAAGCTACCAGAATGCTGTAGAACACTTTGGAAAAAGAAAACTCCTTTCCCCATAAATGTCAGTAAAGGCTTTTCAGAATAACAAAACAAACATGATTTAAGTATTCTGAGAGCTTATTTGGTCATATAGTCCAAAGATTCCTCAGTTGCTCTGTCTATTTGTGAACAATAATCACAAAAAAATACAATGAAAACACTGGGAAAAATAGGCATAAATGCTGCAGAGTGTGTAGAACAGATTGAGTGATCCTGCCTTGAAGGAATCTGAATAGTTTCTCTCAATTTCTCACGATCTGAGACTCTGAGTTTTGAGAGGATGTATATCTTTTGGACAGAGCATTGATCATTCTGATATGCCACTTGCCCTTAGAGTTAGGGGACCTCCAGAATGGGTGTTGAACCATTTTATTTACTAGTATAGACATAGCCACAAAACGTAGCATTTGATTTCAGGGTAGTGGGAACTGTATCTGACTGGAGCTGGGAAATGGAATACCGATGAGGCGTGAGGAAGCTAAGTGCCCAAGGACACCACAGCTACAAGGCCGACAGATCGGCTGCTGGAAACAAAGAAACATGAAACTGCTTATGAGAGGAGAAGAAACCCTGAGTATTTACAGCGAGGGGCTCCTCTACTCTTTCTCTCTGTCTCTCTCTCTCTCTCTCGTTATGTCTTTTGTCTGCTTTGGGGAAGATGGCACAAAAGTAAGATGGGAACCCTTGGGTGAGCTGAGGAAAGTATAAATTGAGTCATGGGTTATTTGGCCAGCAGTCCCTTTCCACACCCAAGCCCAAATCATTAAAAGGTCACATATGGTAACTGGCACTTGAAATCTGCCAGGAAGAGCCATCCTTGTGTCCCCACATCCTGATCATTGCTACCGATCACACAGAAGCTGGAGAAACTTTAACAAGAACCCAGTAGTCCTATTGGTGGCAAATGCTGAATAAACACAGCCCTCTGCCAATGTAATCGTTCCCAGTTTTGTTGCTCCGTGGACCCCACCTCCTTTCAGCACTGGCAGCTCCCTCTGCCTCACTGGCACAGGCTGGCTGCCTTGTGGCATCTCAGGCTCATTTTCCTAGGCGCCTCTTTGGTGGGACTCTCAGCAGAGAGAAAACCAAAGCTTTGTTCACATAGGTGGCAACATAAACCCTAAATTAGAAGCCACCTCTGTGGCTTCAGTGCAGTACGAATATATTCTAATGATTTATCATATATTTGCTTTTCCATTTTGCATAAATAAAGCAGAACACTTACTAAGCACACTTTGTTACTGTTCATATAAAAACCAGATGTCATTTTTGTCAGCCTACTGCCTTATACTGTGTGGCTGAATTTTATAATTTGCTGCTGATTGGTGAGTAAAGGGAACAAATGCTACATGTGTGTGCATGTGAGTGTATGCTACACTACAGCTGCTGTGGTTAGTTCTCCCAGCTCAGGGTATACATAGGTGAATTATTTCAAGACTCAAGAATAAAAAAAAAAACCAGCTGTTTGTGTTGGTATTTCACAGAGCTATGAATACACCAGCTTAAGGCATGCAAATAGGTAGTCACACATGAATACACTACTATTATTCCTTAAGCAGCCACAGGGGGATTTAATTCTTTGGCTTGCTAAGTACTGCTGCCATGAAATAAATACCCTCAACCCTTGCCTCACCTGCAGCCATCTCCAGGCTTTGCAGCAACTCATTCTCAAGAACCAAGAATTGCTCTCAAGGATGCTGGATGCACAGTAGCCACCAAGGTCCATACCAGTAAGTAGCACTTCTCTACTAAACTGGTGATGCCAACTATGCCAGCTTCCATGAACTTTGCATGGCAGTTGTGTAAGCTGACCGCTGTACTATATTCTGGTCTTACCACAGGAATATAACCCTGACACAAAGCATAGTAAGTAAAAACTTGGTGCTATAGTCAGAGAGTCCTCCTTCTTATGTGTAAGTGGTGCTGGATCAACTTGATTCTGCTCTTAGAGAAAATATTTATTCACTGGTACACCATAGGAGGAAAGTTATGTAATACCTTATATCTTAAGATGTGTTATTAATGCTCTGCCAAATTCTGATCTTAGATATTTGTGGAAAAAAATCATATTGCATCAACTGAATTGTCAAAACTAATTGCTAGAAATGACAGTAGGCTTTAGCATACCGATGCCAAATAGATTTGCACATATATAGCTGAAGAGAGGATTGAATTTGCAAAAGCAGGGCCAAATTGAAAGATTCCCCACTTTTTGTTCTTGGCTTTATATCACACTGTAAATAAATTTAGGAGTGAAAATGCCTATAGAAAAGTATATTAGAAATAACTGCTTAAGGGACAATATACTGGCTGTTCTGAAAAGGTTTTCTAAAGTAATTAACAATTATTTGCTTTTGTCATGTAAGACATTTTGCTAAAAGAGCTTTGCCAAAGTGCCACATAGCTCCAAAGTAATATAATCTCCAATAAAACTAATACTGTTACTCTGGATTTAAATCAGTGTTAGTGAGGGCAGATTATGCCCTCAAGCAGTTACTCACTTTGGTAAAAGTAGCAGGATTTGGCTCTTTTCTTTAGGAACTGGATTGAAAGTCTGCTTCTAGAAAGACAGTCGCTTTCTATGAAAGTATTCTAGAATCCATCTGAAATAACTTACAAAAGCAGACTATAAGAAACAGAAATATTTTGCATCAAGACATTTTTCTGGCTTTAATAATATGTTTTTCAAATTCTGATTAAAAACATTTTAAAAGTCTTCTCTCCGGCTGGGTCTGCTAGTTTTTCAGCTCATATACGAGTATGGAACAGAGCTCATTTTTTGTGTTATAGCAGCGCAGAAGCTCACCTTGTAATTTAATCAGCTCGTTGTTTAACAGGAGTCAGAAAAGCAAATCAAATGTTGGAAAGAACAGAAAACAGAAAGAAAAAGACATTCTGCCACTGTGTAATGCTATGGTTTTTTCATCTTGAATTCTGTCTGCATTTAAATGGCTGCCTCCATCTCAAAGAGAATACAGTAGCAGAAGAGTTAGGAGAAGGAGAGCAGCAGTTTCTATACAAGGAATAAAGAAGGAACCTCCACTATGAGGCAAGAAATAAATGAAGGGATATATATCATACATTAACATCATAATTTAGTGATTAAATTAGTAGTGTAGAGTAGATGATGAGGGAATGACCAGTCTTTTACTTTCTTACATAAGATGAAGTTATAATAAGAATCTCTTTAGCTTGGAACACTGGATATTAAAAGTTCAAATGCTTTGAAACACATGACTTGACAGAATAATGGGAGAAAAATCTATAAAAAGTTATTAAATAAAAGACATTGCCTCTGAATGAAGGAGTTCCTGAGCTGCAAGCTGCTGGAGTCTGTGAGAATCTTCAGGTAAAGCACCCCTATGTTCTAAGCCTGTTTTTACCCTTTTTCTTAGGCTTCAACAGCTGATCATTATAGAAGAACAGAATATAAGGTGAATTTGCTTTGACCTGATACAACTTTTCCTATGTTCTCATTTGAAAATGGCCACGTGATAGAAGTCTGGGCCTGGAAATATCAGCTGTCAAGGGGAGGGAGAAGGGTTGCATTATTCATGGGAAATGACATATACTATTAGGCCACCATTACAGAGTCAGTTTGGGTTAAAAGGAAGAGTTAAAATATCAAAGGAACAATTACGATAAAATATTACAGAGGATTTGATAAGACAGTGAGAAATCTTTATTTTAAAATGATATTTTAAAAGGGTAACACTCTATCATGTTACTCCTCATTTTTCAGTCTCTGCAATGGGATTGAACAGTGCTTGTGGGATTATTAATGTACTTTGAATAGAAAGAGTTGTACGGGGTTTGATTTTACTCATAATTCACCAGGCAAGAATGTAATATTTGAAGTTTGCAGCCCTTGCCCATCTTAAGAAAGATTACATGTAATAAAAATTGACCGTGCAATGTTTTGGTCAGTGTGGCTGGAGCCCTCCTTCTGTGCTGAGAGCGCACAAACCACAAGCATGGTAACACTCACGGTATACAACTTCTATTAAATCTCATGTATAGGATGTCTTTGATTCTACCCTCAGTGCACTAAGATCGCTGCCAACACTTGAGTGGAAATTCATCTGGGATTTAAATTGTTGTGGGCTTCCAGCTCTTAGTTTCCTTTTCCCAGCAGAGGCTGTAACTCTCTGTCCCTTGCTGGCACGATTTTCAGAGCCTTGGAGTCTGTCTCAGCTCCTGCAGGAATGTGCAAAATTGAGCTGTGCCTCATCTGGGGCTGTGTGTGTGAGGGATGCAGCAGCTCAAAACAGAATGGCTGCCAGCCTGTATGGTTTGTCCCATATTTGATATCTGGCTACCTTTGTACCTCATCAAGTAACTTTGAGAAGTATTAGGTGAGTTGCAATTGCAAAAGCAATAGTTATGCACTATTTCCAGCTATGACTATAGCTGGAAAGTACCACATTCAAAGTACTACACTGGGGAATGCAAACTTACAGTATGATTTTGAGACACTGAAGAATTAATCCATTTATATGCCAGAGTTAATATTTTCATTATATATTATTCCTTAAGGTTTCCAAATATAGTTGAATGAGTCCTGTCAGATTGCAGGATAAGAGTACTAGTTTCTACATGATAACCAACTAACCAAAACTGTTCTCTCAAGCTAGATTAAAAATCAGTGGTTAGCAAACTGTTCTCTCATCCTACTGTTGGATATAAATTTAGTATAAATTCAGCCTTTTGACTCCAATTAGAGGTTTGAGATTTCTTGGGAAGAGATGACATATTTATAGCTCAATATGTTTGTCTCATCCATCTGTTCTCTGTTGGCAGGTTGTAAATTGTTAGGGCCCATGCTGCCTTGTCTCTGTCTTTGTATGTGCCTGACAGAACGGGTGGGAATGGTTTCCTGCTCTAACTGGTATTTAGGTTCTTCCATTGTGTGAACGCTAAGTAATAATAACCCACAGGTGGCTTTTTGACCTTCTCTAAACACAGTTATTTCTGTCCTCATTGGAGCTCACCTCATCAGCAAAGACTCATAGTAAAAAGACAGCAAGCACATTTGCAGACTAGAGCAATATCAGGCATAAAATACTAGACTCTTTGAAAACTGGTGGGTTCCAAAACTAACCATTCATAAAAGTGAGTGAAAGCACAGAACCTGACTGGTCATGAAATACAGTTAGTGACAATGACATTCTGGAGTAAGTGATTTAGTGGAGAAAGAAATTGTTAAACATGTGCAGACAATTCCAATCACAGATTCCTGAGGCAAAAAAATTATCTTTTCCATGAAATGAAAATTCATTTCATTGTGTAAAATATGTCACTTTTAACTGTCATAATTTATGCAAACCCAGTGCTTGAATCAATTTTCTGAGAGAACTCTCCATTTATCAAGTTTCTTTTCAAACTATAGTTATGTTGAAAATATAGGCTGGCTTTGGAGATGTGAACAGTCTGAAGTTAAAAAGCAAACCTGAGGGAATAGCAGAGGTGTAGAATGATTGTGTTGTAAATGCTGTTCTAACTGCAAAGATGACTGAGAAAACTAAAATAGCCATTCAGGTTTTATGGAAATCAAACAAAAAATTAAGGACTGTACTAACAACCCTAGCAAAGTTTATTAAGGAGTCAGGGGATGGTATTGTTGACAAGGCATAAAGCCAAACAATATATGACCAAAGCTGATAAGAAGAGAGGAGTTAGAAACTGGAGAAGCTTTAGCAGATTTTTTTTTGATGATTTTGCTCAGTACAAGCAAGGAGTCCAAGGGCTGGGCCCTAGTTAGCATCATGCCACTATTTAAAATTGGTCTGGGGATTTACTTAGAAATTATATATCAATCTGTTTAGCCTCATATGGGACAAAAATTTTGCAGATATTTTAGGAGATCAAATAGAGATACACTTGGAAGGATTGACAGCCTGAGAACAGCCACATGTTCTCAGGAAGTAGAGAGCATTCTTTAGCTGGTTGGAATTCCTGGCGGATATTATTACTGCAGAGGTGCAGGGTGATTTGCTAGAGTAGCAGACAAAAAATACAGAATTTGTGCTGTGGTTATTCAGATATTCTGATCATATAAACATATTAGAACTTTAAACTGACATGGATGAGCATTCTTTGCTTTAAAGATAAGGAAAACTGATTTATGAAAGTTAAGGTGTTTCTTAAATTCTTTTAGCTTAGGATTTTTAGGTCATTATCAGACTTCAATGATGTAGGACTTAAACTTTGTATTTAGGATTCCCAGTATCTTGAGTGTTTGGATCCAAAACGAAAAATAAAAGCATTTGCAAATACTCCTATTTCTGCACTGTTAAAGCCAAGAGAAACCCAAAAGGAGAAGGAGGCAGAAAGCTCTTTAAAACATATTAAAGTTTCTCTGAACTGCATTCTGCCACCAGCTGAGCAGCAGAGGGATAGCATAGTCCACACTTGAGTAGGTGGAGGAGCCTTACTTTGCTTTGCTTAGTTTGTGAACACAAGAGCAATGATCTTCTGTAAGTATATTTAAGGCAGGATTACCTTAAGATTAATGATTTTTGTTTTTCATTTAGTGTAACAAACCACAGCTGGCCTACCGGGACCAGCTGATTTCTTTGCTAGTTGCTGGTGGTGAAATATATAGCAATAACTTTTCTCAGAAAAATAGAACATTAGTCTAGATGGGCATACAGAAAGTAGCCAGGTTCAATGAATACTAAATTTTGGGCTCCAAGAAGAATTGTTTAAGGAGCAGTAAACTTTGCAGGCTGGATGACTTTTGAGTTTTTGTTATCACTGAAAAGTTCTGAGATTGCATGGATAATACAGAAGAGTTAGTAAAATGCGCAACTGTTAAAGGAAAGCTTTTGAATAGACCTTAAGGAAAGAGCTTTAACCATCAAACCAGGTTAAGAGTAAATCATTTTATAAAAGACCTGGGATTAAAATACATCAAAGTAATAACTGGATTCTCAAAGTAAATGTTTCTGAGTTGTTCTAAAAAGTTCAAGAATTCTCTATGTGGGGAAAATACTAGAGATTGTTACTCTAGAAGTGACAAATATACATTTTGGGAAGATTTTAACCTGTAAATCCTAAATCATTTGGGTTATCAAATGAAAAAAGAATATGAAAAGGCAATTTACAAAAACTAATGATTTCTTCATTATTTATTCTATGGTCTCATAATGAGACTATACGCTTTAATGGAAACTGAGGTTGCTACTCTTAGTTAAAGATATTTACCAAAAGACCAGAAAATCTCCCTTTCATTAAAATACAAAAACCCCTAAATCTGTATTACAACATGCAAGGTAAGGGAAGATTTAAGAGGAGGAATATTTTCTTCTCTTCTCTAACCGCTACCAAAATGTTTTCAACAAATAATCCCACCACCCTGACTCAGATTTTTAAAGTTTCTTTGAATGAAGTGTCTCCCACATATCTCATCTTCAGATAGCTGCTAGTAAGTTAGGGAAAACAAGTGACTATGAAAGCTTTTAGGAGGCAAGGAGCATGTTCTGCTCTTTTCTTGTTGCATACTGGGTTCAGTGTCTGCCAGTCATGGCAATTGGGAGCAGCACTATTCCTAAAGATTTGGAGAAGCCTTAGGCTGAATCCTGCAGCTGCTGTGAAAATTTTTCTACTCATCTGGACTAATCATAGTCATTGTGAAATGTGAGTGAGGTTCATCGTTCCTCAAGAAGCCAGAAAAGCTAAGGATACACTCATATGTTCAAGTGGCTATTTTGCTAAGTTTTTAGATGAACCACTGAAGAGAGATGAAATTCTGACTGCTAATGATTCTCATTTTTGGTTGAGTCACTGAAATGTTTCTCAGATTTTCGATTTAGCACAAGACCTGTTTTTTTGGCCTTGGATATATTCAAACAGTTAAGCTTGTTAGAAGTAGATGTTAGTCCAGATGGAATTGAAAACACGTTTCTGAGGCAAGGAATCTAAAGTAACAAACTATTGACACATTTCATTACTTCCACTGCAGTCTAAAATATTGGACAAATAAGTAATATAAATTCACAGCTTAGTTTTTGGAACAAAGGGAGGCCATGAATTCCTTATGGTCAAACATGATATCTAATCAGTGAAGTAACACTGCTTTGCTTAAAACTGCAGATGTCATTTTTGGATTAGATTTTATATTAGTTCTTTTTTGATGAGCAAAATTTGGACGATTTGTTTTGTCATATGAATTATCCTGTGTTACGATCTGACATCTATTGTCATGGGGTGGATATCTGCAGAAAATTTGGCTTCAGTTATACTGCTTTAATGGCTTAATTGTTATTTAGAACAGAAAATGGCAATGTGGACAGATCAAAGTCTTCTCAAAACTGAAATGAATTCTGTAGATACTCCAGAGATTTGTATCCACAGTGGATCATATTAGCTACAATTCTTACAATAATCATTTTATGCTTGTCTATAAACACAGAGCAGATGCAGGTCCCCCCTTTTCTTAATGCCCTTATGTATCTAGCACCAGGAATGGCTGGCTTAGTGTGCAGTCAATTTACATAACCTTCTGTGTCCAGCAGACTTCATACTGCTTTATTAACCCATTCAAGAGCTGGTCTTATTTTTGACCAAAATTAGTGAGAGATTCAGTGCATTCTCTAAACAATACAGAACATAAAACTTTGTCTTGTGGAATGGATCTCTTGTTTTTACTGAACAAAGGGGCAGAGTTTCAGGAGGGCAAGGTGAGATTCTTGCTTTTCCAAATTATGACAAATTTCATTTCCATGTGGGCTGTAAAAGAGAGGTTACAACAAGAAAGACTTGGTGCAGCCAGACATGGAGGAGGATTCCCACTACTTTCCATAGTTCTCCATATCACCTAATTGAGACCTTCAGGATGCAAAGTAGGAAGTTAAGTGCGTCTTTACAGCTTGCACAAATTTTAATTGCTCTCAAGTCATGCATTATTTCTGCAGGGACAAGGCAAAAGCAATGTTCTTCTTCTGGGTATTAATGTAAAAGATACATAGCAAAAAATATTCCGTTCTTGCATGAAATTCTGCACTAGACACCACAGTATGGAAGACTTCCTCTGCTCTGTTAACTGCTCTACTAGTTTTATGTAATTATAAACCTAGTGGAGCTGTCTCAGTTATCATACTTAAAAACTGCAAAGACACTAAGGTATGACTACACTTTCGAACATACAGTCATGCCCTTACCATACCTAACATATGGGATGGGGAAGATTAGGAAATGCATTTTTCCCACATTTTTTTTCAGAAAGTTAACAAATGCTGTCTCTTATTTTTATTTAACTTCTTAGGCACTTAATGGAACTGGGGTGGAAAGGGACAAGTCAATAAAAAGGCAGAATTCTTCAAACATAACACCAAAATATGTGGACCTTTGGTTGGAAACCCAGGCACCTCATTCCAAGGTTTTCAGTGAAACCACAAATATTTCTAAAAAGTAATCCCCTTGCTCTGAATATTTCTGTTTAGTGACATATCCCCTATGAAAATCCATGTTTAGTAGAAATAGACATTTTTTGGTTGTTTGGTTGTTGTTGAAAGAATTTTCAGTTCCCTTTTTTTAAAGCAGCTCTATTAATCACATAATCCACTGTTTTTCAGACTTGAAAATTTTATGAGAAAAGTCTAGAATAAGTGTCAGATACATAAATGATATATATGGTAATATACTTAATGATATCATAGAAGTTTTATATACATTTGTCCCAGCCCTGTAAGGTGTGAAAATATAAATTGTTCCAAACGAAATAGTTTGGAGAAAGTTAATGAATGTAGACTATTAACATTCTAAGTGCCAAACATCAACCAAACAAAACAATAATTTAGGTACCATAACACTGAATAAAGGATAGAAAAGAATATTTAAAATTTGAATCTACTTGAGTGCAGAGTGACATTAAGACTAACAAGAAAGTGTGGATGCTGCAGTCATTTCATACTCTCCTTTCTGCAAAAATTGATTGTGATAGAGGCAAATTACTAGAAATGGAAAAGATGGCATACAAGTTTCAATTTCAGGGTATGAATCCATTTCCATTTTATGTGCTAGTTTATTTATATATGCTGAGTGTTACCAAACCAAAGATCAGTTCAGAAAACTTTGATCCCCTTTCTCCAAGTAACAAACTGCCCAGAAAAATAAGATAATGAATAAGAAAATGTAGCCTGATGCAATGAGACAGAATTCTGATTATATAAGTTCTATGACTCGGATATTAAAGAAAAATAATTTTTCTTGTTTCATTTCATTTTATTTGAAAAGAAATAGTATTTGAACATTTAAGACAAAAACTATGTTTATTTGTTTAAGGGATGAAGCAGCTAAACAATTATTGTAGCTAGAATTATTTTGCACTGCCTCCTGAAAGATACTTTGAATATACTCTCACATATATTTTCTGTACACAGAGACATGCATGGGAAATTTATTTGCATGTTCTGGTCCCTGAATATGGTATTACTTATTCTGGCCACCCACAATAACATCACATCGAAGTAACTCTTCACCACCAGCAGTGATTCAGTTAACCTTTGATTAAATGTAGGAATTTAAACTATGAAAAGGTCTGAAACCTGACACAGTCCTTTGACACCTCGGTGTCTGCCATTAAAGATAATGCTGCATTAAGTACTGATTTCTGAAAATAGAATTAAACTGCCTTGGTTTTCGATCCTAACCCTTCCATATTACAAACTGAACCCTGCTGTGTTAGGAGACTTCCTGAATTACTGCTTTACCTTTCAAGTCTCTGTGTTTGTAAAGGCGCTTTGGAGGGGAGCACAAGGGCTAATGAACACAAACCAGGCAACCCGGTCACCAGCAAAAGAAGTGCCCATCTGCGTTGTAGTGATCAGTGGATGAGAAAAGAAACAGGACTTCAAAGTCTGATCATGCCCCATCCTTCTTTCTCTTTTTTGCACCTTATATAGCATGAGATATCCAGTCAAGCCACCAGGCAGACAGACAAACATCCGCTTGTTTTTTCATCTTTTCTCTGTCAGGACATCACCAGTGCCAAGTGGTTGTCTACTTTAAACTTTGCGTCTGTGGAGACTGTGCTCCACATATATTGTCGCAGTTTCTAGTAGGTAGAGCATCCCAGTGAGCGGCAATCTCAGATAAGCTTTTACTACATTTTAACCACTAACTTGTGTTCCCCTCTTCCTCAACACCTTTTATCCAAGTTATAAAGAAACTCACAGTAGGAATCTCCTGATATTTCCTGAACGCAGTGTCCTCTTCTTCTGAGTTTTGAATTAAACACTGGCAAGAACTGTCATGTTTTCCTTTTGCAATGGTTGTGTCTCACTTGGATATAGAAAAGAAAATGAAGAGGTCAAAAGACCACAACTCATCCGCAAGTTTCCACTGCAAAAAAAAATCTGTGGGGATTCATAGTTCTCAGGATATGAGAAAGCCTTTGAATTTATACTGTGTTTGAGAAATTAACAATCAGTTTTCCAGGTAGATCATGTACTGAAGCTGAGCTAGGATAAGCAGGGTCATGGATGGTTGTTTGGGAGCATCCCAGGCACTGACTGTCCTGCAGAGACAGTGATCACACCCCTAATCACCAGCAACACTGTTGTGGACTGAGGATATAACCCCAGGAGGGGACTGCTCTCAGTAATGCAGAAATACTTCAGTCTGAGCAGAGTAAACTCCAGCCCACAGCAGACTTCTCTTGAAGCTAAATATGAACACAGACCAGACTCCTTAAGTGACAGTGTCTTCTCCAGCCCTCCCCAAACCATCCAGATTCCCTTGTTCCCTGAATCTTTGGGTGCGCACCAGCCTTTCCAAGCCACCTGCAAATGACTCCATGACTTTTGGAGATACAATATACCTTTTTCCTAGCAGAAACTCAGCAGTCTGCCTTGTCAGCCTGCATCCTCATAACAGTTCACATCACAGGAGGTTCCTACCCCCTAGCTACTCATAGCTCAGGGGGAACAAGCAGAAAAAGGAAAAAAGAGGATTTATGTGATTATCTTTTAGCTCCATGATATATGGGTGAACAGATGAGGGACAGTTTGGTCCCTGACAACTCTCCAAGTGGCACCTGCTTAACTTTGTCAGAAGAGGCTGTAGTGCAGCTGCAGCTTCTTTAGTTTAAATCTCATTCTATATGTCTATCTCTAGCTAAAATCTGGTTCCTCTTTGCCAGTGCTACATGAAGAAATAGTCAGAAACTTGTCAAACTTAGTTGCAACAGGCCTGTTGAAGGCTCCAGTGTGAATGGAGCTGTTTTAAGATCATGCTCACACTAACATTTCTAAGGCATTTCCATCTCCACCTTGGGGGGGGGGGGGGGGGGAGAAGGAAAAAAGCAACCTAAGAAAGCTTCAGTTTAAAATTGATAAATGTAAACAAGGAAAGATGGCACGAGTTGAAATGATTCCCTTAGGGATGTGGCCTTTTTGGAAGGAGGAAGGTGAAGTCTTACCCTTGTCAGTGAAGCTCATTTCACAGTACCAAAAAGGGCATTGCATTTTGGCAGGGTCCTGCTGGCTGAGTATTAGTGTTGTTTATTGTGCAATCATTGTTTTTGATAACAACGTGCAGAGCACTTACTGGAGATAAATACTTTGGGATGCATAGAGTAACATAATATTTCCTGGTGGAATACCAAGTTTATCCCTTCTGTGACACTAATCTCATAATTCGTTAGCTGAGCAGTAAAGATTTCTCTTACAAATTAGATCTGTTTGATAATCCATTCAGTGTTTTGACATACTTAGTATGTTACCATTCATATTCCTTCCTGTATAACAGTTTAATTTGGTGGTTTGTAGATGCCAGCAGGAGAGTCATAAAGATGCATGCAAAACCTGAAATTTTTCCATGTGTCCATTCATGATGCAGGAACCCAGTGGACTTCAAAATCCTTGTTTTCCATGCCTTGCTATTTTGTGTAGGAGTCTTGTTGAATGCTGCTTCTGACAAACAGCATCCGTAAAGAAATGATGCAAATTAGCCTCTTCCAGCTACGTTTTTGTGAAGAAGGGAGATAGATTTTCCTTTTTTTTTTTTTTTAATTTACATTATGTTCCGGATTAAAGCCCACAGACAAGTCAGGAGCCATTCTAATAGACACTGCACTGCCCAAAAGCGCTAAGAGCTAAAGCCATCAAGGCACATAGTGTTAAAACCTGCAGAAGGTAATTCAGTCCTATTGAAGTCAGCTTGACTGTCTGTGCAATCACCAAGAAGTGTTTGTTGCTTAAAAAAGGTTTATATTGACTTCAACAATTGACAACAAGTTCAACAAAGGGAAGTGCAAAGTCCTCCAAAGGACTCCAAAGGTGTAATCCCTTGTACCAGCACATGATGGGGGTCGACCAGCTGGAGAGCAGCTTTACAGAGAAGGGTCTGAGATCCTAGTGGACAAGTTGAACATGAGCCAAAAATATGCCCTCATGGCAAAGAAGGCCAACACTGTCCTGGGCTGTGTTAGGCAGAGTGTTGCCAGCAGGTCGAGTAAGGTGATCCTTCCCCTCTACAATGGTCAGGCCACACCTGGAGTGTGGTATCCAGGTCTGGGCTCACCACTATGAGAAAGACATGGATTTGTTGGATTTGAGTAAGTCCAGCAAAGCGTCATGAAGATGGTTAAGAAACTGGAGCATGTCTCATAGGAGGAGAGGCTGAGAGAGCTGGGACTCTTCAGCCTGGAGAAGAGAAGGCTTAGGAAGGATATTATCATTGTATTTAAATGTCTGAAGGCAGGGTGTCAAGAGGATTGCGCCAGACTTTTCTCGTTGGCACCCAGTGACAGTATGAGAGGCAATGGGCACAAACTGAAACACACAAAATTCCACTTGAACACAAGAAGACACTGTGAAGGTGGTTGAACATTGAGAAACAGGTTGCTCACAGAGGCTGTGGAGTGTCCATCCTTGGAGATACTCAAAACCCAACTGGACAAGGCCCTGGGCAACCTGCTCTAGCAGATCCTGCTTGAGTAGGGTGGGGGTTGGACAGTTGACCTCCTGAGGTCCCTTCCATCCTCAACTATTTTGTGATTCTGTGATGCTGTGATTCAACCTCTGTCTGAATCTTACTCAAGGTTTCGACATTCTGTGTATGGCCCAGACACTAGGGCTGTTGTGCATCGGGCATTCATTTTTCTCTTATCCACTAGCTGTGACATGCTCTGAAAGTGCTGGTTACTCCCTCTAAAGGGAGACAGGTGGAAAATACCCAGTTTAAGAAATCTGCAGCATTAGGTGCAACACTGGGCTTTCCACAACAAGGTGGCACTAGTGTTTTTTTTATAAGTCAGCAAATGGACATGCAGAACCACATCCTCAAAATATTTAGGTGTCTACCTTGTAAGTGGAAATGTCTAAATAGACATAAGCACATAAAAGTGATGCTGATTTGTGCCCCTACAGATAAGTTAGAGATGCTGAAAAGGGTTTTTGAGTTAGTGATGGACTTGGTGCCTAAGCTCCTACATGGAGAGAGTTTCATCTGAGCAGATAAAAAAGACAAAGGGAGGGAGGAAGGACATTAGTTTCCATTTCTACCCTGGGATGCTGAGCAACCAGGTCCCAAGCAAAGCTGATGAGAACAGAACCGAAGTCCCACAGCCAGCTGCCATGAGAAACTGCTTTTTTGTCAAGTCTTTGAATCTCCATTCAAAACAATAATTCTCTTGTGGCCTCTCCATAAGCCTACTTTTCTTTACAGCTGAAGTGCTCAGCCTGAAATCTTTGCTGCATATGCATCATAGCACCAGATCTTCCCTGCTGTACAAGAGGCACTGTCTATACCTGAATGTGGAGCCCGAGCACCCCCAGGGCAGTAATGGGCGAAACATTACTCCATTGTGTTTATGGCCCGCGGGTAATTGCATTGCTTCTGATTTTGTTTCATCTGTGTTCATTTTTGTTTGTTCAGAGCTGCTAAGGTCAGGGTTTTTGAAACTATAAGTAGACAAAAGGGTACAAACAACTGGGTTTCTCCAGTTTTCTAAATATTGATTCACTTCTGCTTTCTGTAAGAAAATGACATGGCGTCCTACTAATATCTAAGGTTATCTGTGGCCTTGTGACCTGGGAACTGTAACCTTGGTGTGACTCTGGTTCGAGCACTGGGAAGTGAAAGGTCAGAGAAATGAGATAGCTTATGTATGGCAACAGGACTAGCAGTCTTGGCTGCTCCGAAGTTATTAATTTGAACCAGGGCCTTATGTTATAGCAAGTATCACTCAGGTGTACTTAAGAGAAAAAAGGAATTATTGAACTCTTGAAAAGGCAGAATGCTTTTTGTATTGCTAAATATGGTTCCAGAGTAAATAAAGGCACCAAAAATGAGCTGATTAGTTGGAGTGTTAAAAATATAAAATTATAAAGATATGTTTTCATTTCCTGATGAATTATGCCTCATGAGTCAAAAACCTTATTGCACTGTGATTCTTGGACCATGAAATAAAACCACTGTGTGAAAGAGTAATTAAAGACTTTCAGGATAATGCATTATGCATGAGTTGGATAAATCTAAGCTGGAAGAGCAAACTGACTTATTGCATTTACAACTGCTGAGTGTTTGTCTTTAAGACTATTTTGCTTTATTTTTTAAATATAATTTAATTCACTCTCAAAGTATGGCTTTCTTTTCTTTTGCAGCTTCCTTAGGCTTCCTGATGTGTAGTCCATCTATATATCTCTGGTCTAGTCAAAGTTTAGTAAACACAACATGACCTTTTAAATGGTTTGTGTGATCCCCCCTTCTCCATCACCTGTGTTTTATGGAACAACATTTTACTCTGTAAATACCATTATTTCCATTAGGGAAGGTCCACGCTCTTATAAAGCCAATGTATTTTTAATCCATTTGAGCTAAACTAAAAGCAGTGGGAGTTCAGTACTTTTAAAATTAAAAACATATACCTAAATATAGACTCAGCTTTGAGCAGTCATGCTGGAAGTCCTAGCCATTTTTATTAGTCCCTTTAGTTTCTCTTTTTTCTTCTTTTTTAGGTCTTTCATTTTATGTTTAGTTGCTTCAGGCAATGAATTTAGCTTTGGAAAAGCTTTGTTTCGAACCATAGGTGGCAGCAGATAGCAGAAACTCTAGAAATATGGGCTCCACTGCATCTCAGGATGAACTGTGAAGGCAAATAGTTTGCTTTATAATAGTATGGATTTTCTATCTCTTTCTTTCCACATTCACAGATTATTTAACAAATATTTTATATATTTAGTTTATACTTTTTGATTGAAAATAGAAGGAAAATTGTTTTTTTTCTGTATTTACTCAGGGAAAGTAAGATGTTAACCTGAACCAGTTAAAGTTGCCTTATAACTCTCCCTTGATCTCTTGCATCATGCATTCAATTCCAGAAGTATCGTTTAATCTCTGTTTGTCTATATCAAATTGAGGCAGGTTTGCCAATCTGGTCTCTGGGCTGTCAGGCAGTTCACAGTGCCTTGACAGGAGATACAGGCGATGTTAGTGTCATCTGAATTTGCACAAGTCTCTCAATGGAAAAGAAACAGTAACTGTTGGATCCTGACTAAGTTGCTTTTAATAAACCTATAGCCAATGTCACAGAGGTAATTTTTCTATCTCTTCATTCTGCACAGTTGGGAGGTGAGAAAGGCTCTTGCTTATACATTTGTTTTTGCACAAAGTCCACTATATTTATTACTGCTTTTTCCAAAAACCTTGACAACTTAGAATGAATTCAGAAGCTTTCATAACACACTTAAGGCAAGTGGATGTGTTTGCCTTCTGTGAGCGAAAATAGATGTGCAACCACCTAAGTGTTCAGGAAACTGCCTGTCTCCTCATGTAGTAAATGTAGCATTAGTTTCTTAATCTAACAAATATAACAAATAATATAGTGGAATATTCTTTTGCTAATGCGGCTGTACTTACTAAAAATAAGTGATATGCATTTGTATGATCTTTGGCTTGCGCCTGGGTAGTCTTAAAGCCAATATCTTAGTTCCACAGTGGTTGCTTTATGTGACCTCGAAGTGTGCAGAGGCGTTGCTTCATGAGAAAGCGCCATTGCAGTGGCTCCTTGGCCATGCTTGTCCCCATTCTTGGTACAGGGAGCTTTCCTAGAGGAAAAGGGTAGCAGGCAACCAGCGTGGGCCTGAGGCTCTCCCCATTGCCTGGACCAGGGTGTCTATAGCCCTGGTATGGCTTTTGGCCAGAAACAGTTGGGTAGCTGCCAGGCGATGGGCAGGGGTGAGCCCGCCTGCATAGCTGCAGGCTTTTGGGACCCCAGATCTGGACCAGTTATGCCAAAGAGTTAATTTTTTCCACTGGAGAGAGATTCCCTGGAAGGGATTAAAGAAACTCTTCAAAAAGGGTGGTAGCAGTGAAGGGCAGTGAGATGCTCGCTTCGCAGTAGGAGGTTTGTGCATGAAGGGAGAGCAGAAGGTTGGAGTCAAGAACCACTGCATGAGTCCAGGAGAAGAATTTGCCTGAAGGTTTAACAGAACAAACAGCACTGAGTGAACGTTTCAAAGAGGAATTACATAATTATCTGTGGTGGATGAAAGATGAACTCCAAAGCAGAAGCCTTTAAATGAAAAAAAAAAAAAAAATAGAATTCAAGGAAAGGTTTGCTTCAAAAGAACAAAGGTAAGATATATATCCAGGAGTTCTGCTTCATTACCCAAAAGAAAATAAACCAGTGTTTCAACAATGCAGCTGAATGAGATCAGGTCTGAGATTTGTAGTTTCCTTGGGAGCAGACAATGATTCTAAATATAAGCATGAGAGCGCTGCAAAAGGATGGAGATCCACATCTTTTAGTGGAAGAATAAATATTATCCAAAGCTGATTTATCTACTGATGGATTCTTGTCTCATGCTAAAAGCATGAACAGTTCTCAGGGAACATGTTACCAAAAATTCCTCCAAGATGGGACTGCTTTTTAAGTTTTGCTTTTTTTTTTACCAGATGTCAATATATATCCATTGCATTGTAAATATTAAATAAAAGCAGAAAATAAAATGTCCATACTGTTCCTTTTAGGCTTCAGAGAATTAACTGGATTAATTTTCCTCTAATACAATTAATTCCTCTAAATTTATTTTCCTCTAACAAATATAGAGCAATAACTACATATATCTGAAAGAAAAATTTTACTCCCAGAGGCAGGTAAAAACACACTATAGCTTTGCGAGATTTGTCTTCTGTATAGACATTATCATTCATGTTTCTCAAACAGGTAAACCTGCATCTCAAACTCCACCCTAAACATGGTTGGCAGCAATCTTATGTATTTGAACTCTGGGGGAAGTTAGTCTGCATAAAAATATAGGGTTTTTTTCCCCATCACACATACTACTATGAGTTTTTTAATGTTATTGTACCTTTCAGTATTATAATCCAAATGATAAAGGGTATATATTTCTGTGTTTTCTTTCCTTTTCCTTTTTTTTCCCTCCATTTCTGTAACCTGTGATATCTTTCCATCCCTCTGCCTTCTTTTTCTGAACTATCTAGAATTAAATATTCTGCCTCTTTTTTCCTCTGTTTTATTTCAGGTTTTTTTACATTACTTTCCTAGATTATTCTGACTAATTTTTCTTCATTTTCCTCCTTTTCTGGTGCTTCCATCTTTTTCATTCCTCCATATTCTTTTTGTCAGAGTGACTTCTCCCTTTTGCTGGCTTTGCCTTCAGTGTCCTAATCTTCTCTGTTTGCATTCTTAGCTGTATTATCCTATAGCAGTCATTTTGTCAGTCTTCCCTAATTCTTTCTTACCCCTATCAGTGCATCAAGAATCTCCAATCTTCCTTTTCCTTGCTTCAGAATTTTTTCCTCCTGTTTCCTTCTGACCTGAAAAAGGCGCCTATGAGTAACTTTCTCTTTGGGCTCTTATTAGCACCTCTACTAGAGGACAGCCCTGAAAAAGCATTGGTTTTCTATTTGTGTAGAAAGATATAATGGGATTTTGTGCATGCATATGTGTGTTGTGTGTTTGTCCCATCACATCCTTGTAGAGGAAATGAGTGTCAAGAAAAGGTTCCTTCCCAGAGGTCTGGAAGGGCCTGACCTTGCCATCCCCATATGTGATGTTGCATTGTTGTGAACACAAATGCCTGCAGGCCTTTGGTCTTCAGCTGACTGCGGCACTTACCTTCCTGTGAATACTTTTAGACAGAAGGAGGCAAGTACTGCCAGCAGCTAAAAGGAGGCATAGGGGACACTATTAAAGTAAGGGTAAGGTAAGGAACATTATAAGAGAAAGAAAACACATGCTAACACTTTGAGGGTCATGACTTTCTTCACCTAAGCACAAGGATGGTGTCTATGTCTTCATGTACTTTTATACACAAGCACTTTCTTTTTATATTTACAGTACACATCTGTTCCTTCACTGATCTCACTGGTTCAGAAAACTCTACAGCCTGTTACTATGGAGAATAAGGTCTGGTCCCCACAGAACAGAAATTTTAGCCAGTGGAAGAATAGAGGCTCTAATTTACTAGGATTTATATGGATATGAGTGTTATTCCATTACTAGTCTTTAAAACTCACTCAACACAAAACAGTATTTTTCTAAATGAACCTCTCCATCTCTGAAGGCATTGTTATGGAACTATCTTGAGATAAATATGAGCAGCATGTCCTTGCAGAAATCCTTACTGAATTGCTCCCTGAAGCTTCCGACTTAAAAATGAATTAAAAATAAATTAAAAATAAAGCACAACCAAAAACCACACAAAAATAAACAACACCTCAAATGGGGAGCCAGGAAGAGAGGGGTTCAGACACTCCTGCAGGAGAAGGGAGCTCCTACACTGTGTCGTGGATGTGGCCCAAGAAAATATAGAGCTGCTATTTCTCGCCATTAATTCCCTCCCCTTGAACTCTATCAGTCTGTCTTTTCCCTCTCTTCTTCACAGGGTCCATATCCCTGTCTTTTCTCTTTTTCTGCTTTTTCCATGCACTAGTCCTTAATCCCTCCCCACCCCTTCCTGCAGGCATTTGCACTTGTCATTTATTTCATTCTTGGTGCTTTCTGGATTTTTGTTGTACTGTGATTACAGTTCACAGAGTCACACAGTGGTTGAGGTTGGAAAAGACCTCTGGAGATCATCTAGTTAAACTCTTCTGTTCAAACAGTGTCACCTAGAGCACATTGCACAGGATCGTGTCTAAGTGGGTTTTGAATATCTCCAGAAAAGGAGACTCCACAACCTCTCTGGGCAACCTGCTCCAGTGCTCTGTCACCGTCACAGTAAAGAAGTTTTTCCTCATGTTCAGATGAAACTACCTGTATTGCGGTTTGTGCCCATTGCTTCTTGTCCTGTCACTGAGCACCACCGAAAATAGTCTGGCCCCATCCTCTTGACACCCTCTTTTCGGCTACTTATACACATTGATAAGATACCCCGCTCAGTCTTCTCTTCTCCAGGCTGAAGAGTCCCAGCTCTCTCAGCCTTTCCTCATAGGAGAGATGCTCCAGTTCCCTAATCATCTTTGTAGCCCTACGCTGGACTCGCTCCAGTAGCTCCATGTCTCTCTTGTACTGGGGAGCCCAGAATTGGACACAGCACTCCAGATGCAGTCACAGCAGAGCTGAGTAGAGGGGGAGGATCACCTCCCTCGATCTGCTGGCATTGCTCTGCCTAAGGCACCCCAGGATACCATTGATTGGCCTTCTCAGCCACAAGGGCACATTGTTGTCTCATGGTTAACTTGTCCATAAGGACTCCCAGGGCCTTCTCTGCAGAACTGCTTTCCGGCAGGTCAACCCCCAACCTGTACTGGTGCCTGGGGTTATTCTTTCCTAGGTGCAGGACCTTTCACTTGCCTTCGCTGAACTTCATGAGGTTCCTCCCATGGAGTTCTGCCCATCTCTCCAGCCTGTCAAGGTCCCTCTGAATGGCAGCACAGCCCTCTGGTGTCTCAGCCACTCCTCCCACTTTTGGATCATAAGCAAACCTGCTGAGAAGGCACTCTATCCCTTCATTCAGGTCACTGGTGAGTAAGTTGAACAAGACTGGACCCAGTACTGACCTCTGGGAGACACCGCTAGCTACAGGCCTCCCACTAGACTGCGCCACTGAGCACAGCCCTCTGAGCTCTGCCATTCAGATGGTCCTCAATCCACCTCACTGTCCGCTCATCTAACCCACACTTCCTGAGCTTGCCTATGAGGATGTTATGGGTGACAGTGTCTAAAGCTTTACTGAAGTCAAGGTGGACAACAGCCACTGCTCTCCCCTCGTCTACCCAGCCAGTCATTCCACCAGAGAATGATATCAGGTTGGTGAAGCATGATTTCCCCTTTGGGAATCCATGCTGACTACTCCTGATCACCTTCTGATGACATCCAGGATTAGCTGTTCCATCATCTTTCCAGGGATGGAGGTGAAGCTGACTGTCCTGTAGTTCCCTGGGTCCTCCTTCCTCCCCTTTTTGAAGACTGGAGTCACATTGGCTTTCTTCCAGTCCTCAGGCACCTCTCCTGTTCTCCATGACCTTTCAAAGAGGATGGAGAGTGGCCTAGCAATAACAGCCGCCAGCTCCCTCAGCACTCGTGGATACATCCCATCAGGGCCCATGGATTTGTGGGTGTCGAGTTTGCCTAAATGATCTCTAACCCGATCTTCCTCGACCAAGGGAAAGTTTTCCTTTCTCCAGGCTTTCTTTCTTGTCTCCAGGGTCTGGGCTTCCTGAGAGATGTCCTTAGCAGTAAAGCCCACATTTTCCTTAGTCTTCCTTTTGCTACTGATGTATTTGAAGAAGCTCTGCTTGTTGTCCTTGACATCCCTTGCCAGATTCAACTCCAAATGGGCCTTGGCCTTCCTTGTCACATCCCTGCATACTCTGACAATGTTTCAGCAGTCCTCCCAGGTGGCCTGTCCCTGCTTCCACATTCTGTACACTTCCTTTTTCTGTTTGAGTTTTGGTAGGAGCTCCTTGCTCATCCATGCAGGTCTCTTGTCCCCATTGCCTGACTTCTTACTCATAGGGATGCACCTATCTTGAGATTGGAGGAAGTGATGCTTGAATAATAACCAACTCTCTTGGACCCCCCCCCCCCCTTCCTTCTAGGGCCCTAACCCAGGGGATTGTTCCAAGTAGGTCCCTGAAGAGGCCAAAGTTTGCTCTCCTGAAGCCAGGGTTGCAATCTTACTTATTGCCCTGCTTCTTCCTCGCAGGATCCTGAAATCCACCATCTCATGGTCACTGTAGCCAAGGCTGTCCTCAGCCTTCACATCTCCAACTAGTCCTTCTTTTTTCTTAGTACAAGGTCCAGCAGCACGCCTCTCTTCGTTAGCTCCTCCACCTCCTGTGTCAAAAAGTTATCACCAATGCTCTCCAGGAACCTCCTGGATTGCTTGTGCCTTCCTGTATTGTTCCTCCAGCAGATATCAGGGTGGTTAAAGCCCCCAGGAAGACCAGGGCCTGTGATCGTGAGGCTGCTTCCATATGTCTGTAGAAGGCCTCATCTACTTCCTCTTCCTGATCAGGTGGCGTGTAGCAAACACCCACAACAGTGTCACCCGTGTTAGTCTATCCTTTAATCCAGTTGCTCTCTTACATAAAGGGCGACTCTCCCACCTTGCCTTCCTTGCCTGTCCTTCCTAAAGAGCTTGTATCCATCCATGGCAGCATTCCAGTCATGCAGTCCATCACACCATGTCTCTGTAATTGCAATGAGATCATGGCCCTGTGACTGCACACAGATCTCTAATTCTTCCTGTTTATTCCCCATGCTGTACGCATTGGTGTACAGGCATTTCAGGGAGGTAATCGAGCATGCACATTTCCCAGGAAGGGTGCAAGAGGATCCTCCACAGCCATATCCCGTACACACTTCCCTGGCTGCGTGCACCCACTGGAGGCATTGTGACTTAAGCCACATTTTGCTGACGACCTTGTCTCTATAACTCTCCCCTTCCTCCATCTTTGCTAGTTTAAAGCCCTCCTTACCAGGTTGGCCAACCTGTTAGCAAAGACACGCATGCCCCTCTTAGTGAGGTGGATCCCACCTCTCCCCATCAGTTGTTGATCTTCAAACAGGGTCCCATGGTCATGGAAACCAAGACCCTGTTGCCAACGCCAGTGGCACAGCCAGTTGTTAACTTGGAAAATCCGTTTACTCCTCCTCCCATCCTTTCCTCTCCCCGGCAGGACTGAGGAGAAAATGATCTGGGATCCCAGACCCTTGACTACCATTCGCAGAGCTCTGAAATCCTGTTTGAAATCCTGTTCCTCTAAATAAAATTCAAAAAAAGAAATAATTTTGATAGATTGTGGTAAGCATTCTTCAGGCATACAAGTGTGCATGCGTGTGTGTGTGTGTGCGTGTGTGCGCATGTGCACGCACGTGTTTACCACACGCGCATGAACACCACAGTCAGATTCAGGCAACGCTGGCAGCGTCAGCTGAATTCGGTTGTTACTGCCTGCCCCTGTGAGCTATCCAGCTTATGTAAAAGCTGGTAAGTAGGAATGCCTTTTTGTACAACTTTTGGCACTACAACCTGGCTGTAAATTAAGCTTGATCCTAAGTAGAGAGTTGAGCTCTGCTGTGATTACTGTTTCAATTTTATTGTTTCCAGGAGAAGCAAGTGTTGTGCCGATCTCAGACAAGATTGAGGCATGTCAAAGCTGTGGTTTGACCTCCAGCTCTGCAGAGAAAAGGTTGTTATTATAGCTGGAAGGGTTTTTTAAGGAACTAAGTCTTTGGAACCTGTTGTACAGATGATTAGGAATGTAGATGACTTACCTACTTAATAGATGAGTTACTGAATGCTAAAGCACTTAGAGAAGTGTTTTTTTTTTTAAATTACCTCTCCAGAAATGCATTTAGAAAGCCTTAGAAAATATTAAAATAGGAGGATCAATCTGTGATGGAAAACACATCTCCTGAATTGTCAATTTTCTATGTATTCATATTTTATAAAAGAAAAAATTGATCTGTGAAGGATAAATAGTGAATTTCCTATTACTATTGACAGATTGAAGGAGGTTTTTGGTTTTTAAAGTGTTTCTTTTTTTACTAACTGGCAAAGCATATGTAAATTTTATATAAAACAAATCCAGAACTAATTGTAACTCCTCAGTTCATATACTACACACCACACGTTCAATTTAAAGAGGAAAACATGCTTTTATCACTATATTTCCTCATAGCTTTTGTGCTGTTTTAAAAAGCCAGGTTGGTCTGAATGTATGCATGAACAAGTCAAATTAAGTGAAAGTTCCTGAGAAAATGAAGATAAAATGACTACAAAGAGGAATTAAAACTGATCTCTGTAGTGTTAAAAGCCATACAAATGGAGCAAGAGGCATTTCTGGCTAAAAGAAGGGAGATCAATGGAGATTTGCCACTGCCAGACAACATGGTTGAAGGGATGATTGAAGAACAACCAGTCATGAAGGCAAGGGAAACAGGCATCACACTCCAGTTTGTATCTTTGCCAGTGGAATTCAAGAAACTTTTCTTTAAAATATTGAAAGAGATTTGTATCATTTGGACTTAAAAGGATAAGTATAGTCCCATGATTATAATCAAGAAAATTATATAAAAAAAGACTGAAATATGGATTTGAAAGGTTAGCGTACTGATTTGTAGACAAACTCTAGTTAGATTTCCTTCCTAGGAATTGTCCAGATTCCTTAGAGGTTGGCTTGTTGAATGATGTCAGCCTGTCACAGAAAGGCATGCTCAAAGCAAAGCAAACCATGGAGTCTGCATTTTTTTTTAAATGTTTTATTATAAAGGATAGGAAATCAAGTCCACATTTTTTTCAAATCCAGATAAATAAACAGTAAATATCACGTGTTGCTTTTTAACGTGTTTTGCTTTTTGTAATAGGATTTGCAAAAATGGCATTCCTAATTCAGAAAACTGCAAAAAATATATCTTTTGAGAACACAAACCACAGTTTTTGCACATAAATGAAGACCATATCAAAAAACTGCTGGAAACAGAGACAATACTGCTCTGTGAAGAAACTGCTGAGCACAGAATAGTTTGGTAGTTTATTCAGCAGAAAACAACAAATTAACCCTTAGACAGGATTATTTCAAATATATATATAAATATATACAAATACATAAAAACAAAGATCTTCCCACTTAAAAACAAACAAACATCAAGTTATAAGAAAAACAGAGAACCCTGTGGTGCTTTGTGATCTTTAAGAAGGGATGTTTAAAAAGATACAAGCTTTTTTTTCTAATAGCAATAAACTGGTAAAGAAAAAAAGACGGTTATTCTAATAACATAATCCTTTAAAATAGAATCAGATCTTTGCTGATTTTAAGAATAGACTACTGAATGAAACAAATCAACAAACAGACAAGCAAAAAAAATTCACTACATTCAGATTTTGTGCAATCTTGGTCCCATTTTAATCAATGAGAATGATACTTTTGATTTCAGTGGGAGCAGGGTCAAGCTTTTCCTTTTTTCTAAAGCAGAAGCTGAGTGAGTGCAAGCTACTTTCCCAAAGGGACTTTGCTCATATGATTAAACCATGAGAGACTGTAAATGGAAAGAGTTATCCCTGTAACCTCATGGGCCACCCAACTATTTTGTTGCTTGCTGTTATAGACACTTTATCCTTTCTAATAACTGAATTGTGCATCTTGTCTCACACTTATGCAGCATTTTTTAATATAACAGTTACTTGTTATGACAGTAGAAACCTGTAAGCACTCTTCTAGAGCTCATTAAATATTTATATCCTTTTGAGATTTCGCATTTATTTGTATTCAGTAGGGTCAGAGCTGCATGTACAAATTAAATGATCATTAAAGGAGATATAAACATGCTATTTACAGTTCATAAATCTTTATTTTATATACAGTTGTGTTGAGTATCTTCATAGTTGTAGCCTAAGCACTGTGTAGAATTGGCATGCGTCTGATATTCACAAAAATGAAACAATATAGTGAAGAAATGAAGAATTAATAAAAAGTAAAATAATTAATGATAAATTGTGCACATGCAAAGGTATTGTAAAATGAATCCATCAACTTAAAATATGCATTTATGCCATTCCTATCTACCCTAACAGTTTGCTTTCCTGGAAAGGAAAACTGATGAACTGATGTACTTTTGATGGAAATATGCCATGCAAAATCTTATATTTTTTTGGGATACTATTTCACATTCTTTAAACCTTCCATCAATTTTTCTATGTGACGTTCAGACCGCCTTTAATGAAAAAAGTGGAACCCTCCCCCCCCCCCGAAACACAACTACTTTTGTTATCACACTATAAATCCTAGCTCAGGTATTATGCCAATTATCTAATTAGCCTATACAGAGCAACTGAAGAATTTCAGTTTATTACCCTTATCATTCATACATTTCACTCAGTTTTTTTATGAGAAACATGTCTTTAAAGGATTTAATGAAAAATAAAATTAGCACAGATTATTTGATCCTGGGATTAAAATAAATCCATCCACCCATTTAAATGCAAATCATTTAAGGAACACAATGTCTGGAGTGGTCACCTTCAGTATTTAAGATTTAAGATGAGCTGTAATGCAGGTGTCTCTGTAATCCTGTTTTGTGGGTATAGTGCCATTTCACTGTTGAAAAATTATCTCCTCAATAGAATGTGGTTGATGTGCTTCTGTTCTTCAAATTCTGTTGTTGTTGCTGAATAAACTGGTATATTTTTGCATCTTTTACACAAAAAGAAAAGACATCCACTGTTAAGCACTAGATTCAGTCAGAATAACCAGATCACAAAGATCTCCAGTTGTTCTTCTCTGGAAAATCATTGTAGCCACCTTCCTCTAAACCAAGCCTTCCCTTGCCACCAAGACACAGGGGGACTAGTGGGGAGCTTTTGCAGGCTATGAAGTGATAATGAAGCAATTCTGCGTCCATCCTACTTGTTGCTTTCAAGAGGCCCTTCACTTTTTACCTTCAGAATATTACAGAAGTTCTTCAGAGGGCAGTCGTGTTGTGTTTCATTCTTGCAGCCACTGCCAGATGCATTTAAAAGTCTAAGGGCCGAATCATCATGGTTGTGGACCGCAAGGAGTAGCTGGGGCCTTTGAAGTAGTGCCACTTGATGCCGTTCAGCTTTCCATGGTTCTGCCCAGCCGTGTAGAACATCCCGTTCAGGTTGGAGGGGCCACAGGCATCAAACCACCAGCCTGAAACAATTAAGAGCAAACAATTAAACTGCAAGCAAACTAGGCATTTTCATTTTGCTTTGCAGATTTCGCTGATTAGCAGCTTAATGGTATTCATAGGCTCATAAATACTCCCGGTGTGGCACGAGTTTGTTTCCCTATTTTCCTTTTTTGCACTTTTGTGCCATTCTGTGGCTAGCTGTGCTGGAGAATATGCAGGTATATTTCCAGATTTGGAAAAGTATTTAAGTCCTAACTCCTACTGTTTGTATACACAGTATGTGAAGCAAGAAAAGGAACAATAAAGACAAATATACTATTTTGCATGTTTAGACAGTATTTTACAGTTCACCCAGATCATGTAAACATATCATAAAAAAGCTACCATTCATAATGCATTTGTATAATTTCACTTGTTTGGTTTTTTTAAAACATAAGCATGATTGAAAATTATTTGCTGCCATTCTTCTGTTTCCTTAACTGTGATTGTTCAATTGCTCAGATTGTTTTTGCTCTCAGATTAGATATTCTTAGCAAGCATAGGTTATGAATATGGTTGTGAGCTGTTATAGTAATTACAGTTGTATTGAGCTGTTATAGCAATTACAGTATTAGATTAGAATAGCACTCAGAATAGTGTGCAAGGAAATAGTCTCTGTCTTTAAGACTTGCAAAAAATTTATGAATAATGTTCAGCAAATAGAGTGGAGAAGTGGAGAAGACAAGGACAACACTGCGGGACACTGATGGTTAGTTAGAATACCTCTGTGCACAGCTAGATGGTTTAGATAGATAGGTGCCTGTGTGTGCATGTGTTTATACAACGGTTTTGTCAGCTTCATTCAAGGACCAGAGGATATATTCATTGTATGCACAGTTTGGCTCAGGACATTAGCATTCAATCCTTAACCTTCTTACCATTTTCAGTGTGAAATGTTCAGCCTTGACCCTCCTAATCTAGGTCTTGAATTGTGCCAAACATCTCATCCCTTTGAGATTTGTTCACTTCTCTGTAAAGCATATGTGCAAGTTCCCACCTGCCACTTAGGGAATTGGCAAATGCCCATCCAAGGTTCAAAAAGACTAAGTGTCTGCAGGTTAATTATTTACATGTCAAAAGGTAGAGGAAAATTACTAGTAATGCTACTATCATGGACTATGAAAATGTAAAAATTAATTAAAAAATAAAAGAAAAAAAATAACATTAAAAATTTTACTGACTGGTTTTGAAGGCAGGCTTTAAAGGTGTGTAACTGTCTTTTCTGCCCCCTCATTTTGCCCACTCTTTCCCCTTTCCACTAGCTGCAAGAAGCAGCTACCTATTCATCAGCCTTTTGACTCCAGGTATAGTCTCTCATATACCTCGTTCTATTGAAAAGTCGAGGCAAGAAATTTTCTCCCCAGCTGTTTGTGTATCTAGTTCACTGCTCCCCCAACTGCACTATAAGACTATTCTGAAAAGTGAGATGACACAGATTAAGAAAAAAAAAATTGCTTTTTGAGAGCAAACCAGCAAGCTGGTTTACAGCATGACTCTGTGAACAGTTGTGTTGGCATAACTGAAGGATCAGTAAACTGAGAAGTTAGGATAAAGAGAAGTGCAACAGCTCAGGAACTTTTCAACCTGAGTTTTCTTCCAAAGAAAATGCATGTAGAGCCATACCCTCACCTTTCGTGAGTGCTCTGTTAATATAGGACTGGAAATAAACCAGAAATATTTATCAAGTGCTTGTGGATATTACCAACAATGACAGAGGTTTTGCTATCACTCATATGATTGAAAGAAAATTCAGACTTGCTGTAAGCACAGCTGCGGTTGCAAACTGTACATAAAAAAAGTAATCTCACCTTACTTTAGACTTCTGCAGTGAAGATATGTACATCGTCCTACATTCTCTTTTTAACCAATGAAGAAAATGAAGCCAGTGGTGGAAAAACAGCGTGATTCCTCAGATCCATTTTGGATAACAGCTTTAGAGCTGATAGATGAGATTAATCAATAAACTCTCTTGATTACATCCCCAAGATCTCCAGTAATAAAAGGACCCTTAAGTGATTAACTATGACGTAGGCTCTATGTACACCCAGCAATTCCCACTTGAACTACTTGTGTTAGTCAGAATGGCAGAGTCTCAGGCTCTGTTTGGGTCAGTTTTGTAGTATGAGTATACTCTCAAGCCTCCTAAAGTCATGGAGCTACAGGAAAAAAAAAAAAAAAGGCTGGAAACTTTCTGAAATTTTTTCTTAAAGTGAATTTTAGATTGTCATGAGAGTTACAGTTTTAAGGAAAACTCCAAACAACCTGAAATTTGGCAACCCTAGGATTACAGAGCATAAACTGACAAAGATAAACTAGGTGACACGCTGACTCCACTGAAGTTAGTGGGAGTATTGCGGTATATCTTGATGGGAATACAATTTTACTCTGCAAGACCTTGTAGAATATCTACGTAACATAACAGAAAGTGCTTAGTTCAGACTGAGGAAGGTGGAATGAATACCCAGACTGAAATATGCTAATATTTCCCAATGCCAAAAATACACGAGCCTTGGTGGCTAAAGGTTCTATGTGTCCGAAAGATTTCTGCAGTTCTTTCTTCCTTGTAAGAGATACAGGCTTTGTAAACCTTTAGTGCAAGTCTTATGAAACTTTCTGCATAATACAGTTGTATTGAACACTGTCTCAATGCTTTCATAACTGAAGGGAAATAAAGTTACAAAGATCAGATGGTGGCTTTTTCTTTTTGCAGTTAAACCCCACTTTCTTTAAAGAAGTGATTTCAGACTGCGTGTCACAGCACCTGTGAAGATCCCCTGCAAACCTTTTTCAAGCACCACCACAAATAACAATCCTACAGCAAGTGGCTACTGAACTTCGTAGGCTTCAGTGGACTGAAATGAAGAATTTTAGTTTTCAGTGTGTTTCCCAGGCTGACCTGTAGAAATGGAATTAAACTGTGAGAGGCTTCTCTTAGGTAGTGTGCACTGCCTTGATGAACCCTCCAGTTTCTTCAGATTCAGCAGTCAGCTTTAAACTTATCTATAATGAATCCATACGGCGAGGGTATTTTAAATTTCTTGATCTGCCTTTGACAGTGATTAGCATACAGATCCAGTGCTTACACGTCTGACCTGTGTAATATATGGTTTTTGTCTCGTAAAGTAATTTCTTAGATTTTGGATAGTACTTAGTGCGCTTTTTTCAGAAGTAACACTTCATAATGAAATCTTGAGGGAAGGTTTTATTCCAGATAAATTCTGGCAAACTTCTATTTTGATACAATTGACCTCTCTTTGATTACAATGTTATACCTAAGGGGGTAATAACCAAAGAAAGAGAAAGCTGTACAGCTGATGTTTTACTGTAACCAGAGTATAATCTTGTAGAAACTTAAGACAAAGTTAAACAGAGAAAATCTAATCCTTATTTTTCAAAGCTGGAACAGAGAAGCAGCTGGGTTCTGTTTACGGTGTTGGGATGAAGACATGGCAAGCTGCACTAGTTACCATTTCATCTTAAATGAACAGCAATAGATGTGTACTGGGGCTTTTCGGGGAGAATGTTTTCAGCAGTGCCCTATAAAATCTATGTTAAAGGTGGAATAAGTAAAAAAACACAAGAATTTTTTTTAATCTTTTGTGAGGAACTACTCAAAACTCTCATAAAAGATTCCTTCTTTTAAAATATGTTTTATTGAGCGTCTTTTAATATATTATATATTTTTTGTTAGTAAGAATGTATGATTTTTTTAAAGATGTTTTCTATTATTACATTATAACATTGGATTTACTTTCCCTCTTTTGTCTTTCTTTCTTTTTTTTTTTGTGTGTGATGGTTTTTCTCTATCCTCCCTTGTAATCCTCTAAGAGCTGTTCATTCACCCAAAGGGACTCAGATTGTCACAAGACTGCCTGGTGCATTCTCAATGCCAAGTCAACATCTTTGAATGGATGCAAAGGAAACATTTTTCCACAAACAGGATTTTTAAGACTCTTTGTATGTTTGGGGAAAAGAGGAATAGAAAAGGTGGCTTTCTGGTAAGCTGTGAGGAAATGGGGAAATGTAGGACCGAGGTCTCCCGCAGCACAGAACACCTGCAACAGAGGCCAGCACCAGAAACACCAGACAAAGAAACTCCAGAGCTGTGGGACAGTCTGACCAGAGGAAGGGCTCCCAACAGCTAGAGGTTGGCTTATTCCCTGAAGCCCTGAAGCTCATGGGATTTTCTTCCCTTGAAGAATCTTACTTGTTTTTTACTACAAGGTAATAGCTCTCCCACATAAGCATCAAATTCTCTCTGAATAACAGCAAGCTTTTAGCCTCAGTCACAACTTTTGGCAATGATTTCCATGGGATCTTTGAATCATGAAGAACAGACATTAGGAGAAACAATAGTAGAAGCAAGTTTTGAAAGTGGCTAGTGAGGCAATAAAGAGGAGGCTTTCATGAGAAGGTTAAGAGAGTTTTTACTCAGAAACACAGGTAGTTTCTTTAAGTTTCTGTGATCATCAAGTTGTCAGTTGCTTATTTGAACTGAGGGGAGCCTTATGATCTTTTGAGGTTAGCCCACCTCTAATAATTTGTTTGTATACTACAAGCAGTACTACCATTTCTGTTTGTAGTAAAAATCCTTTGGTCATAAAGCATACTCTCAAAAAAAAATAATTTAGATAATGCATTGCTAAGTTGTTTGAAAGTTTCAGCTATACAAATAAACATGAATCCCCACTGTAGACAGCTGGTCTTCTGAAGCCGTGAAAACACACTCATGCTTTGTGGACTCCTATGTTTTGCTCCTTAATTACTTTTGCTATTACCCCTGAAAAGCTATTAAATTTGATGTCAGCTCTTTTCATTAAATAAATGCATTTTGAATACTTCAGTCACCTTCAGCCACCTATAACTGCATAGTTCATCTCCACAGAACTGCTTTTTCTATGTCTTTGGCCGAACATGAATGTATAGTGAGATCATTTCTACAAATTCTTGCAAAAAAACCCAGCAAATAAGTAACGGTATTATAAGAAAAATCAGCTATCTTTTATAATAGATTTCTAGAGTCAGAAGCATAACTTTTATATGATAGACACTTCATTGTCAAAAACAACAACATAGAAAAGGCCTTTGTATGCCAAAGCAAACAACCTTCCATTTGTATGTTATATAAAGTCAGGCCTAGTCCATGTATATAGATAAATATTAAAATGTTGAGCCTCATTTCAAACTATAAGTAAATTTTTTTGTTAGTAACCTGGTGCTCATCACTGTAAATCTAGAGTGCATTGAGGGTTTACCTCACCCGGCTCTGATGAGAAGCTCTTAGTTGCCTTTCACAAAACAAGGGAAAAGCTGTCTAAACTATGTGCAGTTGGTGACAAACCCTTTCTTTACACATCTGTCTGTCTTCTGCCTCCTGAGTTCTCTGATTGCCCCCAGATACAAAAAGATCAATATGATCTTCTCAATAAGATCCAAAGTATGTTTGAGCAGTAGATTTGTACAGCTTTATGGAATAAATGGATCCTATGCAAAGACAGTATCTATTTCTAGCGCTCTGGGTTTGTTCATAAAGTTTAATGTATTTGGCAGCAAAGCAGCTAAATAAGAACAATTTCTAACACAAAAATATTGAAATAGTCTTTTCATCATTTGTAGCAATTTCTTTTATGAAAGATATGAATGTTTCTGACATTATGTACTTTAAAGAAGTTAGATGGTAATACTTAGGCTCTACTTGGCTCTGCACTGATAACTTCTCAGCTAGAAGACTGGGTCCAGTTTTGGATGACACTTCAAGCAATATGTGGAGCAACTGGACAGAGTCCAGAAGAGCAAAAGTAAGCGGAAGGATTTAGGGTTGCTTAGTCCAGAAACCAAAGGTAGAAGGGGTCATGCCAATAGTCTCAAACTCATAAAAAGCTGCTGAAAAGAGCAGATTTTCAAAGGAATTCAGTGAATGATCTATTCTTTCCAATAATGGAGGATAGGACAAGATGGAATAAACTTGGTAGATTTAGTTTAGATATCAAGGTAATATCAAGATATCAAGGAAAGCTTTCCTATATTAAGTGTAGCTGCTCTCAGTAACAGATTGTATTGAGAAACTGAACCTCTATCATAAGAAATCCTTAAAATGAACAGAAAGGCAGGAATAAATAGGTAGAGAAGAATCTCTATCAGAGAGGGACTAAATTACCTCTGCAGATCTTTTCCAGGACTATTTTCTATGACTCATTTGAGTATTGAATTGAACAGACTATTACTTAGCAGTTTATATTCTGAAGATTAAATCAGAATTTAGCTGTCAGGATACAAAATGAGAAGGCATTAGCTTTCCCTATCAACTGGATAACATAGTCCTTTTTAAAAAATAATAATAAATCAAGTGGTAAAAATAACATGGAACTTGCACACTGGTGACCATTCTCTGACTCTTCTAAATGTATTAATAGACTGATTGTTAAATCAGTCATGACTTAGTGTTCTCCTAATAATTTATCAATATTGTCCATACTTAAGCCTTATAAACATGGATTAATCATATAATCATCCTAGTGATGATTTTTTTAAAATGCTTAGTAATCATATGTCTAATGAAATATTTCTAATATTTCCATGATAAATCTAATCATATACCAATCACTTCTTATGTACGTGGTGCTTATATTTTTCTTTCTACAAAATGATAGGCAATATAAATGATACTCCATGAGTGGTGGTTTGTATATAAGATCTTTATGAAAGCAATAAAATGTACAAAACCTAAAAACTGGTACTTCCATAGACAAGTGGACCTATATCCAGGGGTTCAAGTTGGTTTCTTTTAAGTGCGCTGAGGTTGCTACTTTCAAAATTTTTGTTTCAAGCAATATATAACAGGAACTGTCTTTTTTTCTGATTAGATAATACAGGGACAGACTTCTATATTCAGCCAGGAAATTCCCTATAACTCAGGACAAAAAACCTCTATACTGCTCTTGACAGAGATTCATAAAATTCACCACTTTGAGAAAGAAGCAATTAAACAACAGGCAATGTGCACTGCACTGTTTAGGACTGTCATTGAGAAGTCTCTAACTTAATGGAAGAGAAATGTGTTGAGGATTACTAAATATATGGAGGCCCCCTCTGGCTCAGGAAGCTCCTGAGATGCAAATGATTGAGCCAGGGAGGATCATCTAGGAATGTCATAATTTTGCATAGTTCTTACACCAGTCCCTAAGCATCTGCTGTTGACCACTGTCAGAGACAGGAAACTGCAGCTGGATGGACCTCTGCTGTGACCCAACATGGCTGCTTGAATCAAAAAAACAAAAAAAAAAACAAAAAACCCCCACCTTATTTCAGTAATTCTATGCTGTTTCAACCCTAGCTAGACATCTAGGAAGTCTCCCTGTCACTTTGTTGAGCTATTTCAGGGATCAGAAGTTTTGCAAAGTTCCCACATATTACCTGAGGCAAGGTAACCGCCCGTGTAAACATCCTACCCTGTGGCAAATACAAAACAAAACAAATTATCTTAGGACTCTTTCACTATGGCCAAATTACAATGAACCTCTTTGCAGTGGCTGTATATGATTGCACAACTACTGGGGCTCAGCTGACAGGTGGTATCTTGGCAGCGTGCTCTAACTTGGTCTTGTGCCCAAGGACCTGCTCCAGAGACTTGAAGTGCTCTTTTACTGGAAGTCTGTCTGAAGCGCCTCGAATATCTCCTACTCAGTGCTTCTTTCTGATGACAATTTGTTACATTTTCTGTGCTGTCTTGCAAAAAAACATGTATATACCTCACTGGAGCACTCTTCTAGAATATATTTGAAATGATATGGGGTTACAACCTTTGTTCGGTTGACTGGCCTGAGATATTGCACCAGTCTCTGACAGCTGTTTTCACAATATAACAAATGATACTGTTTTGACAAATGATACTGTTTTGACAAACGTTAAGTTTAAATGAAGACACGATTTGAATAAATATGCTTTGTCTTTCTTTAAAGTAAACCAAGGTTACTGAAATGTTATTTTCCAAGGCACAAAAGGCTGTTAAAGCATTCAACTATCACACAAAGTCAACAGGGGCTAAGAACCCAGCTCATGCATGTACTTTTGAAAGCCATTCCCTGAAATCACTGTTAAGATAGAGTCAAGTAACATAGCATGGCTCTTAAAAGAACAAGAATCATGAAAAAACTGTTCTGTTGATGCTACTATAAATATTTTCACACAGAATAAAATAGATATCTATTACATTTCCTATATATCACCTCTCTATATATTTTATTCTGGGGAAGAGGGAGGCAGGAGAGAAAGGAGGGGCTGAAAGAATAATGGTTTTGATATAGACCAAAAAAAATGACAGCTAATAAGATCATGGAGAAAAATTTGTGTTTTCCTTACATTTTTATTTTCAGCCTTGACTATAACCATATCACAGTCTTGTGCTTTAACTTATCTCAGCCTTTATTCCTGACATAAATATATTCAGTTCACCTCATAGAGATAACAGGATCACCCAAACTGTCAAGATAGCTAGAAACCTGCATGTAGATTTCATATCATTCTTCATTAAAATGCTGTCTGTGATGCTGCCAAAACTAACAGAGAGTCTGATGATAGTCTGTACAGTTATGTACATATCTTTTGGAAAAGAAGAGGGGTTTTCCAGAACCTGTTATCACTGCCACTTTTCTTAATCAGTCTTCTTCTGTGACACAAAACGGAAATCTACTTACTGAATAAATGTTTTGGCATTTAATTAAATTTCTGATACTTCTCAAGGAATGAGAAAGTCTGTTTCTAGGAGCAAAGTATAGTGGAGTGTTTGAGGAGAACTCTAGCAGGGAGAACTATCTGCATTTTTTAAAGAATTTGCATCATTAAAGTCTTTCTCTTTTTGAAGAACAATAGATTACTCAGTGTTGTACAGCTGCTTCAGGCACTTATCCTCAAAGACTAATTGTATCTCTTTTTACATTGGTGTGATTTGTTCAATTCATGATTTGCTCACCCTTTGGTAATTCACCCCTTTCCTCCTTATTCCCTTCATTTGTTAGCAGTATATTCCAAAATGTGATTTTCCTGTTGATTTACAGGGCTGCTGCAGCAAAATATATGTGAACCTTGTGGAATGGTTGTTAAACAGCAGGCTGACCTTAGCAGGGCAATTGACCTTCCATGCAAGTCAGGACAGGCAAATAAAATCCTCCCGCTCCCAGAATTAGCTGTCTGGGAGTAGAGGTGTTTCCAGGCAGCTCATGAACAGTTCTACATGTCAACACAGAGGCAACTCACGTCTAGGAGTTTCTCTTGCTAGACTATGACCTGCCCGGGAAGTAACACCTATTAATTTAGCATGGTCTCTAATGGGAAAAGTCCCTAATTTTAGTTAAAAACAACTATTACTTCCATTCCATTATCTGATCCAGAACTACCTAGCTTGGTTCTTTTGTTACAGAAAAGGGAAGGTATTTTCTGGTCACCTGTCTGCAGGAAGAAGTTTTCCATCCTGACTTTTAATAAGATATCACTAGAGGAAGTAAGGACAGTTTGAGAAATTGGCTCCTTAAACACTCTTCCCAACTGAATAATTTTCAATCAGCAAAAGGAGAATGAGAATATAGATTGGGCATTTGATACAAATTCCCAGTGATGGGAACCCATCTTCTGTCAGCAGATGATAGCCTTAGAGACTCATATATGCCTGAATGTGGCCTGAGCTGGATCCAGCCAGAGTGCCAGTAACCACAAGTAATATCAGTTTAACAATCTGATCCAAAACACTGAATAATTTTTATGCTGTAGGATTTTTTCCAGGAAAGTTAGAAATCACTAAGGGAGATTCTGAGAAGATCAGATGAGAAGAAAAGGGCCTTTCTTGCTCATTCAGTCTGTGAACCAAAGAATTACAGTGCAAGTTTTTTTGGTTTAATGTGGTGTGCTATAGAGATGGAAATGAAGATGCCCATTTGGGAACTCAGAATAAGCACCATTTCTAAGAGAAGAGGTAGAGATGTAGGTATCCATATGGAGAGATGTTCTTGGATAGTCCTCCTCCACAGTGGAGGCCACAAATATCAGTCACATACACTTCACTTGCTGGCAGTCAGCTTGATTTTGTGCTTTAAATTGTCCCAGGATAACTTACTTCTCTGTTCTCCATCTCTATTTACTCCTCTCTCTTTTCTGCTGCAATTCATCTCTGCTTGGAAATGGTATTGCTTTAAATGTTCCAGAATAGCTAAGTGTCACAATTTGAACAGGGGAGTTGCAACTCTAGTCTTTTATAAGTGAGAGAATTAGCCATTACGTTAGCTAATTTTATTATGTTCCTGCTTGTAGAAGACAGATAGCTGAATCATTGTAATTATTTCAATAATAGCATAATCCTTCTAGGTGAAATAGATAATACAGTATAAAATCAGGTTCTGACAGGCCTCAGAATTTTGGTATGGCTTTTAATCTTTACCTTCTGTTGTCTGTTCCCCTGCCCTTCCTTTCTTCTTCTTTTTCCTGTTGATTTCTCTTTCTCTTAATAAGGTTCTTTCCCCCTCCTTAATCTCTTAGTTCCTTCTCTCTTCTTTGCCTTTCTTGCTTCAACAATAACACTGACTTTTTCTTTCCCTCTTGACATTGTCAGTTTGTTTGAAATTGAATCGCAACAGCCTCAGTGCAGAAGTATACTGACTGCATCTATGAATAATCCCTTCCCTGCTGCTCGGAATCTTGGAGTACTGGCACTACCACAATATACATAAAAAAAACCCCCAAGAGTAGGAGTAATAATAATAAGAGGCACTTTCACACAGTACTTGCACATCACGAGTGCAACTTCACCCACAGTCACTTTAGGAAAATAGAAGAGATTCCTGCCAACGTACCACGTATTTTCAGAGTTGTACTCACCTCCAGTTAGCATGAGTGCACATTTACACATGCAGTTGTCGTTGTCAGCATCTTTAGTACTGAATTCGGCACCATGTAAGATCAGGCTACTCTGTTTGCCAGCAGTTCCACTGTGACCTTTTAAATAAAGCCTGAAACAGCAAGAAGAAACAATCAATGTCACCAAAATGAACAATAAAAGGTCCAGGTCTCTTTCCGCACCAGATTTGCCTGCTATGATGTACACATAGAAACCTCAGAAATGTCTTGGGTTTTGGCTCAACCTCCTTGTTGTTTCAGGTGTAGGATGAGGAAATTCAGGAAGTTTCAACATATCTACATTAGGACATAGTCCCTGCCCCAGAACAGAACTGAGTACAAGGAATTTACTCTAGAAAATGCGAGAAAGTGGAGGAAGTCAGAGACAGAAAAGAGAACAAGGAGAGATGCCCGAAGATCTGGAAAACACGGATAGAATAATTGAGCATTTGAGTAGCTGGTCTCTTTATTGTGGCACAGAAACATCACTCCCAGTTAACGGCAGCTTTGTTACTAATCCCTGGCCCCTAAAGTGTATTTCAAACAGTTTCAGAATTTTTAATTTCACCAGTTACAGCCCAAGCCAGCAACCTAGTTCAGTTCCTTCCTCTGCCAAAGCTGTCCCTGAATGATGAATGGAGAATAACTTAGAGCTCAAGCCACAAAAGTCTTCACAATTTGCAATGCTAAATATCCCTTTGCTTAGGGAGCCTTGTCAACTAGCTGGAACCACAACCATGAGCTAGGAACCTGAGCCCAGATCCAGCACATAACACAGGCTATGTGATGCTGAGTGCGGCAGTGCCCCAGGCTAAGCACGCAAGCTGTACTGATGCTGACAGCGGCAGCTCTGTTCTGCCAGGGAACAATGGGAGAGCTGGGCACATCTGACCCCAGTTCACAGGAACAGGCACATGCACAGGGAAGTGCAGAACAGAACATTGCACACAAAGTTTTCTTTTGCCTCTGCTCTCTGTCTGAGAGACAGACATCACTGGGAGACTGACACACAGTCAAAAACTACTTCCTCCTCATAGCTACCTAAGTCAGATGTCTGAGCATGCTTATTCCTATTTTTTCTTAAAACATTGCTGGAAGAGGAAGGTATCTATTGCCATAATAGCTCATATTCAGGAACGATGAGACAGGATCTCAGTCTCTACTTGAGGGAGTTGAAGCCATAATGATCATGGCTCAAGAGGAAGCCCTAACCACTGGGGCAAGAAAAGGGGGGAAGGAGCATCCACCACCTGTCTCATTAAAGCTCTGCAGGAAGGAATACAAGAGCCATAGGGCCAGCAACCAAGAACATGATTCAACGTCTAGCAGGATAGCTCACTTCGCTGAAGAGAGGGTGAGAAACATCAGTTCTGCTTCTTCTAGGGTTATTGGAGAGGGGATAATACAGATATATCTCTTAAATATCTAAAGCAAAATTCATAAGGAGCAGAAGTAAGGCTTAAGTGTGCAAGACCAGAAAAGTGTCTCTTTCTTTCTGGTATTAACATCTGGGAGTACTCTCCTAGAAAAAGTACTCCCAGGCTTTTCCCACAAACTCAGTGAACAAGGGGGGCAGTTATGAGTCATTACTTGTGGTTCCTGCCTCTTAGATAGCTGTTGTATTTCATCCAATGACTTGGGATAAATTAAAAAAAAATGAGTTACTGGAATATCATTCTTCCATTTGTTTCCTTAGATACCTAGCTGCAGAGTGGTCAGAGTGTGCACAGCAGGAGAAGGGAAGCATCCCTAACTCAGTTTAGTCTACACATTAGTGGTTACGGGCAGACTTTCTTCTGAGACAAGGAGGAGATTTCAATAAAACCCACTTCTACCACACAACTCTAGATCTGAAGCGTTCTTTGAGAGGAAGAGAAGGGACATACAGCCACCATATGGCAGCTTCCCTTGATCAAGTTCATGGCTACAGATTTTGTAGTCTTGCACACATCTTTGGGTGGATGGAAGACCGAAATGAAACCAATTTGATTAAAACTGTCATGGAACCTAGTTACAGAAAAGCCTATTCTGAGAATCCCAGTGAGGTTCAGTAGGAGAAGGATAATGAGTTACTGAGCCCTATCAAGATAGGAAGGCACAGAAAGAACACTTGCACCTCTACAGGGTCTGAAAATCACACTTGCAGACTGACTTAAACTTCGCCTAATTTTCAATTAATTTCTCTCCCTTTAAAAAAGAAGATGCCAGCTGATAAGCATGAAGATGTTAAAACAGAGGCACATTAAGAACTTGAAGAGAGCTGTTAGGGCTGTCTTTCCAAAGTAGTTACACCACATTACTTCATTTGGTTTTAATGTTGCTTGTCACCTGATCTTAGCCTGATGAATAAATACCTTTTAATTTAATCCTTAGAGCAAATTTTTTATGTAGACAAGTGGACAGACAGACAGACACACACACACAAAAATCCTTAGATTAAATATAAATACTGTGAACAGTCAAATACCTTTGGATAGCTCAGAAATGCTAAGGCAAAATGTAAGCCACATAATAAAAGCTCATCAAGGTTCTTAAATACTTAACAAGGAACAACCTAGGAACAGAAATCATAAATGTCAACGTCCTATGCTATTGTCCAATAACAATGCCAATTAGCCCATAATCACCATGTTACTCTATCAAAGGATGCTTATGTTTTGCACAAGTTTACTCTAAGAACTAGTTTTTGCTCATGCTCATTTCTTTGTTCCATACAAAGAAAAGGCTGGAATTAATCCCATCTCCATTCATTGGACTTTTGCCTTGTTTTGCAAGCTGCATCTAATTTTTTGCAGAACAAAATAAACTTCCCTGAGGTTGTGTTGATAGAAAAGTTACTTTGTCACATGATATCTACAATCTGATTTTACACTGCCATACATCCTCACTATATCAGCAACAGCAAAGCTCACAGAAGTCTCATAAAGTCAGTATAAAAAGCTAGTACTGTTTGCTTAAGTCAGGAAAGACAATGCTGGCCAGATCATTTTGTTAACAATCAACACTACAAAACCCACTTAGTCCAATAAAAAATATTCAGATACTGTAAGATAACAGTAAAAAAATGAGCAATACTTGCTTTGCAATATTTTCCCCAAAGGGGTAGGGTACTAGGATTATTTACAAGCTTATACTCTTTCACTGATTTTTTATAAACCTTCCACTCAGCACAGATTTAGGTCTTGCCAGTTATTTTTGACTTTCCCTCAACACCAATTGTCTGCTAGGTCTCCAGTGACTTTACAAGCATAAAGCTTAGCTTAGCTGTAAACCTGAAGCTAGCAGCTCTGGTAGGCTCATCATCCTGCAGCAGTGCTCATATGAGCCATGGAGTCAAGGTGTAATCCCCTTGCTGTGGGCCTTCCTCCCTGAACCAGCCTTGCCAATGGAGAGTTAGGAAAAAAATGATACTGCAGAGTTGGTGCTACAACATCAAAAGTAGACCTGAAGGGGTTAATTCTGCTCTTTCTGAGCTTTCCTTGAAGCCATGTGGGTCAATATTAGCCTGGCCTGAGGAAGCAAATCTGCATAGCACTGTCCAGCCCTCTGTGGACTTAAGTGCCTGCTAGCTCCCAGGTGACAGCAAATATCTTACCATTTATGCACTCCCTAGACAAATTCATGCAACCTGTTGTTACAAGTCACTTCATCACTCTCTATTTTGTCTTTTCCCTCTCTAAATCTGGAAAACTGAAATGCAGACACAGCTCAATAAATTTCTTTTATATCCTCAGATTCAAATTGGTAGGACTGAACCTTTAAACTAAACTCTGAGTAACTAGCAAGGCATAATTGCCATATCTTAGAAAAAATGGTGATTCACGGTAGAGTTCCTCTTGGTTGTTCTGGAAGGAGACAAAGGAAAGGAAGTTAAAATAAAGAATGCAGCTTATTCCAGTCAAAGACTATGAACAATTTCTGGACATCTCCAGCCTTCCCACTTGCTCTCCGAAGGAAAGTTCTGAAGATCAAGGACAACAGTGGAAACATTACTCAGATTTCCAGTTTAAGAGGGATGAGCAAAACCATGCTTGAATAGGCAAGAAGAACAAGTCTACATTATCTGCATACAGTGAAATTAAAATAGCAACAAATACAGCATTAGAAAATAAATCAAGAGTAAACAGGAGTATGAAAATATATTGCTGGTGTATTATATTAATTTCTGAGACTATATGATGACATATGGTATTCTTATGAAATTACCAGAAATTATGAGAAACACAGCAGACTGATAGCATTCATTTAGAGAACAGCAGCTTTCCATGTACTTAAGGAGAAACAGCACATGAAAAAAAATTTGCAACTGTTACCTCTTATCTAGCATGAATGTTAGAAATTCTCTCAGCATTTTTTCCATATGATATTGTAGCATTGGCAGCTTGGGATCTATACAAACAGATGGTGAGGAAGAACTCTCTTAAGCTTGTTTTGCTTTTCACCATTCCTACTGTGTGACACAATTTGATTATCTGCAGTCCCTTGAAACCAAAACAAAGTATATTGTGTGGAAAGTATAGTTCTAAAAAATGTTACATGAAGATCTATTGGGCAGCCTAAAAAAAAAAATTCAGATTTACACCAGAAATTTTTCCTTTTGAAGTGATTAAATCACCTGGATTTCTTCTTTCAGACATATACAGCTTAGCTCTGTTCACACAGTGGTTGACAAGTTTTACAGATGAACCTGGGACAATTCCAAATACATTCTAAAACAGTTATATATTACTGGAAGTCACAGTTATAATGATTGTAACATGGAAAATGAGACATTAAAAAAGCTAAGAAATAACGATAATCATTAATCCATGTAAAACGGTAGTGTGTTAAGTGTTATTAAAAGTAATGGAAATGGCTTCTGCTTCAATGTTTGCTTATAGAACACTTGACCTCAGAAATAACAGAAAATAGATTTTTTTTTAATGGCACTAGTAAGAGGACTCCGAGCATGTAAACTTTAGCTATTTCTTTCACTAAAATTTTTTTGTTAGAGCTTTCAGAGATCACTCAGTCCTTCACTTAAAGCAATGAAATAGCTAAGATGTCTACAATGCATACCCAGATTTGTAGCTGAAATAATAGTTTGTGCATAAATCAACAAAGTTTTATTAGCTCATAGCAAACATTAACAGCCAACATAAGAGATGTGGAGTATCACCTCAAACACCTTGATGTGCATAGTCTTAAGTATTTTAGTGATTTAAGATCCCACTTCATCATTGCGATTTCCAGTGTCACTGTACTGAAGATTTGGGCATAAATCTCCAGGACCTGGAATTCATAAACATGAGTAAAGGCCTAAGTTTCTTAACCATTAAATCAAGAGAAACAGGAGTCTTGGAACAGGATTTAAAAGATTCAACATGATGAATGGAGAGGGACACATCAAAGCTCGCCTGTGGAAAATACTGAAGAGGGATGCCTCTGAATTCCCACCTCACTTTTGTCTCTTTCTGTAGGCTAAAATGTCTCTCTCTGCAGTCCTGTTTATTCCACTTGGCTGGCAGAAAGGAATCCTGAATTCTGATCCCTCCTCAAGGGAGCAATTCTTTATTTTGACTGAAAGGGTCGTTGAATAAAATGGATGAACAGGGATCAGAATCCTAAATCCAGGATTTCCTATTCTGAGTCTTCTCTTCAGTGGGTTTCCATTTTTCTCAGCTTCAATAGGAAGGGAGTGCACCTATGCCTGAGCCTTGCCTTTTATCTGCTGGTCAGCACATGGTCTTGCATTGTGCGGTCTGGGTCCATGCACACAAGTGCAATCACATATAAGCTCACACTGTCTGTCCTCTGTGTTAGCCGTGTGAAAGGCACCTCTGTTTTTACAGCCCATAAGACTGCCGAAGACTCTCCTCTAGGCTTGAAACACCTGAGGTTGAGGAGGGAATTTAACTAACATTTCCCACTTACTGGGCCCTTAGATCTTTAATCTGTGGTTCATATCTGCTTGGGTTTCAACAAAGGTAACTAAGAAGGAAATGCAATGTTACTTGCCTCAGTTTGCTACGTAGTAATCAACCAGCTGATTTTGGTGCTGATAACTCATCCTGCAAAGTAGAGGTCCCAGATAGGTGTCCAATATAGCACTAAGTTTTCTTCTAGAGCTGCCTGTCTTTCTCCAACGATTAGAAAGATAGGCTAAAATGATCATTGTGAAGTAGATAACTAAATTTTAGATAGCTTCATTTTGGTGAAATGAATCCCAACACTAAAAATGCTGGATTTCCTAAAAGGTTGAGTAGACTTTTTATGACTTGTGTTAGTTACCTTAGCTCCATTTACAATGATATTTAGGTGCTTAAGTCCCTTTGTGAACCAAAGCCCACTGGCCTGGCTTTAAGAAGACTCAGTAAGAGGTTATGCTCAGGTTATTCTTTTAACTCTACATATTAATTGTAGTAATAGTAAGTAAAAAACAAACAAACAAACAAACAAACAAACAACAACTCCCCCAGAACCCAGATAGGAGCTTTCTTCTAAGTTCTGATTTTTTTTTCAAAAATGTTTTGATTAATTATTGAGAGATCACAAATCATTTATTTATCAATGAATAAAACATAAGCAGTGATATATATCTACCAAAATAATATTTAATGTCATTGGCTCCTTCCATTGTGAAGTTTCCCAATCCCTCAGCATGCTACAAAACCACACGGAGTCTCCCAGAAGTAACAGTTGTCTCTGAATAGCAAAAGCACCTCTATAATAAAGACATCTTCCAATACTTAGTGATAGATACTGTGCTGTAAACAGGAGAAAAAATCTAAATAACTGCTTTAAAGTAAATCTGCTGTCACTGAGGCTAAAACTATAAAGACTGCCAAAATCTTGTTAAATGTGCAACTAAATATAATGTGGTAACTTTCCAGAAAGCCTAACCCTGGTATTCAACCTTTTCAACTTATAATGATCCCATTAATGTATGAAAAGAAATGTCCTTGTGTGTGCTAATCTGAAAATTCAATGAAAACGCTATCTCCTAGGCAGAAGGTACAGCATCGTCCACCCGGGAGTTCTCTGGGAGTTTGAACTGCTCTGGGTTGCAGAGTGCACAGCAGTGTAGTCAGTGCTGTTATCCTTAAGATTATGATTAGACTGCCCGGGCACCTTTTTCTATCTTAGGAGAAAGTTTCTGCCTAAACATAACCTACATTTCCAGGGAAAAGTCTTTAACTTGGGTTTTAGGGCAGTGGGTACTCTCCTAATGAAAACAAACAAAATAAAACCAAAACCCTAATAGTTTTGCTGTAAATCAAAATTAGGTAACTGACAAGAATGTAACAGAAGATGAGATAATAAGCAAGCATTAGAAGCAAATTAAAAGCCACTCTCAAAGAAAGAAGATTCTGGAGAAATAAAAGAAAATACATAGAGTGGAACATGACAAAAAACTTCTTAAATCACCTCACAAAATCTACAGGTTTACTGACTCGTTTATCAGCTCTGACTTACAAGAGCTGTTCACCACCTTTATTCCTTCCACTTCTAGAATGACTGACCTAAAAGTACTAACTACGTGAAGAAAGGAATGTCACAGCTGGTTTCTGGCTTGAGAAAAACAGCAACAAGGTCCAAAAAAACCTAAAAACAATACTAATACTTTCCCATTCCTAATTTTAGTCCACACTCAAGCAGCAACGTGCATGGTAAATTCATGGACTCTTCATTTAATTTTATTGTGTTCCTAATAGAATTGGAACTCTGCAAACAGTAGGCATGCTGGCTCTGTAAACTGTCAGAAACCTGAATAATAAAGTAAGTCATTCTGACAACTCAAATAGATTTTTAATTTGGCTCTGAACTTTCTTGCTGCCAGCACATGAAAATATTTTCCTCCCGCAATTCTTTAAGAAAATTGTAAGACAAGATGACCTCTGTATTTCTTCTCTGCTGCTCTATAGCAATGACTCACTGGTATAATTATTAAATTTGACATTACTGCAACTCTTTGCCCATTCTCCTGTTGAGACAAGTGAAATGTGGCAGCCACTAATAAAGTCACATAGTATAATTTCACTATATCCACAATAAGAATATGCATCTCCCAATTTTAATGATAAAATGATAATAAAACATACAAAAATAAATCAATATTAATGCCTTTCCTTTAGAATTACCTCAGTACAGCCTGCGTACGGGACATCAAACAATATGTGGCATTATAGGTAGATCCTTTCATGGGTCTGTGCACTGCTAATGTTAAACCTTGTTTTCTCTCTGAAGAGCTCTGTGCTTGTGCTAATTTTATCTTGTGTTAGAGCTACTCATACCTGACAAGCGACAGGAGAGAAACCTGACAGAAGAGGATGTTTAATTATGCAGGCTGAGGTGTGTATATTGACTTAGCAACTGACTTAGGTGCCATACTCCTTGGGATGAGGCTTAATGAGCAGGAATAATTAAAAGACATCCAGCTCTACTGTCAGACAATTTCTTTCTACCATAAGGCAAATGGCCTGTCATATTGCTGTATGCAGAATTGTCAAAATTTACAAAAAATGTTTAAAAATACGTTTATTTTGGACAGTGAACAAGCAAACATATGCTTCTGCTGCTTGAAATATGTGCTACAGAAGCCACAGGATCATTCACTGCAGCAGTGTGAGTTGCTAGGCTTGGGGTGGATATCAGTAACATGGTGGTGATGGAAAGGAAACATACGGCAACCGTGTTTTTTCACTGCTACCAGGGACAGGAACATATTTAAAGGCTACCATGACAATGATGTGTTGAACAGAACTAACTCCCTGTACTCTAATGTCTCACCAAACAAAGCACAGAAGAAATACATTAATCTGATATTACCAGTTTCTGTTAAAACTGTTTTTCAACACAATACTTATTAAAAGAAAATCATCCACCATATTTTTTAATGGAAACTTGAAACTAAACCTTTTGGTTTTCAGATTCATTATTTTTTTATTAATGGAAAGTTAAAACCTTTCTATGGAACTAAAAAAACCCAAACCTGTGGCTATCCAACCAGCTCAAACAATCTATACTAAATATATCCTAAGATTTCCTGTTCCTACAAGAACTACTTTTGCCCTGATTCATGGCTATATAACACATACTGTGTTCATTTAGGAAGAAAAGGGGCTGTATTAAGTTTAAACTTAAAATAACTAGAGATGATCAATGTTTTAGACAGACATATAAACAGCGAACATACCCATAGATGATAATGCAAATTGTTTTGATAGTGTTGAAAATGGATGAACTTCTTAAAAAATAAAATAAAAATTAGAATTTATCTGAACATTTGCCCAGGACTCAGGCAAGGCCAAGTTTAGAGAAATTTGGTTAACTTAAAATATAAAAATATTTTTTTCCCTAAACAACTACAATTCCTGGGTTTGGCTGAAGTCAAAAACAGAAATGCCAAAACTGATTCTCATGGGGTTTTCAGCACAGACATACAGAGACCCTCCAGAGAAACTCTTATTTGAAAAATTTCTAAGGTTTGTATAAGTAATCAGACATTCTGATGCTTATCTTTACTGAACTGCTGACCTTGTGACGTTTGGGTACGGCTATTTAAGGGATCTATTTTCCACCCATTGAAACTAGTGGAAAAACTTCCTTAGAGTTCAGCAGACATTGGTTTGAAATTTTGTTTAGCGGTAAACCAATTAATCCTGCTTGAAAATCCAGTAAAAAGACCTGCACAAATCCAGTAAAATTTAATTTTAATGATTCTTCTAAAATATGCTTGGAGTTCTAACAATCTCACAAATATAGTTTGTCAAAATTCGTGTAGGTAGACTGTAATAGCGGATTTCATAAAATATATTCCTTAATTGTGGTTTTACCCTTCCACACACTGAGGGTGAAGCTAATTACCCATTGCCATCCACATGGGTTGTACATTATCCTAAATGACTGTTTTAGATGGAGTAGAAATGGGGCACTTCATGCATCAACATGCTGTTAGTGCTAGCTTTTGCTCTGATGACTACCTTGGAGACATTAGCTTCTTGTTACCCTGCAGTATCGTTGAAAAATATTTAATTGTAGTTACAGGTCACAGTAAAATATTTATCATATCATTTTCTTAACTGAAAGTCATTAATTATAACTAACTGTAAAAGTTACAAATTTCATAGATATGACTGTGTCAAAAATGTATGCATATCTTTTACTGTGATACATTGGTGTTTGATAATTAATGTGTTTAAACAGTTCATGCTCAATATATGTTTTTTTACTTTGTAAAGAGAGTCTCTGAAGTTATGGCTTAAATTACCTAGAATTTTTTTATAAGAAGGAAATATACCACAGGTCTATACAATAGAGTTATGTTACTTAAAACTTTGCTATACTACATGCTTTTGTTTGCAGTTAAGAAAGGAAAATTCTGAAGATGCCATATGAATGTGTCATTTATTCTCCATATACAGAGGTGCAAAAGAAAATATAGTTGACTAAATTTTCTTTTTTTTCCCCCCAGTATTTCCCTGAAGGTATGGTTTCAAAATGAAATATTTGAGGATCCTTGTTATTAATCCATATATATCCTTTTATAATATCAAGAATTTTTACAAAAGTAAGAAGGCCAGAAGCCTTAGCTGTTTCAGAAAAAAGTAATAGCTGTGCACTCAACAATTACACATTCTCACTATTTTCAGATTCACTGGAATTATAAACCACTGTACTTATTAGTAGAAAACTCAGTAGTTTATTCAGCCCTAAGCTTTTTCTCATTGGAAAGTCACTTCACTGAAGTGCATGAGTTTTATTCAACATTTCTCATTGTTGACATTCTGCAGATAAAATATAATTTTTTTTAGTTAACAAATGATCAAAAATAAGTTCCTAAATGGAGACAGTTTTTCATTACACCTGGATACTAAACCCTCACTTTTTTTTTTCCAATTTTGAAGATTCAATTAAATGTTTGTACAGCACAGCAGAAAACTGCAGTCTACCTGAAACAAGTCACTCTGCTAAGACTTTGGAATACCTTTCAGAGCCAAAATTGATGTGGTATTTTAATTGATATTGGCCCATTCCTTAATATTAGGCTATTTCTCTGAAGTTCTGTGGTCATGATAACATCTCAGGTCACAAATCAGACAGTGAGATAACTAATCCTTCAGCAGGCCTGACCTGCAGAAACGATGGAGTTCAAGAGTTCTGTATAGTACCACAAATGAATCAGTTTGCTATAAGAGCAAGTGGTAAGAGTCAGATAAGAGAGGATCAGAAAAATAAGAGCAAAATAAAGGATGAAACAAGGACCAGCACTTCAGATGATATCTTAAGATTCCAAAGATTTCAAATAAAACAAAGTGGGAAAATGTCCTCAAAAAAAACTCATCCAGAAAAGTTGCAGAGGCTGAAGCACCTCCTGTGAACGTCTCCTGTGATTCGCCTCATGCAAACAGTTACACTGCTACACAACGAAAATAAAATGCTGTCATTCTGATCAGGAAACTATTATGCCCTCTTTACACAGGCATATATTGCTTGAATTAGTGTATAATGGCAAAGGCTGTTGGCTAAAAAGGCAATGAGAGGCACACTAGCTCGCAGGATATATGACCTGAAATACGAGTACTGAGCTTGCTTTGTCTTTCTCAAATCGAATGTGGAATGAGGTGTAATCTGTAATCGCCATGAAGAAATTATTCAAATATCAAATCCGACATATCACCTAGGCTGAACCACCTTTTCACTAAGCTTCTACTGGCACAATAGCTAATTGAAACTATATCTTAGGAATATTTAAAATATTTCTGTTTTTTTTCCTATGAAGAGCTTGAATATAAAGAAATGAATTATTAATGATAGAAGTGTAAATGGTCTATAATCAATTTTTCATTAATTTTGTTTGGATTGTTTATACTTTGAAATTATTCTGTGCTAGCAGTAGAATCATGTTTTACAATTGTGATCCTCTGGGCATTTGCAGATTCTGTTTTTGAATTTTTTCCAGTGTTAATGACCTAATGACCCTCTCAAATCATACTACAGCATTGCTATAATGTGGCTGGAATGGAATGAGTTTGCAGCTGCCAACAGACTACGATTTAAAGAAATAACTTAATGAATAACACATTAAAATAAATATTTTGGGTTCTGCATGAGATTTTCAAGATTTATGATGGGATTCGTGTCAAGAGATGCGTGCTTCCCGCTGAGTGAATCCCAGAGGAAAATACAGAATTGTTTTTTGGCATATTGTTTTCAAAGTTAAATGTTCATCAGGATTTTCAATCATGTGCCTAAGTTTGAACCTGTTTAGTCCTGATGAAGAAGCCAGTTCACAGTTTATGAATTTATACTAATTAGACTAGTGAGCTTATTTTGGTGTCTGTGTACTCAGGCTCATGACATCAGTAAACATATAGGGATGCTGAAGAACCGCTTCTTGGAGATGACAGGAAATCCAATCATTTCCACACATGGGAAGAGAATAAGTTTGTATTAAGGACAATGTAATTGTCATGATCTCATTCTGAACATAATATTTGTTTTTAAATTTTGATGTCAGCTTAGAGAGTGTGCAATGGTAATGAAGCAAGAATGACTTGACCTTCAGTGAGAGCTCTGGTGGTCCTGACTCAGCAACGTACTTAGTATGTGCTTAAAATAAAAATTGTTCCTAAGTGCATTGCTGAATCAGGGCCTAAGTACACTCTGACAACATTAAAAAAAAAAGAAGAAGAGTAGAAGGAGAAGTACAAGAATAAATATACGGGGAAGAGAAAGAGATCTTATTCATGTAAGATCATTTAAAATGGCAGTAAGACAATTCTTTTTTGATTAAAAGCTTATGATATGGAAAATAGGATGTAGAATGAAAATGTTTTTATACCCAAATATGTCTCACCCTCAGCCTGAACCATTTTCAACAGCTGTGGCCTGGGGCCACAGATAGCCTTTAGTGGCTCTACCCTGCAACATACTACATTCATCCTCTGGTCTTTACCTCCATTTTCATATAAAAGATGTGTTTTTATTTCAAAGACAAGTGCCTAGGAAAAGGTATCAGAAATTGTAAAAGTGACAGATATACAGAGAGTTTCTGTGAAATGTTTATAGTCTTTTGAAAAATAAATATTGGCTTCACTGTTTGCTTGGTTTTCTGAATGCAAAATCTCGTTTAAAAAATGCCAAAATGAGTTATGTGGCACTAAGACCTCTGTAGAAAAATATAAACAGACTGTTAAAACATATTTCAACTCCCTTGGCGTCATTTGTGGCTGATAAACAGTCATATATGAGTGAAAGGTTCACTGACTGTCATCCATTTATGATCCAAGTTCTTTGCTGGTGCCACACTGACCAGGCTAACAAGGATCACGATGTCTTACATGCTTTTTTCCTCAAAATACCCAGGTCATGACCTCACAGGAGCTGTGATTCAGAATGATGATTTCTCTGGTTCAAATGGCATTGAGATAGGTATAAAAAGGTCTTATTTTAGTGCAATCAAATTATAATGCTAAATAACAGTAAGCACAGAAATGGTGAGCATGTATTTGGCTCAAGTGTGGTGAGCTTCATGCACAGATATAAAATTGAAAACACATCAGCTACTAGTATCTGATGAAACAATCTGTTCTTCCACCAAAGACTGGATTCTTTATGGCACCAGACACTCATTTGTCTTTTCTTTCTAATTAGGCTTTCAACGTTATTGAGTACCTCCTTCTTCCATGATAATAAAGGTTTATTTTAACTTGGCCGACCAAACAAACAAAAAAGTACATAGCATCAGATAACACAATACTTAGGTGTTGAACTTATGTGTAAGTTATTTGTAGTAGCTCTTTAGGCATGGTGTGTACGGCTCTGCTTTGTGCTCTAGCTCAGCAACTGTGTTGCTTCTGTGGAACAAATAATGAATAATATCACTTTTTATTACCATTAATTCAGAGGGAGATACAGCAAACACAAGTATGTTACCATTTGTTAGAAACAACAACAATGACAACCTCTTTAGGACTGATGCTCTTTGAGACTGATGCAACTACCAAGTCTGGGAAAAGCTGGGATGATCCCTTTCCCGAATTCTCTCCAAGCTTCACTGGTACACTTGGCTTGTTGACTTGTGAAAGAATTGAACTCACAGAAAATACCACACTGCTTTGCTGGTATTATCCTGAAAATATAGTGAATCAGTGCAGAAAGTGTTCTCAGAATCAGGCTCTAGATACACTTGCCAGTAGAGCTGCTAATGATAAAAGGAAAAAGGCTGGAGTAGGTTGGCTAGGCAGTTGGTAACAGACTTCAGAGACTTTAACCACTAACATACTAGATTAAATAAGGGTCACTCTAAGAATTCCTACATGTTTTTTTGCAGGCAGATGAAAGCTTGCTCTGTTGGGTCTCTAAGCAGACATGAGCTCATTCTGCCCACACTCCATCCTGGCTGGAAGCTGTACTGTCACAATATGCGCGACACTGAGCCTACTCACAGGCAGGATATATTAGCTTGGGCTTCGTGCCACATTAACAGGTCTACCCAGCTTCTGTCTAGCTCAGAGTGTGGGCACAGTACCAGCGCCTACGCGGGCACAGACAGTGCACATCTCTTTGTTAGAAACTACATAGAGGGGACCTCAAACCCTTACCCTTTTTTGCTTCTGCATACTGGAGAATTTAAGTTTGAACATTTAGATAATGATGAAAAATGTGGATTATTCAGTAAACTTTCCAAAAAATATTGTTTTTTCTGGAGATTCTGTCACTGATGCTAAATAAATTCTTCATGATCTTGTCAACATTCAGTGGTCAAAGCATGGAAAGCTTGGTCACACATGGGGAGGATATAGTTTGTCTAATAGAAATCAGAGATGTGTCTCATTCTCTGTACCCACATTTCAACATTCCCTGCTTGACATTTGGAAGAGTTAGTTTCATCAGGTTTGATCTAGGTTATGACAAGAATCATGTCCAAGTTAAACACTTTGAGCTGGACCTGAATTTGATTCCTGAAAATGTACTGAAAAATAGTAAGGAGAGTGATACAATCATGGAATCTGCATCAAAGAAACTTCTAGCTATTCAAATAAAGAGTTATTTTGTAACCCAGAATTTGACTGAGATATTTTTCTCATTCTACATTTTACTTCTGAATTAGTCTCTCACAGTCATGTAAGGTTTATGCCCTTAACTCTAAGATTCATTATGTTCAATATCTTGTAAGATTAAATCATCAATGCATCAGTGATTAGCAAACAGCAATGGAAGACTAAACGTTCACATTGTGATACCATATCCATCTATAACTTTTGACATGTCCTTGCATATACCTCTTACACTTTGCACACAATTTTTCACTATGCTAATCTACCTTAACTGGGGCATTCTAATGATCCATATAAGTTGCAGACAGTTTCAATATCTAAGGCATTATACAAGAGCTAAGTTAATTCTAAACAGTGAAAAAGTAACAATGAGAATTCTAAACTGCTGTTAAAGAAAACCATTGTAACATTTAAAATTCATTATTATGGTATTTAGTTTATTATAGAAATAGGGCCAAATAGCAAACAGCACTTATGTCCCTACAATAGTTAGATTGAATTTAAATGCCATCTAATCTTAGAGGTTTCTAGACATCCTACATGCCATAGTTTTGGTATAAAAAATTCCTAGTGGGCTGCAAATATGCAGAAGTGTCTCAGTTTCACCAGATTCTTTTATTCAGGAACTGTTTCATGTCAAAGCCCAGCTGAGAGAAAGAAATTAGATGTTACTCGTTTCTACAATGCAATAATTTCTACACTAATATAAACACCATTAGGTGTAAACTCTTTGCTAAACGCTTTGACAGAAGCAAATTAAAGAAATGAATATCTCTTGTTGGTGTTATTACTGGGGAAAGCAAGAACTCTTACCCTGAGGATAGCCGAGTCCGTCCACACCAGGATTTTATAAACTAAAATACTACTTTGACATTGTCTTATTACAAACACGAGGGGGTGGCATAAAGCAAGAGAGGTTTAAAAGAGCAACATTCTGTAAAAACAATACTATAGGTTACTCATTATCAAGATAAAACTAACAAGATGAGAGTAGTTGTTATACATGCAAGAAGAGAAAATAATGGGCATTATCTTAGAAAAGCCTATACAACTTTTTCCAACATACTCCTGTTCAAGTTCATGCACAGCTGCCATATCGCTGCCTGTCTCTGAAAGCTGGGGAATAGATGGTGAAATTCCCCCCAACTACAATATGTAGCAAGTTAGTGCACTACGAAGTTTCCATAACAGGTAACATGCATTACAGGGTTCTCTTGGATTTGTGTGCCTGCACAGTAGCCCGCAGAGGAGATTTCACCATACTGTTCTTGCTTTGTATGATATTGTTCTCACACACAAGTCTACGAAAACAATTTCTGTTCAGAAGCTCATCAGCTAAGAAACAGTAGAGCTGCCAGTGGTTGTTACTCTCTGCTTTTCAGACAACAGCTTACTGATCTGAGTGGTAACCTATCATGTAGGAGATGTGGTTTTATCTGCTCAGGCAGAGAAGTGTTTAAAACCACAAAGCTTCCCCCACAACCGTGCCATAACCAACAGCATGTGTTCTACTGAAATTGTGCCACTGTGCAAAATAATGTTTCAAGACTCATTGAACCTTAGAGGGCATGTAGCAGTGTAAGTCTGCAGCACGGTTATTAGCGTAGCCTTCTGAGTTCAGGGAAAGTCCTCACTGCTTCATAGTATGTTTGTATCATTTAATCAAAAGCTATTTAATTCAGAATGCAGATGTGATCCATGGAGCAGGGAACACTTTCATAGAATTCCCTTTCCCTCCCCCTTGAAAAGCTGTAATCTAACCCTGTGTCCACTCATCCACTGAGCAGATAATTCTTTCCTGCACAGTATCAGAGCTTCACTGGAAGGAGAAGAAACTGTTCCTGGGCAGCAAAGATTGCTGCATCCTCTTGGGAAGTAATAATTGTCATCTGGATCCCCTCTGGCAAATGAAAGTGTTAACGAGAGGTCTTTCATTTCTTGCCTAAAAAGAGAGGACATTGTCTCCTACCTTCAGGCTGTGGGATGTGAACTGTCAATGAACATAAATGGATACCTCTCTATTTTCAGAATTTCCTAGTAGTTAACTCTACGCAGCTCTCTGCTCCTCATCTTGCCTGATTTGGCTTCCAGTCTCAGGAGCTTCTCCCCGCAGGCATGCACAGAGAAACAAATGTCCCAGTCAGAGTCCTGCACTCTGTTCCTAGAGCCTAGGAGCTTAAATGTTAGCACTGCAACTCTTTATCTCACCTACCTGTAAGAAACCATGTTTGATTTGTGAATACGTACTGAAAATCACTAAATCCAGGATAATGTGCAAGTCTAATAAATTGTTAAGAAACAGGGTTTTTTCTTGCCTCAAGTAATCAGTGGTTTGAATTAATATGTTTATTTTATTGTAGATAAGCTTTTGGAGAAAATAAGATGCTTTTGTTCTTACTCATATATTTTCCTTTTCTTACAAATGAATCTAGGAGGCTGGAGGAGGAGATAATGACATGCCCACTATGTCCCATAGAGATAGCTCTGGTGAAACACATTGGAAAACAAACTTCTCTCCAGCTCTGTGCTTGAAGTGCCCTGAAACAGTGAGGGAAAGGAAATTCTCTAAAAACATAAAAGAACAATCAAACTTAAGTTTTGGAAGATTCTTGCCAATAGCCTACCAAAATCCCCAAAAGGTGAATTCTGCAGGTACACAAAAATGAATGTATGGAGAAGAACTATTCAGTTTTAGTTGAAGAAAATACATCAGCCTGGAGAAGGCAACTGTAAAGTAATCAGTTGTGGTAGAAGTGGAAAGGGAAAAGCAGGACTGAAGATAGTAACTGTTTAAATGTGGCTTGGAGGATCTAATAAAGACAACAGACTGTCATATTTTCCTTATAGAGATGGATGAGTGAACGCGTAGAAATGATTAGTTCACTATTACATTCTTCTGAATAATTCATATTGCCTCCAGTATGAGGAATTTTATTTCAGTAAAGCAAGATTGCTGTACAACCAACAGCATATACCTCGTAAAGCAATGCTGGTACTTTCCTAATGTCTCAAGAAAAGAATTTCCCAGAGTTTATGGGACACCTCTGCTGGTTGTCCCATGTACCTAGATGTTGCTGCATTAAGAAGTTCTATTGTGATTTGTGACCAAAGGAAAGCATGAAAAGAAATGTTGTGGAGGAGGGGGGACTAAAAGTGTTTTTTAATATATCCTGTCATAAATTCTGTTATTCCAAGGCTGATCTTACATATATGGATTGACATTTCACTTTCCTGGAAGATGGATGTTTTTATGTAGACTGAAAATACAAAGAAAATATTTTGATTGATTGATGAGGAAAGGTGAGGAGAGTTGGGTCCTTCAAAGTATAAGACTTTAATTTAGTATGTAAGCACTTAGTTCTATGCTCTTTATCAATAGGGCATAAAGACTAATAGAAGAATTCATTCGGCATGGAATTGTTTAAAATTACATAATACTAAAGGAGGAAAACTGCATATGTCTAACATTTTAAGAAGAAATAATTCATCTTCTGTGCATGGAAGTATTTTTTGCATGATACCTATAAGGCACCACATTACTTAATACAATTCCAAATTAAAATTTTGGATTTTCTCACTTTTAAAGATAACTAAGTTATAAGCTAGAGAAAAGTCAGCGATGCCTTTTTGAAATCTGAATGACACATGGTTGAGTGAATTAGGTTAGTACAAGACCTCACTGGTAGTTTTATAACAATCTGTAATTCTTGGAAAATCCATTACTATATACGGACAGAAATATTTGGTATCAAATGCCTGTTGTATCAGGATCCAAGCTGTGGCTTCATGGTTGCAGTCTATCTTATATTTTCATTCAGAAATGGTAGACAGCCACTAACTTTTGTAGAGTTGCTGGTTATGAAAAGATGCACCACTTCATGAAGGATCTGCTGGACCTGTCACTTGCTAAAGTGACCCAGTTTACTTACTTCTCCAAGGGACTACTTGTGACAAATCCTTTGATGCCAGCAGTTGCCCCTGCTCCCTGCCTCAGTTCTCATCTAAACAGGCACATGATTGGGGGGGGGGAAGTGCTTTCCTATTCCCTAACCCGGCATCCAAAAGAGCAGTCTCCTCATCCTCTCAGGAAGGGTCATCCTCATCATCCTTCTTCCATCCTTTCCCATCCTTCTCTCTCACTATTTACTTCCCCTTCATTACTCTATCAGTCCTTTAGAGTATTCAGTAAGTGCATGTTCTCATTACATTTCTCCTTAACACAGAAAAAGAAAACATCTCCCTATTTATACTCTTGCTTCAGCATAGTCAAGGCTATTGTATAGTGAACTACACATGAGCTTTATAAAGTTAGAGGTGGGAAATGATCAGCTGTGGATGGATTATGTAAATAGGGATTTATGTGGATTAAGTTCAACTTTATTATTCATAAACTCACAAGTATATTTGCATCAACTTTCAGTTAGTCAAAGAAAACGCTATATTTCATTTCTGCTTACACTTGGAGATAGTGCATGGACTGCCAGTGAGCTTTAGTCACTGATATAATATAGCATGTTGGCTTGGTTCCAGAAAGACTGTTGGTTAATGGGCATCAGATTGAATCACTGCACCTCCAGTATTTAGACTTCATGGAATATTATTGGACTCACAGTGTTCTTATATAAGACAAACTTATTTCAGCCAGATATTTGTACATACATAGAGACATTAAATCTTTGTGCCATATTATCCAGTTTATACCTTTATTTTGTGAAAAAATAATAAATACATTTTCAAATCATGGAATATATGCATAGAACAGATATCATTCTGCTTGTTAATAGGATTTTGCATGGATATTTCCTCTGAAGTAAACTTGCAAACTGAATTTCAAGCTTCCAAAGAAAAGTGAATTACTGTGGGTTCAAATTTGTGCATCATGTATATTTTTTGAGTTATTCTGTAGTTTTCATATTTGGTTAGAAGATTACTGGGGTCTGGACACAGGACTGAGTCTCAAGGGGTCTGTGTTTATTTCCTTGCTTTGCTACAGATTTCATATGTGTCCTCCAATGTACTTTCTCTTTCCCATCTAAGAATGGTGCCTTTGAAGGCTGTGATACAAATAACAACACAGAAGAAACTGAACAGACGGCTCAGAAAGACTTTCAAGTCAGACTGATACCCTATTTTACTAAAACTGCTAAGTGACACAAGAACAAAATGTGTTACTTATGGCAAATGCATCACTGAAAAGCCTGGATAATAGCAAAGACCCATATCAGTATTTAGAAACGAAATTTTAGTACACGGAGGAGAGTGACAATAGTCTGTTTATACTCTGTTTGTAAGACAGCAACAGTCCGTAGAAAATGTTTTCAGATTAAAAACACATAAAGCTGGGGGTCCCCATAAAAATCACGCTCTCAATTAATAATACTTGCTTTTACCTATTACAGCATTTTCACTGGCTGTATTTAAAATACTGCACAAAAATATTATTTTCTCCACTTACAGAAAGAAAAGTGAGAAATTTTTGTAACAAATTCAAGCATTAGTTCAACAATGGTGATTAAATAAATCAATAGGCTCCACCTTAAAAAATATCAAAGATTAACATTACATCAAGGCCTCTGGCTCCAGCCTACCTACCTAGGTTGCCTAAGAAAACAGACAAATGTTATACTATTGCTGAAACTAAATATACAAACTCTTAAGCAAACAAGAGATGCAAAATCCAATACTCTACTCGGTCCGCTAAAAATGCCCTGCTACCAGCTCCAATAAAGTCTAAGAACTGTTAGTTTATGTTCAACAATTGATCTTTTTTGCCAAAGCAAAGCCTAGGGAGAGATGGTACTTTGGAGAGCTAGAAACTATGCTACTGAGATTTTTGTAAATCACAAGACCATGTTAGCGCCTAATTTGAACCACTGCAATGGCTCACCATCCTCCTGGCAACAAATTCAGTCAACTTCTTGCTGCTGAGGACCTGTACAATCTGATTCTCTTCTACATATCTGATATTTTCTTGTCAACTTGTTCCTTGCTTATTCTGCTAATAATGTTAGCAAACACTCTCTTCCACTTTCTCATGAGATTTCCTAATCTCTTTCACATGCTGCTTCTTATACAAATACTGTTCTCCATAATTTTAACTATCAAAGGTCAGCCTTCACCTTAAGTCCATGATTTGCTCGCAGAAGTTAGGATGCTATCGGTCCATCCTCAGTTTTCACGTATACCTACAGCAATCCCAAAGTGCTGCCCACCTAAGCAGCATGGCCTAATCATTTTATTGTATTCCTCTACAGATAGCACCAGACAGTGAGTTATTGCGTCAGTGGAAACCTTTTCTAAATACAGGAATGGCTAACCACAGGAATAGAGTACCATAGGGAAGTGAGGATATTTTCAGCCTCTCTAAGGGTTCTGAGGTACAAATAGCTCTAGCAATTTAAAATTTTACTTCCCCCTTTCTCCATCCTATGCTTTACTTGGGAGTGCTGCTCCTGTATCACAAGTAGCAAAAACAGATGTGTGTGCAAGCTGAAATTGCTGCTGTTCAACATCCAGCACCAGTATAAATCTGCCTTCATTAAGGCAGGATGCTGGCTTATGTATTGCGGTCCCTGAAATGCCAACACATGGTTACTTTTTCTGGTTATTTCTGGAGGGTGTGAGGACACAGTTCAGAGCAGTATTGTGTGTCCTATCTGCACAGCTCCTGAGAACAGCATAGCAAGCAATATCAACAAAATATCAAGAAGGGGTTAGGTAGAGTTGGTTTAGGAAAAAAGGATAGGCTATCTGTCTTCTGCAGGCCTCTTCCAACATAGCTCTGTTGTAATACTTCAATTACGAAACACTGCACTAAAGGGAGGCTTGCAAGATCTGACTGTTCTTACTCTATGGGCATTTTGTTCGCAACAGCGCAAGACTTCCAAGGAGACTGACAGAGATAGTTTTCATGCTATTTACAGATAGCTCTGTCTTTAATTATTTTGTGTAGATAAGAAGTGGAATGATGTACAAAAAGAAATTGATCACTTTCAGGTACTCTCAGGTTATTGAAGCTTTCATGTAAGGTACAACACTGATTATTCTGTGTCAGTTATCATTCATCATCATGCATTTGCTGCTTAAGTACTCACGTTCTCATCTCAACTTTCTTCTTTGGAATCATCTGGGATAAATAGATTTTATTTTGCATTCCCAGAAACCCTTTTGGAGCTGTCTCATTTTGAAAGAGAAACAAGTATATTTTAAACATACATGTGTTCAGCATTACCCTTTTTAATCATAGATTCTTTAGGCTAATAAAAAGTAGTAAGGAGAATGCAAACAGCCCAGAGAAAAAACAGAACCCTTCTGAAATCACCAATTGGTAGTTATCCAGAGTGAAGCGAACTTTGCATAATGTTGAGGCTGGATTTTGGAAAACAGCATGAAAATCATTTTCCATATTTTCTCAGACACATTTTATCACTTTGTAATATTTTTATTCCTTTTTTAATTTACTGTATTCAAACATTAGACCTGGAACCTTAATATTTTTTTTTAGCATCTTCCAAATGTACAAGGTACTTCCATAATATAAATGAAAGATGCTCCAGTTTCATAGCTTTTCCTTTCATTTCATTACCATTTCTCTAGTTTAGAACTCCTTGATCTACTGCCCAGACCTGCTTGGAAGCTTGTCTCTTTACTGGTTATTATTTCTACAACTTCTCAGTGAACTTGTATTATTTGAAACTAATGTAGAGTACAGCCAGACTGCGGTCACTTGCTTCTGCAGTGTTGCAGAAGAAGCATTTAATGGGGATCACTAGCAGAAATTCCTAACAGCTTCCAAAATAAGAGAGTATCTAATTTGTTTGGCAGAATGATTTCAAATAAATAGTAACTGAAGTTTTGAAAAGGTATGCTGCTCCATGCTTGACATATTGAGAGCAAACATGGCAAATGCCTGACAACTGTGAAGGAAAGGAGCTGTGCGCATGAGGTTGAGAACTGTACTTTTCAACTTTAGAGGCATCATTTGAATTCATAATGACAGGATCCTCAGATAAAGAGAAAACAGCATTCTGTGAAGAGTGGCCAGCTGTTTAGGGCGCAGTAATCAGGCTTTTATTTGGCCTGCCTTCTGGAGTTGTTTCTATCACAGATAGTGATGCTGGCAGGCAAAATAAAGAGCTTTTACATCATAGGATGCATTCTTGTAGTAACTTCTTAAAGAGTCCAGTGTGATTTTTGTTTGCAAAATGTCTGTGGACATACATCTGTATGGACTAGGCACTACAGCATTTCTCAAGCATGGAGAACAATTTAGATTTGCATGTGGCTTACACGTCATTATTTCCAGACCTGTCAGCCTGTTACTCATTTGTTTTCATTAAATATTCAGATATGTTTCAGGAAAAAAATGAATGAGAAATTCATTTGAAACTCCAAGGATCAACAGGGAGGGACAGAGCCTTTTCACTTCTTCAAGCTTCCCTCTGTTTATTCCAGAATAATGGGAATGGAGCTAATTCCCCATTCCCTGGACAGAGGAAATTCAGTTGTACCTTAAGGAGGCCACACGGACAGCTTGAGCCAAGCACATTCTGATCTTTAATTGGACTACTGAGTAAGATAGGAACCAAAATTTCAGTCTTTCCTTATTCTCTAGGCAAAGCCATACTGATATCTGTGGAAATGTGGCTTGAATACAGACAGCAGAATTCAGCCCTCTTACCTAATTTTTTACTTTTTGAGGCCTGAACACCATTTCTGTTCAGATTTCTACACTTTCGAAGTTGAACCCTTCTGTTTTTCTTGTTCAGCAAGAAGAATTTTCATGGATCAGTTTTCACAATTGATTCCATGTTCAGAAAATACGATTTATACTGCCAAAAGATCTCCCTTCCTTCTAAAGAAAGCATGTTTACTTTCCTTTCCTAAATATTTCCCTGTTCCTATAGATTTCCTTGAGACCTGAATGAAATCATTTGGGATGATTTTCCAGGGCTTCTTTGCTGTCCATCAACATATTAAACCTAACCTATTTAAGATATTGTCAAGTGCCTGTTTCATCAGCCAAGGCAGAGAAGAAAATTTGATGCCAAGTCCCTTACAGGCAAGGTCTCTTCTTTGAGACAGTGTTTATTACAGATAACAAAGGACATATCAAAATATGACATAGAAGGTATATCTTGCGCTAGGGCTTGCTTGTTGGTCTTGAAAGTATGTTCATTTCTGAATGGCTAGACTTTCTTCCCCAACAAAATAACATAGACTTGTTCACAGTCTGTATTAGGAAAAGTCCTGGATCCCTCTAGTATTCCCCAGTTGTGTTCAGGAATTGCCCAGGAAAGAGCTAGCTGGATCAGGCTAAAACTGTGTCATGAAAAGATCAAACAACTAAATATACAGGCAACTGCATGTCATTTCTCAAGTTCATGTCCTGGTCTTGGTAAGTAGTAAGCATCAGAGGCAGTCTCAGGTCATAATCCCTAGCACAGACTCTCAATAGGACAAACAGCATAGCCTTTCCCCAGAACTGCTTGCATCTTCCTTTACTCCATGCACTTCACATGGACTTACGGTTAACTGAAATCTCTTAGGCATTTCGAGATTGTTCTGCTATTTTATCAGAAATACAGTCTAGCAGTCTAAAAAAAAAATAAGAAATTCTCTCACTATTTTGCCATGAATGAACCCAGATGAGTCCTGAAAAGAAGTAATCCTTCCTTATAAGCTTTAATATTTTATGTTTTTACCTCTCTTTCTGACCCCTCAATAATACTTGCTGTCCCTATTCAATCCAGAAAAGATGTGAGTGATAATGACATTACTTTTGTTAGCAAATTTAGCCACAATAATTGACCATAGGAGTAATACTCCCGGCACCTTCTCTGCTTTTGGTCATAATCTTTAAAGATATGTGTTACTCTGTGCTCTGCCTTTTTTCCTTACCTCAAAAGTATTCGTTTGACCTTTTCCTCATATTTTAAAACACCTTTGTCTTCTTCTTCTAATGTTATTTGTAAAGCTCCACAGAACGATCCACTTTTATACTTGTTTTTTATGATTCATATAAAAATTTCAAGCCTCTCTTTGGAGAACTTCCCTTTACTTGCTTATTTTTACTCTTAGCCTAAGGGCTCCTCAGAATGGGCTCTCTACCTTCCTGAAGCACAAGAAACTGCATGTCGTGGACAGGACCCCACATGACAATGACAACCGACTACAGCAGGCTGTGCACCTTCATTACTGCCGAAGCTCTCCAGAGGACCTGAGAGTCTGAGAAGAGCACCTTCAGGGTTCACAGCGCAAGCTATGCTGTACACATTCACCTATGAATGTCTACATCTAGACTTCCTTTACCATCAATGGAGAAATCAGAAGCTGATGGAACACATCTCATTCTGAAGGACCCCAAAACATCTAAAATAAGCCAGATGAATCATATCCTGCAAGTTCCTATTTCTCACCAATGATTATAAAGTTGAAGGTGATTAGATCAGTTGCAATTCTGCTTAAATATTTTTTTAAGCAGCTGCCTGTGATGCACCTCTGACTGAGCTACTTTACCTACTACTTTTTAGATACTTCACTTGAACTGTGCTGAAGCTCAGATCTGTAGTTCACATCCAGTATTTCTACTCGACATACTACGCGCACTGGTATTTTTACTTCCACTCTGTCAGAAAGAAATTTAACGTGGCCCAATGCTGCTTCTTTTCAGAACATCAGAGATTATGTTATATAGCCTTTTTGACAACACCGAGTCTTGCATTACACAACTCTAGTTACAGAGCTGACCTTTCTGTGCTGTGTGATGTCTTTCACACTATGCAGGAGATCAGTTCATACAGGTAACTTCTCAGTGTAGCCTCTGCTCTTCTACAGCACACAGTAATGTCCTCTGACAAATCCAAGAGGACAAGAGCAATGTTTTCTGTCCCACCTGGATAGAGTCCTGCCAGCAGAAAGAGCAAATCGCTCTCACTTCCATTTCTCTGGGGAGTCTGGGAGGTCAGCATTTCTGGGAGTCAAGTTACTAGACTTTAAAAATCTGAATACCAACCCTGTTTCACATTCTACAACTTGAATGTTTGGTTTTATAGTATATTTGTTTTTATCCCCAAACTTTTACCAGATAGATGTGCTGTAATAAATAATTTCGGATTTTTTCTGTGTCATTTTCTTTCTCCAAGGTTGTATTGTCTGTTCAGAGGAAGCAATGATTTAAAAAAGGGGGGAAAAAAAACATTTAAACTACTTAGATCAACCATATCACCTGTTTCTCCAAGCTTTTTTAAAAGTTAGCAGGTTTTAAGGTTTCTGTATTTTTGTCTTTCTTTGCTTTAAAAATATCTAGGAGAAAAGGATAAGAGGAAAAAGTTTTAACTTCATGTGCCTTTTTCAAGCTATAATAAATGACATGTTGATGATGATGGATCAAGGGTATCCAGTCCTGGTCATTTCATTATGCATTTTGTTTCTTCACAATAAGATGCATCATTCTGTCCGTCAGACAGAAATCTTCCAAGTCTTAATGAGAAATTCATACTTGTTTTCCTACTCAAGCAATTTTGTGTTCAGATGTTCTTATATGTGCTACCAGAGAGTGAAATCAATAGATCATTCCTTACTCTCAGATATGTTAGTTTCCTTCTAATCTTCCATCATGGACAAATTAGTTTTCTATTTTATTTTAACCCTCTTTATTCACTTTAGATAAAAATCAGTATCATACTATTATTCTTTCTCATATTTAACAAGCAAACAATGAACAATATTTACTACTCAGTATAGTCAAAAGAATTTGAGTAGATTCTTACCTGTAATTCTGCTTTTCATTTCCTATGTGAAATCTGTCATACTGTGAATATGCCCGGTTTCCTTCCCAGTCCATTAATTCAATTCTTAGAGAATATTGTCTCTGACTTGTTATTGCAAAGATAAATTCATTCCCCAGCCAATGTTCACCTGATGGGCTACCAAAACCCTAGAAGAAAGTTGGCAAAATAACTAGATGTAATTATCGTAATTGATAGAATATTTATACAGTAATAAAACCATCATTACATTTTACCTATACATTCTTACTGCTAGTCACTTAGCTTTCTGTGCCTCACTCAGCTTGGGTACCTCTAAAATAAGTCTATCAATACCTACCACGTTTGACTGTTGTGCAAGTCAACTGATATTTGTAAGGGTAGTTGAGATTATCAGCTGAAAATTGCTTACCAATTGCAAGATATTAATAGTATGATGCTGCATATGTACACCCTTTAATGGCACTACTGGACACAGTCATCTACCATAATATGTTTCATATGAAGCTAAACCTATTTAGCACTGAAACTGAACATAATTCTGCCATAAAAGGTTATAAAAGGATTAAATTAGTCTAGATTATATACTGAATTCCAGTTAATTGCAGACTATAGTTCATGCTTTACTATCTAACAGGGAATAGGTCATTTCCTCTCCTGTTGAGTATCTGCCACAGCTGAGAGAGGTTTTTGGTTTAAAATCCTCTTCTAATAAGACCTCCTGGGCAAGATACTGTCTGTCAGTGATTCTCAGTTGTAATACTCATTTACCTCATTTGTGATGCACTAAGGCTCATAGTTTGGCTGCTACAAAGCTCATTTTTTTTCCTCATCCTGATGAGGTAGGGGTAAGGTACCTATATGTGTCACATTGCTTTGAAATCTTCACCTTAAGGAGTAAGGAAGGAATACTGGTATAGACTATCCAAAGCAGAGGAGAGAGTGTTGTAACTTCATTTTCTAAGAATGAAAAATAAACAATAGTTTAAATTTTAAGGTAACTAACTCTCTCACATTTCATATATTCAGATGATCTTATTTCCAGTTAACTAAACTACATAATTTTCAAATATGGAAAAATAATAATAAAAGCATAATTAGTTTTCCAAATGCATTCCAAGACCTATAATTTTGTGCAACTTCCAGTTTTTAATCTTGTTTAAGTTTTAGTGACTATTTTATTATATTAAATTTAAAACTTTTTAAAATGTAATAAATTTAATTTACCATATATTTAAATTACTTTTCATTGTAAACTATTAGTTCATATTTGAGAACTCTTAGTTTCATTATTTTCCAATTAAACAACAAAGCCTATTTAAACCTGTAATCTTTACTTCAGCTTGTGAAGAAACATTTCAATACAATTATTTCATGCTTATCCATATTTTCTGAGCTTGGAAAAAATGGAAAGTGAAAATCTTTTGTTTTGCTTATAGTGATGTGCCAGGATTGTTTGTAAAAGACCTTTATGAAAATTTCCTGATCAAACTGAATAAAGGATTGCATAATTTTCTTTCCTTTGATAAAAATTCACCCCCAATTACTGAGTTATGACTGCCAGATATTAGAAAGGAGCAACAGAAAGGTGCACTAAAGCAGTTCTCCTTTGGGAATAGACCAGATTGCATCCAACATCAAATATTTTCTTTACTTATTAATTCTAGGAAGCTACGATCCCTTCGCACTACCCACTACAGTATTTAACAGATCGCATTTCCTCTTTGTTTCAAATGATGAATTAAACCATGTGATCTGCTATTGACCAATTCAGCATAATTTTTGGGAGTAAATGTGAGCATTTCCAGAAAGCATATCCTTGTTAAAGCAGGGAATATGAAAAGACTTTCTTGGTACTAGAAGTTGTTAATAGGGAATGTGTTTGTTAGAGCTTTTGCTGCAACATCGGCAAGGGATCAATGTCCTCTGTACGACGCTTCAGCCGCCTCTCCTAACATGAGACAGAAACGCTGAAAGCACAGCCCTTTCAGCCCTTTCTCTCCTCCATTCCCTATTGCGCTGCCCAGCCATGGTCCTCACCAGGCTGGGCAAGGGGGGATGAAATCCGGGCTCCCTGGATGTGCCCATGCAGTGTCACTCAGCTGCAGTGTGGCTAGGTCTTTGCTCAGGCAATACGTAGATATCCCACCTACAGACTGCTAAAGAAAAGTTAATTTGAAGGTTTTAGAAACTTAAACATTTACAAGTGGATCTTAAAAATATTTAAAGGAGGCATTGCCTGCTCTTCCCAAAGAGGATTACTTGTCAGCAGTAGAAAGCGCTCTAATTAGGAGCCATGTGCTTACAACATTAGCAGATCTGAGCAGGCCTTAGGTGCTCACTGATCCTGGAGGCAGAAAGGATGTGCTCAGCTCTGCTAGGTGCATTGGTTTATGTTTCAAGCAGGCATGTCTACCTTTTGACTCAGAGAGCATCAAGTGATACTCATGGGCACATTATTTCATTATGGCCTATACTGGTCGTATCTAATATTGGTGATATCTTGCCTTGCCTATGTCAACCTGCCAGCGTGACGTCCTCCTCCCCAAGCCTTCCCGTGGCAATGCTTTCATCTCTCTCACCTTCAGCTTTGACTGCGTTCTCATGCCTGTTTGGCTTCATACATATTTGACTTCTTAAAACACAAAAGCTTGCTCCTCGCCTGCACAGTCGTGTTCCTGCCTACAGCTGACATATTCCGCTGCAGTTTTCACAGTTTTCTATCTTTCCCTTTGTTGCTTTTTTCTTCTTTCTTTCGGCTCTTTCTGGCTCTTACATGCAGATGGGCCGAGCAGCCACTCCTGCTCTAGGCACTTGGGAAGTGCCGCACTGGAAAAGCCAGCAGTTTGCCTTTGACATCCTCTGTCACCAGTGGTCATGGCCATGTGTCTCAGAGGAAGGCAAAGCATATCCTGCAGTGACCACCCAACACACAGTGTTTATCCCTATAACCAGAAGCCAGAGGTTGATTTATCTTTGGAGAATAGGTGTTTATGTGCCAGCCAAAACATACTTCTTTGCTATCTGTACGGTTTCTTGATCACAGAAGATCTACTATTATTCTCACCAGGTCTCTCTCTTTAAAAGATTTTCAGGAAATTCCTTCTCCCATTTTCCCAGTGCTGGCAAGCAAAGGGGACTCCCCTTTGCGCTGTGGCTCTATTGAATTATATTTGTCTTATCTTATTTAGATTACAGGCTATTCAGGATGGAGTACATGTGGCTTTTTTAACATTATGTGTTCCCATATGTGTTCTATATAAACTCCAGACACCATATATAATTATTCCAAAATGATAATCATTTTCCTTCTTCACATTCACACCTCCTTCTCCGTTTTCACATGTGCTATTATGCTAGGATGAAAATCTATCACTAAGTGGTCTGATCTCCTGACCAGAGGAAATGAAGTTGCAACAAAAGGGAACAGAGGGAATATAGAAAGAAATATAAAAAAAGTTTTGAGGAAAACTACCACATTAATTTTGAAAAACTGAATTGTTTTAGAAAGAGCTACAGCATTACTGAAACTCAGATTAGAAATGATGAGATAAAGGATGATTCACATTTCATTTGTACTGCTGAATCTCACCTGAGTCATATTTTTGTTTTATTGAAGAATGAAATTCTTGAAACCAATTTCATTTTCAGTGCAACACCTTTTTCATTAGTATATATTTTACAGTCTTTTGAGATTGTATGACTTGGCCAGATTGATTAAAAAAAAATTGTTTTTGAGTTTGTATGTTCTTCAGTGACAGCTTATTTTTAATCAAAGTCCTTGCTGTTATGAAACAAAACTAAGGAAGTAAATAGAATATAAAAAGTAACTTCTGAAGCAAGGAATGTTCATGAGGGGAGCTGGTGTATTTTCTTAAACAGCTAATATGGCTGGAAAAACAAACAAGGTTTCAGGCACTCTGAGCTTTCTTAGATCTAAACCAGACAGGAGCAGTACATTTCTGTTAAGTACAGGGTTGGGAACAATTGCTCAAAGTATCATTTCATTAAGCCAAACTCAATTGTTTCCCAACTTACTTATTCAGTTTACAGTTTACTGCCTCTGTTTCAGACCTGAAGAAATGCTTATATGCTTTTTGTTTTTTCCAGATACTTCAGTTGGCTTAATAATGACATGGCTTTCCTTGGGTATACTTTACATAGAATGTCCTCACTACAAGAGTACTACTACTTTGACAACATATGTAAGTTTTCATGTGCAGAGGAAAATGACCTATTTTTATCAGAAAGGACTGAAAAATGCCAATTAACTTTGTGCCAGGCTCTTTTAATTGGCCTTCCAGAACTTGAGCCTTCAAAGTACATTTCAGAATTTTATCTTCAGACACAAAATCATTATTTTTTCCAGCTAGAGAAGTTAAAGAAACAAGCTTGTTCAATTTTAGGCCCATTTGTCTGCTATTTTCATGCAATACCTTTTAAACACTTTAGACAATGGGATAGACTTCTCCCAAACATTGAGGTCACAAAAGTTTCAGGAGAACTGGTGCCTGGAAAGAGCTGCCCCTGAGAGAGAGGCTGAAGCAGAAGCTCAGCAGTGGCTGAGCAGCACGCACTGACTGGCCAGCCAAGCGCAGATGCTCAGCATGCATTGCCTCTGATGGCCCTTAGACATCTGGGACAGATTTGAGGGACGTAAAAGGGGAACTGAAATTATTGCCATAGAGAATATTAGAAAATAATAGGGATTTAGGGAGATTATTAGCAATGAGAATGGGACTTTTGTGCAGGGGTACAGGACAAAAATCCACTGCAAAGCAGACCTCATTAATTGTACTGTTCATGAAGCAATTCAGTAATTGTTTAAAGAAATGGAAGCATTTCACTTTACAGCACAGTTATGTCTATCCCACTCCTTAACTATGAGGGGTCAGTCCCAAGTAGTCAGATGCCTGCAGCCTCTCCTAAGACCATGGTTGCCCTCTTCTATGGACAAGACGTTTGGGCTTGGGAATGGCAAAGAGCATACTGGTAAATCCCAGGAATTAAAATTAGGAGTCACCTATTGCAAACCCATAGTTGTCCTCAAATATGCTTGTTTTCCATCACATATTGTCCCTGTCAACATACTCATCATTTTTGGCATTTATATTCCTATAATAAATTCTTCTAGATTTTTTTTGTGTTAAGATGTTTTATACTTAAACTAAAAGAAGTGCATGAGGTGATCCAAGTCATCTTCAACTATCCATCTACATATAGAAGGAAAATCTGTATTTCATGAATAGATGCATTTACAGTTAGCTACTTTTAAGCCCTTCTGAAGTCCAGTGGGTTGCAAGCAGCAATCCAGATTCAGGTTTTAAATGACTAAATAGACACTATTTTATCATTAGCTTTCCATATTTCATTCACTACATTTGTTTCCAAGTAGAGGAATTAATTCCTTAAACTTCTGCATTTTATTCCAAAAAATCATTTTGCTTTTCCGTTGAAAATTGCATAATGTTTTAGGATGATTAGCAAATCAGAGGCTTTCAAATCCTAAGGCAGTGGTTGTCAGAAAGGTCACATAAGGTTCCAAAAGTTTTCTGACCTCTCCTACATTTTCCTCATTATCACTCTATGGAGGCTGGAAGAATATAGTATGGAAAGATGCTTGCCTTATCCTAACTTTTTAAGAATCAACTACCAGCCACAGGCAGGTTACATGAATCTTTGCACTGACCTAACATAGATTTTTTTCATGTTTCATTTTATTGTTCACCAACCGAACAATATTTTTGGTGCCGAAAAAATGCATTAAAATTGTATTTGGGGAAAGCTTGATCTGAAATAAATTAGTTAAGAAGACTTAGGAGTATGGGCCACTTACTAAAGCATATGCTTCATCAAGGAATAATTATGTGATGTTTTGTACTAGGTTTAGAATTGTTATTAGATTTCTCGCATGCCTGATAGTATGACTTATTTTCAGAGAAAAGAAATGACACAATCTAAAAACTTATTGCCAGTTTTAATCCCATTTATGTACTAGGACAGAGCAAAGGAGTTTTCTGATTCTTTATGCCTATTTCTATACAATAAATTCTGTAAATTCTGACATAGTCCTCAATCACTATATTAAAAAAAAGTAATAATAGTAATTTTCTGTTGTTTTAAATGCATTAAAGCAATTGCAAACACAGACAATTGTATCATATTTTATAAGTTTTACACAAGATAACATCCAGGCTCTCCATCACTTCATTTCCAATTGTACGGTGATTAACAGTCAAAACTACTAACATAATCATGAGTAGAAAGAAACTAAATTCAATACTAGTTTTAAATATGACCTGAAGAATTTACAAAGTTGATACTTATTCAAAAATAATAAGTATGGTGCAAAAGAGTTTTATTAGCTTTGGCAAAATCTGTGGGGGTATTCTACTTGAATCATGTTACTCCAAGTTCATTAAACAATTATCTCTCTTACTTTATTTATTTTGTCTGATAATGTTCATAGGAAGCTTTGACTTTTTATAGACAAAACAAAATTGAAACCAGACACAGTCAATATATCCTATGGGTTCATCTCTTGTCAGACAATTCACTGAAGAAAGCAGATAATAATTCAGTGTTTTACAGCAGCAGTGTCTTCTCAGAAGCCATAAAGAATAATCAGCTCCTTTTTGCCTTAGCTGAGAATGTGGAATGCACTTTGTTTAAGAAGATAATTTCTAACAAAGGTCAGTATACTTCTTCATTTCCATCACATCGGATTAATCACTGTATTTTTATTTACAATAAAGTTGTGGCCTATAGACGTGACTTTAACTGTCTTCAAAGAACAAGTGTGTTAAGTAATTTTAAGTTAAAGAATGTGGTAAAATACTGCTAAATATTTGGAATTATTTCTGTGAAATATTAGCAAATACTTGGTGGAAAGTCTTTAAAATATGTTTGTGTGGAAGCCAGAGGTATCTTCTCAAAAAAAAAAAAAAAAAAAAAAAAAGTTACTGTTGATCTAAATACAGAGCTGTAATACAGGACTGTACTTCTTATTCTAAATTTGAAAAGTATGTCTTGAAATCTTCTTGATATCCTGCAGCAGTTCAGATTGCTGTACTTCTCTCTAACACTTGTAGACACTTGCATGTAGACATACAGAAACTGGGTTCGCTTATTCCTTTTCCCTTCCCAAACATATACAGAGTCAGTGGCAACAGACTGTCTGGTAAGGAAGAATCACAGCAATGGACTCCAGATTTGAGGCACAAATCTTACACAAGTAAGACTCCAGCAAGGCAAGATGCCCCTCACAGCCCAGTTTCTTACAGTCATCTGTATGCAACAGGAAGAGCCAATGCCTCTTCCGCAGCAGGTCTGGATTTAAATCTAACTTTCTTACCATTTAATTAAAAACAATAGAGAATTTCCTATGAAGGCATGTTAGGTTGGGAGATTCTCTCCCAGACTGTCTTCTTCACTCTAGTACAGATGGATACTGGGAACACAGAGACCCTTTGTAAAGGCATCTAAGGCAGACAGATGTGTTTGGGGGTGGGGGGGAGCTCAATATTTTTATTCTAAGAAAGACAAATTGGGAGTTTTACTTTAAGAGAACTTTCTATTTTTTCTGTAGAAATAATTAAATTTTATTGTATAGAGCTAAATATTCCAACTCTTAACAAAAAGAAATCAGAAGTATTTCTGTTTCACTTTAGGTCAAAAAAAAAATGGAGGTAGGACTTATCTCTGTTTTTTCACAAAAGACCCAGACCTATCCAAAATAGCAAAGATGCTCATGAATACAAACGTGTGTTATAAAAAAGACCAACATTCAAATCATCTATATCTGAGTACGAGCAGGGACTTTAATCTTAGCCTGATAACCCATCTAAACTCCCCAGGAATCAGACTTGTAGGCTGCTCTTCTTTCTCTTCCAGAGGCCCTACTGAGGCACTAAATAATTGAATGAGAAGAGAAAAGGACAGACACCAGAGTCAAATATTTACAGCACTAATTTGACACAGGACACCCAAGCTGAAAGGCTGCTCCAGTAAGTCTCCCATGGAAGAGATCAGACAGGAGATGCTCATCCCTGAAGAGCTAGAAGTGTCACGATGAGAACAGAAACGTGGGATGAGGGAGGACAGCAAAGCAAGTACCTGAGGATCTCCCCTATAGCTCTACTGACTATTCAGATTCAGTCAAAATCTTACCTGACTCTTGTAAAATAGCATTTCCCTCTGTTGGTTAGAATGCTTCTTTAATAATTATTAGTCTTACCCATGGTGCTCTACTAACGGTTGTTAGTATAACTGAGCTGAATTGTGATGTCATTAAATAAAATTTATTAAAAGTCTGACATCTCAGGAATATCTTACCTGGTTTGTTTTATTAACAGCTTTTGGTAGGCCAAATGGCCTTACTAACACATATATTATTGGTATTAAATTGAAGCACTAAAGACAGAGTAGACAAGTGAATATATATTTATGTGTCAATATAACTCTTGAAACTCATGCTATCCAATAAGATTTACATAGGGAAGACTATAACATAACAGTATAATATAGTTAATACAAAAATGTGTTCCAACACAAGACTGTTTTTAATTTTATCTCCAAAAAGTAAAGAAGATGATTCCTTGGGTAGGAGCACCTCCTTCGGTGCCCAAACTAGAGTGATCCAAAGCCTTCTGAAACAAACATTGTTTCTTCCTGACTCCTTTAGATCATGCTATAGAAATGCACACTATGGATTAAGCCTTGGTCAGGACCAGAATAGTATCATCAGCATGTTTTCATAAAACTAAATATTGTCTCTCATCACTTTGATATCGTGTCTGTCTTCACTGAACATGCTGGATTTAGTCCTTAGTAGAAGTAAAGAACATGCTATCTCTTTCTATGAGAAAGTGAAGCTGATAAAAATGACAATTATGTGAGTAATTGCTTCAGTCAAAAATGAGTTTTTAATAAAGTGGCATGATATGTGATCCTTTATCAAAGAGGGGTGGGTCTCCGTGAAAGGCATTACTCACAGAATATTTTAAAACACATTCCAGTCACTAAAAATCATTTCTTTATATCCAAATTACTTAGTAAATGCTTGTAAGAAACAAACTACTTCCATGTCTTCTATTTCAGTCACTTCAAGTAAAAATTTTTTGAGATGTAACCAACTTATTAACTCATGACTTAGAAATATACTATCATGAAAAATGTACTTGTGCATACATATTACAAAATATTCATGTTTGAAGCATGCCCTTTTAAATCCCATTGTACTCAGAACTCACTCTCATAAGTTAACCCATTTAACATAATAATTCAAAAAAACCCAAACTCTATCTTGTTTGTTTGGAATATAGAAGCACCATGCCTTCTCTCTTTTCCAAGGACATGAATCCCCTGGTTCTTTCCTTCTCCCAGTTTTCTACCCTGTCTGCAAATCCTTCATTTGCAGGATGGCTGATGATGATATTCCAGTGCACTTTACATAACTCTTCACACTATTAGCAGAGAATGAATGCAAAGCTGTTTCAGCAGAAGGAACTATGGAGTATGCCTCTAGCATGTTAGGTAGGTAGATACATGGGGCACAGACAACATTCTGAGGCTTTTCTCCTTCCACAACGCCTCTCTTTCCTATTCCCAAACCATCTTCAAAATGCGTCCCCATGTTCTGTTCTTCAAACCAACCGTTCTTTCCTTTCCATAACACTCCTCTGCCTCCTCTCATCCATCCCACCTGTTCCACTAAGTCACAGAGGGAAGGAGAAGCTGTTCTGAAGAGCGCTCTCAGCAACTCCTGCTGCTCTGCAAATCTGAAGAAAGTAGCACAGAATAACCCATATGCTAACACTTAAACTTTCTCATCTCCCAAAATAAGGCCTCCCGCAAACTGACATTTGGGAATGGTCTAATACCCTATCTGCTTAGTTATTATTTGGGGAATGCTAGCTGAGTCAGACCAAAGCTTCACTAAAAAATTAATGATGTGTTTAATCTTGCGTCACAAGACAGTGCTCATATCTAGGCCACAGCCCTATTCAGTGTGTTAGTACAGATATGGCCTCAGAATTGAGAAAGAAGGAACTGAGTCAAACATGATTTCTTACTCATGCTCCATCCACTGGCTCCCTTCTGTGCAAAAGAGAGAAACACAGAAGCCTTTGTTAGTAGGAGGACGCAGGTTATTATTATAAGATCCCGTTAACTAGTTATCAGAAGCAACTATAAATGTTTGCCCGTAGGGTGATCATAGCTAGATAATTTTGGGGTAATAACAGTGGAGATGAAAATGTCTTGTCCATATGAGATCAATCAACAATCAGAGTTTTAAGGATTATATACCTGAATGTACGCATATTAAGTGTAGTGGTCTGGTGTTTGCCTCACACTTCCTTGAGTTACTGTTTGCAAAGGACAAAACAAAACAAAACAAAACAAAACAAAAAAAAAAAGCAAAACTTGAATGTAGCTCAAGCCAAACTGAATGGAGAAAACCTCTTATTGTCCTAAAACCACAAGCCTGTTGGTGGCTAGGGATCTCTAGTTCTTATGTGTATCTATATTTTTCACATGAAGATAAAGGTTTCCTAATATTAGATTCCTGTCAAAACTACAAATCTTAACTGGAAAGTTGCTAAGTGTTGTTAATTCCTGTAAACATCAGTAGCATCTGTCTTAAGCTTCCTGGTAGGAATTAATTACATTAGGCAAAGTTAGTCTCAATGGCCATTTCAGTACTTGACACCTTGATAATCCAGTGAACTACATTACATACTTTAAAAGAAAGTCAAATACTATCAAATAACAGTTCTGAACACTGCTCTGTGACTATTTCATATTATCCTAATTTGCCAAAAGTTAATTTCTTGGCTCTTCATTCCTGCTAAAATTTTAAAGAATACAGGTATACAGAAAATGGATCAGTAATATCAGACTACTACCAATGCAAAAAGTATGAAGATTTCATGGCCATATCAATGCTTTACATAACTTAATTACTCATAATCCACAAGAGGACACAAAATTAATTCAGAATAGCTAGCTTTAACATAATTGAGAATTATGAAAAATATTGTTTCCATAATATCAGCATTTAAATTATGTGCATTTTTTTCAGTCAAGAACATTCTAGTCCGCCAAGCCATATGGTTTATGTAATTTTTGTTTTAAAAATAAACACATTTGAAGTTGTTTTCCACTAAAATAGTGGAACAGGAATCATGAAGCATACACAAACAATTCTGAAATACGCCTTCTGCAGTGCTTTTATGCAGTCAGCCTCTCATTTGAAAAAGAAATGGTGAACATAATCTAATGTGACTGGAAAGGATAGGAGCTCTGTCTGTAGCTGTTTGATTCTTCATGTTTGGGGAAAAAAAGAATGTGCTCATTCTTTGTAAATGGACAAAACTGCATTAGAGAAATATCCATCATCAATTACAGTTCCAACAGGGAACAGTACAACAGCTTGAGTTTTTGCCTCTCTGTTCAGGTCAAGCAAAGTGTTAATTGTGGTGAGGACCTTTCTCCAAGACGAATAAAAGTGTGAATTAGTATTGCTACTGAAGCAATATGGAACAAATAGTGGCAGAGCTTAGAGATAGGAAAGGTGGACAAAAAGAACGGTAAGGAAACTGAAAATTGGAACTGAAACTTTCACAAAAGGAATTAAAACAAGAGCTAAAACAGCTGGAGACCACGAAAGGAATTAGGAGACAAATGCCGGACACTTTTGCAAATAAGAATTAAATTAAAGTAACATCTGGAAGCTTTCAGAATGGACTGAGAGATGGCAGTTAGAAGTAAATCTTTGTTCAGGCAGACCAAGAAGCCCAAATACACAGCTTGCAGTCTGTAGGACTTGCAAGGACTGGCAAGATGAACACATGAGGTGACTAGCAACCTGACTGTCATGAACCAGAATGTGCTTTAGGTAATGGCTGAGACCTCTACTCAAGCTAGAACTTCCTTATAAAGATAAACTGTAACAGGAATATTAAAAAGGGTAAAAAAAAAAAAAAAAAAAATCATGCCTAAAAGGAAATCTGTGGCTTATAGGCCACAGAGGTAGATAGCTGTTTTGGGGGTAAGCAGAAGACATGCATTGCAGGACTTGTTCTCCCAGCTTTAATTCACCAAGAAGGTCAGGTTATTCCAGTTAACATAATGAAAATGCTCACTAGAACTGCATCAAAAAATATTTTCTGAGAAAATTCTAGTAACCATTTCTGTGGTCCAGCTCTCAGGGTGTTGCAGAATTTAGGCCATGCAAAAAATCTAAATTGTACAGATCTGGTATCATCCCAAATAGGTACCATGGAGCTAGCCATCAGTCTTACCCAACAGCTTTATAGTTGTTAGTTAAAAGAAGAGAAAAGGAAGAAATTCGAATTGAAATGGAAGCGGTTTTGCAGACGTGCTTTTCAGGCACACACAGATGCTGGTGATGACTCTAAGATAACTTGGCGGTAAACTTGTTTTAAGCACTAAGCTGGTGTTGGAGTCTCAGATCATTAGCAGCAATGTGAGGGTAACAGCTGTGGAATTTACTGCTGAGCTTCAGTCTTGCCTCAAGGAACCAAAAGAAGAACCTGCTGCTAATCAGGAAGATAGGAGGTGGTTGCCATAAAGCTTAGAAATACAGCTGTGGATCTAATACATACAGGTGATCCTAATCTAGCTCATGACATTATGAAAGATTAAAAAGGTGATAGCTTTCTTTTATAAGAGAAGGGAAAATAGCAATACTGTAGCAACTGAGGCATGCAGTACAGTTAAATACTGACATGCAGGAGAAAAAAAAAATGGCTAGGGAAAGGATTGTTGCAGACTGGCCAAGGCACGCAATTTCAAATACCTGTTGAGAGTCTTCCTCCAATGACAGAAAGCAAGTAAATAATTTTAAAGGTCCAAGGAAGCCCCCAATAGACCTGACCCCCAGCAAGCCCCCCTAGGAAACTGATAGCAAATGCTTGGCTTTTGAGTGTGGAATAACTTCTGTAAAATTCATGGGAATTATTAAACTAGACATGCTAAAAGGCTAGGGAATAGTGAATCCAATATGCAGTCACCTAATTTGGCAAAAATGGAGACAATGACTGGGAAAGGTGAATGCATCCAAGAACTGAAAAACTGGAATTTGAGCAAGAAGTCTCAATAGCCAAGTTACCACATGAGCTAGTAATTTGTTTGGATTTTGTTATTGCTAATGACTGCCTAATAAATGCCAGAAACCATGTCTGAGAAATTCAGCTTTTGGAAACCCTCTTTCTAAAAGTGGCTCAGGTTTGCAGATGGCAAGATATAGGTTTTACAACATTTTCTCCTTCCAGAGGTCAAAATGTTAACAGTGTTTTGCATTCCCACTCTAAGCAAGAAAATATGAACAGTAGAAATCTGCTTCATGCTGATCTTAGCTACTGTTGCAGCAGAAATTATTTGATGTTCAGCACAATGGAGAATCACAGTTGCAAAATATGAAAGAGCAGATAGGTAGATAGATTGGTAGTAAATACCAATAAGAAAAGAATGGGAGGATGAAGTCACAGGGTTTCTTCTGAACTTCTTCCAATTTGTAAATCTGAATGCACAAAACCAAAATGGCTCAAGAGAGTCTGTAGTCAGGAATAAGTTCTTAGAAACAAAGATATAGATTACACCACTACATAAGACTGATACCAAAATCAAGTGTTACTGATAAGCACGTACATTAAGAAAGACGATAGTCTTGTATAGGGGAATAAATCCACGTAAGAGGATTTGTTTTCATTAGATATTGTTTTGAATACCAGAGAAAGTTTAACTTGATTTTCCACGATGGAGATTGGGCACTAGTGGAAATGGACCCAAAAGAAGAGGAGAAAAAGTACCACTCTTATCAGAATATCACTGATGTTATGGCAATTCAAGTATGGCTTGAGCAATATATTTCCCACTTCTGAAAGATATATGGCTACTTTGTATCTCTAACCTGTTTCCTGTGTTGGTGTTTGGAAAGCATGCTGAGCATGAACTGATACACTGCCACGGGAGCTGAAAGCACCCAGCATATGTCAGGTGAGTGGCCTGAGTTCCCGCCCAGCTCAGAAACTGGCAATCAGTGCTTACTTGTAACTCTGACCAGTTTAACATTTCCGCAGGTTCTTCTCCAATAACTGAATATATTGCAAGTAACAGACGCCCCGGAGACTTATCGTTATTAAATTGTTATGATTTTTTTTTTAATTTTTGTTAGATTTGGAGCCCTAGTGAGATACAAACACAACAAGAATGTCTTGGCAAATCTGAAAAGCCGTGTCTGAACTATCGGTTGAGACACCACATTTTAAGTTCAGCCACTCCAAGCATGACCATGTACCTTCATGTTCCCCCACTGCATTACCCTATTCCCATTGGAAGAAACCCTGGATAGACGTGCCAGGAAGGAGTGGTGATGTGATCCAAAAGACCCTGGCTGAACAGTGTGGGATTACAGCAGGGGTTCTCCTGCCTTGAAGCTCAGATGCAATCCCCTGTTCCACTAACATGAAGAACTTGCACCAGCCCAGATCATCCAGTGTTTGATAATATGTGTAATCATAGCTGGGGGCTTCAGCTAGCTACCTTGGTGAAACAGTTCAAATGAGCGGAGATGAGCCTAGATATCCCATCCTTCTTCATGACTTATAGTACAGCTATCGGTGAAAGTACAAAATGCATCTTTTTTATCTGGTAGAAGTAACAGATCTCCTAGAAGAATGTGGCTTCCCTAAAGAGAAACAAAAATAATTTGGACTGCTGGAACTACACAAAATCACCACAAATCAATACCGAAAAGGTTCACACTGTTTCAAAGAAAAAATAGAGGAAAATCTGTGACGACGTTAAGGGATATACATGATGTTTTCTTCCATGGGAAAACTCTAAAAAGAAGTGCTGTTCTTATTAAACAGTTTAAGAAAAAGCATAGGAGAACTAAACTGAGCAAAGCTCAATAGTATTCATAAATTAGAACAGCATGCATATGCAGACAGCAAGTCAGGTTACATGTATTAATTCTGATTTACTCATAAACAGAACTCACAGAATCTTCAAATTTCTGGTTCCCCCCAAATAAATCAATGTTTTATATTTATTTCACTTTTTTCACCAAAATCAAGTCAAATAGTTTTGAAATTTCCTGCTAAATTAAAATTGCAAAAGCAATCTGATTTTTTATCTTTACAAATTCTAAAAAAAGTTTTCAAACCTTGAAAATCTATTCAAAAATATATATTTGTCATTCTAATCTTATTTTACTTTACATTTTTTATGAAACAGATTACATCATCTGGTTATGCATAGTAGCATGGGTCTGATCACAAGGACCCAAAAGTTTAGCTTTACCCCTATTATTTATATTATCAAGTAATGTACAAAAAGTTGAAAGGAGAGCATCTATAAAATCCAAAATGACATTTCAGTTTAATGATCTGATACTCCACTTTTTTTTTATGAAATGACAAGGCCTGTAAAAGAACTTTTCCCCATAGAAATTTTCACTGAACTGAACTTTCCTTTTTTTTAACCTTTTTAAATTCTCTTTCATATGGTGCTTTTAAAAAACTGTTGTGAAAAAGATTTTCCTATCCCATATTGATAACACAGTTGTAGAAACTGCACCAAGAATGTCACTACAGAATTCACAGAAATCAAAGCTTGTCCTCAGGGACTCATGGAAGGAAGCTCCATCAGGAAGTTTGAAAGGAATCAGGCAGGGAAGAAAAAACTCAGAAGTTATTTATATTGGAGTATTTTTTTTTTTTTTGACTTGGAAAGGGAAAATAGCCCGCTAATATCATGTCATCTGTAATTTTGTAAGTTAGTTATTTTCTTTTGATCCTATTTGAAGTATCATCATTTCCAGTACATTGGACTGACTGGCAGAGGCATTGTGTGGCTTTGGATAAACCCCAGCAAAACTTCTCATTCCTATCCGACATGCTCCAAGTTTTAAAGGAATTTCCCTCAGTTGAAAACATCCATGCATGAGGAACATCATCAGATACTTATTCCTCCTTAACATCACAGCAAGTCAAAACTTCCAAGGCGCAGACAGCAACAATCTTCACTGCATGTGCCTAGGCATGGCCTGATTGTAATCTAATTAACCAATTTGAAAGCAACTCTAAGTCATGTGGAAAAGTACACAACTAAGTACAAAGAGTACAATTATTTTAAATAGTACTAATAATGACAAAAGGTAGCTGATAAAAGAGTGCAGGACTACATCATACTGTGATAGGCAGAACTATCTGCTGAAGAATATGGGAAGTACTATATGAAATGCAGTACTGCTATGAACTATAATGCTATTCCACATTTTTCACCTTACCATTTTATATTCTTTCCAGCCTTTTTGGAAATCCAGACTTCCATCTTCTCGGTGTTGTATAACTGTCCATCCTCCTCCTGCAATTTCCATATTGCAAAAGACCTGTGTAGCAATAAAAATAGAAGATATTTGCATAAGAATTCCTTCACCTTAGAGAAAGGGGGGGAGGGGGAAGAGTATTTGTGAATAATGGAATTAAAGAACTTTGTTTTCATATGGATTCACCCCTATGCCCTGATGGTATCCTCAGTCCCCTCACTGCAATAACTCAAACTCTGCCTATGGCCACTGTGATTCACCCGGCAATGTCTCCAGTACTTCCAGCACATTAACCAAGCATAACCTTCTGTCAACCTCCTCAGCAGCCTCAGCTTTCAGTATTATTAATTAATATTTAATATTACTTTCACTAATATTTTGTAGAGCTTGTAGCAGAGTGTCATTCTAAAAAAGAATTATTAAGAATTCTTACAGAAAATAGCAATTCATGGAATCCAAAATGTAGCACAGATATAATTACTCAAATATTATTTTGCTCTGTATTGCAATGTTGCCTACTGTGTGTCAGGCAGTACCAAAAACAGGGGTAATCTATCTCGGTCTAATCTGCCTTACAGCTGGAAAAGAACATAGATAAGAGCAGGTTTAAGAACAGAGGTTTCCCGGATAAACTCAGAAGTTAAGACTCGTACTGAATCTGTAAGATCATATCGTACCACCGTTCCACTAATAAAATTCTAAATTAGATACTGAAGTTCTATACATTAAGGACAATTCATGCTCCTAACAATTTTGCTGATCTTGATGCAAGACCATTGTGCCAACTGAAATCTATTAACAATTGTAAATAATCCATATAACAATCAAAATAGATATTTTATTTTCATTTATTTTTCACTTTCCTTACATTAACCTTCTTCAATTAAAAAAGCTAAATTATGAAAGACTGTGAAATACTGTTTATCCATTCAGTTCTTTTGGTATGTGGCAAGGGAGAGTACTCATTAGGGCTCCTATTTTTGTATGACACTGGATTTTAACACCTAAGTTTCTCAGGGTTACTTACTGAAGCAAATTTTCTTAATTTTCATTGTCATGTACTTATCCATCCTATACTGGCACTGCAGCCACCTTAATTTTCATTTTAATGTGCTCTTGAATAGTCACATCCCCCTTCTAAAGTAAGATGTCAGTCTATAAGAAGGTTGAGGAGGTGCCAGCAATACTCACAGCCTTTGACATTCACATCAACAAGTACAGAGCCACTCCATTCAACAATGGCCAATAATTTAAAGTTTCAAAGTTGCTTCACCACATCGAAGGTCACCAGTTCAGTTAAATAAAGATTCCTCCCTCAGTTGACTAGTGAACCACTTTTCACCCTCAGGCAAAAACAGTTTCAAATCTTTCCTGCTCATACACATTGTCATAGTAATCCTGTGCAAGCAATTTTGTTTTAATTTGCTCCAGGCTGAGTAAAGTCCCTGTATAGGTACAGGAAGGAAACAGAATACTGAATAGTGCAAACATGTGAACTGGATTTCGGGTAACCACAAGAAAACCCACAGTTTGCTAGACAAACATTTTGGCCCTATTACTCCTTCAGGGAAGACACTGTGAGTCAAAACATTTATCTACAGGATTTAATTTCTTTACTCTGATTTACAGTGAGAACTTCTAAATGATGGATTCACTTATAAGTCTTCTCAAGCTGCCAGGAAACTACTGCCAACTTTTAATGCATTAAATCCTGAACTATATTAAGAGCACTAATATTAAAGATTCAAAAAATGTCTTTTTTGTACTAAAATATAATAAAATACCTATAAAAATACTTTGATGTTTTCTGAATGATATAGCAGATTACAAGAGAAAACCACACAGTGACAGAAAGATTTACAGCACCACATTATTCACTAACCATCATTGTGAGGTCTGGCAGTTTCTATGGTGGTAGACACAAGCACCTGCCGTATTAACAGTACTGCCAAGTTGATTATAGATATTAGCTGTGCATGATTCCAGCCAACACATGTCCTGGACTGGCTTCTGTCCCAGACAAGGTCAAGGCACTGAGCCATTCAACACCTTTTAACATATTCTGATGTTTAATACCCTACCATAAGCAAAAAGGATGAAGAAAAGTGACTTTGAATTTTTATGCATCGCTAGATTCTGTCATCAATAAAAAGACCTGATTTAGATTTAAAGGACCTCCAAAGCATTGCACATTTGTCCTTCCTTGAATGCACATGAAAAAAGAAACAAGCTACTAAATAACATATATGGGACTATTTAAACATATTTTAACTGTTTGGATTAAGTTATTATAAGCTTTACAATAACCATGTAGAGTTGAGCACAATTTTAAAGTAAATAAAAAGAGCAGGATTACTACTCATTGCATTTTAAGTGCTTGCTCACTAAAAATTAACATGTCTAATTGTTGGCCTGGAGCAATGAGCTCAAGATCAGCCATTTAAGATTGGGGGATGCATCTCTGCTATGCAGACAGCAAGCCTGGTGCCAACCGTGCTAGGAACACAAGCTCCACAGTACCTGGGGCCTGCATACATTTAATGAGTTAAACCTCTGGCAGCTACACACACGGTGACTGCCACAGGGAGATGTGGAGGCGTCACGGGCACTCGGACGGGTCCCCCTCCAGTCTCCTTCGGCTCCCAAAACGGCAACAACCCCTCTGCTGCTGCCCCTCTCCTGCCCCATTGCGGGGGTGCTTCCCCCTGCAGCTGATCCCTCCTCTGCAGGGCGACCCAGAGGACTCTTCTTTTCCCATTTGCTCCCACTATGGCTTGGGTGCCATCCTTCATCAGCACAGTCAGGCAAGACACACAAGCACACTCCATAACACCAAAATAAGCTGTTCTAATTAGCTCAGTACTTTCAGCCTATCTTTTTCTCTCCCATCTCAAAAATACAGAGTATTTTAAGGTGCTTTCAAACAGAAATGTATCATTAATTTTTTCTGGAGGGTTGGAAAACACTCTAAGCTAATGAACGGTTGAAAATAGGGGCATGAAGGAAAGACTTCAATCTAACTTTGTAAGTGGAGAGTAAACAGGAGGACAGTTTTAAGTATGCAAATAATTAAGCATAGACAGATGAGGCATATAAACGGCATGGAGTTGTAAGCATGGAGGATAATTCTCTTATGAATATATGAAGGTATAAATGCCAAAAAGGTAGGAGAACTGACAGTAATATTTGTACAGATGATCGAGGGATATTTTCTATTGAATCTCTGGATTCTCGGAAGTATCCCTTAGGAAATATAACATGAAGTGAAAATATTTTTGTGACTTGAAGTACAAAAATACTACAAATGAGAAAGTTGCCAGTGGCTGCAAGTATTACAGAAGGCAACAATCTATTAGGCCACTTAAGACTTGGTGTGGTGCATCACATTGTGGTATTCCAGATAACTAAGCTGGCTTTAAACGGGCGGGTATGTCTCCCTGGAATAGCTATCAAGGCACAGCATGGGTCCGCAATCTCGCTGTGTCAGTGCGGTGCTACCTCTGGGCTAATTAGTCCTGGCACAGTGCTGCGCTGATGCGACTTTGAAGCTGGCTCAGCTGGAGTTAGTTCAGCTATCTCCGCACAGCAGTACCTTGCAGGCTGTTAATGCAGCCTTAATGTCTGAAAAAACATCTGTTAAAGTAATCAGAATCCTCACTTGACTGGTGTGAATGTGCACAGGAGCAGCTCTTATTGTATTATCGCTAGGGCAAGGCAGACACAGGTGCTAGCAGAAACATCCCCAGCGCACTCACACACATTCTTTCATTTTCTTGCCAAAACGGGAAGCAAAATAAAATAGAGCCGGTTGTAAAAAATAATGCAATGATATTAGCTGAGTTGTGCTGCCTTTATTCACTGATAACAGTGTCTGCAAACATGGATATATCAGAAACACCACGTAGCTTCCAGTGTCACTGTCTATATTTCCAGTGAAATGGATTTAAGCTGAATGCACCAGGAGCAGCAGTGCTACAGTGCTTTCAGGTAATCATCATTTTTCATTGCAACAAAGCTTGTAGGGATGGTTTATGAACTTAATAAGGCTGAGATAACCCAATGCCAATTTGCATATGCAATCCAGACTTTAAAGGTGCACCTCTGTTCTGAATTGAGCAGCTTCTGCAGCACTACTTCCAGTCCTCGTGTCTTGTTCAATAAAGCTTAAGGGGTCTCTATATTCTATTATAATCATGTCAATTACTTGTCCACTCACTTTCATCGGAGTTGTATTGACCTTTGCCCACAGCATTTTCCCACCCCAATTCTGCTCAAGGTTTAATGAACTCTAATTCCTTAGTAAACTATAATGTCTTGATATTTATAGGCTTCCAAAGGCCTGTAATAAAACCAAATTCATTTTAGAAATGCATTTTACATGTATTAGTATTTTGCCATAGAATGGCTACAGAGAATAAAAATTTGTAGCATTTGTTATTGCCTGTTTGCAGGGTCACCATTTTACTGCACTAAGAATAAAATCATCAGAAAGATATTGTTCTCTCTCTGCTATTTGGCCCACTTTCTGAGTACCACTACAGTTTTCTCTCCCAGGTAGCAAGCCATTAGCCTTGTCAGGGACTAATGCCAACTGTGCTCTTTCAAGGGAGAGCCAGCACTTCTCCATACACAAATTAGGCTGAGGTTACTCTTTCATGCCCCTAGCTACAACTGGCTTGGCCACCTTAGCCTTCCAAAACCATTCATTTTTACAGATTAATGCTTCATTTTCATCAAAAAACATTCCAGGGATGTTTCATCTTGTAGCAATAGATAAATATATGTTTCATCACCTCAAGCTCTGCTAATATTTAGCATGTTGTGTTCTCCACAGCCAAAAAGACTCCTTCCCACTTCCTGCAAGAAATGCAGGCCTTTCCTAAATCTTCTATGTCTTTAAAATCAACTCATTCTGCTACTTCTTTCTCTGTGCTACCAGATCATCTTCCCATCAGCCTCCCATTACAGCATTTTACTAACTTTTTTCTAAAGTTTAACACAAACTTATTTCTGGCCATTGGCTGATTCAACTTAACTTGCAGGGTGGGAAGAAGTGAGTCATCTATTGACTGAGTGTCTGGTGGAATATAGGAAGGATTCCCTGTCGATGAGAATGAAGGACTGCTGGAAGTATACTTCACACATAATTTATCATTTGCTTCACTCTATTGTATTTTTTTAAATTGAATATATTCCAGGTTATTTATACTAGTAAAACCATTTGCTAAATTAAAACTTCCATAGAGATATCAAGTGCTCCCTTAAGGCCAAGGCAACATCAACTTCAACAAACAAGAGAAAACACAACTATACATTTTACCTTTTTAGGATCTGACACGTTGTTAATGTAAATAGTGTAGACCCCACTTTTGTTAAGACCAGATTGGTATACATCTGCACAGTCTCTGAATGGCTTTTCTTCCTCCTTTTTTGCATTCTTTAGTAAAACTGAAAAACAGAAAAATATGATAATGTAAGTTACAACAGCAACCTTAGGCAATACGATATCAAGCAGGTACACTTCTGCACAAGTTATTCCTTTGAAACATATATAGTAATAACTGTACTTTGGTCCTTATGCAATTAGTGCATTTGGCAAATTTTAACTATTAAAGAATTAATATGAACCCTTCAGTAAGTAGCAGAGGAGGTGCTAGCAGAAGTAAGTCACGATGCAGATGGCTAAATAGAGTGTCCTGTCTTGTGTTGCAGCCTACAAAAATGTGAGCAGATTACTTCTGAGCCCTGGACAGTTGCAGGTGTCCTGTCTGTCTAACAGGGTGTCTGGCGGATAGCCAAGCATCCTTACCCCTGTGATGGCATCTTGGGGTGGACAAGCTTGTTCAGTGCTGCAATCTGAGCCAGAGATTCATGAGACAGGAACACAGAAACCTGCAAGGAGAGAGCTCGTGCCCATTCTCCAGGAGATGCTGTCTTTTGAACAACTCAGGGGCTTGGGGCAAGAGAGCTGTTTCCTTAATTTTTTTTTTTGGGGGGGGGGGGGGTGGAAGGAGGACAGAGAATTATTTTATGATCTTCCTGTCTACATACTAGTTGCTAGACACTACCTAGTGGGGGGGGGGGGGGGGGGGGAGAGAGAGAAAAAAAGAAAAAACAGTGCTACTGAAGTTGGTTGTTTAGAGGTATGACTTAGCCCCAGATTTATTTTTTCTAAGGTGCAGAATAAGAAAACAATCAATGCTGGAACACCAGCACAGATCTTGAACCTGTATATCGCAGATGCACCACATACGTTGAGCCTGGGCTGAGAAATCAAGAGGGCAAGATATTTGAGGATCTCAGTCTTGAACAGCTGGGGGATTCCCTGAAGTAGTAAAATCTGAGAGTTTCTTTGCTTTCACAAACAAAAGTAGCCTGATCCCACACGACACTGAAGGATATGACTTCATTCCAACAACACATACTTTAAGCACATCAGTATTCCCATGGAAATCCATCAGTCTGCTCAGATTCTTAAAGCTAAATATGTCCTTAAGTGCTGCGCAGGGCCTAGGCCAGCACTTCATTAATCCCTACAATAAGGAAACAACATTTAAGTAAGTCCTCCAGACACACTCATCGTCTGGTGACAGCTACATCTTTTTCATTTTTGGCTTGAAAATGTAGGTTATAGGTATGCCTTATTCACTCTCAATGAAGTGGCCTGTGCTGCAAATCTGGTGCTTAATGATGATGGTGCGCAAAAGAGCAACAGCCTTGCACAGCGTGTGGGATCATCCAGGCCATATGATGGTATGCAATAATACCAGGGCTTTGCAGGTTGATATACTGTCTCCCATCTGAGTACTTCAAAGCAATCTTTTACAATGGCAAATTCCAGCAAGATCAAGTGGTATTAATACCATAGGTAGTATTCACAGGTGGGGAAACTGAGAAAGAAAAATGTTAAATGTTTTGCCTCAGTAATTTCATGAAAAGCCAAAAATAGAACCAGCGAGAAATCCAGTCTTGAACTGCAAGACTATCCTGCTCCCCAGGTAGGCATTTTACACAGACTGTCATAATTTTTTTCCCTTTTATGTCTTTTATTTTGTTGTTTTAAAATTGGACTTTAACAAAGTTTTATTTTTCCTTTTCCATTTATGTGCTGTGAATTTATTATTTTTGTCCAATAACATCAATAAAAATAAACCGTGGTTCACATACTTGCATGTGAACTCTAGTTGGAAAATCAGCTGCTTTGAAACTTGGCCATATTTGGAAAAGAAAGGTAGTGCTGGCAGCGCAGTAGGTGACACACTTCCCTTTGCGAGGGGACTGAATGGGGTCCTCAGCAAGACACGCAGGAACAATGCACTCTCAAAGGTGCCATCTTTTAAAATAACACAGAACCGAGGCCTTAGTGATTTGTGTTAATTAAAGATTTTGTGGTATTATTTTGTAAGTAGATGGTGTTAGCATCAGTGGCCAAAGTCCAGCCTGAATAATTACTTGGGGCTGAAGCCAAAGCCTAGAGGAATTAAAGGAAAGCCTCTCATTGATTTCAGGGGGCTTTAGATTAGATCTATTCTTCCTGGCCTGAACTTCTCGAAGACTGTTGTTTCAACTGCAGACATCAGTCTCTGTTGTCTAAAAATGTATTTAGTCTTGCCGAGGTAGTGTCTTCATTTCCTTGAGTCTTAAAGTACTTATATTTTACTATCTATAATATATGTAGTGAGACCATCTTACCTCTATTTAGACATTATATGCACTTTGCAAAATACTTGGAAATAACTACATTAGATTTACTCAAGGATACTGAGAACTGAATATGGTTCATTTTTAACTGAAAGTTAGGCAAAAATGTCATGAATAACTCCTTAAATTACTATTATCTAACTTTTGAAAGTTCATAATATCATAACCTAAAGATCTTGATTTCTCCATTTGCTGTACTTTTCTATTATTTATTTTAAAAATATAAACAGGGAAAAAATGGATTATGTGTTCATGCCCTTAAAATCATAACAGTAGACTGTAACTTTGTAAACAGGTAGCTCAATAGCTGGTGACACAGTACTTTGCAAGCGAAGCAATATCAATCCACTCAATAGTGCCTGTTCAGAATGCCAAGGAATATTTGGGTTGATATTTAACGGCATTTATATATATTCCTGTTGCATGAGAGAGGTAAAATAAAAGAAAGAAAATACAATTTATTTGCTTAGAAAGATAAAATTCTAATTTAGGTAAGATTTAATCTCAGGTGAATCAGAGTCAGATTTCAAAAGAACTCTCTAAGGAGATGGGTCTGTAGGAAGCTTGCTTAGGAAGGTCCTAAAGAAAACTTTCCCTTGTGCTTAGAGACTAGAAAAATCATAACTGAACTGATGTTGATGTCACAGATGAGGATGACAAGGAAAGATAAATGCCGTATCTATGCCCAGTTCCTTCTGTCCTTTCAATAACAGGCAGATGAAATACTTGAAATCACAGGCAGCAGAAGTGGCCCTGTGATTTCTCCTAGTCCAAACAACCCAATACACTTCTTTTGCAGCGGTGGAGTTTATTGAGTGAACTACTGTAGCCAAGAGAAGATGGCTTTCCTTGGATGCCAGTCCTCCCTTACTCAGGAGTCTGTGCTCCCGCTGGAGGAAAAGCTCAGTTCCTTGCAAAGCTCCTGCTGAACTATTATAGACTGCAGCACAGTTTATTTAGCATGACCAGCCCAAAGTTCAGTTTTCCTTAATACATCAGACTATAATTTGCAAGAACAGCCCAAAGTTATCAGAAAATTAATACTCAGGAATGTTACTGGTGATATTCTTTTTTTGTTCAAATATGTTTTTTCTAAGGTTTGCTGTTGTTTTTTTAACTTAATATTCCATAGAGTTTCCAAACCACTTCTACCTACTACAGCTCCAGATTCACTGTTTTTCCTAGAACATTACACAGACCTTGAATCCTTTATACATCAAGTGACGTTCCTCAATGATGCATTGGATGACATATGGCAGATATGCGAATAGTAATAATAAAAAAATTAATAGGACTCAAAGAAAGGAGTTCTAAAACAAAATATGTGGCCATTAAATTTCTTTGTACAGCATAAAGACTTTAATTAATTTTACACAGTTTTCTAATGTAAGTTTGGCTGTTTTTAAATACAATGCTCATACCAAAATTTGATATACCTAAAGAAAAATATAAAGTCTATGTGAAGAAAAATAATGTTACCATTTTTAAACCTGAATGATAAGCCAAAATTTGGAGCCCAGGAGGATTTTTTTTTTTTTTTTTTTTTTTTTTTTTTTGCCTCTTCTGGATGAATAAATTGGTGATGAAGTCTGATTCCCTTGAAGCAATGTTGCAGATATGTGAAGTCCTGGTTTCCTGAACACGTGAACTGAACAAGAGAAATATGTGCTTTTCATTGCATCTCTAAATGTCTTTTGGTTAATTTTTAGCCCAGTAACTTTCTCCGTGGGCTAAACTACCTGTGTTTCCCTATCTGGTGAATCTTTTTCTTTCTGCTCCTCAGCTGCATGGTTCCCCGCAGGGCCGAGGAACAGAAACCCAAAGCAGCGGGGTTTCTGCTAACCCGGGGCTGTGAACTGCAGTGGCTGAGCGGTTGTTTGCTACCCTTGCTACCAGGGCATTCGCCTTCATTAGGCAGCTGGGTCGGTGGCTGAGGTTGTAGCCTCTTCAGTTTTCTTAGAAAGAGTTATCAGAGCTTGCAAGTAAGACAACTCAGTCACACTGGGACATTTTTAAAACAATAGCCAGTGAAACCCCTTAGCCATGGTTAGCTGTGTGTGGAGGAGATTATTCTTCTGCTATCTTATTCACAGTCATGAAAATAAGCTAAGGGTAAATGAGCTCCTAACAGCTATCTTGAATGATGCCCGTTTTCCCCCCAGCTTTAAAGAAACATGAACTAACTCTTAAGAATAAATGACTCCTGAAATATTTAGTAATCTAAAGTTCCCTTCTATGAACAGGAAATTTAAAACATACAATATCTAGATTTTTCCAGGTTATAAAAATTATCCAATCTCTATTTGGAAAAAATGTTATTTTACATTAATATATTTCTTTTTTTCTGAGATTTCTGATTGTGTTTTTGAGAAAATTAAATAGGTATTGCACTGTTCTTCAAGTCCCTGCTAGATACTGCTGTTGTATTAATTTGAAATTACTTCCCTTAATTATACCCTGATATTTGTTATTGCTTACAGGCAAACTGCAGTTCATTACATTGAGTGAGTCAGTACAATCACATTCATATACATTAAATATAGATCCGAACCATCATAGTTGTGAAATCAGTGAAGACTGAGTTAATCACTAGTCTTGCATCCTCTGGTGATACTGCCAATAAATGTATGGCAGCTGTGAGTTTCTTGCGTGATGATGACTTAGATAGAAATTCAGAGATTTGTGTAGTGCTTTAGTCAATTGTATTTTCATAGTCTGAGTGTTTATTTAGAAGCATCTAATTTTCTTATTGTGCTCAATAGTCACAATATACTAAAAGATGCTTACAAAAGAATCTTCATGCTTTTGAAGCCTAGAAGAAAAGGTCTCTCTCAATATCTTATGAGCAAATATATTTGAACCAAATTTTAGCTGCTCTACCAAAAGCATCTGAGACAGAAACTTCTATCCCCAGGTCAAGAGCTTCAGACGAATCAGAAAACTAAAGCTTGGAAACTGAGGTCTCTGCCTGCAGCAGTAGCATTCCAGGGCAGGGTCATCTGAGGACTACCAAGCAGCAGACTCTGTTTGGATATAGACTGCAAACAGATTTTGCCCCAGTCTTGTCATGGTTCCAGACACATGAGGAATCCTACATGTCTATAAGAGTTCCCATATCTCTGACCTCTTTCTCTGCCATCTAGGTGCAGCTGCCATGCACCACCACACTTCCAGTCACAATGGCAAGGAGTGCCTGGTTCGCTAAGAACAACCAAATCACAAACATTTTGCTAATGTTAGCCAGAGTATCCAGTCCAGTATCTCCGGCGTGGAGGCCTGGAACATGGCCCACACGTGTACATATGTTCCCAGACTTAGCAGCAGGAACCAGAAACAGATCTGATAAAGAAATGGTGAAGATTATTTTTGTTTTGAGGAGGAAAAATATGCAAAGTTATAGCCACTCATTTTCTGCTGACTTACAGACAGAGGTATAGTCTGTTATTTCAGTGGCCTCATCTTGCACATACCAACCTCCACTGAGAGCAAACATTAGCCTGCAGCTAAGAGCTGGCTGTAATGCCCAATTATTCCCTGAAACAGACAATCCTGTGACAACAAAACTGTGCTGCAAATGGTACATGCACACCACAAGGAAAGGCACAAAGCTGAAGCCCCACTTCAGCTGAGATGTAATTCCTAGATAATTACACTGTTGCCCACAAACTAAAAGGGTAAAATGTAAGAGCATGATTGTGCCCCTTCCTGTCAAACAAGACCTGAAAAGTGGACTTTCTGAGTTCTAACCTGATTAGGTATATAATATATATTATGTTGTTTTCCTCTCCAAAAAATATTTTTAAAGTATTAAAGCCACTTTTGCCTAATGTAGTCAATGTGAAAAAGAATCAGGAAACTTACTATATATTGAGAGTTGTTTCAGCTCTATGAAATTTAAATTATTACAGTTCTTTTTTATTGATAAAACATCAGCAGCTTAGGTTTCTCTTTAGGTATCTAGCTATCTAAGTAAAGATTGCAAAGGTGAACTTATACACATATAGCACCCAATTCTAAATCATGACAGAGAAAGACAAATTACCCCAGCCTTATTTAAAACATCCTGCAAGGTCAACTTTATTTGGTTCTGTGTTAATATGCTCATTTATTTCCATGTCCATGAAGCCTGAACATCACGTTTCAACAAGAATATGAAAGTTCCTTCTGGATGTCTTGGAGTCTGGCAGCCTTCTCAATTAAGGCATTGCATGTTTACATGCTTAGCTTTGCTTATTGTGGACATGGTAGAGAGTTCAGCACTGGAGTTTGGATATATATTTTTCTTCCAGCAAAGTATCCATTCACGAAAATGCTTTTCAAAGTAATATTTCTTTGTGGGATTGCTCTGAACCCACCAAAGGGAAACTGGGGGGTGGAGGGACATCATCTTGATATATTGCAATAAAGTATTTCTGTTTTGGGAACTAGGCTGTGCAGACTTTTATGAATAAGAGAAGAAAGAATCACAGTCTGCTGCTTGATTTTGGGGGGCTTTTACTGTAAAGCTATAGCTGTATAATCAAGTTTATAGATTATAAATTTATGGATTATAGTTTATAAAATTTTACTGCTAAGGCTCTCATTCATGCCAAATGAAGTCATGAGACCGCTGCACCAAGTCACACTGCAGTTACAACTAGTCCAATAACCTGTCTCCAAAATCAGAGGTCCTACAAGTAGTGGAGCTTCCTCCTCAGCCTCCAGGCCAGACTGGTCGGTCATGTTACCAGGAGAAGGCAACTTGATGGGGGAGCCCATTGACTAGGGCTGTAGGACTTGTGTCGGTTCCTCCTTGTCTCCAGGCAGGGCAACACTGAGCAGTGTCCCGCAGCTCTGGGGTATCCCTGGACCTGTGGATTTTGCTGGGGTGATCTGCTCAGTGTCTCATTCCAGTTTTGTTTCTGTACATTTTTAATCCTTTAACTCTCACTGCCCTTCCATTTTCTTCTTTGCTTGCCCCCCCATAATTATTTTTCTCTTTCTTCACTTATTCTTTTAGTCTTTTCCCTCCCCTGGAGGACTTTAAGGTTTTGTGAGGTTTTGGGCTAACACCTGGCCCCAAAAGGAGATTTCAGTAGGAACAGATCTCCAAAGCAAACAAATAAGGAAGAGGATAAGAACAGACAAGTATTTCCAGAAACTTACAGCAACAAGCACTTCCTGTGCCAGATATAATATATTTTATAGGCTTTTGAATAAATTTTCTTCCATGAATTTCTCCAGTTACTTCTTGAAAACATGTGAGCTTTAATCATTCAGTATCCCATAACAAAAAGTTCCATGTACATATTATGTGAAAGACAATCATGTGTTGTTAGCTTTTAACTGGTTCGCTTCAGCTGGTGCCCCTCCATTTTTTGCTGGAAGAGAGAGTTACTAGCTCTGTATCCACACTCTACAAGCCACTTACGACTTCTACCACATTCTCCTTCAGTTATTCTTTTCATAGGCTTAAGTACTCCTAAGGTATCCTCATAAGGATGCTATTCCACACATTTGGTGACTTTCTCTGTTGCTTTTTCAGTTTTTTTTCCTTGAGATATGGGATTTAAGATTTTGCACAATATTTAAGCACATCATGAATTATATTGTGGTACAATTTTTTTGTGATTTCCTCTCTGTTCCTTCATAATAATTCATAATATAGTATTTTAATTTTGACCACTAATGGGCAAGCAACATTTCCTGTGTGTTTTATTAAAGATTTACTTGAGAGCTTACCTTGAACTGGCATGGCTATCCTAGAAGTTGGGAGAAAAGACAACTCTAGGGTGATGAGGGGGAGAAGGGGGTTGGGAAAGAGGAAAAAAAGGAATTGTCCTTCCTCAAATACAGTCATCTATTGAATGATTAGAGTGGAAAATGCTGTCTTGAATTTAATTATTGAGAGTTTATGGGGATATAAGCAGTTTTTTGTTTGGTTGGTTGGTTTTTGTTTTGTTTTAAATATCTAAGGGAGCATATAGTCTTTACCCAAAAGCTAGTGTAACTGCATGGTGTCAGTTGAAGGAGCTGTGCTGCTCTTCCCACTGCTGTTGGTTGTGGACTACCTCCATAGCTACAGCATGGATCAGCTAACAGGAGGTCTGATAGAGGGTTGTTTTGTTTTGTTTTCTCTTTGAAATCAGGCTTCGTTTTCCATTGGAAGACCTGATTGAACTGATTCATCCTGTGACCCTACGATCACTGGACAGAGAAGTGATAGGATTTTGTTTCCAGGGAGCAATGATGAAAATAAAAATAGTCCTTTTGCCATCAATCCACAGCCCTTCATGGCTGCATGCATCCTGCTCACTGTATGTGGGAGGCCTTTAACGCATGTGTGAACCTCTTAGTACAAACCAGCATAATGGTCAAGCCTCAATGAATTGCAGTTAATAGGGCTGTGTTGACTCCACCAGCCTAGAGACCAGTCCAGTCTTAGATTCATTAGGAATATTAAGGTTAATTCCATATAGGAATTTCAGGTCTATATTTAAGTGGAGAAGAAAGAGGAAGTGTGTAGCTGATTAGATGCCTCACATTAACATTAACAGAAAAGTTTTAGCAGCTAACAGAGTATTGCATTTCTTATTTAGTTCTCTAAGATTTTGAAGCAAGAAAAGCCAGCAATGGCATAACAAGAACACTCAAGCTATCCAACTACTTACAAAATAAATCCTTTATAACAGAATTCCCCTTCTTTAGCACTGCAGGAACTGACTAGGTCTTGGAAAATGATGTTAACATAGTGAGCTTTCAACCTCTCAGGGGCATAATTATTTACTACCTAATAAATTATCAACAGTTATCAAGTTTGCTTCCCAATAAATCTAGCCTTAGTGACCGGTAACAACAATAATACTTCGATTCACTGTGCATTTGAAAGACATCACTTAGGAATACCATAAAGTGGTCCTCATTAGTGAGCTGAAATAGAATGCCTTATGGCCCATTTACAAAGAGATAAGGACACTTAATTATCCAGCTGCAATATAGTTTCTTAATAGTTTCTGCTTGAGACAGCAATTTTGTGAGTAACTAGCCATTCACTGAGAGATGAAAACTAAAGAAGTCTTTCATAAACTGCCTCGAGAGAGATTAAGCTGCGGGTCTTATTATCTCTAGTGTCCATATTTCTTTAATTGATTTTTACTTTTTCCATACAGACACCCTAATGTGCATTTACTGTTTCCAGCTGAACCATGGTATGCACACAAAGAAATTTTTCAGTAACGAGCTATTAGGGTGACACCAGCAGTGTTGTTAGTTGGTTTATATAGCCTGATATCCCCTGTAATGTCTTTGCTGTGAGTGAATAATACCATTTTTGCAAAGCAGAGTGAGGAGGGAGTTGGCACTGACATATCCCATGAAAATGAGGGTAGGTGATGGATTTCAGTACTAGCCATCAAGAACTGAAATGTAAAAAAAGTATTTATGTAGTTAAGTTATTCATTCTTCAGCACTAATAAATATTGACCACTTGCTGTCATGATGATCAAGTTAACAGGGATAAAAACAGGTGGGTCACAGCTTGTTTTTTGAAGAGTTTAAATGTCTTCCCACTGACAGAACTTTTAAATACTGTATGTTTCAGTTGAATTATTTCAATACTATCTCTCTACTAAACCACAGTCTGATTTGATTTTAATTAACATACTTGGTTGTATTTTATTATACATCAAAACTTGGAAATTAAAATTCTAAATCATAAAATAAAAACATTTTCATACCTTTCTCAGGCAAGGATAACAATGTTACTTCTTTAGTCTTGGAAAACAAGAACATGAGATTCATCTGTCCTAATATGGATGCTGACCATATAAACATCAACACTAATCTTGTCATCTTTTATAGATAATAGAAGAAAAAAAAAAAGGCACTTTCAGATACAATTCATGTCATTCTAAGATAACTCACTTGACAAAGTGCCTTTGTTGACTCTGAAGATGAATAGATCTGACCTAGACTGTTTGATCTGTGTTAGGTGAATCAGGTAAGACTAAGTCCCCAAATTTCCTACTTATCTTTCTGAGCACCTCTGAAAAATGCATATGAACACGGTAAGTCTCCAAAAGAAATGGGGACCTATAGCATCTGAACGAAGTAACCAAGAAGCACAAAATAAAACCAGTGCTGATGCATGAGCTCTAATGAGCACCTGCCTCCAGCATAGCCCTTTCTACCCAGGGAGGCCACTGGCTCCATGGGGCTCCCCTTCGCAAGACAAGCGGACCCCTCTTCAGTGACACTAAAGGCAAAATTAAGATTCAGGGTTTGCCCAGCTTTCAGAATACAGATACAGGCAGATCAAAAAGTGGAATGCATGTTTGTAACACTGACAAATGCTTTGTGACTTGTGGGTGGAAAAATCCTTACGATGTTTTTTGATAGTGATCTTCTATTACTTTTTAAATGAAAGGTATTTCTTTTATTGCTTTAAAATGCTTTTTTTTCTTTTTCTTAATAAAATGTAATTACTTGCCCACAGAATCTCTAAAGCAGAAGGAAGTAGAAAGAAACTGAGCAGATGGATATTTTCTGTATCCTCAAGACACGTGTATTGTCAACTTTAGCTGAAAAAATTTGCTTTGACATTTTTGGGGATCAATGTTGGGCCTAATGACAGAATAAGGTAAGTGTGGAATGTAAGACAGCTTCAATGCATTAAATGAGGTTCTGTTCAAAACTCTGGTGCAGTCACTCCAACTTTGCCAAGTCAATTTAATTATGTGTTTTTAATTTATTCTTAATTAGTATTTCAAAAAATAAATTTTATAAGAAGTTTGGGAATTCATAGATGAAAAGTGTCATGTTTTGTTACTACCCTGCAGTGTGTTATAAATTATTGGTAATAAAAATGGAATTACAGCTATAAGAAAGAATATATCTGTCAGTTTGTTCAGGCATTCTTTTCTTATAACCGTGTTTCGCCACACTTCTGATCTACCTCAGACCTATAGCTCACGGCCAAAGTTGGTCAGAAATATCTGTGTGTCTAGGAAAAATCTTATTTTGCTTGCTTCTATGTTACAGAAGAAAAATAATGTAGTGACTGTCATGCTATACTTTAGGTTCCTGCCTCATGAATAAGGTCTCATCACACTGGAAAACAACAACAAAAAAACCCAAAAACAACAACAACAACAACAAGAAAAAAAACTAAAAAACCCCACTTAGTAGTGTTAAGGAGGAAGCAGAAAGCAGAGGCAGTGGCTTAAGGAAGGAAAAGATATTGTTAGGAAGTGGTGCCAGACAGAAAAATGCTATCATCTCAAAATATATCTCAGATGAATACAAATATTATTCTCTCTGCACAGAAAAATGACCAAGAACCATATCATATGGCCTGATTCTTACTCTACACTACTGTCTAAAATGTATTGTGTCCTAGTTGTTGTACTCAAGTATATGTTAAATCAATATAATATAGAAAATTTGCCTTGATGAGCAAGTATTAAGATTTAAAATTACCTTTCAGAACACCTGAATATGATATTCTATCCTGGGATTCTGACTTTTTTTATTTATTTTTTTATTTTTTTTAAAGTACTGGCTCATATTGTCTAATCTGCCTTTGAAGTCTTTCTAATCAAGTAGGCCAGCATCTCTGCTTTGATAATTCCACTAATGTCAATGGACTTGCCCCTGTGTCTGTAACCTGCAGGTCACTTCTTTGAAGTTGTAGTTCTATTCTCACTCACTTCCCCTCAGTATAAATTTTAACATCACAACTGTGATCTAAGAAATAGACTAGGCTACTTACAGTTTAGTGTCCTGAATAATGAATTGTTATGCCTTTTAGAAACAAGTATTCCTTTAAAAAAAAAAAAGTTTTGATATATTTGATTTTCCTGCACAATTTGCTAAAATATGAAAACTACCCATAACCCAGGAGATCTGTAGCTTTTCAGAAATGTCAGAGCCACTAATGTCAGAGCCACAGTTATTTACTTCATGAACTCAGTAGGCACTTCCAGGGAGGTAAATTCCTAGCATATATGTGTATTATTTTGAGAATTAAGGCTAACTTCTTGTCAGCATTCAAGAGGAAGCTAATGCCTCATTTCTCTCCTACTAGGAGGTCACAAAACCAGACATTAATGAGAAAACTTTCTCTACTATTCCGTTAGTCCTCTGAAGTATACAACTTTAGACCAAACATTTTAACAAGCTATATTGTTATGCAGTCTGACCAACAACATAAAAAAAAGAACACCCCAAAACAGGAAAAATGAATAACCACATGGATAAAGATATATCCCCACTGGATTTTTACATTCCCTTAGGCTGTGGGTAGGAGCACTTGAGCAGCTAACCTAAGTTATGAAAACTAATGCTAACACAGTAGACACTCTAGATCAACTTTCTTCTATGGGACAAAGCAAAGGACAAAACTTCCTTTGAAAAGAGCTGTGACTTTTCACTGGGCACATTCCATGGCATTTGGTTTTAAACATAATTTCCCAATGGATCAATGTAATTTCTGAATTATTTGGTTTGGACTTGTGTGTACTTCTCTGGTGATAGCATTATCTGTTGCTCAACACTGTAGTGTAATATTTTTTTGAAGGACACCCTGCAACGTATTTGTATGTCTCTCTACTTACAGTACATATCCTTTTGTAAGTAATACTTCTGATGTGGAAGCTTAGAAAGTGCTTCAATAATATGATCTACTGTGTTGCAAATATATTATTCTTTGTCAGTGGCAGGAATACGTTTAAGTCAACTTAAATTTTGCATTTTTTATATTTTGAAATAGCTATAATACTTGTAGATAATGAGGAGAAGAGCACTTTTATTGGAGTTCTTGAAATTTCAGATCCGGACACACAATCCCAAGCATAACATTTGCATCCTGGGAATTTTAGAGTCTCAGGATAGGAATAAAATGTAGAAGCCAAGACTATGGAGACGCCAAGACTACCTCTGTTTCCATTCACACTCTCAAGACCAAAAAATTATTAGTGCTCAGTCAAATAATCTTCAAAGTAGTATGAGAAGTGAGCAGTTTTAATAAAAATATAATCACAAAATCTTTGATAATCTATGCAAAGAACTGCTATGATCTCTATCCAATGCTTTTTTATCTTCTACAGGTGAAGGACTTTTACAGTCCTAGAGATACTTGTGCAATATCTCTGTTGTGATTAAGTAAGCCTTCACCTCAAAACTTCTATTTCTTTACTCCCCTGTTGTGGAAAAGAAAAGACTGAGACATTTATCCATAGCTGAATTTGGAAATTACTTAATCTGTAAAAAGTTACTTTAAATTTCTACATTGTTGAACAAACTTTTCAATTAGAAGGCTAGTGTCTGAAAGCCTCTTTTTTTAGAATTTATTATTTTAGAAATTTATTGGCAGTTCCTGCCAAGATTGTTGCACTTGCCTAAAATATATATATATATATAAGCAATGTGACAAATCTATGTAGCCATAGGCACAAGCCAAAATGGGGACATGTGGGTCCCCCATGGTATCCTGCATATATTTGCCCTTTCTGTAGATTTTGTGATCTTGCAGAGTGTCTATTTTTAGGAAATAAATTTAACTGGAAACCTAGAATAGCTCACTTGGGGACAGAGAGGTGAGTGGTATTTTGGAAATTAAAATCACCACCAATTCCAAGTTTTACAGGTGACCTCTATCTCAAAACCCATCTGTAGCAGAGCCAGATATCTGAAAAACCCAGGTATTTGAGATTACTGAAACTAAAAGTGGGATCTGGACTTTGTATTTAGGTCCATCTATAGTTTTAAAATATATATATATACACCCTCTGTGTAGCTCTTCATTGTTTCTCTCCTCCTCATTTCCCCTTATGTCTTTTAGAAATTCTCCTAACATTATCTAGCCGTGGTGGAAGAACCAAAGTAGATTATGTTGTAAGCTTGTCATCCAATAATAAGCATTATGTCAGCTAACCTTGTCAGAGTGTAAAGCTAAACCAAAGCAGTTTCTGTTCAACTCTGTATCTCCACACTACTCAGTAAATTCATCACAGACTCCCAACAGGCATATTTCCAAAAGCGTCTCAACTTATTTAAGTTAATCTAAAAATAAATCTTCTGATGTGATGTGCCATTACTGGAAGAAGTTTATCTCATGTTTTGTAATCAAAGAACAACGATTTTCACCAGCTTGGTTTCAGATGAAGTTATTCAGCTGTATCATTAGTTTAAAAAAAAAAAAGTGTTTTACAATACTTCAGGTTCCCTTGGCAAAGCCTGAATCCTATGACTTATGCAAAAGAGAACACCATTTTGCTATCTGTGACTTATCTTGGGGAAGATTTTCAGGTTCCTTCACACTAATAAAATATACAGACTCACATTTAATTTATGGTTGAAAATCCAACCAAGGCACTTACAGACATTCTCAAAATACCATGGGGTTTAGCCATATTTTGTAATCTCTCAGCTCCTGTTTTTGCCCTTGGGCAGTGTCTCATTTTTGACAATCTGACCTTCCAGATGCAATGCTTGCTTAGGTCATGCTTCCTTTCAAAGATGATTGACATCAGACTGAAGTTTTCAAGGGGACCCGTCTTTTTCTAGCTCTTAGAGTTTCTAATGTTTCAAAAATCCTTTTATTATCCATCCCAGTATTATCTAGGAACTCTTATTTACTTAATCAAGTACTATCTTTTATTAGTGGAAAATATCTCTCAATGTTATTGGCTTGTCCTTTTCTTTCTACCACTAGTTATTTTGTATGCTTCTGTGACACCATCCTACATACCTTCTTTCTCATCTGAATAGAGAGAATATGTTTTGGTTTTGTTTCATCATTTGAAAGTCATTCCAGGCATCTAATTATTTCCATTGTCCTATTCTATTCTGGACTACTTCAATTTCTGCCACATGCCTTATGAAATTAGATTACCAAGATTTAACACAGCAAAAGACAGGAGAGGTGTCATTGATTTATGTATCACATTTTGTTATTTTCTGTCTCGCAATAAATACCAGTTCTCACAGTATATTTTATGTTTTGAACACAAGTACACACATAAATGCTTGTGCTAGATTATCTAAACTACATTTTTTGTGTGTGTTAATTTAGAGCAGTTTCATTTGTTCTTCACAGCATGTACACTTTTCCATCTTCAACATATATTTGCACAGACTAAAGCTGGCAGCAGTTTTTGGTAAAACCAAATGCTTTAGTATTCAGCTTTCACTAGAGTGGTCTTGCACTGCAGGATAATATTACTATTTTAACTTGATCTACCTGGCCCCTTTTTCAATTGTGAAACTACTTACCAAAAATATTGTTCAGATAGTCTTAAATAGGCAGTAAGTGGAAGCATTTCTGCAATTATTTCTCTTAAAATTTTATCAGTCAAAAAGGGATCCAAGGAGAATTCTGAACATGTTAATAGGCAAAAGAACTGGAGATGAAAATCAGGTGTTAGACTACTAAATTTATATTTAGATATGTAACTGTGCTGAACATCTTTTGTTTTCATAGTTCATCAGAAGTAAAAACAGTGCTGAAAAATCAGGTTTCCAGGCACCTGAATTTGGATCCAGGAGCCCAATTTTAAACTACCACTTTTCACATACGCACTCAAAGTCTTTATAAAAAGCAGCTGATGAATGAAACTAAGTTTAGGATTTTTTTTTTCTTTGAATCAAATTCAAGATGATTGTAAAATCTGTTTTTAACCTTAAAAAGAACTTGCAATATATCTCTGTATGAGAATAATATATCTTTCATATTGATATTAATTTTAAAATGCTCCTGAGCTCTATTAGAACACCCTGAACAAAACCTAGCCAGGATTCTTTGCCAAAAGGCCATAAAACATATTAGAGGATTTGCATTGCTTCACAATATTTCTCTGTTGGTATGAGAACAGTCTACTCTGAAGGATGTTATTTAATTCAAAATGCTGGGGAGCTGCATAACAGAATAAGCAGAAGGAAACACTTAGAACGGACATGAGGAAAAGAAAAAAAAAAGTGGGCCATCAATGAGGGCTGGAGTATGCAATGCTTCCAAATGAGTAGAAGGAATCCTGGTCACTGGAGCAATTCAGATTTAAGCCACACAAGTTGTATGGGAATATATAGTAGAGAACAAGCTCACACTGCCTTGAGATGCTTGGTTTGAATGATTTAATATGTCCTTCTGCCTCTTAAACCTAATATTAAATAATGATATAGGTGATGAGGGTTTATTTATTTATTTATTAAAAAAAATCATTTAGGGCACTTACAGCTCTAGAATTGCAGTGAGCAAATATGCTGGGCTCTTTGGAGCGACAGTATTACTCGCGCGTGGCTCTCATCTGCACTTCCGCTCTCACTGAAGTAGCAGCACAACCTGCACATCTACAGTTTCTCTCCGTTTACCCTGTAGCCTTACTCAAAAGGGTTTTTCATGACACCTTCCCAGATGGATCACACTTCTCGACTTCATTTCTGATTTTCCCTAACAGTATTTTTAACCCTCTATGAGCCACACCAAACACAGCTGTTAATCCTGTTTTTCTTAGCTGCAATTTTTAGCGTATGCCTTTTCTCTTACATTCTCCCTCACATCTTTCCCCCCTCCATGCTGCATGACTTTGACCCTTTGTGTAGTTACTCATTTTTCCTTTTCAGTGTCCCGTTTCCATGCCTCAGAGTGGTCTCCATGCACCATTTGTCTCCCCCGACCAGTCCTGATGAGTGGAATTTCTTTCTGAGACATTCTGCAGTGTCATTAGCATTTGAAGATTTTGAGAAAAAATTCCATCTAAATTGCTATCTTTAAGAAACACATTTACTAACAAAGGCAAACTTCAGGAGAAGGCCTTTTAAAATTGTGTGTATACATATATAAAACATATTTTTAAAATCTATAAACGTACAGACAGCTATGACTCTCTTGACTTTCCTTACATAGTTTATTAATAGTCCTAGATATTTTGTCTACCCTTTCTTCAAAGAAATATCATTTCTATATTCTCTGCTTGTAGTTTCCTAACATACCCTAACATACCCTGAAAACAAACAAAATCTACAAAGGTAGAAGAGAGAAAATTGATCCTGTTATAAATAAAAACTCATTTAAGAGATGAGTTGGATGGCTACAGCACCATAAAGTAATGAGTTCAGATGTAAGCATTTATAACCCACATGCAAGTATAAAATGCCAGATTACTTTTGTTCATTTAGTGTCCAGTTTTCTCCATTGATTGTAAAGGAAGTCCATGGTAACTCAGAGACAGACATATTTAAAATAAACATCCTCATTTGGTCAGATTACTCCCAACAGAAGGAGACAGATGCTCAGAGGAGTAAGTTAGCATTGCTAGTTTGAAGCCAACGGCATCATAATGGCCTACATCAGCTAAGGTCATGGTACAATACGTCAATATTAAAGTCAAAAAACTTCAAATACGACTGTTGGTAAAAGAGTGAGTCTTAGCACTGCCTGAACCTTGCTTTGACTCCTCGGTTCTCAACAGTTCCTTTGTCCTCAATTATAATGTAGTTTTCTTTTTTTGGAATAGGTTCATCAAATTCTGCCTCTCCAAAAATACAGCTCTTGCATCAGAAGGAATTTACTACTCCTTTTAATGTTTTATGATTTTGCTTTCTTACCTCCTTCCTTGGAACAGAGGCTGATTAGAGTGTGAACTGTATCCATCAATTCAAGCTGCTGTTTCTGCAGGACACTGTTGTTGCTTGTTGCCTTGTTTAATTGCTTCTCTAGTTCCTGGATTATGTAGCTTTGGCGAGTAACCAAGCTTTGCAGGTTCTCTTTTTCCTCTTTCAAAGTGTCTAGTTCCTCTTTATGCCTTTCTTCCATTTCTAATATTTTGTGCTCAAGTAAACTAAAACAAAGTAAAACAATTAGTGAATATTATTTCATGTCAACATATTTACTAATACAGAAAACAGGTATTTTATTCTTCACCACAGAATTCAGTACAGAAATCATCTATTCTAAAAATGTCAAAATAGTCATACGCACTACTTCAGACAATTGATGCACTCTTATCAGGTAGCCAAACGTAACTAATCTCTAAGGCTCCATTTTGTAACATTTGCATGTCGTAGTGCTTAAACTGCATGGAAGTACCTATCTAACAGTTACACCCATCCAAGCACATGAGCATATGGCCAGCATTGCACTTGCATAAAACAAGTTTATGCAGACAAGCCAAGGTAGAACAGGACATTGAAGAGAACATCACTGGTAGTATGGATGGGTCAATATGGAAAGAGACAAAAATCAGAGCGTTCAATTAAACAAGAGTTAGTGAAGGGCCTTACAACTGAAGGTAAGCGTTAGGAACTATGCAATACTGTCAAGGGATCTAGCTGAAAATCTAGCTGAAAATCTAGCTGAAAATCTAGCTGAAAATCTAGCTGAAAATCTAGCTGAAAATCACCTTTTCATCTGGTCTGTGAAGCTGGGAAAGCAACTGCACACCAGCTGAGTGATATCTGCTTTCATATTAAGAATAGCATTGTTTCCCCAAAAGATATACCAGAAGTCTGCATTTTCAGGGTAGGACCTACTGCTTCCCTTGAATCCATATAGATTATTTCTCCCCCCTTTTTAGTTCCACAAAAGGCCCCTCAAACAAACAAACAAAAATATTGAGCATCGTAGAATAATAGACCTGCTTTGACTATTGTTATGAATAATTTTATACATGTATGCAAACACTTTCTCCTGAGTAATATGCTTTTCCTAGCACCATTTCTGTCCGGAGTTGGAAGTGTACAATTTACAAGGATCAAAGGCTTGTTAGATTATATCTAGAAGATTAGAGGAGTTGTAGACACAAAGGACAGCTAGTATATGTCACCACTGCACAAGATGTTTTTTCAGGCCAGTGCTTTGATGCTGTAGTGGGAGTTTAGCAGAAAAATTTTATTATTATTAGATGAAGAAATGAATTCATCCCTTCTGTTCAGTAATTCTACTGTATATGCCAGAAGAGGTGCTTGTCATGCCCATAAACTAACTGGCAGTTATGAACTTGCCAACAAACCTCTTTCTCTCCAAGTCAGTCTTAGATTTTATTTATTTTCACTCTCCTGCCACCTTTGTTTTTACTTCTGGATAATAGATCAGTGGCAAAATGCCTGCATAATTTCAGCTCATTTAACTTAACTGAAGAATGTAAAAAAATCCATATGGAGTTGTTTCTACTAGATATCACAGAGACTCAATATGAGCTGTTACAAATGATAACAATGCAAAGATTAAATTTAGGTCCTGGATTTGCTACACAAGCTAGAGTAATATAAAACTTTTTTTTTAATAGGTAAACCAAACAGCAAATCACTTTTGCTGAAACATTATAAATGTGGGAGCTGCAGAGACACAGAAGAAAATATACTCTGCAAGATCAACAAATCTAGTTCTGTGAAAACCAGAAGAATCTGGGTAAGGGGGGAGAAAAAAAAAGAGAGAGAGTTGGAAAGGCAGAGCACTTTCTCTTGGGGCCAATTTCTTTCCCAAATAAAATGGGGAACATGATATCTTATTCTAAGAGACTCATTAATTAGTAACAAAGGCATAACAAGTTTCAGTTGACTGAAAACTGGCCATAGAAAATTTCAATTTGAAACAAAGTACAGGTTCTATAACTGAGGAAAATAAACTGTTCTAACACGTTATCAGACCTGTGGCTGATTTTTTTCGTCACTTGAACTCTTTCATTAGACGTGATACATTTATGCCCTAGATCCTTGAACTGATTTATTATTTATTATTTTATTTATTATGATCATTATGTGAAAGTCTGAGCTGTATTATGCAGAAGGTCAGACTAATTAATTGTTGAATTGGTTGAAAAAGTTCTGATGGAATTATTTTCAGTCATAAAACACTGTTCAACAGAATCCAAATATCCCATGGAAATTTTATCTATTGTCAACTTTTTCATGGAAATTATTGAAATGCTCATTTTGACTCTATATTTTAACTGTTCCGATAGACAATGAGTTGTATCAATGCACTTTGGACAGAAACAAGGTGGACATTGTGCAATGGCTGCTAGATCTGGCCACATATCAGTTTGGCATCTTACGCTCCATCGGAAATTTTGTATATTGTCAGTGTAAGAGAAAGGGCTATTCTTGAAGCCAGAATATTGCTTCACTGTGAACTGGCAAGAAAAGACTAAAGCTCCCTATGTATTCATCCCCATCACAGTGCAGTACAGAATGGTGCTCTGATTTTATAACATCCTATCTACATGTCTACATCTGAAAGATTCTATATTAAAGAAAAAGCCTTGGACAGCCCCAATACATGCATTGCATTGTTTTTTTCCCACTATACTCTCAGGGCCACAGTAAATGATCCCCGGGTGATGACAGTCTTATTTGTAGTAACACTGGCCACATCAAGCATGGAGGAAGAAGCTGACAATGTTTAGAGCTTCCTTGTTTGGCATCTACAGAGACAGACAGCAAGCAGATGTTTTATGGCTTTAGCAAAAATACATCCTAATATTTAGGAGCGTTGTGTCAACAGCATGTGGTGGAAAGATTAAGGTGTAACAGCACTTGGTTACTTTGCAGTTTTCTATATAGATTAAAAGTCCTGTTAGTATAAACTGCAAAACTAAGCTATTTTAAGGAATGGATATGCATTTCTGCAGTGACCTTCCACAGATATACAACTCACAAATCTATAACAGATAAGAATAAGTCATGAGAATAGGACCTCTCCTTGTATTCCTGGGAGAAATCCGTAACAACTGCACTGCATTTTGTTTTACTAAGAATCAAAGAGAAACCTTTGCTCAAAGCTCAAACCGAAAAAGAGTGAAAACTTCACACATGATAGAGGCTTCCGCACTGGCCTGTTCCTGAAGGACATTACCCTTAAATAATGTGAGATAAGCCACTCATATGACCTTTGACCCCAATGTGGCCAGGATTTTCATACGTACTGTGTTTATAGTTCACTTAGACGAAAATAAATAAATAAATAAATAAAATTCTAAGTCTCACATTTTTTTCCTAGGGAATATTTTCCCTTTTGACTTTGAAACCAATTACAGAGATATTTAGACATTTTTAGTGGTTGTCAGACCACTCTGTTCTCTTTCTTCTCCCCGCATCAAACAATTTCTAAGAACCAAGTACGATAAAGAGGCAATTTTGCTGAATGTTTGGTAAAGGTATTTTATCAAATCTTTAAAGAGGCACTATCAAGATGGGCTTAAAATGAACATATTTCTACTAGCTTTCATAAGTTACCACTGCCAAAATAAGAAGTTGTACAAAACAAAAAGAAAGCTGTCTCCATACTAATTAATCAAGCGATCTGTGAGTGTTGAGTGAAATTGTTATATAATACAACTTTATAATAATTTTCAGCAAAATGGCATGGTCATGATGTTTTACTGCAAGTTTGCTGTATGATTTTTCTACATATTTGAAAATTTTGCTGCTCTAGATAGATGAAGCAGTCAAGGGAACTAAAATGTGCACAGTAAAAATAAATCACTATTTGCTATAAGCAACATTATGTATGTATTCACACACATATATATGCATGTGTTTATATAATTTCAACCTTCAGTTTGGAGGACAGTCAGACATTCTGGGAACAGAATGAAGTTGTGAAGAAATAAATGTTATTGTTAACATGGATAAATATTGGTATTATCCATTTGGTATAATCCTTTGGAGTTCTTGTTTAGAAGACATTTACACTAAAAAAAAAAAAAAAAAAAAAAAAAAGGCAGCCCTCCCCATACAACACACTACTACTCCATTTTCTTATCCAGTAACCATATCTCTCTGTCCAGCCTAGCAACCTTGGTGAGGCCAGGAATCTATTTTCAACCAGACTAACGAAGTGTTAAGTTTGAAGTCAGTGGCACACCTCAGTGCGACTGTGCTGTGCGCAGCTCATTTGCCAAAAGCCCTCCGATAACATGGGAGAGGGTGGAAGGCCAGTACAGAAGTTAAAATACAACTTCGAGGTAAAGCTGCTGTCATTTTGAAGGGTGATGAAGTAGAACATGTAGAAAGCACTTTTGTAGCTCTCTGGGGAGGAAGGAAGGTTTGAGTTGGACAATCTCCCTTAGAAGGTACGTAGTTTCTTCACTAATCCATTCCAGACAGCGGAAGTTTCAGATTTTTTTTTTTATTTTTGCTTCCAGAGGCCTCAGTTTAGACTGTTGGGAACAGGAAATATACCAGATCTTAGAGATGGACTTCTTTCACATTAAAAATAATCTTTTAAAAAAATCTAGACTTATTAAAAATACAGATAAAATAATTTACTTTGTTGAGCTATTCAATATATAAAGACAAGTAATATCACACAAGGAAAAAGTCTTTGGCCATAGAGATGTGTTTTTCTTGTATTATGTATCTACGGGAAGACAAACAGGTAGAGGATTTAAAGGCTTACTTTTGAGTGCAAAACTGGTATTTTCTCATTGACACAGCTGCTTTGTAGTTGCTTTTACAAGAGTGAAACTTCCTCTGTATTGTCAAGTGCTGACTACTCAAGTTTGAGTAGGTGGTCTGAATGGTTTAAGGAGATGTCCTCATATTTCTTAAGGCCAGTAAAGTTCTTGGTCTTTTGTCTCCCCATCACTTATCCTCAGTAAGCCTACTTTTTATGCCAGTGACAAGACTAGTCATTGAAATCAGAGAGGTGAAGTGAAAAAACTGGATTTATTACTGATATGTGCAAAACTTGCATGTAAAACTCCCTGCAGATGTGCTTTTTATCCCCCTTCACTTTTCACACAGTCAAGCAGAAATTCAAGAGTTGTTCCTGATTCATCTCCTTTTGTATGATGTAACGGTTTTGTACTGACTATATTAGCCCAGTTTGATTTTCTGCAAACTCAAGTTGGATTATAAATTTAAATTTTACTTCCACTATTTACTGTTGGAAGATGCAGAATTCCATTACATTTATCCTCATTTGTTTGATGGAAAAAAAAAGAAAAAGTTGCTTTCACACTTGCATACTGAAACAAGCGGCACACAATAAGTTAAATGCAGCTGTTCTACTCTGATAAAGGCTCAGAAAGACATCCAAGCAGGGAATCTTTCAATAATATATTGAAATAGTTTTTAAAAAGCTCTTGTGGGAGGAAAAAAATGCCAATAGAGGAAACCACCATTTATAATATAGTGGGTGGGAACCCACAAGACTTAATTATTTATGGCATGAGTGCACTCAGTAGAAACAAGATTCTGGGGCAAATGTGACTCTACTTATATGCTATGGAATATCTTTCACTTCGGTGGGATAAAAAGAGAAAAATTTGGCCATTCTTCCCAGCAGAGGCAGGAAGTAAAGAGTTTTAGGCCAAGAATAGATATATTTCTAGTCTAAAGAGCATGCATTTGTCCCCTGTTGATATGCAGTGTTCATTTTCTTTAAGGATAATGTACAAGTTACTGTACTACATCAAAAATGACCTATTATTACTATTATATTTTGCATTTCTTTCATCCAGAAACTTGTTCTCTGAAAGTGATTAAGATCATGATTATCATCTTACATAGTGGAAATTGAAGCATAGAGAAACAAATGATCTGCCCATAGTACACCATCTCTTGATTATTTTTTGTATTATAATAGTAATATTGGTTTCCACTGTGGTAGACAACTACTGCAAAAGAAAAGCCCTTTTCAAGAAAAAGTTTACAGTCCATGTAGGCAACATAGATAGAAGGAGTTTTCCCTGTTTTATCAGAGAGAAAGCGATATACAGAGTGATGAAGATCTTTCAGCTGAACATGGCCTAATGGGTAGTCCATAAGTGCTGTTTAAAGTTAAGCAAGCTAAAAACATTGACATATTCAGAATCCTAGTATCTCCTGAGATCACAAAGACTTGCCCTGTATTGAGCTTGACACATGCATAATAGATTTCAGGATCAGGACCTAAAAGGCCAGGATTATGCAGTTATTTGTCAGAATTAGATAATGTTACAGGAGCTGATGATTCATATTTTAGCATAATCATAACATCACCCTCTCTCTAGCTTTCTGACTCCCAAGGATTTGAACCTGGAAAGTGTATGCCAGGTTTTTGCTTCACTACAAAGTGAAACTCCTTGTAGTTTTTCTGTTTATCTACATATAGCTATGTTTCTGAGAGAAACAATATGGTATAAAATGATGCTTTTAAACATACTCCTTTTTTCCTAAAGACCAACCCAGACCATTTTGTCATGTCACAGACCATTTCATCACAATGTCAGTCAAGTCAAAGGTCAGTTTAAGTCAAATTTATTTACTGACATGCAGGCTTTACACCCTGACACATTGCTAAGATAAATAAATAAATAAGGATTATTAAGTACACAAGACATCACATAAATGACTCAGTTTCTTGAACACTGTCAATAAATTTTTGTGGGTAATCAGATTGTAACAGATAGAAATGCAAGTATTTACTTATATTGGAAGAAAAATTCATGTTTGGGTTAATCCCAAACTGAAATAGGTATGTAAAACATGCAGAAATAAACTGCCTGCTGGGCATGCCTACTCTGTCCAACAGCTACAGGGATAGCCTACGCATGCAGTTTAGATGAATTGCTTAACTTCCAGATAACTGAAGTCAGTGTTAATCCCACAGTAATCTAACCATATTTCCAATTGATCAAGGGAAATCTGTGGAGATCAAGAGTTTTCAGTGTGATCCAACTTCTTCAGAATAACATTTGGTGAAATTACTGGTTGCAAACAGTTGTTTGTTAGTTGTCATTAAATTGCAAAGCTAGTCAAATAACTTACCATTAGGGCTAGTGATTATGAGAACTGACAATTTATTTAATCTAACAACCGTTTCCTTGGAATGACATTTTCTGTTCTCTATCATTATATAGTTTTTTGACCTTCTTTCTCCAGTAGTTTCTTGCCTATTGTCTTGTTAGTCCTTTTATATATAATGTAGGCCAAAATTTTCCTGACTCAATTGCTGTTTCTTGTGCAGCAGCAGGACAATGGTACACTTTTCAACAACCCATCTGATCTCAGTTTAAGGAGAAGACTGAGCTTTAAATAGAACACTTCAGTAACTACCTCACTTTTAATATTGTATGTCCTATTTCAACGTCAAGTATAGGAAATGCAGGAACTGGAAACCTTACTTCTAGTCAGACATCTCAAAAGTGCTCTTTCCAGGAGAAAGGAGACAAAGTGAAGCTCGGTGGGGGGAAGGTGGTCTCTGCCTTCCCTCTTAAATTGGGCCTTTAGGTAGGCAGCAATATGAGATTTAGGGCTCTAGAAGGGCAACCAAGAAGAAAGAAGACTTTATCCCACTCTCTGAGGTACTGGTTTCCCAGGTCCAGGAGGTGTTTTCAGGTACTGAGCATCACAGAAACACCTCTGTTGCAGACAGGCTCTCAAACCCACACACAAGACAGGCTCAGACACTCGGTTCACTGTGACTTGTTTGGCTGGCTGAGGTGTCCTGTCACTCAGTGCACTGGCTGCTGTGAGCCCTGGTTTAGGAGCTGAACTCTGCCCCAGCCCATGCGTGTGGTAGCCTCATGAACACTGATCCCAAGGTGTCCATAGGATCACCAAGGTGATGTAGCACAGAACAGGACAGCATTGAAACTTCTTAACTCTCACTTTGTTGCTTGATAAGTTGTTTACCACTAAAAAAGGTTTTTTATTCTTCAACTTCAACATCATAACCAAATGCATATTATTCTCTTATTCTTTAAACGGAGCACAGTTCCAGGTATGCGATACAGAATGAAATGTTATACTACATCCAGGAAGAGAATTGTATTCTTTTACATATTAGATCTTCATATCCGTTAACATTAGAAAGATGAACTTCAAAAGATTTTCTGATTTTTATACATTTTAAGTTAGCTGATAATCTTACAATTTATTATTAATATTTGCCTGTTTGAAAATGCTCATATGAGTTATCTTAATGCTTTTCAATAGCAGGAGCTGGGGAAATATGACTAAGCTGTCATGAAGCAGACAGACATGTGACCTTACATTGCAAATGAGAAGTGGCAAAAAGATCAACTTGCATTTATTGTATCGTAGCTGACACAGTGCAAGTTCACACCCAAACTCTTTTAGCAGGTAGGTAGATATTACCTAGACTTTCTACTTATTATATTAGCTTTCTCCATTTTGTTAGTAGATCAAAATAATATATGCAGAAAGCACTTTGAGGTGAACAGAAAAAGAGTTTAAGAGACCACTACCCACTCTTACCTGTTTTTCTCATGAATCTTGAGAATTTCGTGTGTCTGTTGCAGCAACTGTTTTTCTAGCTTGTATGTAGATAGTGAGTTTTCCAGTAGCTGAATTTCAAGTCTGGATGTTTGATTTAGCACCTTAATGACAATTAAAAAAAAAAAAACAACAGTGTTTACAGTATCCTAGTAGTGCTGTTACATAACACAATCATTTCACCCTGATCTAATGATTCATTAAAAAAAAAAAAAAAAAAAAAAAAAAAGCCTTGATTTCTAAATCCTTTTCTAACCTCAGCTGCTCAGCTGTAGCAAATGAACTCAGTCAAGATACACTGGTATGTACCAGCTGATATTCAGGCACTTAATTTGCTTCAGAATAATATTAGGCCACTAGAAGAAGGAAAGGTGATTGCTAAACAAGTTTTATTGCAATGGAAAGAACAAGAGCCTCAAACACGCATTCCTACAGAGCATGCTTAAATCAGAAGAGGGCTGGAGTACTTGCACTGAAGCCAAAGCATTGCATCTGCTGTTTGTAAATAGAGCTCCTACTATAGCTTTCCTCTGAAATCTCTCTTGCAGTGTTGGCAGAAGCCTAGTGCCTGCTGATGTTATCACTACTTGCACTCTCATGCAGATTTTTAAGATGAAGGCTGTAATGCTTTACATTGTTTTATGCAGTTGTCTTTGATCTCAGTGGTGCTCTGTATCAGTAGCACGTGGCCTTGCTATGCACAATGGACCAAAACAAGCCTTTCAGCTACATGAAAGACAACAGATTCTAATAAAAGTAGTTCAAAAGTGAAAGCAGTAATCAAGAATGCAAACAATTATGCTAACTAATGATTATTTATTTTGTTGGTATAGCATCTTGTATGAAGAATGTGTATAAATGGTTTTATATGTACTTCTGCACACAAAAGCTGAGATGCAATCACTTCTTGGACTGGACATGATACTTTGTAACAGAACCTGCCAGGTCCCCTTGGCAATTATCCCGGTTATGACAGGATTATATAGTAACATTTTCTTATATGTGCCTAATGGTACACGAGAAAGCAAAAACCATGGCACTCAAACTCAATCTATGCATGTCTGTCTGTCTTTTTTTTTTTTTTTTTTTTTTTTTTAATTCTTAACACTCATTCAGTGATTTGAGTTGTTCTTTCTTAAGGGTACAGAGGTCAGAAAAGTTGGAACTGATCAGTATGTATCTACTTTGTTGTTGGAGATGGATATGTTTGGAAGGTCTAGGAGGCTTCACCAGAATTTCAGAGAGAACTGGGAGAAACTGATGGAGGGATTGATGCATGGTTTGCATGGGATAAGGAGACAAGAAGGCATCAGTAATTTTCCGGAGGATATAGCTATGAAGCAGCCTACAAAACATCAATAGAGTTTCAGATGGAGAAGAAAACCTAAAGTGAATAAGTGGGGTTTTGGATGAGTAAGGTCTTCCTACTCCTGGTATTCCTACTCCTAACTATAGGTATGAGATCCTGGCCAGCCATTTTCCTCCTTGCATCTCACCGACCTTCATCTCTCTGCTCTGCAACTGGCTTCCTCCATTATTGCCAACAGCAGCTTCTATGCACTTTCTTGAGCCACTTGCAGCACTGTTTTCTGATTGCGAAAAGAGCCAAGAACTACAGAAACTTTCTGCTGAGAGAGGGGAGGTGGGAAATGCTGCCACTGAGCTGTAGGGGCTGCTGGGGTGAGCTGGATGGAAGTCAGAGCAAGGGCTGCAGTAGGGAAGAGCTCCCATTTGAGCATCCTTTAAATTCTTCCACAATTGCTACAAAAGGAGGGAACCATCCATCCCCTTGCACAGTCGCCAGCATTGCCTCTATCTTGAACTGATTCCTCAGGGGGAAAAGTGAGGCAGAGGTAATGCACGTTTTGTCCCTTACCTACTTGTGTCAGGGAACAGTGAATGAGTACATGACACTTTAACCTAAGTAGGTCTTTCGAGGTATAAAGGAAAGTTTCTATACCTCCTTTTTCCTTACTAAGCATCTGATGCTATGGTCTTCACCTCTTATGTCTGCATTTAAATATTCCTTTGATACTGGATTAAAAGATATTCCCCAACATTTTCATAAATCAACACGCCATCTTTTAGAAGTGACCATTTGAGATCACAACTTTTATCAATGAATGGTGGGCTATTTATCAAAATGTAGAAAATCAAAGGTGCAAGGTATATGTGTAAGAGAGTGTAGCAACAGCTTTTGTTGATCATTTCTAGCTAGAGTTAATTAGAGCACCTCTCTTTCATAATTGCTACTGTTCCTTAATGTAAAGGTGATTTACAAATGATTTTGTAAACCTGAATGATATTAGAACAGACAATATGATCTCTCAAGAAGTGCATAGTCTACTAAAACAGACAAAATAAATGAAACACATCAATTCACTTGTTTTAAATGAACAATGAATGCATTTCACCTGGTAAGTAGGTGCATGCTACAAAGATCAAGAGGAAGTCAGCAGTAATAAGGAAAACAAATATATGTTGTAAACTGATAAAAAAAAAGTCAAAAGGCAAAAATGAATACATATCTCTGTGCAATAAGGAGTAGGTCCAGCAAGAAATTTTACTCTTATCTTTACCTTATCTTTTGAATCACAACAATGATTTTCATGCTAGGAATCATATGGAGATGGTTCTTTAAATTCATGCGATGTTATACAGTTCTGTAGTCATAACAAATACATAGTGCTTTACTAAGAAGCTGATGTCTCTCCTGCTCTTTTTGCAGGATAAATGCTGCAGAGGTACACTACTTTTCAAATAGCTGGAAACTTTTTGCAGAAAGTAAACAAACCTTCTTATAATAATAAAGAAGCAAACAATGATGTAGCTCAAAAGCTCTATTTTAGCCTGAAACTCTTTAGCTTGACTCTTGTGTCATTCGCAGTTGGTAGCTGGGCTGCTTATTTGAAATTAAATGCTGGTATCATTTCCTGGTCAGTCCAGCCTGCCTTAAACACACAGAGCTAAATACACCAACCAAATGAAATCAAAAGAAAAACACATAACAGGGGTCAATCATCACTGTTGTTGCTACCAATAAACTGAAAGTGTGTCTGTTTGTTGGAGCCCAGTGTTAAAATGCCCTGTATTAGAAAAGAAAGAGGATGGGGAAGATTTTCTGCAATTAACAGCTTTTAGCAAATCACTCTGGGAACTTACCTGGGTTTCAACATCGGTGAGTTTTCTCGTCTGCTCTGCTGTCTGGCTGAGGAGGCTGGTTCCTATCTCGAGCATGGTGGCCGTGTGGTTCTGCACAGCATTTTGCTGCAGCTGGGCCATCTCCGATTTCATGTTTTCCACAATGTAGTTCTCAAGCTGTGAAAGAAAAAAGGTTGTAACTTTAGCATTTAGAGTAAAGCTAAGGCATTCTCATGACGTAGGGAGGCATAGCTGGGAATCTTGCCAGAAGAGGAAATTTCAGCTCTTCCAGGGGATCCCATGTCTCAGCAGACCTTGTGACTGTTGGGGAAGGGACTTGACTATCCAAGCGGCACCTTACAGTCACCAAGTCTCAATGATTTCCCAAGTATCATAGCCAGATGGCATGAGATGGAGTGGGCCCTACCTGCCCTGATGTACGTCAAGGATTCAGTGAACATCTGAAGGTAAGGATGTGTGGGTAGCTCCAAAATGCCCCCCCCCCCCCAAAAAAGAACATAGCTCATCACAGGGAAACTTCAGGTCCTACATGTACATGCTAACTTACATGTGAGTCCTTCCTGGAGGAGATCCTACCATTTCCTACCTTGCCTGGATATTGTTCCTCTCTCACAGCCATTCAGCAGTATGTTTTTTTATTGGGTTAGATCCCCGAAAAGTATTTCACAGACTCAGCAACAAATGCAGCTTAGTCTAGCTGCACTCAAAAATTATAAAGGATGGGGGACATTGTCATGAGAATAACAGAAGGAAATTAATGATCAGAAATGATCAGTATAGAAAGCTGCTTTGCTATCTCGCTTTTATTGCCTTGTTTGTCTTGCATTTACAGTCTGTTGAAAAGAATCTGAATAAGGACCCTCGAAATAAACTTGGTTTCATCATTCATTTTTGTTTTCATCTGTTTTAGTTAACATGGGCTGGGTCATTCCCTTCCAGCTACCTAGATCCTGGCCCTACCACAAGAGGCAGTGAACACAGTACTAGTACAGAACATGATGATGTTGTTTCTTGCCTATATGAGCTTGCTTATTCTGACATTTTGCTTGACGTGCTCTGTAAAGTACTCATACAAAGAAAGGCAGCCCAGAACATGGGCTTCAATACATTTCACTGAAACCAGCTGGAGCCAAGCCAATGTAAACCCAGTGACAATTTGGTCCTCAGTTTCATTTTGTGGCTGATCATATTTTTTTATGGGTAGATGATTCCAGACTTAAGCAACCACTGCTTTACCTAGTAATTCATTTTTAATCAGGTTGGGCCAGCTTCTGCAGTAGTAGCCATGTTTCATTGTGAAAGGTAAGCTGGACAACTGTACAGTAAGAACCAGATGGAGTTGATTTAAAGACTGAAGAAAGGAGCAGGAGTCAAATATATAATGTGTGATTAATAAGAAAGGCTGCTTTCATCTTATCTATAAACATTCCTGTGCAGATGGGTAACTACTATAGATCATCTGATGAGCCACATCAGCTGAGCTCAGAAAAGATTTGTTACAAATTTGTTCTTTTAGATGCACCTCCTACTAGCTTTTAAATATTTTTGCAGAAAAAGAGCATTGTCACAATATTAGATATTTTCTGAATAAGACGGGATGGGGGGAGAGAGGCGAAGTTGTTTTGTTTTGTTTTCCTCGAGTTTGGAAAAATACTGAATACCTATCCTGGCTGAAAATAAAATAAGTGGATGTCCTACAATTTCAGACCACAAAAATGTTTGCCTGAATTGCCAGGTTACCACTCCAGGCTGAATACCTCCAGAGTGGGAAAGAAAGTGGAAAAAGAAAGGTTAATGTTGAATACGCTGAGAAGTATTAAAATGATGGTGATTAACAACTAAGGAAAACTTTGTGTATAGCGAGACCATGTTTGCAGTGGATGTCTCCATTTCACATTTCCAGTGTAAATTTACTGCTTAATTCAAGTTTATTATTGTGAAATAAATGTTATAGATATTAAGCTAGTTCAAGAAAGATTTTGCTGGTCCATCACGTTTCTTCACCATGCTTTTATATTCAGAAGTATTTTGCCTGTATGCCTTTTTCACATCAAATGGTGTATTTTTAGCCACCTTTTGTTCCTTGTTGGCTTTCTAACCAGTACATTTATTTCCACACTATCTCTTGGTGGCAAATAATCCCTATGAGAAAGCTCCAGGAACTGGATTGTTGCTCTTCTCCATATTCTGGTCCGGAGTTTGGCAAGGCTATACAAGGAGTTCAAATTTCTCCCCCAGCATTCACCCGCAGATGAAAGGTAGGGCTTTCTGAAATTGCCTGGTTTACTGCATGTGGGCCATGTAGTGCATGTGTGCTATTTATGTCTGGGCAAACCCATGCAGAAGTATGGTGGCTATACTTATTAGAAATAAGAACAGTCTGAAAAGAGTAATTATAGTAGAGAGCTTTGAGATCTCTGCAAGAAGCTTCTATATTATTATAAACTGTAAAATTTTAAGAATGATAGCTCGGGTCAAAAAAGATCAATCGACTGGCTAAAATCATGATATCAGGAATAATAATTCAAGAAATTGTAACCTTTAGAGTTCACTGAGATTATCTTTTAAGCTCCTCCCACACTCTAGGGACTGAAATTTTTGTTTTACCTACAGTGAAATACAAATTTTCAATAAATTAATTTTACATACAATGAAAACAGTTATTCTAACACATCAATGAAGAGAAACATGGCTAGAGACATAAATATCAAAAGACAAAAAGACATTTATATTTCTGAATAAATAGTTTGCTTTTTTTTTTTTAATCCATATCATAGAAAGGATTACATTTGAAAGATCTAACTGCCTCTGTGGGGAGCTACAGCAGGTTTTGGCTCACAGGAACACAGACAGAGATTAAGGCATATTGGATAACTCGTACTCTCAGTTATCACAGTCTAGCATGCTCCCCCTGATATGCAGTCTTGGGTCACTGCCCTCAGTTACTCACCCCTGAAACAGCCTGCAGTTGAATCTGAGACTGACTCATTACAACAACAGAGCTGATTTTCCTGTTTAAGAATTACTCATTAAATGCTTTTGTAAATATTTGGTGTTCAGTGCACTGCAATGATAGTTTTTGTGAGCACATCTCAGGAGTCTCAGGAGCTATTCACTCCAGCAAGCAAAGGTAGAACAGGGTCTGAACCAATGTACATGTTTTATTATGTTAATTACCCTCCTTCCTTCACTCATTTCTTATAGTTTGCTCAGTAGATTTACTGGCTGCAATCCTGGCCCTGCTAAAATCAATGACAAAATTCCCCCTGACTTCAATAAGCCAAGATTTCACCTATTATTTTTATTGCAGGAAACCAAATTTACTAGGTTCATTATGGCCAAGCACTGAGTTTTATCCAAAGCCTCCCATTATTTGGAGGCTTTGTATTGAGTTTACTGAACCTTAGACTGAGCTTTCTTTATAATTAGATAGGAGGAATAGCATTTATTTAGCAGGTGATAAGAGCATCCTTGCCTGGTGGCTTCACAGAAAATAAATGACTCACAGAAACCCATTCACAGAAGTAAATTTAAGAACACTTAGGGTTTGAAGTCTTTTTAAGGACCACTTTATCCTATAAGTAACTCAGATTCAATTTGTCCAGAGATTCTCCATTAAGCAGTAATAAATATATAATGAATGAAGAAATACTGTCTTTTCATGTGAATTTACTTTGCTCATTTGGATTTTCAAATACTTATGTTACTGTTTCTTTTTACTTAAGTTACTTTGTATTGCAAAAATGAAGCAGGATTCTTTTCTACAGTCTTCACCCCCCACCCTTCCAACTATATGGCTTTCTACAGTGCACTGGTGTCCCTGTTACGAATTCAGCTGCATCTGCTTTCAGTAAGAATCATTACATTGCACAGGAGTTTTCAGTAATACAGGATTACCAGTGGGATACATAATAACATTATAAAATTCTCAGAAATAAAACTGTCAGAAGGTGCAGTGTTATTAATGAACATTCCAGAGGATTATGCATTAAAACTATCTAACTTTTTCTGGACAATGTTTATTGAATAATCTTCACAGAAACCACCCAAACACTAATGGAACTATTAAAATGGAAAGTGCAACTTAGGGGCTGAAAGTAAATGCTAATAGTTTGTGACAGATGGCTTGTAAATAAAACAAAAGCTTTTTCTTTTACTTTGATCAAGTACTGTTGGTCCTATGTAATTATATTGTAAGGACTGCTATGATATCCAGATGACATGAGGCTCTCAAACAGCGCCTTAGCACAAGAATGCAAGTTCAAGTAACAGCAGATTGTTCTCTCCCTCCTACCATGAACTGTACATTACACAGCATTGGGAGTAACAGGAGTCCAATACACCGATCATGTCTGTAACTGCTGCTTTTTCTTGTCTCACTTTGCATACCTCAAAATGTGCTGGTAATACTGTACAATGACAACAAAAGGAAATTAGTTTCTTTTTTCTCAATTCCTCTGTCTGAAGGAGGGCCATACCTCCCCACTCCGAGAAAGCACCTTGGGAGTCAGATTTAAAGGCAACATCTTAAACATTAAATGCAATATAATATTATAGACATTTTATTTTATAAATATACAAACAACCTTAGGGGTAATAAGGTGGGAGAAGTTGAAAAGTATAGAATAACATAGAATTTCTTTGACTTTTACAGAGGTAGAAGGGGTTAGGCAAGAGTTTTTCATTGAGAAATATAATCTTATTTGTATATAGAAATGGCCTGTGTTATATTTATTTAAAAAAATAGATTTCCCCACAAAACATTTGCCCACAAGAAAAGTTTCAGAAAGCAGTAGATTTACAAGGATGTAGCCTTCTTATACTTGTAGATACAAGCTGTAGGGACCAGCCTGAATACAAAATTCATCCGTCCACTCCTTCTGCCAGTCTGTGCTCATTCATGAAATCAGGGAAGACGAACATAGGTGAGACATAAAGGCAAGGATTAACCTCCAGGCATTAACACATTAATCTGCATCTGGTTTGGAGCAACCTCGCCTGGCTTTAAGCATGCTATAGAAAGTGCACATTAGCCTGAAAAATGTCTGCAGATACTCCACCAAAACGACAGTAAAGATGACTAGTTTTCCATATCCAACCTCGCTGGACTTAGCTGGGGGCGGGGGGGGGGGGGGGGGGGGGGGATATTGTACTAAATGAAAGAAGTGATCTGTCAGAGGGAGAACCTTCCTCAGACCCTAGTACAGCTCTCGGGTAACTGTGCCATCAGTGAAGGTAACAGAGGATACACACTGATAATTCCAGTGAATTTATCAGATTTACTTTTGCTGAACCAAAGCGAAATCTTTAATCACCTGGTATACAAAATGGACTCATGGAAAGGCCTGTTGGCCTTTCGCATGTAGCATGCAAAGCCTTTACAAAGAAAAACTGCTTAAGAAATTTACATAAATATTTGCGGTTCTCAATTGTAAAAAGAACCAGAAAAGTAAGCTAGCAACCCTAAATGTAGTCAGACAAACTGTTTTGAGGACAACTGCTTATAGAAACTCTGTTTAGGGGTTGTTGTTGGTTGTTTTCTTGTTTTCTTTTCTTTTTTCTTTTTCTGTAATATAACATACCCAGACTTCAAGCCCCAAGGCAACAAAATAAACCTGTTCACTTCTGAGTTTCCCCTTAATGGTAGTAGATTATTTGCACAGCACTTATGCAATTCATTACTCTGTACTTGTGTTTCTGCATTTTCATAGATTCCTGTAATACTGTGACTCGTAGATATGATTTCTTTCTTAGGTAACTTTTAGATCTTAACTCTAAATCAAAATAATGTGGTTTTCCAAATTCTATTCATGACAGAGAAACAAGCAATGACTTACAGAGTGTGTACATCCTTCTAAACCACCTCCTGCTGAAATGAATTTAGGCATTTCTGAACTCAAACACTCATAACATTTTTTTTTCCAAACTAAATGTTCCAAACACCTCATAGATCCTTTGCCTTAGTTAAGACTGAATCCCTGGCATTTCATAGGCTTAATCTTTTGCTATATAAGAGAATTAATAGAGAGTTATATTTAAATTATGCTCAGGCAAAATTACATTTAACTTCCGGCCTGTACAAGATTTACATAAATAAACTGTGACAATATCCTCATATGTATAAAGGATTGCACATGCAATCAACCACTACTTGTTTCTTTTAGGAAGTGATCAATGAAGCAAACACAGCTGCATTCTCAGCATACAATGGTCAAACACTGATTCAGTCTCTGGAGGACTGCTATACTGAGATTTTTAATGCGGGTGGCTTGCAATATACTACTGACACATCTTCATGGTGGTTGAACTTGGTTTTAAAGCCAGTTAAATAAAATTTTGTTATGAATGTAGAAGAATCTTCTAGCTAGTAGAAAAACAGATTTTCCTCTTCAGATAAAACAAAAAAGTGACCAGGCAGAAAAAAGCAAGCCAACAGTAGAGAATATGAACAGATGTAAAAAATTATTCCAAAATACATGAAGTAAGCTTCCTGCTGTATCCAGCATCAGCAAGGCGTCTGCAGGAATATTGCCTCCAGTTCTGGATGATGCATTTCAAGAAATAAGTACATTGTTTGGAGAGGGTATACAAAAGACAAAGAATGATCATAACTCTAGAAAATTGAAATAATTAGGAATGTTTAGCTTAATAAGAAGGCTAACTGGAAAATAACTGACTGAAAAGATAAAACTGCAAAGCAAAAGAGAATAATCCATTCCCATATCCATGAAGTTGCCATAAGAGAAATTTAACATAGATATTAGGGAAAAGGTTTTCTAACAGTATAGTAAAAAAATACCAATACCAATTCTGTGAGAAAACTGTGAAAACTCCATCACTGGGGGTCTTAAAAGAGGTAGTTTTAGTTTAGGTAAATAGCAGACAGATTAGATGGATTTTATGGTTCTTTCTAGTTCTACTTTTTCATTCTTCTCAGTTTTTTATTACTTTACATCAGACCTAAGCTCAGAGATTCAAAATTTGGAATCAAAATCTCTATAACAAAATCTCCATTGGCTTGAGAAGAGTTTTGGAAAACTCTGCTCCCAGTAAAATTTTCAGAAGGAACTCAATAAAAAAGACAAATTTCATGAATTAAAAACACAGCAAATTTAAAATGAAATAAATAATATAATAAAATATAAAAGATAAATAAGAGAGGCAGCCCTGTACTGACCACAACAGCAATATGAAGAAAGTTACTGAGGTTGTTTCTGAATGCATGTGTGTTCCTCAATAGTGATGTGGTCTACAGACCCATCTGAAGAAGTGTTGTATGAACCAGCTCAGGAATCATAAAATGGCAGTGCTTCATTGTACTCAAGCTATCACTGTTATATTGCTTTGGAAACATTTCTGTAAATCAGAAAATCAATCTGTCTCTGTAAATCGATCAATCTGAGGATACACCAGCTTGTGTCAGTGATGCCTTGACATCTCAGTTACGTTATGCTATGTTATGTTATGCAGTAAAGTACCTAAAAAAAAAAAAAAAGTAATAATAAATTATAGGTATAATAGATTATAGTAGTGCAAGAATACTTTATACTGTATGGCATCCCACTGAAATTTGGGAAATTGGAAACAAAAGCATTTTCATTATGCACTGTATTTTAATATGAATGGAAATAGTCCTTGCTACACCAGTCAAGACAGGTTATAGGGAACACAGAGTTCTTTGTTTCAAGACATGAGAAGATCTCCCCAGTTAGGTTCACCCCATAGTATAATATTCTACACATGGATAATTTATGGGAGTGGGAAGGTTGAGTTTCACTTCCTCACAAAGCATCTGGCATATCAAAGAGAGTGTATTGACTTAGGCCGAGTATTGATTGTACTGGCCTGATAATTCAGCCTAAGATTTCTTTCCAGTTTGTGTTCAAAGTTTTATCATTCTAAAAGCCTGCTTTCTTTTAGACTAAAACTTCTAAATCAGTATAAATGAAAGTTTCTATTATGAAATAATTTGTCATTTCAAAATTTGATTAATTTCAGTTATTACAAAAGCACACAAAATATTTTAAGGGTCAATTTCTGTTACTTTTATTGGAATATTATATCTCTTATTTTCTAACCTTAAGGCTTAATAAAATCAATACGCAGCATAATTGAGAATCATATCAAATGTGATTAAGTGGTCCCATAAAGAAGCTACTTATTAGAAGTAAATCAGAATAATCTGTTCTTATTTTCTACTGATTATGAATATTTCTAGTTCAAAGAATTATCCAGTTTAATGTTAGCCTCTACGATTTTTATTACAGCATCAGCTACATTTTTCTTTCTTGATCTAACTTTCCAAACTACTTAATTCTATCAACTAAATTTATCTATGATTATACAGTTGACTGCAAACATGACCCATCTTCAACATACGCTGAAGGGGAAGGCATAACTCCTAGAAAAGGCATCGTCTACCATCCTGCTCAAATAGATGAACATTTAAGGAGATTTAAAAATGTGTATTTTCTATTAAACTACAGAACCAATTAATTTTCTTTGGCAAAGATACTTTGGCAAAGGGTACTTTTCCAAATGATAAGACTGAAACAGCTTCTGTGTAGAAGAATGTTTAGATACCTTGTGGCTCATTCCTGAAGATGGATATATGGCTTATGATCAGAATTTATTTCACTGAAATATCTGCTTGCTACATTACAAAAGGCTCTTAACAATGTAGTCTTAAACTGCATAAATAGTTCTAGTTGCTATATTGCAGTGCCAGCTTTTATCTAAACTTTTAGTGAACCTAGGAAGCTGTAGCATAGTTTGGAATCAATATATAACTTCTCATTTCTGTTATAGAAGGTAGTATAGTGTTTTAATGTTGTACTACTTAATTTATTTTTTACTCTGCTTGATTTTGTGGACTCATCCTATGAAATTGAGTGCACTGTTGACATTCCATGTATGAAAACACTTTTCCAAGAATGATCATAAGATTAAGACTCTACTACATTACGTTCTAGTGTTTGCACAAGTGTCTTGTTTCTTTAATGCCTGATACCAATATCACAGAAGTTGAATCTCTCTAGTCACTGCTGTGAGCTCTGCCTTCAGCTTTAAGATTCTCTGTCTTAAATCCTCTCTGATAAAGAAATTGTGATTGTGCTGTCATTTGTCTGTCTTTCCTGTGTAGGTTGTAACTTCTCGGAGGTTACCCTTCTTTCTACCTTCCTTCAGTGCCTGACCCTAAGTCTCAAACTCAGCTGAAGCCCCTAGACATTATTCTATGATGAGGACTGCCAATAACCTAGAGTCTTAACTTGAGATCTTTACAGAGTTAGAAATAATAAATGGGAAGTTTAGATGCTCTAACGCCACCCTGAAAGTACTACAATTTCAGTACACATGGGATTATGTAAATTCAAGGAGATTCTTGGGCCAGCAAATGCCTTCCCCGCTGTCCCAGGCAACTACATATATTTACTTTTAACCCAGACAGATCCACAAAATAACCACTCCCTGCATCCCACAGGTCTTAAAACACTCAGCAGAACTCATGATCTGTATACTATGTATTCACGGCCTGCATGTGTGTGTGTTTCTGTCATAAATAACCTAATAGTGAGGTTAAAAATTAGTGATCACATATCATTTGCTAAGGGACAGGGAAAAATTCAATCTTCCTAAAGTTTCAGTGGTTCCAGAAACATAACACTTATTCATATTGTTTAGTCCCTGGCTGTGAAGACCAGGATGTTTCACAAGCACCTGGTGAGGACTGAACCACAGTAGGGCTTTGCTTTGTCCAAAAACAGATGAAGACCAGAGGAAGTGATCTCTGTGGCTGTCATTAGTGTTTGAGCAGCTCCCTTTCTCTAAAACAGAGAGGAAACCAGGAAGCAGAATATAACTGCAGTCACAGAGTGGTTCCTGGTCTGCTCCAGGGCAGAGCACACCACCACCGGCTTGTGGCTCTCAGGAAAGCCTTAGACAAGCCAGGGCAGCTGAGTAGCCAAGATATAGGTAAGCAAATGAGATCCCTCCCCTCAGCAAGTATTATTTAGTTAATATTGTTTAAAATAGTGCTAGCTACTCTACACAGAAGGATATTCTTTTAATCAAGAGCCCTGTTCTTTTATCCCCCTTTCCTGTGCCTAATGATGACAGACACTAATTTACGTTGCTTTTTCTGTCTCATTCAAAACTTGGTTTCAATATCATGAGTGTAGTTTATATTGAAGAAAGGCTTCTTGTCTATTTAATAGCCTAATATAGCAAAGGGCAAAGCCTATATGTATTGTAAAGTCCCTTCCTCCAGGAAGGTACCCCAGGAGGTAAAGACCTGAAATCTGCTGAACTACTTCAGTCTATCAGCAATTAAAATGTAGACAAAGGTTTATGTATTCTCACACAGAGTATTTATGTGCATAGATTTACATGAGTGTATACATAATAACTCCCTTAAATTATGGTTTATAAATGTGGGTAGACAGCAATATTCATTTGTGTCCTATAAAGTTTGGTTATATTTATGATTTTTAACTTTTATTATAATAATCTGGGCACAAGCAGTTTAATGATAGATGTCCTGGATACCTGACAATGTTTACCTTAGTTTTACTACAGGTGTTAAGAATGATATTGATACCTCTCTGCTGGAATCACTTAATAATTTTAAGGCACAAATAAATGAAATTTCCAGAAATATCTGTAGCAGTAAACTAAGAATTTCAGTTTCCCACAGCACTGTAAAAAAGTTAACTACTAGTACAAACTGTAACACCTTTTCTTTCCAGTCTTGAAATTCTATATATACCCATTAATCTCTAACTGCCTCCAGGCATACCTATAATTTTTAGCATTTTAATGAACGTATAACTCTGCAAGGTAGGGAGATGGTCCTGCCAAAATATGGGCAGCCCCAGAAGGCATTTCTTCCTGTGCTGATGGAACTGATTGCTTGAATACATTGCAAACAGTGAGTTAAGATAATTGAATAAAATTGTTACCAAATATTCCTTTCCAATAACTATTAGAAGGAGAAACTTGCAAAAACCTCAGATCAAAACTCAGCAATGTTTTCAATACATATGCATATATATATACACATACGCACATATATATAAGTATATATAAAATAAAGATGAGTGAACTTCACTAAAAAGATTATAAAATCCCTGTTTTACAAGCTGTGAAGAAAAGCTCTGAAGTTTACTAAACCATACAATGAAATATCAGATACTCAAATTATCTTGCAGAAAAGACTGAAACTTGATAAGGTAGAAGTGCCTGGGTTTCCTTGAAATGACGTAGTTCGAGAGATAAATCCTTTCATGGCTTTAATAATTGTATAGAAAAATAAGCAGTTTTCTATAGAAAATATGAGAGCAGCCAAAGCATGTATAGACAGTTCTGGTCACTAGTTTCATTAAATTCCTCTGGGGATTTTGAAGGGGAGCAGTCACAGGCTTCCTTTAAGTAAGTGTGTGTTAATACAATCTCCTTCTTCCCCAAATGCTGCAGTAAGATCCTGGTTACAATGATGGGGATCAATTCCTTGCCCCAAGTTTGCTTCATGAATGTTGCAGTCCCTGAGTTAGAAATATAAAACTACAGATTTCCCAGGAGATCTCAAGTACTGGGAATAAGTATTTTCATTTCTTTTAATTACTGTAGGTATAATCATACGAGAGTTGCAATGGTTAGGACCAGAATCAGGTTGTTTTGTACTTAGTACTGAGCAGAAACTCAAGAGTAGCTAGAAGAAAATTGGATTGACAGTCTTTTTTTTTTTTTTACCTAATTCCGTAGCATAAAAAAACATGGTACAAACATTTTTGAATTTAGGGAAATTCTGCAAACTTAAATCATTTGGCGATATCCCTAAGCAGAAGTCGCTGTAAACGGGAGCCAAGTGAAAGAGGAGGGTGGAAGGGTCTCCTGCCTCTGCCTGGCTTTAGGAGCAACATTTTTCCCCTTTTTTCCAGGACCTGACAAGAATATCCCCTCCTACTTCAGCTTATCATAACCACAGCTCTTCCTGGAAGGCAATGTTGTTCAGCAGCATTCCTCCCTAAGTCATGAAATCATGAGCTAAAGTGGGAAGCTTTCAGCCTTCAGCTTCACATCTGCCAAATCATCGTCGGCAGTTTCTCTTTCTCTGGCTGATGCGCCGTTCCTGTTGCTGTTAAGAAAGGCTAGATAACCAACAGGTTATGTATGTGTGTATGCAGACATACACAGAACAACAGACATAACAGACATAGCAAGAGAATCATATTAGAAATGGATAGCTAGACAAATGGACAGCTTGTATGGAGCAATTTGATAACGTGTCTGTTTTTTCAAGGCAAAATAGAAACCACCAGACATTTATTCTGCGATTTTATGCTGAATAATCAAATTAGAAACAAATAGACCCAAATGAATTAAGACTGATACATGGTCAATACATATTCAAAGAATTATATTAAAAGTGAAGTGCAATGGTTTTTAAAATTAAAATCTTCCCAGTGATCTGGGATTAGTTAACTAAGTTCCCAGGCATCCTGGCATGAGGAGTTTCTCTAGCATTCCCAGTCAAGCAGAGGGGCCAGCTGTCAGACACGCTCCCTCTGTGATTAAGTTGCTACTTTTGTTTGTAAATTTGCACACAACGTTCATGTGTTCAAAGTGATAATGATTACAGTCCTTTCCTATTTGTAATCCAGGAGCACATACAGCCCTTACCATGACTGAACTTCACAGTTCACAAATATAAAGTGACAGTCCTTTTGACATGATTAATGAAGTGAAAACTCGGAGGAATGAGTCGAAGATGATACAAGCCAGTTATTTCAAGTCAGTCATTCACGTAGATCCTGTATGAATTTTTAGCATTTATCATTGGTTTTGCTTTCTCGATCTTCCTCATACAATATGTTAAATTTTGCAATAGAACCCAAGTAGGACATGTATAATATAAGACTAATGTTTTCTTGCCAAGTAAAACCTCATTCAGAAGGGTGGTTTTGTAATAACTCAGAAGCATTTACAGTGTAATCAAAAATACTTTGAATAAACCAACATGTCAGAATAACAGGACCATTAAATAAAAGGAAAACATCTCAGGCCTTTAAAACATGCTGTAAATCTTCAGAATCAGAGATGGTCAGGGCTAAAAGTCAAATACCCAAATTCCTAAATTCCTAAACTTTCAAGTAGTCAGATTCAGGATTTTAGTTCAATCTCATTTTCATAACTATATCCATTCTGTACTGCTCTCTCTCAGGGGTAAGTAACAATATCTGTTGTATTGACTTTGTTGTAGTTGCAGTACCTAAATGAAAACATTCAGGTCACTAGTTTAACCACATATGTAGAACATGTAGGAATTAGGATTACTCTTCTCAGACTACAGCTGTTTGATCTAAAGAAGAATTGACATCATACCTGTCACACCTTGCACCATTAATAACAGAGAGCCAAGTGCTCATGAACCCTTAGGAAAGTTTGGCAGCCGTTTCAGTGAGAGAAGTGGGTCAAAAGCACAGTAAGAGTTACACGTACTGCCTGTTAGCTGGCAATAACATTCATGCCCTCTAGCCAGACACTATAGCATGGTAATTTTTTCAGTACTGAAAACAGATGAAAAATCTTGTCAGGCACTAAAAGAATGTCGTGACTGTGGCTGCAGTCATATTCACATCTGCTCCTCCCAGAGGGGTCCCAGCAAAATACACAATGGCTAGTGCAAAGCTTACCAGCACCTGACCCCCACCTGGAAATCTATGTGCCCAGATCACGGAAAACCTGACTATAAGCCACGCAAAGGTCAGGAATAGATGTTCCAGGATAGGTGTTCCCTTCTGCAAAGCACAGGTTTTCCATTGCTGGTGTTGATGCTGATGGAAACAGCATTAACTCCATGCCATGCCTGAGGGCCTGATCGCATGGGAGACCAGGACAGCAGAGCCAACAGAGCTGGACAGGAGACCTGTGGGGCCAGAAATCCTGTGATTCCCTGCTGCAGCCCTCTCTCATCTGGATTCAATTCTTTTCATTCAGGTAAAGCTGTGGTTTCACTTCCATGAGGTGAAACTCTGTGGGGTTAGGACACATATGGATTTATCCGGGGGAAAAAGCATATGATCCTCTACTGGGATGAAACAGGAAGGTCAGATAAAGTCTGGAATCCTGACATATTAAAGTCAACAGACATTTTACTGTTAACCTCAATTTGGCCAAGATTTCACCCTTGAGACTTCACTTTTCTTTTTAACTTTCAGTTCCAGAACAGGTCAAAATATCTTCCCAAAGCCAACAGGAATGCTATTATTTTAATATTAATTAGCTGCCTGCAAATCCAGTCTGCTCTGAAACCATACAATGGGGTTTGTCATCTTATTGTAAATCTATTAATATGTTATCCAGGATTATTTTCTTCTGAAAAGCATGTTGTTAACGTTAGTGCAAATGTGCACGCAGGGATTTTTAACCATTATTACATTTGGACTGAAGTGCTAGCTTCTAGACACGAGAAAAAAGCTAAAACATAAGTGCTTCTTTTCCACTTGAAATGAATTACCATGCTGCCACAGATTCTCAGCAGTAAAAGGGAAAGGGAGAAGTAAAAATCTGGAGAAGGTATAGAATGTTTAATGCATTTCTGTGCGACAATAGTGGAAGCAGCCAGACTTTTCTGTTTGTCGGCGCAATGGCAAAGCAACAGGAAGGCATAACTTTGCCCATTTCTTAGCAAGCAGACTGCAAAGCCCATCACAAAGGCATTTTTCTTTAAAAGGAAGAATACAGGCAGGATTGCATAAAATGAGCAAAAGCTGCAGAGTTCCAGTTGTGAGCTGAACTTCCTGAATGGTCAGGGTGGTTGGGGCTTGTTTGAAGCTTATCTTTGTCCTCTCTGCAGTTGTGGTAACAGCTCTGTCCTCCAGCTGAGCAGCAGCAGCGAGAGCCCTGCTTTACCCCGCGCCAAACTGAGGGCCACTGTAGCCAGAACCACGGTCCACTGCCGTTGCGTAAGAGGAGGTCATGGCGCGAAAATGTTTTTTTCATTATAATCCACAAGCCTGAGGCATGTGTGAATAGAGGAAGAAGTTCAGCTGCAAAACTGCAAGAGCTTGGCTGGTCGGAACTGGAACGTTTCCTACTTGCCAAAGAAAACTAGATAACAAATCTCAAAATGCATCACAAAACTGTGCTCGAATGTAATGCTCCCTCCCCAAACCAACTGCTGAGTACTTACAGAGAGTAATTGTCCCTCATCCCGTCCACGCGGGTCGCACTGCCCTGTCAACATCTGTGCTAGCCTGTGTTACCGCCAGGTTCCCTCTGATCCAGGACAGCCAGCACAGCTTGGCAAATACACGTAGAGGAACCAGCCTGCTTTCACCAGCAAAAGCAGAATTTTGCAAGAAGTAGAAAGAAACCCCTCCAGCTATTGTACCAAAATTCCCTGCAGATTTGTTTAGGCTTCACAGGAGTGTGAGAGAAAAATAGACTAGCTTTTTTCCTTTGGCACTGGTTCCAGAAACTGAGTTCAGATTAGGGATTCACCCAGCCCCGCTTAAACGTAATGCATGCATAATCCTGGTTCTGCTTTCATTAGGTGGAAGGGATGTAGACTCTGATCCCCGGTGGTTGGAGCTGTTTATTCTCAAGACAGCTCAATACAAAGATTTAGTCCATTCCCACTTCCATGGTGGTGACAACGTACTGGTGTACGTGATACTAGATTCTGTAATATTTAAGAGGTAGCTTCTGTTCCCATCCTGCCAGGAAAGATTGTGTTCCACGTCTGAGTCAGTGCATTTATCAGGTAAAAAGGAACCTGACACTGATAACTTGTCAGCTACTAAAATTAAGGGTGTGAGTCCTTGTTTAATACTGGGTGTTATAAAATACATTGAAATATAAGGAGCAGCTTAAAGAACAAGTGACATTTGAACTTTCAGCTTCCTGGCTTCCATGATATTTCCCCAAGGTTATTAGATTGTATAACAAGAAAGAAGCCTCTGATACACCTGTGAAACAAGAAACTAAAACGTGGGCTGTCCCAGTAACTTTCATTCATGTGGCAGCTCCAATTTCCTTTTGCAAATAAAAGGTAAACACTGGCTTCCTGAGGGTAAGCTGTGTGCACATCGCAAAGCTGGAATTAATGCCACATAATGCTGCTAGAGAAAGGTTTCCTGCTGTTTATTTCTTACCCATATGCTGTTTGTGTTGATTTGTAATATTCTCAAAAACGTGAGTAGAGCACTTCCAAATGCTGTTTATGATTCAAAAATGATGCCAGCCCCATTTGCCCTCCTCAAACCAAGATGTGTCAGAAAAACAATAGCGAAGTTTAAAAGAGTGGAGTGACTAGTGACAAATTCAAAGAATGGCTCAGTGCCAGGATGGACATTTTTCTTTTATGTGTTTAAGAAAGGCGGAGGACTTGGCTCAGACTACGCTGCAGCTTGGCTGAACCAGCACAAAGATGTATGTTGAATCCTTTACTGTGATGGATCTTCATAATCCCCATCTTTTAACACATGGTTTGCAAAGCCAGAGTGGTAAGAAGGATTTTTAATATAAACTGGCTTTCCAAGTCCCAAAATGTTAATCGGGTTGATATTTCATTTTATTTCTTTTATATGTAAAGCTTTTTCTATTCATACATGAACTGTAAAGCTTTTATTGAGAATAGAGAGAGATGAATGTTAAAAAACAAATGTACAGTGTATAATTATCTCTGGTGGAGTTAATAGCTGGAGGAATATACTATACGAAATAATCCTGAATTGGTGGGAGAAGAACTAGATAATCAAATAGTTTTATTCAATCCCCAATTTCTAAGACACTGTGAATAGCTGCCCTTTAGCACATCAGCAAAATGATTACTTAATAATAAAAAGGGTATTGCTTTAAGTTTGACTGCTAATGGATGTAAATATCCTTCCAGAACAATTTTTACGTAAAATAAGATATGAATATAAACTGATATAGGTTTAAGGTCTCTTACTTGGATGATTCAAATTTATTTAAAGCAGCTACAGGTTTACTTAGAAAGAAAATATAATGGTTTCTAGCACCACACAGAAAACCATATGTGTCAGGGAAATAAGTTGGAATTAAAATCAAAGGTCAGTGTTTCTGATAGAAACAGCGTGTTTCTCACTTTATTAAAAAAGGACATACTACAGAGCATCAGAAGTGCTGAAAAAACCATGACAGATATACTTGAATATATTTATTTTAACTTCTAAAATCAGATCAAATTAGTCATTTAAATCGTCCCCCTAATTTTGTTTAAAATTGCATTTGCTTCTTAAATTTAGTACAACTTTGATACCATTAAAGGAAAAGTTAGTTAGCTCATTAAATTAAATTTAAATTCATACATTTTTTCCAACATAAATAAATATTCCAAATATTTTCATTCAGACAAATCAAATGTGATGTTCAATTGAGGGAACAGAACATTCTGTAAGATTTTATATCCATGGAGTGACTTGAAATATTTTTACAAGACAATGCCAGCTTAAAGTCAACTTTGTATTTGGCCCTTTTTCTCTTAGCTGGCACTCTTTCCAAGTAACATCAACAGCAATATGTAAATGAGTGATGAGACAAAGAGGATCTTCTTGCTAATTTTCTTCTTTTTTCACAGTTAATGACATTTTTGTGTCTGTTCAATTTCTACTCCCTTAGCTATGTCCATGAAGGGCCATATATAAAGCTAGGAGGACAATGTCAGTCTCCGTGCAAGCTCATCACTTGCCATTTCTAGTCCATTTGCAAACAAAGATGCAAACTGATAATTTATGATGGCTGCTCTTTGAAGAAGAAGCCAGACTTCTCAGTACTAACCTCTGCATGCATACATGCACCACGATACGTGGAATATGAGCATGTTTGAACATGAGTTCAGCACTGTGCCTCTGTAATTATTCAGTCTCCTCCCAAAGAGATGTCAGAATATGATCAGGGCCTATGAACTGAACCGAAGCCAGCAAATTATTTCATTAAAGCCACCTGAAATCTAGTAAATGAAAATGCCTTTGACCATTATTGACCTGAGCTGGATTTTAACAAGTGAGCTGATTGTGACTGGATCTCCAGACCATTAATAATCTTCTGAGTCATGCAGTTAAACCATAGGCGTCTTTCTTCTTTTTCCTTCTTAGTTAACTGCATAAAAGCTTTAATCATGATCTCATTAAAGACAATAACAAAACTCCAACAATTTAATCAAGCAGTTCTTTTTTTTTTTTTCCTGGTGCTGATCTCCCTTTTTACAAAGTAGTTAATACATCTTTTTTGATTGTAGGAATCCATACCAATTAGCTTTTCAAAGAGAACCTCAGCTTACAAGAAATCAGGGCCTCAAAGATTCATCTTTACTTGAAAAGTCATAGCATTTCTTTGGAATGAAGCCTCATTTTGGCTGAATTTTAACTGCTGCAATTTTACTGGATTTGTTTCTGCCACTGCAACTCAGTACTAACTATGTTAACTTCAGCCACAGAAATGTCGTATCACTGTAGGTCAGGTCATAATTAAGCACACTAGATGCAGTACCGTAAAGGGCTGAGCACTGAGCAACATTTAAAAACAGTCTCTCTCATTTTAAACATGGAGTGTTTCTATGATCACGGGGATGATTCACAGGCACACACATACATGTACATAAGCTAATGCATCAGGCGCAGAGTGTTCAAAAGTTTAAGGATCTAACCTCCAGTCTTTATCGCACATGCACTCTTCATTTCAAAATTGTCTTTACTCTCTAGCTTTTCCTTCCTCATATCCTCAGTCTTTTGTCCAGTTTTGTTATTCACTTGGAAAACCGAAAGTTAAAGTTTAAACTTTACTTTGATCTGAGACATCAGAACATAAACAACAGATGCAAATACTTCTTTGGTGACCACAAATCTGTCTGTAAATCTCCTGTTGAATCAGAGCTAAAAATAATTACATTCTGTGTTATTTGGCATAATTCATCTTTTCATTTTTATACTCTGCGAAAACACAGAAAAATATTGATAAATTTAAGCAATTGTGATTTTAAGATGTGTCATAGCTAGTTCATTATATACCTTGTTGCAATAGGTGCAAAATTCTAATCTTTGCTTTAATATATCTATAAAGGGTAGAATTTTGTCCTCTATGTTTTCTTTTCTCCATAAGAGAAGAGTATGAGTCACTATATAAAGTTTGCCAGGATTAGCCCACTCAATCCACCTCTTTTAAAAGAATATTCCTTTAGATTTGGGGATGCAGGTACAGCTTAACTACTTTGTTTCGGTATTTCCTTTATCCTGGGAGCTGGATCTATTCAGTATTAATACTGTCCCCTTCACTAATACATCCCAAGCAGTTATATGATTAATTACTTTACAGATGTTTGTTGAAATCCTAAACTACTAATAAAGCAGCCAGCCTAAAACCAAAAATAAATTATTACCTTACAACAGTATCTTATAGTGGTTCTGTTCCTTTATAAAATATGTTGCCAAATACATACAGATTTAACAGTGGCAAAATAATGGTATATGTACAATGTCTACAAAACATGCAACTTGCCTTTTATCATTTGCATGAGGCAAGTTACAGAACATTCACTATCTTTTAGGTAAAGGATACTTCTCTGCAGTATAAAAGCTATTCAGTATATCAAAAAATTTTATTTTTTATATAACTGGAAAAAGAATAAAAGCATTGGAAAAAACAATCTGTTAGGACAAGAATCTCAAAAAAGTTAAAGATCAGATTTCAAGGAGCGCTTTGGGTCCTGATTAGAATTTCTAAGCCCAAGGTAAGCACCTGAACTATTTATATGTTGAAAATGGCTTACTATGCTCTTAAGAATGGGATCCACAGTCGCAAACACCCTAAGCAGAAGTTCACTCACAGCAGCCAGCAGGAATGGGTGTACACTTCAAACTTTGTGTCTCGTTGGGTTTAGGCTGACAATGCACAGATGTATTTCAGCCTGAATTAGCCATCAAAACCAGTTGCTTAGGTATAGCCAACTCATTTACCTGTTTTTGATTTTTTTTAATATAATATAAGAGTAAAAAATGTGACTTCTATTCCCTCCTCATTCTTCTTTTCTCCCAGGAGAGAGCTCTCCCTACAGAAATGGGGACAAATGTGTTCTCCATCCCCTCTGCTGAAGCTGGACCACAGTGCCATAAAGAGCACAAGATTCATGATGCTAAAGAGAAAGTGCCCATGTAAGAGTATGATCCTGCAGCCCAGTGATACAGAGGTTCCCTTCTCTCAAGTGTCCTACAGACTCATCTCTTTTCCCAAGACTGGCTATGCATTTTGCAGGAAAGAGTCTTTGAATAAATATACAGTTCAGTTTCCTCTCCTAGTAATTAAGCAATTAAATTATAGTGATGATGCTACTCTACTTCATGCTGAATTCCATATTTTGAATGTGCATTAGGTGGTCTCTGAATACAGTTTTAGAACATATTGGTGAAAATCTACTAGCCTGAGGGTTCTCAGAGGCTCAGTGATCCCATATGGATTTGTAAAATGCTTGAATTTAAGCACCTCCATTCCACTGAAATTCTAATGTAGACATCTGAAGACTTCTGGATCTGTGGCTAAGAGGTATGCTCTGTTTCTGTACCTAATTTCCACAGATTTATTAGTCTGGTACAATTCGAAGTGGAGAGAGATTCAGAAAAGTCCTCCACACATTTTCTGCATAGTGATTTGCAAAAATACACTTCTGGCTTGAAATATTGTGATTCCAGGAGTTATCACACCCCACATCTTCAAAAACTACATAGCATTCATCTCTGGCAAGCTTATCTTCCAAAGAAATCAGAGCAACCAATTACACACACAGGCTACACTGGACATCATGCCTGGGACCGTTTTTTTTAGAAGACGGAGGTAGCTATCCTTAAAGATTTAGCAGGGTTAATGGCCTTGGGTTTCTTTGAAACTATCTATTTATGTGCACAGATGTCCACACACAACTGAAGAAGGTCACCTGAGATCAGAAACACCCACCAGCACCACTCAGTCCTGAGTCATGCACATGTTCAACTCTGGAAGAGATCCAGCCCCCACTTTTACAAAAATACTTTATCTATACAAAAGAGGCATTGAAAGGGATAGCAAGATACAGCCAATACAAACAGATTTCAGATGAACTGCTTTTTATCAGTCATCATTTAAATGAAATAGAGCTTCCTGCTTTCCTTTTTTTCAAATAATGGTTTCTGATGTGGTGTCCACTTGAAAGTGGCATTATCAGCCTATGGTTACCTACATGGGTTATGACTATGGAAATAAAACTGACATCAGAGTATAGATTTCACATGTAAAAGATTTCATTATGTTTCAGAGAATCCATTTAGTTCTTTTAAAAGTCTACTTGTCACTCTGCAAGAGGGCTTTTGTTTCCTGTGATGCAGATAAAGAATATGGGAAATAAAAATATCAAACTATCAGATTTCAAGGATGCAATTAAAGCCCTCACTTTCAGCAGTAACAACAGGATTACTGCTGAATATGTTCATCTAAGTATGCCTTTCAGACATAGCTGATATGGCTTGGCAGTATAGGACCAAATCCTCAAGTGATATATAGCATCACTGAGCTTTATGAATTTACTGTCAAGGATCAGGGACAGAACTGATAAGTTGGGGAGCTGCAGATGTCAAAAAAATCCGTGTATATATTGTACATCTCCACCTCCTTCAAACGGATAAGTAGTTTTCACAGATGAGTTTTGCTGGCCTACATGAAATTTCTGATTTTTACCTACTATAACAAATGCAGGTCCAAAATCTATGAAGGATCTATCAGTTTAGTGTTTGACCTGTAATATTTTTGGGGAATTCACTGTTGGTTTTGGAGCTGCAGTCAGACATGTCCAGATATATTCCATGTGCTATAATTGCTCTGAATTAAGAGAAAACAATTTCTAATTTCCAAACTGACACTTTTAATGCTTGCAGCATGCTCTGAGGTTCAACACTGCATTTTGCAGCTTGCTGATGGCAAACAGACTGAAATCTGCAGTAATTTCTCCCACTGGAGCATAGACGCTATTTTAAGCAAGCACCTTTCTGATAGCCTTTCCATATAATTCAGTTTTCTTTGACTTCATTTTTTCTGTTTCTGGGTAATTTACAGATGTCAGATGATCACCTGACATTAAAGCAAATGTGGAAACTTCCCTTCCCCTTCCCTGTCCTCTTCCCCTTCCCTTCCCCATCCTCTTCCTCTTCTCTTACCTTTCCCTTCCCTTTCCCCTTTCTCTTCCCTTCCCTTCCCTTCCCTTCTCTTCCCTTCCCTATGTAAAACAGGCCTAGAGTTTCTTTCCCTTTCTTTCCTCCTAAATGAAAATACTCCCAAACTACCAACTTCTTTCAGCTATCAGAGCAGTATGTAAATATATTGTTTGGTCTTTTGTAGTACAAACATGAAAACAAACAAAGCCACTGGCACAATATTTATTTGGCTACAGGAAAAAAGTTGAAAATTTAGGGCTGGCATGATCCTAAGTCCCCAGATCAGACCCCTCAATCTGACAGCAACTGGAATGCTGCATGAATAACTAATAAATTGGGAATGTGTCATACTCTAGTCTTTAGTGCCAGCATCTTTTATGTATTTATATATTGACTGGTTTCTTAATCTGTTTTTCACTGTAGAATTTATATGATTCATCTTATTAATTTGTTCATTGTACTTCCCTTATGAAATGTGATCCTGAATACAGTATTTTCCCTCTTCCCTCCCCAAAATTTCAGATTTCCCAGAAGGTTTCAAAAGATAAGAGATGCTATAGTATTCTGGCATTAACCTATAAGGGGCTTTAGGAACATTTAGACTCCTGTCTTCAGGCATCAGATTGCTGTCAGTGAAAATGGATTTACTCTGTACTTGGTGGTTTTCATCTGCAGCTGATCCTGGAACAGCTCACGTACCTCACATGAAGGGGAATTGGCAGAGTTTTGGCTGAGGCAGTCTGGGTTGACAGCGGGCATTCAAGATATTTTCAGCGAGTATTTACTTGAAAGAGGGGAAGGACATTGAGAAGCTGACATAGGGGTTGTTTTTCCTCTGCTGTCAACTGCCAAGAACAGTTGTGTTAAGAAGTTATGCTGGCTGAATTTACAGGATAAATGTAGTTGCTGGGATCTGCACAAAAAGATGTCTCATTGACTCCAGTGCTATTTTATAATCTCTCTGATGAAACTAATCCTACATGTTTTCCATTCCATTATTTAAAGCACATACCTTCCTCTCCTACCACGTTTACTTTCTCTCTTCTTTCCTTCTTACAGTCTATTTAAAGCTTGCCTTTACTTCGTGGCTCTCTACCCAGTTATCTATCCTTGATCTATGTCTAAGCAAAAACTTTTTTCACTATCTTTCAGCACTCCGTTATCTCTTTTTACACAGGGAACTCTTGTCTCCATGTTAGTAAAATCACAATTTAATTCCTTCAAAACCAGCTTACTTTAATACTGTGAAAACAAGAGTGAGATTGTATTTAATGAAAGAATGAACTTAGGTTGAGAAGCTTTTACTGAAATGCGGTCATGGAGTATATTGTCTTTACTGTATCTGCCTCCTGGGGGTCATTTGGATTAGGTGTTTTCTATTTGAATTAAATACTTAACAAAAGAACTATTCTCCCATCTGTGCATGGAGCTCTATAGTGCAAATCCCATTAATACCATTTGAAATTACATAGTTAGCATCCTTAAGTCACATACAGAATTGCTACTGATGTTAGTAGGAACACTATACTTGTATGGACAGAGGCTAACCTATGGCCCTTACATTCTGGAAAAAAAAAAAAAAAAGAAAGAAAGAAAGAAAGAAAGAGAGAGAGAGAGATACCAAAGATTCATTTACAAGAGAAGAAACTACAGGCCTGATTCTGCTTCCATTACAATGATTTGGATTTTTACGACTTCTTCCCAGCTTCCTTCACTAACAATTAAGTTATTAAGGTGCTACAAGAACAAGAGGAACATTTTACTTCATGGGGAAAATTAAAACCCTAAAATGTAAGCAACTGATCAAGAAGAAATTTATAAAATGTTAATTCAGGGGTCAGCCTAAACTTTTTCATAAGGTGTTTTAGTGTGAATCATTACTTTATTTTTTTAATAATACTTCTACTTTTGTTATTCAAATTTAGGACCCTGTTCTCAACTCTTTGGCTCAGCTGAAGACAACAGAGCTGATCCCTGCCAGATAAGGATCTGCCTTATGACCAGTAGTTGGTATCTTATGTCTACAGCTAGCAGGACTCTAGATGGCGATTGCCTTGGATAGTCTATGCAAACAGATATTAGATGAATTCCATCAGATTCCTTCTGGAATGCTGTTACATAACTATGAACTACTTCAATATTTAGCACTTTGTTAAAGTACTAAATTTTTCTAAACAACAAAGAACAGGTAGAGTCAAAAAATCCACCATGGAAGTCTGAGGATAATTTTGTGAAACAAACTGACATTTTTGTAACATTTCATTTTTCCTTTTGCATCATTGGCTTGGGAAAAAATTTAGTAGGCCAAAGCAGAAGGTAAATAAGAAAACACACTGGGGAATCATAGTACTGGTAATAAACAAAATATTTTCTTAAAAATTTAAAAAAGACAAATCAAGAAGACATAAGATTGGCTATACTAATTCATGGCAACAGTTTATCTTGTTCACAATGCTATTTCTGATAATGGCCAGCAGCAGAAGCCATATAAGAACAGAGAGTATAGAAGTTACATGTCTTTTGGTATATTCTCCCAGCTACCCACAGGTTAGGAACTTCTTCAGGTAAGTTTAGGTATAGGCAATTGTACCTGATAGCCACTGTTGGACCCAACCCTCATGCATTTATCTAATACCATTTAAAAACATTTATATTTTGGCCTCCACAACATCCTGTGGTAGGTAGTTCCATAATTCAATTATGCGTTATGAGAAAAAGTACTCCCTTCTGTGAAAAGGTGCTATATTTTCCCAGTAATGGGTAGTGCCATTGTGGGAGACACTTGCAGGGGTGCGCAAAGGAGGCACTGATTTTGACCACAGCTATGCAGCTAGAAGGGCGAGGGGGCAATCACAGCACCGTCCAAAGACTGAGCTGAAATTTTGCAACGGAGGGAAAGGGGACAAGCTTATGTGTCTTACAGTTCCTCCTTTTGTCAATATTCTCTTCTCATTTCTGGATATCTGTGCAATACAAACCAATGCCAGATGTGTATCCATGTGTATCCAGTAAGAAATTTAGGCGGCTAAAAAAAAGGCTTTATCTCATGTACATTCCCCAGAGAAGCCCCAGCCTGCTGTTGAAATACATGGACAGGAAATTGTACGGATCCTAGAGGCAGACCAGAATAGAGCCTGTGCTGTAGAAAGTAGCATGTTTTCATACGCTGTGGTTTGTTCCTTTTGAAGCGGTCATGTAATGAGTTGAAAATATCCGCATGTTTAGATAGTAAACACACATGTAAGACTGCCGTTGCTGAATTTTCACTTTGAAGAGCGTGACTTGCTGAATGGACAGCTGCAGCCTGACACCCTCACACCTTCCTTCTCTAAAAACAAAAAGCAAAAGAAAAAAAGTGCTTCTTCTCAAATGTTTATGCCAGACATTGATTTACCAAATACAAAACAAATGCTCTGCGTTTATTTTTTCAATGTCCAAATGATTAAATCTTCACACTATAAAACTGCTAACCACAGAATTTGAAAACTTTGGCTGCTTAGATAAAAAGTGTTTTCAGACAGAAAATGCAGCTTCATATACAAAGTCTCAGGAACTGAGGCAGTGGCAGCACTTTGAAATGAAAGCTCTATTCCACAAGCACTGATTTTTTACAAAAATAATTGGCACTCACCAAACTACCTAGTGTCTCTGTGGGTTAAATTCTTGGGAGTTTTCCCAGGCTTGAAAAGAAAGGGTAGAATACATGGTAACAGGTAGCAAATGCTGGCTGTATTGCTTTTGGCTGGATGTAAAGCTTCTGGTAAGTAATAGATAAAATATGAGCGTTGCAAGTAATTGAGGGAGATAGGGGGACAGAAATACCAGTCTGAGTTTCCTACCACTGGCTATCGCTCAGACTCATTCTAGGAACCTGAGTGCCTGGAAAGCATAAAATAATGGTAAATAATTGCAGCTGAAGATCTCTAGCATTTGGCAATGTGCATTAGGTAGTTTCAGATTGTCACTCTTTTATTTTTTGCATTACATCAAGTAGTTGAAATCAAATCTGGACTCGAGTGTCTTAGCTTCTGAAGAAACAAGTATTTCCAGGCATGCCCTGTAATAAAGGACTGGCAGTATAAAGATGAGAAAAAAGGGAGAGGCAGGTAACACTGCTGGACATGAGTGGTTGCACATTTGATATTATATCTGCCTTTGTTCTTACTATTTCATAATCAAAGGTATAATAATGGCAGTAACAATTCATAAAAACTACTTGTCAAATCAGAGAGAAGCTGCTGTACTGAAATTCCTTACGCTTTATTCTAAAGATATTATCCTTATACAAACGTTATACATTATGTCATGTGCCTACTACATACAAATATCCCATTTGGGGGACAGTTCCCCTGAATTAATTATAATTAACTAGTGAACAAAAAATTTCATCTCACCTAATTCAAAATGAAAATTTACTGGTGTGCCTAAGCAAATACAGGGTCCAATGAAAGACACAACCTCACACTGAAACAGCTCACTGAATCACCAGTGAAGAGAAAAAAGGAAAATTTAGTGCTTGCTGAGGCAAGGAGATGTTCACTAGGAAGCCAAGAACAAGTGGTATCAACTAATAAAACAGAAAGAATTTTGCATGTTCAAGGAAGTGCAAGAATTCTTATTTTAGTTAAGAGGAATAGTGAAACTAATTCCTTTAGTTAGAAATGGAAGGAAGAAAATGAATTAAAGGGAGAGAGATGAAAATCTGGACTTCAAAGAAGGTTTCCAGAGGACAATGGCTGCCAAGGCTGCCAGGCGTCACCATGCAGTACGTGGCAAGTATTCAAAGGACATGCTCCTGCAAGACCTCTCTAATGGAAAGCTCTCCGAGTTTTCCAATAGAGGCCCCAAACTGTATTCATTCTATTTTATGCCTCTCTTTATGCCCTGACTTTTGGACACTGAGAGCAAGTCCGCTGGACGAAGGGAGAAAGCCCTGGCTGATACAGCCTTAAACCAAGCAGATTAAGTGTACTTTCTTTTTCATTTCACTTATGTATTTAACAAACCTCTATTCTGTATTTTGAATACTGTGCCTTTATTTAAATTTTATCGTAAGATGGCTTAAAGTAGCTATTATTTTAAGGTATCTGGATAACAGATACCTCTTTAGGAGGTATGGAAAATTTATAAGTTAGGGAACTAGGATACATTTCAACTGCCTTATCTCCACAGTTTTTCCTCTACTATATTTCATTTCCTCTACTATATTCAAAGAATAATAGAGTACATCTCAGCTTCTTGAGCCAATGGCAAGTTCCCACTACAGTCAAGAGAGGCAAAAATGTCCTTCAGTAAGCAAGGAGGCTTATTAGTATGCAGCAGGATATTGGGATATATTTGAGCCCTAAACATTAAAAGGAACATGTGACAGATACTTTGCAAAAGAGCACAGATATGGATATTATTCAGACCATCTATCCTAGGCATGTTGCACTCATGTCCTTGTAGGTAGCCTCTCAGTATAGCTGATTTTAATTACCCTTTCTCTTTTCACTGACTGTAGAAGGCTTCTGCCCTTCTGATAAATCCATATAGCTCAAATGCCTGGAGCTGGGCAGTATAAATTATGTTTCTCTTGCCTGTTCTGGATGTCCAACCAAATATTAACTGAGCTGGAGTAATTACAGCTTGTTCTGCTAGCGCCTTTATTATTTCAAAAGATGCAACTTTTACTATCTTCCAACTTAAGCTGCTGGAAAATGCAATCATGTGGCGTTACCTTGGGTTGCCTATGTTAATAGCAATCACTGCATGACAGTGTTGGGCACACTGATCCTTGCAGGGACAGAAAAAAACAACTTGTGATTGTCTGAGACAAACAGGCATGATGGAAACAGTCATTTTACAGTGCCCATCTGAATAGACACAAAACAAATCAGAAACTCCTGTGGTCTAGACCTTATTGTGCCACTGTCTCTGTTTGGCTTCTCCATGCCTTAGCTTTCTTCCAGAAAAATGAGGATTAACTTGTGTTTATATTTGAAGAAAATAAATCCTGCCCACCAAGCTTTCCCAATAGGCCTTTATTATTCAGCTCTCCTATCTTGAACTTTTGTAACAACCAGGGCCAATGAAGTAACTATCACACAGAAAAGCTTTTAAAATTACTTGTTACAGGAGAATGACTCTGGGTATTGAAGCTCTCAAAACTCAGTAGATCAAGAAAACAAAACACATTTTTAATGATTAATCAGCCCTTGTAGAGAGCTTAAACTACATCTTGAGGTATTAGGCCATTCACAACAATGTTCTAAAAGCAGTTAAAGGGTATGTTTTGACTTAAAGCAATTACATTTCTGTAGCCAGTAAAGGCTGGCAAATAAGATCAAGTTTTAGGCATATTTTTGTACTCAGCTATGTCATTGATTGGTTTCTTTTTTTTTTTTTTTTTTTTTTTTAAGACATTAATACTTAGTCTGTGAATGAAATGAAAATCAGTAGTTGAAATTAATCAGAAAAGTCTTTTCTTTTTCCAGTCTCTAGTATAATTAAGGCAGGGAGTATGAAGGTTTTATTTGGACACATTTGACAAGGATACTATGAACTATTCTAGAAAATACAATCAAAATAATGCAAAGGTATGAAGAAAACAGAAGAATGGAGCAGCCTATGTGGTTTGTATATTCTGATACAAAGAGATAAACCTGTGATGATTTTTTTTCCTGAGAATTTTGAAATGGATTTACTTTAAGAAAGATAAGATAGCCTCATGTTACACTTCTAGTAGACTGGGCTCTATGTCTGGATTTGCACAGGCTTGCACTCTAACCTTGGGTAAGTGACATCATCGAATTTTCAGAGTGGCTACTAATTGAAATTATTATCATTTTAATGTCCTCCTCTGTCTTGCATTTTCAGATCCTTATGTGTTTCATTCAAAAATTAGATTATCCAAAATTACCACCATAGGAAATATGAGTTTAATGCTTTCAATGACTACCAGACTAATTAGTAAAACACTAAAACGACTGGATTGACTAATCTAGCCTTTCAGCTGACTAACTTTTCACTAGCTGAAAAAATTAGATAAATACATAATTACTGCACAGAGATGTTGTTCTCTTGAGCGTGCATAAGTCTGTTGGTCTGTCACCTACTGCAAGGATATCTAATAACAGAAATGGACCTCATTGCTGCTGATGACGCTCAGCCTTATATGGCCCACAGTTTAAGGACCTGATCCACTGCCTGGGTTCTCTGTCACTTCTTTCTGCCAATTTCTGAATGGATGTAAGTGGCTGCAGCTGGTATTCATTAGGTTGAACTCCATGCTATTGGCATGCTTCCAGCACACTGCTTCATTGGGTCCACATACATGGAGGGATCTCCAGTGTGAACACCCAGATAGACTTACTTATAAATAGAAACTGAAATATTCTCCTTATCCAAGGTCATCTAAGCATATGTAGTGGCAGAATCTTGAGCATCTATGTACATTTAAATCATCAAATATTACTTTAGTACCTCCAAGTACCTAAAGTACTCTGAGAAAGGAGGAGGAGCAAAGGATCCTTCACCATTTGCTTCAGCTTAAGTGCTTAAATACCACCTAGGTTGCACTCAAAAGTGTCTAAATCCTGCTATGGGTCTGACTGGAATATTTGAGAATTCAAGTCTAACTTTCTCTGCAGACACTAATATTCTTATTGGTACAGAATACTACATATAAAACCCAAAGTTATTGCATTTCGCTTACAAAATACTTGATATATGCAAAGTGCCATTACTTTTGTTTGTCACTCTCATTGCAATACAAATACATTTCCAAATATATCAGACTTCTAAATATCAGTATATTTCATTATCCAGTTCAACTGAGTGAAGTAAGTTCTATATCCTCTTGAAGAGTATCTGAACTTCGAAGTGCTTCTTGAATAGACTTACAACTTTAAACATCATTGGTAATTTCAAAATAAGTCTTAAATCTTTCAAATACTATACTCAAGTTTATTTTATAAATGCTTATTTATTTGACAGATGATTGGAAAACCTTGTGCAAACTAGCCAAAAAAAACCCTCAGCTTGCTGATTCCATTAAAAATCCACTTACAATATGGATCAATGTCTAAACCAACAGGCAGTAATTTAAGTCCAAAAATAACCACACTCAGCTTCACCTTTTGGTAATAGCATCAAGATTGCTGTTTACTTCCCCTTGTGTTATATATATCACAGAACATCAGCATTTGGAGGAAAGCAATTTAAAACGTATGTGTGGTCACAAAAATCAGAAGATATTTGCATATGTATAGCTGTATAGTGTGCATCACACTAAGCCAATTTTCAGTTTTACATTATATTGTCATTCTCATATATATAATATATATGCATACACAGACCCAATACTTTTTACAGCTGCATTATCTTCAGTGACTCAAAGTTTAGTTGCTTGTTTTTTGAGATTTAAAAGGAAACATGTATTTGCAACCTTTTGCTGGTAAAGTTGATAAAAATGCATTAGAATAATTATGATCCATTGTAACATGTCAATAGTCTCTGTAAACTGTACCTGGTATGTTTAGCTCACTGATAGAGGAGTACAATAAAATATTTTCAACCAATAATCTGCTTCTTATGATAATTCTTATCTTCTCAGTAATGCCATTGATAACTATTTATGTTAATGAAATCTAAAATGCAATCCTCACTGTAACATTATATAATCAGGTAAAACGTAAGCTATTCCATCAGACTTATAAGAAGAAAATATTTAAATGTTAAATTTCTATTGATTTAAAATATTTATTGAAAAGCGTTTCCTACAACTTGAGCTAGAAGGCATTCACAGGTAAAAGAAATTCAGTATGGGTAGTGAATTTATTCTCCACTCCAAATCCTGGTGAATGAAATTCTGCCATGCATAGTCATAGAAAAGCCAGACCAGAAAAGTCAGAAAAGTGTCGCATTGCTGGAAAGTACTAAGTACCAAAGTCACACACAGAAGAAGTAGGAAAAAAAAAAAATAAAATAAAATAAAAAATAAAACCCTAGTGTGCAGGAGCAATATTGAGACTACAAAGGGCTGGATCCCATTTTAGATGAAAATTTTCTGTTTTATCATGGGAAAAACCATTAATTTATCCCATATCTTAACTGTATTCCTTTGAGATAGGTACTATGACTGCCTACCTGAGAAAAATTCTCTAGGGGGTCCAGAGGAACTTAGACATTACAGTACTGAGAGGTGTGGAGATTCCTGAGTTAGATACACCTCTACTTTTTGTATCATAAAATGAGTTCTCTTTCACCTTCCAGAGAGGAAGAATTTTATCTATAAAGCATGGGCCTTAACTCTGCAGTCCGGTGTTGCAACTCTGATGGTCCCTTAAACATAGTAAAACTCCACACATCTAAAAAGAGTAGAGACATACTGTTGTACTGCACTGAGCACAGCACAATTCAGAGGCCAGGGGCACACTGGGAGCCTGTTAAAAGCATAAACACTTAAGATGTGACTTTAATAGGTCATCAGATCCACAGACATGTGTCCTGAGAATTGCTCCTTTCTCTGCATACACCACAAAAGACTTCAGTCTGTGTGTGTGTTTTTCATTCTTATTGCTATGGTAGAAAATCACCCCCAGAGCAATATGACGGTATCTCACTAAAACAGTCACTCCCACAGGCAATAATGTAGAAAACTGACTTAATTTTTGGAGGTTCATTTGTTTAAAATTGACCCATTTAAAGTTCTTTTTTACAGTTAAAAAACTGAAATAATTCAGCTTCAGTGGGAGAAAGTTAGAGGTTTCAGCCACTGAGTAGTCTGGTTGCTGAGCCATACTTCACTGATCTACGTTTGACGGGTGAAGATAGCATAAAACCTCTCTCTGATGCAGGCAAAACTGGGATTTTAACATTAGCTTTTATTCTTCAGATAAGTGGCATCATCTATAAATTATAGGGAAGGTGCAACAACTCTGCACTGGTATTAGGAAGAGTGCTTAAAGAGAGATTCACAAAGAAACTTTGTGAATCCAAGCACTCCAAAATCTACCTAGTTCATTTCTGGAAAACTGAAGCAAAGAGCTGTTTTCAAAACCTTTTCTTTCACATCTTATTTATCAAACAGTTTGGGTAAAAACAAATTGTATTTTTTGAATAAAAGTGTATCCAAACCTGTGGTGTGTTTAGGCCCAGGTAGATCTAGCAGGTCTCCTCCTGCACCATCATCTTAGCATCTATCTACCCATGGCCTCATTCTTTTGCTATCTCACTTTCTTGAATGAATTTATCTATGCAACACTTTTTGAAAGAAAGAAAATGCCATTATCTGCATTTTTCAGATGGGAAACCTGAATCCTCAAGTTTCATGTTCTTACAGTAAGTCGATTAAATAAAAGTAAGCTGGAACTTTATCTGCCTCATCTTGTCCGGCTAAAGTGGTGTCCGCCTGTTCAGATTGCAGAGGTGATAGCAGTTGGCTAATGATCCTGTCCTGATGAAAGTGCACCAGCAACACGCTAATCTCAATACAACAGCAGCTAACAGAGAAATCTGACTGATGCACTGCACTGAGGAAATGTTCTATGAAATCAATGCAATTGTACAAAATCCAGAAATTTGGATGCATTGCATTGTTATACAAATGCAATAATCTGGGGATCAAACAACTGGACTCTAAAATCTCAAATAGCACAGACTTATCTTGCATTTTGCCAGAGGATTCAAACTATTCTGAAAGCTAGAATAAAATTTTGTCAAAATAAAAGTGACACTAAAATGTAAGAAACAGACTCAGACACATACAAAATGAGTATTAGGGAGTTTCATAGATTCATACTATAAATATGTTGTACAGAGCTGGACAGCCAGAAACAAAAAATAGTTTATCTAAAACAGAAAAAAACAAGATCTTGTCCCCACATAAATCCACTAAGCTTCCGTGAGTTTTATTCCTTGTCTGCACATTGTATTGGAATTTCTGGAGTGTCGAAACACCATGAAGCAAATACAGAGAATGCTTAAATTTAACAAGTCAGTTTATCAAAGAAATTTTAACACTACTTCTGTAATACATTAGTTGTTATAACAAGCTAAACACTAAGAAAATAATCCATGAAATATCTTTCATTTGAAATCAGTATCAGTTTCATGATACACACTAGTATTTGAGCTATATGTATGAAAAATTGCAGAAATTAGTTTACAGGCGTATTTTATCTATTCCATTGAGCTTAAATGATAAGCTCAGTAAGCTCTATAAATAAAAAAAATTCTTAATTTGGCCATTTAAAAATGCAAGTATTAACCTCTGAAACTAAGAAAAACTGATTAACTGTCAAATCTAGACATACTCTAAAGGCCTTTAAATAAAAGATGGTATAACATGGTTTTATTCTTCAAATGTAATTTTTCTGAAGATCAGTAGATGCAAAGATATATATATATATGCATATATAGAGAAAAATTAATCAGCTATATCTATTTCTTCAGTCCCTTATAAATTTTAAATAGGCACCAGCATTACCCTTTCAGTGTATGAAGGAGACACTACCACACTATCTCCTAATTAGTCTGACAGGATTGGTATTGGCAGGCTGTGCTGCAGGTCAGTAGTTTTGACACCAGAGCTCACACACAGCTTGCTGAGCCTCTCAGTATTAGTTCAGACAAAATTTCCTGCTTCTGCTGATGGAGTTGCATCTGAAGAAAGACTGGTACCAGCAGGAGCAACAGGCACCAGCGAGGCCCGGGGCTGCCCAGCGTGCTCAGGGGCTGCTCTGCAGCAACAGCCATCAGCGCGCAGCCTGCCATCCTCTCCCCTGACAGTCAGTCCAATGAGGAAATAAACCTGGGCCACGCTACTTACTCCTCCACTCTAAATCCAGTGCCCACAGGAGCCTGAGGAGCGTGGATGCTGCATTTGTGCTGCTGTGCTAGGGAAATCCTCCTGGCCCTCTGAATTGCATGCGTATGCAGATCTTGCTGAGGTCAAATCCTTAAAAAAATTGACTCTCACTAGAATGTAAATAAAGAACATCACACATTCTCTGCCCCACTTCCTCTGCTAAATAACACATCTGTAGACACACAGAGCAAAGCTACCACCGGTTTCAAAATGTATATCCTGGCTAGTCCAGCCAAGGGGGTAAGACACTTTGAGAGCACCCAGCAGTGTAGGACTGTTACACCTGCACTTGGAAAAATGGGGGGAAGTTGGAGGCTGGGGGTGAGATGCACCAGAAAAGTAAGAAATTCTGTTCTCTGCACCTTCTGTGAGAAATCAGCATTCAGGGGAAACAGCAAAGACTGTAAATACAGGCCCAAGCATAATGAAAATCCTCCCACTCCCTTTCTAAGCAAGAGATGAAATGTCATCCTGGTGGAGATCATGGAGCTGAGATTTCCTGCTGAAATACTCCTGTCTGACATCCAAACTCGTTACTAAGGCTGGGCACTGAGGCTCCCAGATTGGCTCCCAGAGGTGCAATCCTTCATTCCTTACTCAGCCAAAACGCCCTTTTGGTTCCATTCTGCTGAGGTAAATACTTCAAGGTCAGCCCCGAAGGCAATAAATAGGCCCTGTGACGCACTTTGGCATTCCCTCCATGCATCCATACAACATAGCAACCCTCCATGCACCCTTAGTGGCCGAAGGCTGACCATTTTTAGTTGAAATGCTAATAGCTATCTAAAAGTGATCTTTCTTTGTTTCCACAGCAGTATGCCACTTAAGGAAAGGTGGACTGACTAGTACAACTATGCTAATTATTTGCTTTTTCAGTCCCTTGATACCATTTTGCATATTCTTTCATTCAATCCGTGAAAAATCTCCTGTTGCCTCTAGGCAGTCATTGGGCTGTGTGGAAAGGTAAACACTGAAGTCTTTATTCTTCTGGTAGCTGACAGCTTCTCTCATTGGGGAATGAAAAAAATTGTCTTTTTTTTCTTCTTGTCAAATAACAATAGAGGTTGCATTAGTCACAGTGAACACGGAAATCTGCCAGGAAAAGAAAGTAAGCAATGCCCTGGTAGAAACGTAATAAAAATGTCCATTAGGCTTTTGGAAATGACCCTTAACTACCAGCCAAAACATAATGAAATTGGCAAAATGAGAAAAGCGAGGTCTCGCTTAGCTTTCAAATGACCTACAAACCCTGTTAATATGGATCAGCAGTGGCAAATATAGACTCTGCCAAAGTTCTTTGGCAACAGGTCCCGAAAAATCTGAAAGAGAGCAGGTTTATGTAGAAACAACAAGCTTGCTGGTAAGGTTAGCTTCTGTCAATATCTCTCACACTACAGAGAGAAAATTCCTTTTGACTTGTTTTCTTAATGAGATATCTTGTTGGATTTATTTCATCTGCAGTCCATGGGATCAGATCCTGCAGTTCTTTATTCAGATAAAATCCAGATGAAATCAATGAGGGGGTTGCCTGAGTAAGGAGAGCAGGACTGGACTTTCTGGAGCAACGATGCATGCTAGTTTAAAAAAATAAAATAAATTTTTTTAGAGAATACTATTGTCTGGCATTTTCTATTTTATTTTATGAATTAATATTTCATGAATTAATGAATTGATAAACCAGAATTAAGAGCAGGCTCTACCCTGCATTAAACCAAACAAAAAGTCCTAAAGCCCAATTCCTCACTCCCTGTTACATGTTTATGTCTGTGAGAAAGTGGGATCAGGGTTTTACATTAGATTTCCTTCTAGAAAATACACTTCAACTAAGTACAGGCTATGGGTTTGTACAGGAGTTAATTACTTTAGTAATGGAGGGCGTCCTGGCTAACTGTTGCTCTCAGGTCTTAAAATCCATTGATTAGTGAAAAATTCAATATTTTGATGTCAGGATATGAGCAAAAAAATCCAACTCTATTTCTTTATAGAACAAATACAAATAATTTCACACAAAATGATCTTTACATGCCTTTCATATTTTCAGTAAGAAAATAAATTGTATCTTCAGCCATACTGAGGCAGCAAGGTGAAAGAGGCATGAACAGACGTTTTATTTAGACTGGTGTGGTTTCTTCATGATTCTGCAGTGCTGGTTTTTCTTTAGATAGTACTGAGGACTCTATCATGTGATTGAAGTCAATAGGAATTCTAGTGAGAGTATGGTTTTCAGGACTGAGCCATCACATTATAACAAAGCAATGTGATTTTCCCTGAAACTCTGTGTTTGTACAGGCCTTTATTCTTTCTGTGTCCTGCTCTGTTTGTGGACCATGACTGCAGAATTTTAATGAGCCCCATGCAGAGCTCTTTTCAGGGCTGACTTTGCAAAGAGGCATGTCACACTGAGAAATTCCTTGTGTGCCACTGCTTTATTATTTTGTGCACAAGTTTAAGTCTAGCTTGATCTCCCTCCACACATTTCCCTGATCCTACTGTACAGAGCTGATAAATTGTCCATCACCAAAGAAGTTCAGCATGGCAGTTATTCTTTCTCACCCACCCTCTCTGTATTCCCTCCATGCCGAAGGAGATAAAACCCCCTTAGAAGTTTGCTAAGCTATAGAATTCAAATACAGCACTGTAATTTGAGTGTTTCTATCCTTGAGTTTAAGACTGAAGAAGATCTAAAAAACAGAGAAGATCTAGCTATAAAATTCAGTCTGAGATCAGCCAGAAGCCGGTGGAAACTTCTGAATCTGAGTAAACTAGAAAATAGAACTGTTAGTCATTGACTGCTCCAGGGATGCATGAGGGATACTGCATAGCTTAATAGTTTGACACTTTTTCCCTTTCGATATCATATGGCAATATATTGCTAAATATGGGGAAGTATGGTGCTCAAAAATGATTATTGTATACAAAGTGCCTTTCTTGCCTCTGCACTTCATGACTACTAAAAGCCCTACTCTTCACCACGACTCTAAAAGCAAGTGGGACTGGATACATGAGTTCGATATGGGTACAGAAGAAGCAGAAGATTCAATTCACAGTTGAATTATGTGCTCTCTGCTTGAATGTCTAATCTAGCACACCGGGGAGTTCAGAGACTGATGGGGTGTCCCAAAGCACAGCTTCTCAGGTGTTCCTCTCAGGGCACATAAATACACATGACATTTCCATGGTGTGCAAACCATAAAGGCAGAAAGTATTAGAAGTCATAAGCTCTCCTTGTGGAGAAGGATTTTCTGGCATCCTTAAAATGTGACCGAAACACCAGGATAAAATCATGTGCTGATAAGCATTACAAGCCTAATTAAAAAAGAAAAAGAAGAAGGAATACACTTGATTCCACCCCAGATTCAACTTTAACTTTGTACAAATATTCTGGTATTATTATAGCTTTCTTGTTCCCCTGAACTTCCTGCTCAGATTGAAAATGGAAGGGCCAGACAGTTGTTTTCTTCTCTAGGGATTTTCAGAGCAATTCTGAAGAAAAGAGCATTCATATTTTCAAAGTTGGTGCTGGCATTCAACTGTAAATCAGTGGTATGACCATCACTAGTTCTTAACAGTGAGCTGAACTGGCCAAAATCCATAAGATGTATCATCAAAGGCAAACAATTCTTTGTAATCGACAGAAGAAAAGTCAGGATCAGGGTGCCTGCTTAAGATTTGTATAAGAAATTCCATAAACTTCCATTTTCATTGAACAGGAACATTGATTAATAGGAGTGGCTTATTTTATCATTGCAAAACTTCTAAATGTTATGAATCAGCAAAGGGCAAAAATGCCTCTTGAAAAGCATTTTTACAAAAATATATTTTGATTTTATTTTACTCTGATATGATTTTGTCTTGTACAAGTCTTAACTGCTGTTTTACCTGTACTGAATACATTTTCAGCACATATGTCTTTCTAAAGTAAGTTCTGCTGATTCTTGGGTTCATAAGCTATGTCTTAGGGATTGGTGAACTGTATCCAAGAAAACTGAGTTAGCTTCATTTCAGTATACAAAGGTCCATATCCTTTGGAAATTACATTGCAATTTGCAAATCCAGAAAGCTTAAAGTCCCTAGCTAGGTATGCAGAAGAAGAGAGAATGGACTTACAAATGCCTGCTTAATTATAAAGTTGCTCAGCTCAGTTCATTACCAGTTAGCTATTAAATATACATGGCAGTCATTCTTTAGCTGAGATATTTGGGAAGCAGATGGCTCCTATCAACGGAGTTAAAAATAAATAAAGACCTTCTTTGGAAACATCTGGTACTGGCAACCGTCAGAAACAGCGCCAAGATACAAAATTCAAATACAACACTGGAGTTTGAGTGCTTCTGTCCCCAAGTTTAAGACTGAGGAGGACAACAAGAAAGATCTAGCTATAAAATTCAATCTGGAAAGAGATTCCAAATTCCTTCTCCAAGGTATTTGCTGGTTTAAGACCTAAGCTTTTTTTTTTCCCCTCAGAATTCTCACTACTTTTGTGATGGATTAAATACCAAAGCAGAGATAAATCTGTCATTCCATATTTTTTCTTGTGCATGAAATGAAAATTTATAATTTGAGGATTTTATTTGGTTACTTTTCAGCAATTGTACTTCACAAAAGGTGTTCAATGTGTTTCTGGTTACAGAGTCTGACCTCACTAAGTTTTTTCACTCATTTCTCTTACTTAACTTCATCAAACTTCCTTGATGAGAAGGGGAAGAGTATCATTTACCTTGTTGATATTTTGATTAGCTTCAAATTGATTTTATGGAGAGGAAGAAAAATATATGCTTCAAAATGCTGTTTAAGTTAGTGCCCACCCTTAACCTTTGATTTCAATTTCCAAGGGGACAGTCTGCTTTTGCCATAACAATAGGTCAATCTAACCACCAAACAGATATAGTGATCTCTTTCCAAAGAATGTGTCCAATTTAACCATTGAATTTCTTGCTGAATCGGAGTGTCCACTTTGGAACTTTATCTTTGAAGAAAATAGAAAGAAGGTAGGGGGGATGCAGATCAGGGTCAATCTGGAAAAAATTAAATTCACTACGAGGAGCAATGCTTTTTTGTCAATGTTCTTTCACTAAAACATCACTTAGACAGATGAGTTCCAGCATGATACTGTGTATATAGGACAGGTCTTCCAGCAAACCTGAGCACTAATGAGGAACTCCAGAGCAGATTTTCCCATTCCTCTTACAATTCCTCCCAAAATCCCTACTAAGAGTTTGCAACATTGTTGCACCAGGAGAAGTTGTCAAAGAAAACTTTTTAGAGACACGGACAATTGAGTTATAACATTTATCACACTGTGGCATCTGAAATATTAGAGTATTTTCCAAATTTGGGGTGAGAAAATTTGATAGCACTTGTGATAACAAAGATATTTCCATGATTCCTTCTGTACTATTTGGTAAACTCAATTATTTGCAGATTTACAAATGTTACTGAAATACTATGATTTTTTTGTTAAAAAATTGTGAGAATTTAAGAAGAAAGTCAATTTTCAGTGTTTGGTTTTTATTTTTATGTTTGACTCCCTGTTTTTTAGTAAAAGCAGGCTGTATTTACAAACTCCTTTTCTGGAAATATGAGAGAGCAGACAGTTAATTTGGTTTCTACATGAAAGGAAATATTTTTTTCATAATAAGATAATACCAAGAATTGATGCTTTCTGTAAAAAAATAAAAAAATAAAAAAAGTAGCATTCTCAACTCTGCAATCCTTTACATTCAAATGCTTACCTCTTAAATTATGTGAAATATTGTGAAATAAAAGAACTCTCCTTTAAATCAGGGTTAGTTTTTCTTACTGTATTATGAAGAATGAATTTACTGTTCATTCATATCAAGCTTTCTGAGAGTGGCATTTAAATCACTTGAATTATTTGTGGCATTTCTTAAAAAAAAAATCCTTTATGTTTATTTTAATCATATCTGACATTCATCCTAACAATAACAAATTAGCTGCTGCTATAATTATGAAAATATAACATTAAATTTCACAGATGATAAAGCAAAACATTAATTCCATAACTGGCCAGCAGTAGAGGCTAAGATGCACTAACCTCACCCTGTAAAAGAAATTTCAGACACAGTGTTACTCTTTCTCATTCGTTCTCTGCTAATTTAGTGTGTCTGGACAGTTTGTATCTTCTTGTCTCCCTCTTATCCAGAATTAAATGCATTAATCAAGACAACTAGCAATTTGTCTTACCCGACTATCCAGTTGTGGTGAGAGGGAGGGAGGTGAAGCAGGAAAGCAGCTGTTCTTGCTAAGTTTTGTACTCAGGTGTCCTGTAACGGCCACGCACGGGATTGTTAGAAACCTCTAAAGAGAATAGCAGGTCTGTTCTGTGCTACTCATTCCACAGTGGCATTTCACAGCAGCCCAACAAAAAAAGTCTTTAAGACTTCCAGATGCATTTCTTGGTTTTCTTTCCCCTGGTGTGCTCAGTGAATGCCAAGTCCTACTCTGATCAGAGGGGTTTGCAATTAATTTTTTTTTCAAATATTCTTTTGCTGACCAAAAAGGCACAGAAATCATATGGACAGTACACTTGAAAGCAGGCACAACAGGCAGCGCTGTCCAGAAAATCCACTTTTTACACTCAGCTCACAGGAAAGACTGTCCCGTGCAGAGTACCTTACAGTACATTTTTCTGAACTTTTGTTTTTACCTCGTCAACTACCATTTGAGGACCTCTTCAGTTCTTTTTAGGAATAATTGTAGAAGGGATTGGAAATCCTAACAGTGTCAATTGGAAACATTTATTTTGATTTTTTTTCCTGTCAGTGGAGTATGGCCGAGGCCTAAGCTTTGGTGGTCTTGTGGTTAACACTACTGTCTAGAGTTTCATGATATTTGGATTCCATTTTCTGCTTTACCACAGATTTCCTGTGTCCTTGAGAAAGTCACTTAATATATTATTCCCTCAACACCACACAGAAACCAGTACTATTCTTCCTGAAAAAGGGTGCTTGGAGGATAGTTCTAAGCTCATTTAGAGGAGAATTTACAGTGCTATGGCCAGATAGGCAGGAGAATGGAAAAAGTTTAACTCATTTAAAATGCAACACAAAGTAGACTGTAAAAGACAGAGATTACCTCCTTGTCTACTCGTAGAGGAGATGAAATGATTATAAAAATTATTTGCATGTGGATATTCTATCTCATTTTTTTTAATGTGAAATTAAAAAAAAAAAAAAAAGCTCTGAATACTTCCTCTACCATGGAAGAAATCCCTGATAAAAAGTAGGCTGCAGTTGCATGTTTTTTTGCAATTATCTGTGAAAGGTTAAAACAAATCTATAAGTGCCTTTCAGCCCGTGAACTCAAGGACTTCAGTTGTGAAAGGACTGTATATTTCGGGCAGCTTTGCCTCACCATCCTTCGTCATAACCTCCCACATTTTGTGCCTAAAACCTGTCCTGGCACAAGAAGACCTCAACTTCTTGGCAGCACAGTTGGACATGCAATTTCTGACCTGATTCTTTTGGATGCCACATACTTCAGTCTCCCCAGACTCCCTGCCTTCTAGCAATTTGATTTAGAAGAAAAATGTGGCCTAATTGGTCATCAGCCCCTTGATCTTAAAGCATTAGCGCTTTGGACTTTCAAATAATGCAGTGCTGAGTTTGGACTTTGTTTCAGGAAAAGATATCGGAATTTAACAATTAGGAACCAAGGTGACCTAAGTACTTTTTTTTGATCAAGAATTTTATCAAACTGAAAGGGACCATTTGTACAGGGCAAAATGGTATGAGTGGCTGGCTGAGGTTGCTTTTGTGTATCCAGCTGGTTCCTAAAGCTGAATATTTGTGAAGTGTGTAACACTCAACATTTGGTCATTTAAAATATTTTGGTATTTTAAAATTGTTAGCAGTATGCTACCGATGTTTGCACACCAAGCAAGAAGCAGAAAATAAAATATATAGTACATGGTTTACAAATCGCTGTAACAAGGCTTCGCTCAGCCACTTTGGTGACTCCTAATTAACTCTTCCAATTGCCTTTAGTAACGGTATGACATGCGCTGGGGATGAGCAGATAGCAGTCGGTATCATTTACATTGATTTAGCAAGACTTTCAACCTGGCCTACCATAGCATTCTTGTAGCCATACTCAGGAGGAATGGATTGGTTAGCTGGACTAAAAGGCAAGTGAAAAATCAGCTGTCCTGCTTCAGCTAAAGTCTATTTGACGAATGGCTGCAAGTGGTGTTCCTCAGCAGTCAATACAGGGGCACAGTCCTAGAAGAAGTCTTCATTAACAGCTTGTACAAAGAAATGAAATGCACCCTCAGCAAATTTGCAGATGACACCAAAATGCTGGGAGCAGTTGAGATGCTGGAGGGCAGGGCTGCTGTTCAGAGGGAGCTCACCAGGTCAGAGAAATGGACTGACGGGAACACGATGAAGTTCAACAAAGGTGAATGCAAAATAGGTCACCCAGGATGGGACAGCCTAATGCATTAGTGCAGGATGGAGATCAACTGACTATGGAGCAGCCCTGCAGAAGAGGGTCTGGGGGTCCTGGTGGGCAGCATGCAGAGCTCATGTGCCCTTGCAGTAATGAAGGCCATCCACATACCAGGCTGTGGAGCAAGGTCAGCAGTCTGAAAGCCTTCCTCCTTGAACCGTAAAAGGTCCTAACCCATTTGGCACTCACAGTCTGGAGTACTGTGTCCAGTTGGGGCTCCCCAGTACAAGAAAGACTGACAAATTGGAGCAGCAGTCTTCAAGCAAATCCGTGGCAACAGAGAAGACTGCATTCCCTGCGATTTTAGAGACGAGTAATTGAATGTCTTACACTTACCACCTTTGAATTCAAAATTTCAGTTTTTACCAAAGTGCCTTCAGTGTTACAACCTTAAATGTTTCTGTTTCCACATTTAAGCCACATCCACTAGTTTAGATAAAAAGACATTACGGTACTGTTTCCAGTGCATCCCTGGGTGACTATTTAATGTGTGTGTATATACACACACATACAGCATATGCTCACATTTTCAAATGCATGCTGGGGAGAAAGTGGGGGGTAACAAAATAAACAAAACAAACCTACAGAGAGAAAGAAGGAGAGAATATCCTGAAAACCAGTGGTTAGATCCATATCAGGTAAACAATCAGACTAACAGATCAGTTGTTATTTTAATGATGCGGATAGGTCTATCTTTCTTTCTCAATGTAATTAGCTTTCTTAAAAATAAAATGAAACACTTTCAACACATCCGCTTCACAGAAGGATAGCATTTCCTTCAGAAATCTCTTCTCATAGATTAGTGATATTCATGCTCTTGTTCTTGAACCATAAATTGTATGCAATAAATATGGTTTTCATTCTGTTGTCAAAATAAATTGATTAGCTGAACTGTTAAGTGAAGCAAACCTGTTTGTTAAAGTCTCCTTTTCCTGTAATGCTTTAGTTTCTTCCTTTGGGTGATTACCATTGCTGTGCTACTGATTGTTTTGGATAGCTGAATTGCTGTGTTGTCTTCAAGCAAATGCACTGTATCATTGCACAGCAAGGAAATTGCAACATTTAATGTGCTTTTTAATTGAAGTAGTCAATTAAAAGATATTTGTTCTTAAAAATGCAGAACTTCCTTTTACTAAAGGAATATAAATGGTAGAGATTGTCTGGAGGTATTGCGGCACAATTTTAATCAAATGCATAAAAGCTTATGAAATATAAAAACTGATTTTCTTACCCAGTTCTTGGTTTTGTGAATGATTATTGCATGTTTAAGCAAACTTCAAATTTAATATTTCATGTATGTTAAAAAACATTCCCTAATATAGCAATCTTATTGTTTGGAATTCAAAACAAGACCACGGTGCTTGCCAATGGCTTGGTCAAACATGTCACATATATAGTCAGTAGGAATTCTTACAGTAATTTGTATTTTAAGTAGTTGAATTCTCATTCGTACACATGCAGCTATTTTGTATTTTCAATTCTTGTGAAAAGCCTGGGAACTTTTCAAATCTGAAAAAGTTACGCAGGACAGAAACCTCTAGTGACCATCTAATAATATAGCTATTAATTTTTACTTTTTATCACTTATTAAGCATATGAACATGCTCAGACTTTCACAAGCCAAAAGAAAGAATTGGGGTGGAGGGAAAACACCAGGGACATGGGAGGTGGAACAGGCTGCAGACAGAAAAAGCAGAATTCATAGTTAAGCTAAACCTAAATTCATCAGGGAAGCACTTTTCTTCCAAAGTTTCTCTTACTTTTCTCTGTCGATGACATATCTAAGCAACCGGTAGAACAAAGATATCCTCACTCTAAACAATGCAATTGAAAATTAAGTTTTCAGCAGTGAAAGAGAAAACAGTACATGGGAAAATTTTAGGAAAAAAATGGAAACATTAGGCACAGATGACAGTTAAATACTGGAGCATCCTGGCAGATATTCCAGAGGCATGTAGCCATAGCCATTCTATTCACATACGTGTATTTCCAAAACCAAATTTCCTCAGAGATTAACGATACCCAGGCCTGGAGTTTTGGACCTAATGCAACTTAATGAGATACACTGGCTGCATAAAATATAATCAAGGTTGTCAAAGACACCCCCTGGAAAAGCTAAACTATTGAAGATGTGATCTGAAGGTCACGTTTCAGGGTATGGATGTGAGATTCAGCAGCATCAGCAGATCAGAGTAAGTTTCCCTCTGATACGTATAGAAAGGCTCAGGCAACAATAGGTCGTATAATATGACTCTTACTTATATTAATCTTTTGTGGTCAGTGCATACCCAGCCTGTTTAAACCTTGACTATACAGAAAGGCTGAACATCTCTGTTCTGAAAATCTGTTTTCTTTAACATTTCTGAATCAATGCTATCAGCAGCTGATACAAAAAAAATTAATGGCTTTTCAAAATCTTGGCCAGTATTCCTTCTTGCAGTCAATGATCACTCAAAAAAAGATCTTTGATTCTTGGCACTCTACAAACTACATACTTTCTTTTCCTTTTTAACATTGTATTATCACTTTTGATCATTATGTCTTATCTTCTCCTTATGTTTCAGTACTTATTAATTTCTCTTATAGACATTAGATTGTCTATATTTTGGGCTCGATACTAATTCACCCTAACTTACATCTAATTGCCTAATTTACACCATTTTAGCAGAGTCTTATATTTTGAATAAAATTTATATAACTTTTACAGTTTATGTAGTTTTCCAGTATAAATGTCTTTTTTTAAGCATAATTGCTTCTAATACATGAATTACACTGCATAAAGATTTTTCTTAAATATTCACATCCCCAAAATATAATTAAGTGTAAAACTTTTCAATCATATATTTTTGGAAAACCCTGTTGTTACTGTCACTTTTCTTGGGTGCAGCAGGTACCTGACTCCTAACCACAGCAGTCTATATCCATCTTGAAAAACAATCATAGGTGAAATATTGCCTTTCCAATAAAGCCAGTAGCACCAGGAGTGAAAGATGCATTGGATCCTTTCACATTATACCCTTGAAAATATATTCTATTGGCAGAGAAAAATTAGTCTCACAGCACTTGTGCTGCTAGTTTGTTGACAAAGCTTTACTGTTCATCTTCTGTCTCATATTCTTGATTATTTGAAACAAATTCTAGATACGATATAAACTGGAAAATCAAGTATTTCAAAAATGTAAATATCCTGCAATACTTAAACAGCTATAGTTTCATGACAATTACAGTAAGTACACAAAGCTAATTTTTTATGGCTATGCTTAGGACATTGTAAAGTGCTAAATGTGCAAGTAATTATGAACTTGGCACAGTAGCAGTATTTATTTTAAGCTCCACTTGTGCTGCTTTGGCGGAGGATGTTTACTTAACCAGACTCTATTAAGCATGCTGAAGGCTTTGTACTCTAAAACATTTTTAATTGATGAAACACAGAAGCAATCAATCATCACAAATAGTAAAGAAAGGCAGACAGGCCCAGGCAAACAGAATGAGATCTGTAGGTGTCTTTTTATCTTGTAAGAGAAAAAAAAAAAAACCCTATTTGTGCTGCTGAATTAAGTGTTTGTGAAAAGAGAAGACTTGATAGTGGTGGAGACTGAAGTCTTCTATTTATTTACAAGCAGGGCGTAGTGATGGGAACTCTTGCACGGTCTCTTGCCTTTCCTATTCAACCTCTGACCTAATGGACGTGATGAGCTTATCCTCTCTCATGACAGGAAACATCCATGCTGAGTATACAACCTGTGGGTGTAACTTTCCCAAATAATGCTGAACGGTGATGCTTTTCATGCACCATTTGTAAACATATGAAAGCCATTGCACTGACTTGCATTCCTGCTTCAGGAAGCAGATTCAATATAGCATTGAGCACCAGTAGATGGAAAGTCCAGGCATAGATGTGTTTCTCCAACCACCTTACTCTCAAGCTGCAGCTGTTTTGAGCTTCCAGATGTTCATTTCCAAATAATGTGGTCATATATGAGGTTCTTAAGTGTAAGTTTAAAAACAGTAAATTAATAGACTACAATATTGAAACTGTTTGAACATACTCTGCTTTGCTTTGAAAATTTAATGAAGGGAATATTTGACAGCTTTTTCTCGACAAAAATGCTTAAACCTAAAACACTTGCTCAAACTAACCCCCTGCTGATTTCAGCGGGAATTTTGTCTGAAGGAGAATGTCAGAACTATATCCAAAGTATGAAAAGAAGATGAAATGCTAAACTTAAATCATACAGATGTTAGGGAGGTATTTCAAAGCAGTGTAGTCACTTTTGCATCTTATAATTGTGAAATTGAAAGGAAATATATTTATATTGACTATACAAGTACATATGAGTATATTTATTTTGGCTATAACAAGTGTTTCAAGTTTTGTTTCTGCACAGACCCACAAACTGAGACATAGAAGATGTACATATTTATAAACACATGCATGAATGTATATATACATACATATATCCAAAACAGGTTCCATATTAACAGGTATTTGGACCCAAAAAGCAGGAAATATCAGTGATTTTTCTTTGAATTTAGAAACACATAATGCAATAAGAAAAATCTGCTTAAAATACATGTAGATCTTGCTATTTTACTGTGAGTTTTCATACTATTTATATAAATTAAATTATACCTTTAATGCCTTCCTGGAAAATTATAATGCCCTCTGCTGTTAAACACGTTCAAATTAAACCTACAGGTATTTGTGTAGGCAAAGTGATTTAAATTTAAATATCTTCCGTTCTAAAGCCTGTGATTGAAAATCTTGTCACAGGAATATTTGTTATCAAAACTTTATGTCTTTCTCTTATCTCATGACAGAGGTTGCTGAAATCACATTTTTGAGATCTTGATCAGTGAAAGTGGAGGATACTCACACATTTTGTCTCTATTTCTGTTCAGAGTTTGAAAACAGATTAGAATTTGATTGCAATAAATCTCTCTGCTATCTACAGTACAACTAATCTACACTGTATCTCCAATACAACCAGTATTTGATGTATATGATGGAGGGTTTTTTTCCAGAAAAATGTATTTATTGGATCATTGTGGATCACTAGTTAAGAATTATAATCTGAATGGTATTGCTTGTTTGTGTTTGTGTTAATAAATCAGCAAAAATATACCAGAATTTTTTGAGAGTTTCAGACTCCTTTCTATGGAAAATACCTATCAAAGAATACTCAGAGATAATGGATATAAGAAATACGTAAATTCAATTCAAATACTTTTAAGTAGTAGTACACATTTGCTGTACTTTTTAAAAATGATATCAACAATTTATTACAACATCTCATTTAAGTCAGAAAAAAATATTTAAATGAGTGTGCTCTACAGGTATATTTTTAAGAACAGCAGATTTTGACACATGGGCCAAAATTAAGGATGTAAAGTAACACTTAGCATAAGTAAAGATAACTGATGCAGAGATCCGTAACATATTAACATGTAAACAGTTTGTTTTCTTTAACCAATAGAGTGTTTAGCCCCTTTTCTAAGTAGATATCATAAATAGGTATAGAAGGAGCTATTACATCCATATTTCATTAAAATTATTTGAACATGAATCTGTATGTTAGATAGCAAAAAGATAGTTAACAGTATGTTTATTGTTATTAACACATTGCTTTTTGCAATGAATTAGTTATAAGTCTTTGGTCCCCAAGGATTAATATAAAAGTTTAGGGCACCTCTTATCTGAGGAAAAAAATAGCTTAGTACATAACTTTTATTATTTCATAATCGAAGCATAAGCATTGCTCTCACAAGCTTTGAGTTTTTTTGTTATATTATAATTATCAATTTCTACTTGTTGTCCTAAAATCATGATCATGTGCCTTGAGCTTTAAATCTTTGCACTCATGGCAAAACTATCCTCTTCTTCCAGTTTTTCCCCACACAGAGATTGTTCAAGCATCTTCAAAACAGACCATCAGTCATAAATCTTGACAGTACCAAAATGGAAGGAGAATCCCAGATTAATGAGTCATCCCCTGCATTAGCAAGCAACAGTGTAATAGCATGCAACTGTATTATAACATTATTTACATTTATTTCCTATTTTGGGAGAAACAAATAAAGCAAATCACTTCAGAGCCACTATAATGATTTGCTGACTTTTGGCTCAGTTAGCCTTGCCAAAAAATCAATTATTTGAACCGTTCTCTTCCTTAGACTAACCCAGTATCTGTGGTCTATTTCTGTCACTTTGCATGGTCCACACCACCAACAGTATGTGGAGCATATTAGGGATATGTATTGACTATGACTTTATTATGGACCCCATGAACACTGACCTCAATCAGGGTCAGACCAAGTAGCATGCTTCCTCTGCTGCCCTCCCTCTTAACACACACAAGCATCCTTCTTTCCATGCATGCCAAAACTACTCCGTTGTGCGTCACGGTGCACTCCAACATGTTCTCTCAAGGGGACCATCAGGAGGAGGGTGGGGCTGTGGGTCGTGCACCCAGCTCACCTAGCTCACTGCCTGAGCACAGCCGAGACTTGCTTGAACTGTCAGGTGCTGTAGAGAACATGTCAGGAGGAGGCAACGCTAAGAGTGAATCTGCTCCTTAACACCATAGGCACGTGAATACACTCTTCATTGCAAACTTATTATAATATTTTAAATGTTTTCTTAAATAAAACATACAATATTCTTCAAAAATGTTCATGGATCTGCATAAACATGTGCAATGCAGGGGAATTAGCTTACGAATGTCAAAAAAAGTAAGGAGCAACTTCAAAAGTTTATAATGGAAAATATTTTGACTATTTAACTATTGGGTCATGACTAGTGCCCTGTGTAACTACTCTGAGCTGATCTGTGTGACTGACAATGTTGCATTCTCCCATTATATCATTTTGAATGTTTCCTGTATTTAAATCCTGCAAGCCCAATAAAAATGAAACTCAAAAAGAGAGAGTTTTTGTATGAAGATATGCTGTTTATTGCATGAAAATCAGCCACTTCAGGGAAGGGATAGTCATTTAATAGCTATGTTAAGAAAGATTCAGCTAGGGTCTAGTCCTCTGTGACTACACATTCCCTCACTGTAACATAAAAGGAAAAGGATCACATTTTATCTATGTCTTTCTAAAAACCAGATAAGTTTATTATTGTTATTTATTTATATACCATCCCACATCCAGCTTCCCCGAAATCCCCCAAGTTTATTTTCCTTAGCAATCATGTCTGTTCATGGTTACTCATGTCCTTATCTGACTTAGCTGTTTATGCATCATCTATATTACAATAATCTCAGTCCCCATTAATACCAGCATGGTATAAAAATGAAAGCCTATAGAGAATTCTTTTTTAAAAAATATGGTCAAGAAAATACTCAGATTTAATTATTAGACAAAAATTTTGGTCACTGAATGAACAAGATTTATAGAAGAATCTCCACAAATTAATGTTCTCTTTTTAATGTTTCTTAACATAATACAGAAAATAACTGCAGAGAAACAAGTTTTCTATCTGTTTATTTCAACTGACAGAAAGCAGCACACAAACTTTGTGAATAATGCAAAGAATTACTAGCCAGGTCCTGTGAAACTGACTTTTCTGGTTTTGTTCTCCAACCAGTATCTGCTATTTTCTTCTCTAACTGCATCACAGAATCACAGAATCACACAGAATGGTTGAGGTTGGAAGGGACCTCTGGAGATCATCTAGTCCAGCCCCCCTGCTCAAGCAGGGTCACCTAGAGCATGTTACCCAGGCACGATTAGCTATGCAAACATGCAAACACATTAGTAATTTTGATTCTTATCTAATAAGACCTTTAGGTATCTATATGCTAAGCACTGAAGGTATAACGGCATGGCTTTGAGAATAACATCCAAACTGAGAATCTGAGCCTGCATTCTAGTGCTTGGAACAAGTGTACTTATTAGCTGACAGGAAATACTACAATCCAGAAATATGTTTCACTCCCTTGTGGTGTTTCGGTAGTTTGAATTATGGGCGTTATGAAAAAATATATCCTTATATACTTAGCATCAGGAGTCCAAAGATCTGCCTTTTCACAAAAGACATCCAGACGTATTCTTAAAAAGAGCAGACTTCGTATACATTCTTATATGCCAAAGCTGTGTTGACACCTTTCTGATCTTTATAAATTTGCCTAATGAATACAACACTTTAACAGGAAGTATGAGACCTCAATTATCTTCTCATCAGGAGAGAATTCAATCCTTCATCTTCCATCTCAACCTTACCAGCATAGAGGTTAAACTGAGCAAGGTTCTTCAACAGGTCTTTTTAAAGCACTATAAAGACTGAAAAGACTATAAAGACTAAAAAGTGAGTGGATGCTTTTGATGGGTAAATTGCTAGAGATAGGAAGTTATCCAAACTTATTCATGTTTAGAAATATTTTTTGTCAATTAGAAAAATGTAGTTCCCTGTTAAAGAAAAAAAATCAGTCAGAACAGTAAGAACCTGCTTAAAAGGAGAGGACCTTAATATTGTCATAGGTCCTTCCATTGACTCTTCTATGAAATACTGAATCCACTACTGTTCCAGGTTTAGCTGTTGCTTTCACCAAATACGTCCTATATGTTAATCTGTAGTTTAAGATATTTTATAATCATGCAAATGATTTTAAAGCTTACAAGTAACATTTATTGTCACTGTTGTAAACAGCTGTAAACAGACAATTTAAGCTCAATATATTGACTGCAGTGACACTTAAGCACATTCTTAACATTAAACTTTTACTTATGTGTTGCTGGACAGAGTCTTGGCAATGAAAATAGATAATTAACATGATGCTTTCTGATTTATCCAGAACACTCCGTTCAGCTATTTATAATATCTTTTCTTTTGCAAAAAAAATTATTTCTACATTTCCTTTTCATATACATCTTAATAATTGCATCCTGTCACATGTGATTCTGGAGATCTCTACAGAGCAGCAAATACATTTCTGTTCCTAGGAGTCCAAACATGGCCTGCTTTGACAGCTGAAATGTTTACTATAGAAATTCAATCACATCACACCTTTTATTCTTCCTCCTTCTTCTAAGGTCAGATAAGGTCTCTGAATTGGTTTTTGAAGCTCACAACAATTTTAACTGCTTTCCCCCTTCATTGATGATTTTTAGTCATATGTCTGTAAAAATATATTTTTGTTCTAAAGTTTTGTTCCAAAAACTGTTTTTTTACATAGTACTCTCCTATCGCAGAAAGCATTAGTTCAGTTAACAGAGGCTGGCTACTTGAACAAAGAGCTTAGCTGAGCCCCAGCCCCATTGAAGTGCATGCTTTTAGAGTCCAAACACTGCTCTCACTTCTGAATGCAGAGAGAGAGCAGGGTGAATGACTGACTTGCTCCTAAATAATGGGTGGCCATGCTAATTTTTGTAGGAGACCCCCATGTGCTGGAAGTTGGGAACAATTATAGGAACTCAGAAACATGGAGCTTTATACAGACAGCCACTCTCTTACTGAATGGAAGGCACAAGAGTCCAAACAGACCGGACCAAGCAGGACAGTATGTAGCCTTTTTATTGTTCATATTAGGTCGTGCACTGGAAGGTTTGGAAAAATCAGGGCCTAGTGAAGCGGGAACAACGTCTGAGGGAAGGACTGTTTTCACAAGTTCCCTGGCTGCTCAGGCCAAAGGTATGAGAAATCTTGAGGACAAAATGCTTTTCCCGTAGGTTTCTTAGCCTAGATTTTGTAGTAAAGATGCTGATAAAGTTCATACCCAGTAAGCATCCAAATATTAAGATACAGTAAGCATTTGAATGTTTGGAGGCTAATCCAAATGGAATTTGAACTCTGATCTTGTGACTAAAGTGACTTCAACCTACATAAAATTATGGTAATACAAAATTCTAAGGAAGGGTAACATTCTGCATCTGCAGCCAGAGATTAAACATGTATTTTATTCTTTTAGGGAAAAAAATAACCAAAAAATGGTAAGTATCCACACTACTGGAGCCCTAACAACCTTGTCTCTTTTATTCTGAAACTCTCTTCCATTTTATTTTATGTCTGTAAATTACACAAGCCACATTCCAGCTTTAAAAAGCAACGAAGCTCATAACCATTATGAACAGACTCAAGTGCCACATGCCAAAAAAACTCTATTTATGAGCAAACATCTAATTTGTTCTAACTGAAATCATTTGCCAAACTCCAGCTGATTTTATGGGGAATAGAATTATGATCATAGTGGAATTCCAACATAAACACATACTATACATACATGTGCACATACCCTTATGTGAAAATAACCTCACTGTCAGCAAAAATCAAGGACTTGTCTTGTTCTCTAGCACAAATCTTGTGCAAGACTTGAAATCAAATTTCTGGCGCCATTGTCAGATACTTCAAATGCTCTTCCTCTGCATACCAGTGTTTCCAATACTAAAATAACCAGACACCTAGCATTGCTCAGGAACTAAATGTTTCCCCTCAAAAGAATTCTAAATTATTGTTGTAAGAATGTTTCATGAAGAGAGGTCAAATACAAAGTTGCAACGGAAACCTGCTTCCCAGTCAGGACTCACCACCTCCACTTCCCAGCTCCTCTGTCTCCTGACAGGGAGGCATCAATTCCAGCCTCCCAGTTCTGCAAAGAGCCACTGAGTGGATTTGCAAGGACCTGTGACCCACAAAGTCCTGGAATTGCCTGCTGCAAAGATCCAAACTCCTAGGTCCTCCAAGGTTAGCAAGTTCTTGGCTCAATTTCAGCCTGGACAGACGTGAAGCGCGGAGTTCAGAAGCTCCTGGGAGCCATAGCATCCAAGTGCCAAGGTTTCTGGGTCAGCTTTGACTCCTAGGCACTCTCATTCCTCAGCAGCCTGGGATCTCAGAGAATCCAAGATTTGAGGCACAAAGCCAGCTCGTCAGACTTGATGTTTCTGAGCCAGGATAGCATTTCTTTTCAAAGATAATTAGAAGCAATAATTCCTGATAAACTGAAACCTAATTTTAAAATACTGTAATCTTCCTTGAAGCTATCTGAACAATAGAGTAAGAACTGGAAAGCAGCCTGCAATGAATGATCAAAAAAAAAAATATTAATATGGAAATAAAAGTATGCCTCAAAGATCAGAGGTGCTTGGATAGGTTATCTAATGTCAAGTTAAAACAAATAAAAAGAGAAAAAAGAAGGAAGAAATAAGGCAACTAGGCAGTGAGGACAAGGTTGAAAATTAAAGGCATGGTCCTACAACTGAATAAACTTTTTGCTTCAATTTTCCGTAAAAATAATGATGTAGAAATTGGGGGCAGATGGTTATTTACCATGAGCTTGTAGAAACAGAACTTTCTGCCACCAAATTAAAACAAAACTCAAGCACTTTAATGATCTGAGGAGGACAAAAATATCCCTAATCCAAGTTCTGAAGCATTTTTTCCATTAAGTGAAAATTCAGAAATGTATTTTTTTTATATTCATCAGATTGAGAAAGTACCCACATCATCTCTGAGTTCAAGTGGAGACTGGACAAATACACAGAAGAAAAATCCAATGTGTTACTAAGTATGTTGAAACCAAATCTGGCTTAGGGTATCCCTGAGATATTCCTGATATCACCATGGTTGGGGGTTCAGAGGCTAGGCAAAAAATCATGATTTTTGTACTAGTCCTTAGGCATTTGCTCTTGGAGACAGCATACGGAGCAAGATGGAGCTTTGATACTACTCCATACAGCTGCTATCATACTCTTAGAGAACAGAAAAAAATAGTTCCTCTCTTTAAGAAGAGAAAAAATGGTCAAAATAACTGTCAGTTTGACCTCAGTAGTAACTTTAGTTTTTCAATCATTGAAAATACAGAGATAAATGGAGAGAAGGTATAATATTGATGATGAACAAAGAAACTGTCCTTTTTAATCTGATATCTTTTATAGCTGTCATTTTTACACATACAAAATGCAATAAAAGTAATTCACTCTGACTACACTAACCTTGTAATATTTTAGCAGGTTATGATGATAAAAATAGTGATAGAAGTACAACCTTAACAATTTGTTAATGAAATGACCGAAGACATGAGTCATTGGGTTGAACTAAAAAGGAAGTATAAAGTGCTAACTGGAGTGCTTAATGGGTTAATGTTGAGACGAACCTTATTTAATAGTGTCACTAATGAGTTTGACACACAATCTTACTGATGACTAAGCATTGGGAGATATTAGGAGGATAAAGTATCATATAAGAAGTTGTTGATGATGCTGAAATTAGAACAATAATTATTGAAAATAACAGAGAAGGATACAAACCTTGATGTTAATCATAAAATTGATGGTGTCATGTGGCTGCTAAAAAAGGCATATATCAGCTGTATTAACTGAGGCTTTCTAGTACAGAAATAAAAATGTAGAGATAGGTTTAAATTGTACAATTCTGGTCACCTGCATTCATGACAGATTAATTCAAACAAGTGCAGAAAAGTGCCACTGTGCTGATTGGGATCATGGAGAACTAAACTTAGCAAAAAAGAGAGGATGATTGCTTTCTACAAATACTTTGAAGATTCATCCTGGCTATCTTTAAAATGTTCTTTCCCATTCACTACATATCTTGTCCAGGATATCTAGCAGAAGACTTGAAGCTTAGTGTTTGTTCATCACTTACTGCTATATAACCTCTTAATAGATGTGATGAACAGGAAATTCAAGGTTTGAATGACCCTATTAATTCCCCCAAATTTGTTAGGTATAGTATGCCACTTAATCACAACAGAAAACTATGCTGAATTTAAACTGCAAATACATTCCTAAGACTTGCACCTTGTCCTTAACATAATAGAAGTCAGTATCAGCATCATGGATAATACCTACATTAAACATAAAATTCTTAGTGCTTACATCAGAATTATTATATGTCAAGATAACAATATAAAAATATGTATTTTCTAACAGGATTGTTAACAGCAGAGACATACATATTATTGCTGATGACTTTAACAATAGTACTGAGTTTAAATAAGATTGGCCTGTGCTGAAGAGAGCTTCCTTTTCACATTTGTAATAGAGCTAGCTAAAATCATTTCTGAAGCTGGTATATGTGAATTCCATGATAATAAATAATAGACAAAAAGTGATTAAAGGTCCTTCCTGTATATAGATTGTAATTCAGAATTGCAGAAGTTTTGAGTCCCATTCAATATCCTTCTCCTACAACATTCATGAATTCCTTGACAGGATATAATCCCTCCTGCATCTTACTCTACAGAATAGTATGCACAGCTAACATGACTCAGGGATTTCTGGGTCATAACTGGTCTGCCATAAAGAGGTCTGCCAAACTCTGCTTGGCACATGTGTTGAAACAAGAAGAAAAGATCATGTTTATCACTTTTTTCAATCCTTCCATGCTCTGGTGGGTATCTGAAGGAAGAGTTGGCCTCGCCAGAAATTAGATTACCTTCAGATGAAAGCTGCTCTGCAGTAACTCTCAAAATCTGTTATGCTAGTAGTGATTGTTAATTCAGATTGCAGTCAGTACCTCTGGTCTCACTTCTCACCAGTCCCCCCTGTACCAAACAACCATGCTGAGTCTGAGTATTTTGGATACTTTCATACAATGGAGTTTCCTACCTACCTTCACTTAAGTCCATTTTGGTGTTGCCAAAAGAGCTTTGCAGCTCTGAATCTCCCAGGCAACAATGCAAAACATAAAAGTAGAACAAAAATTAAAAACAAGCATGTGTTGAAGTTAGTGACAATTATTTAAATCAAGAATATACTTGGAAACATCTGTTCAAAATTATGCGTGCATATGCAAAAACAAACAATGCCTTGTAGTTACATTTTCTTGTACTCAAAGGTACTGTACTGACCTAGAGCCAACATAAAGGGAAACAGAAGCAAAGTCAGAGAATTTTCCAGTAAGCATAACAAGAAAGGAAGAATGACTTAGGTCACTGAGAGAAATTAATCAAAATCAGATTATAATTAACATTGATAACATAAAAGAAGAATATTAAAATATAGATCATCCCAAAAGCTCACATGAAAGCTGATTTTTCTATTGCAAGGAGCATTTGAGATATTGATGAAAGACCTGATCATTTATCTTTGATTGATAAGTCTTCTACAACTTTTCAGTCATAACAGCATTGTTCTTTGGGATGTGCTTATCTTTCTTTTTACTGCAGCAAACTTGATGTGTTTTCTACACAACAGTTGGGTCATGTCTTTCCTCCTGATGCTCATTATATTTTTACTATATCATTGAGGCTTATTTATTTTTAATGGCTCATATCTTTACATGGTATATGACAGTGCTAACAATTGCTTGCCTTAACAAACTATTTTCACACAATACAAGTTTAGATAAATATGTGACAAACTCAGATTCACTGAGCAACAAACAGGTGAAAGTAAGATTTTACTTTTTTCTCCTAACACACTTCAATGTTCTGAATTTACAGGATCCTCTTAAAATAGTTTGAAACCTCAAACAGCATATATTAAAAGGAAAATAAAATTAAAAATTGCTCCAAAACTGCCATTAAACTGCGTGATTTTCCTATTGGTAATTGAATAAAAAGCTTTACTGTACTTCCTTTAGATCAAATGATAGTGCCTCTATACTTTTTTACAAATCATTTGAGTAAGTTTTAAGTGTGATTTGTGCAAGGCAGCAAATGCTCTATATTTTACCTGTCATCATACTTAACCCCGGTGGACAGTGATTTTATTGTTAATAAGTTATATAACATATTGTGCAACACTTTCAATAAGTTTCAGATTTTACTTTTCCTTTTATCAGTTTAGGAATTTATGTTAGATATGTTTCCATACATGCTGTGCAGTGACAAGAAGCAATAAGCTGTTACATAGCAGAATTTTTTCAGTTCAGGAAAGATTTTTAATTAATAAGGAGAGGAAATGGTTGAAACTCAGCACTAGGCATCAAATGGTTCAGATTTTGCCAGGACGGTGCTGAAGATACACTGCCCCATAGCAGCACTATTCAGTGTCGTCCTTTGCACATCAGGTTTTGTGACCAGGACTGGTCTCTTAAGAAGGCAAAAACATTGGCCACTTTGGAAATTAAATGAGAAAATCAATTAGTCTGCATACACACAGGAGCTCTTGCCAACTTCATTTCCATTCTAATACAGCAGGCAAGTCCATGTAGGCAAATCTTAGTAACAGGGGCAAAGACAGCAAGGAACCAGCTGTGAAGGAAACTTTCCAGATAACAGCTGTGGCTACCCGTTAATATTTTTAAATTATTCTTAATGGAGGGGAAGCTCAACTATTTTAAACCTCAAAAAAGTACAAGATGTTTACACTTGAACACACAAGCCTTGATTCAATGTCCCAGTTTTCACAAGCGTTAACCTCCTACAGTTTCACGGCTCAAAGCAGCCTTTCTGAATGAAAGGCCTGCTCTCTATGTTTTTACAACATGGTTTAAATTTTGTTCCAACATTTTTTCTTGCTATCATTTTAAAAGGTGAAACTCTCAACAATGGGACTTGTCACTTGGCATATTGGTACACAGGTTTTGAAAAGTATACGACATTTTTTTTTTTAAGAGAATGAATTTTTGGTGCAAGCACAATTTTCCAGATACTGACCTGTTTTAAATCAGCACCATTCTGCTAATCTAGGTTGAACAGTGTCAATTTACAGCAACTATGAAATTAGCCCATCATTTTCTATCACAAAAAATATAACTCCTGGCCTGCAATGGGATGGGTAACCTCAGAGACAGATGGATTTATCTATCGTCTGGATTAGTGAGGCAGATTTTGATGATTATCGTATAAACACTATAGCTGCCTCAGGTGTTGGTTTTATTGTTGGTTGTACTTAGATTTCCCAAGTGTCAGAAGATACACCAGATAGCCTTTATATACCTTGGATTTTCCACTGCACAATGAGAACAAAATTAATACTATGGCCGACCCTTCTGATTGCTATGAAGCTCAGTTCACTGATATCTGTAAAATGCATTGAGATCCTGGATACTGAAGGTTAAACAATGGATGCAGGACATTAAAGCAAACACAGAAGCTCTGACAATATTAAAGGGAGCTAAAATAGATGTATGAGCTGGAAGTATGGCATGAACATTTCTTTCTTAATGGCTGAAAGTAAATCAGAAGGCTTGATATGAGGTCTTGACTTCGCTGAGATCAATGAAGTTCTGCCTTTGACATCACTATAGCTAGAATTTCATCCTAGATGCTTAATTTTTATCAGAAAATGCAAGTAAACTTTTGTTCACAATTTGAAATATCTTCATTGTAACAATTTCTTCTCAGATTTTACAGTAACTCTGCAAACTTTCTTCCAAGCTAAAAATCCTCAAAATATTTATTGCAATCACATTTCATCTGTATTAAAAACAGATTTGTTCCTGCTCCACTACACATTCTGTTTAATATGCATTATTTAATTGTCATGAATTGTGATGGCCAAGTGGTCTGATACTGACCTTTTATCAGTTGTATGAAATTAAAAGAAGTACAGAAAACTTACATTACTTGTTTCCAGATAGTAACACTATAGAATAATTTCTGGATTTAATAACTGGGCAAACTAGTTTATCCATACACAAAAGAAGTCCAAAAGTAAGGCATTAATAGTCAAATTTTGATTGGAATCTTTAATAAAAAGACATCTTTAATAAAAAACATTTTGCAAAAACATTATATAAAAGAATCACAGACGTGAATTTCCTCGCTTATTATCAAAGATAACACAAGATGAAAAACAAGAGCAGATTAAAAATCCAGGCAAACAGAGAGACCATTAATGGAGAGAAATACTCCACACAAATGGATCTTGTTGTTTTTTGTATCTTACCTGGTCACCTTCAGAGTGAGCTTTTCTGTCAGCATTTTGCAGTATGGAAACAGAAAAGTAAAATGTACGTGGGCTTGGTGACTGGAATACAGTGTTAAAAGATATCAGAAGAAGACGCCAGAACAAACACATACACCCCTATTTGCCCAGAATTTGCTCCACTCACTCTATACTGGAAATCTGCTTTCAAGTTGTGCCCTAAATTATGCTGGAATAGGTGCACAGTACATCCACCAAGGTTAACAATTTCTTTGAGCTTATGCAAACACCACCAAGTTCAGAAAAAAAGAGCCTCTGGTTTTCTGATCAGCTCTGGAACATCCAGATGTGCATTTCTAATACATCACTAAACACAACATTGGAACATTATCATGTGTTCAGCACTGATCTACTTGTTTTCTTCCCAACATAATTGTTGCAAGAGCTTTCTCTTTTGCAGTTGATGATTTTTTTTTCCTTCAGCATGAACTAAATAAGCCAGCTACAAAATACTTTTCTTAGTCAAACTGTAAACCATAGCAGTGAAAGAAAAGTTACAAATAGCTTTCTCTGAACTCAGATGTCTGGTTCAATGGGGACAGTTTGCATAATCTTTTCTGTATCAACAACATTCCACATGCATATTCTCTCTATCTTCTTCAGAAAGAAAAAAGGATCTGCAGAAGCAACCATTCCCAGATAAAGAGTACAAGACCATACAGTGCATCCCTTTTTTTTAACATCTCAGCGGCTGCTATACAAGGCAATTGCCCTTAGGCTTCTCTTTCATATCCCAAGATAATACTGGAACTAGATGCTACTTTCACTCAAGGCACAAGTCACTAAAGGAGTCACTTTATAGAAGCCTGCTGATTTGCATTTTATGGGCAGAAAAACACTTTCCAATAACATTTCTTTCATTTTATGAAAAGGTCTATTTCTGAAAATAAAAGAATGTTTAATTTAAATCTTTTTTAAAAGGCAGCTTTCTTCACCCAAGAAACATAAACTTTTGACTGAAAAACCACAAAAAAAAAATCATTTTGAAATGTTGCCCTGTGTCACACAGCTACTTTTAACTGAGGTCTCAAGTCCCAGTCCCTTCTCTGAAAGAAAGTCTCTAGATTACATTCGTCACTTAGCAATTCTGTCACAGAACTACAGTGTTAGCTGTCCCACAGAAAAGTCCAAATAATCTGCAGAAAACTTAAACAAAAATATTTTTCTATTTTAGAACATTTCAGAAAAAGAGGCCAAAACATTTCCTGGCTGGCTTCAGCACAAAAAAACAAAGAAACGAGGTACAGCTCAAATGATCACTGAAAATACAAGCCAGATAGAATACCAAACTAGCTTTAAATTAAGGTAATCTGCTTGATCAATTTGACTGCTTCTATTTCAGCAGGCACCTCTGCTCTCCTTTGGTTTTTTGAGGAACTGGAAAGAGAACTGCTGAAAAAACTCACAGGCGAAGTTGCATTTATGTCATTTTTGATGTGCACAAATAAGGAAATACTGAAAATTTCTTTTAAAAATTGTTCTCATGAGACATACATCCCACTTGCAAGCCTGGGGAGTGTTGGGAGATGCCTGTGCACATAATAAAAGCTATACACACGGGCATATCCTCAAATGAACAAAAATCTGAGTTTGTCTGCTTCTCACAGACTGGGCTGGAGTCTTTCAACTGCAGTAGATTGACATTGGCATCACTCCACTGATGCCACTGAAGTGATTTCTGACTTGCACTGTTGTTCCCGGTCTTTCTAAAAGTGGTCTTGCTTGTATTTTAAAACTGCCATTGCGCACAGAGTAAGCTGCTGCCTTTCTAGGCACACTGGGGGAAGAACTGGCTGGGGACAGAGACCATGCTGTCATCTCCGTTCTTGATGTGGTACCCCACAAATTTATGCTGACACAATACGGCGATTGTAGAGCATATTATGAGGAAGCACACCATCTGTTTTCTGGCTCTGCTGCTCTATAAATAACAGACCTCAGTCTCCACCAGTGCCAGGCTAGCATTTTGCAACGCGCCCCTCTAGCCCTTTAAAATTCCTCCTGACCATCTGGGAATTTCCTGTGCTGCCAAGAAGGTTCCTCTGGACAGAGCTGAGATCTGTCCCGTACTACTAAGAAATCCCTTTACGGTAAGGCAGGGAAATTTTGAAGTGCTCAAATCCCGCGAGCCAGTGCTGAAAAAAGTAGAGATGCCACTTCTGCCCACCCCTGCAAGCACCATGGAAAAGAGGGAGTGAGGGGTCAGCTGTGTGGGCCCGAGGGTTTGAAATGCCCTTTCCTGGGCAGGAATAGAGCTCAGATTTTTGCCACAGATTCACTGTGAGCAGCATCAGGCCAAACTACACAGGAATTCATCAGTATCACACTCTGAGTGAGATTCGAGAGACTTCTTTTTTTAGTTTCTAATCCTCTCGAGGCTATTGAATGATAATGGCTTGGTTTTGTGGAATGTGTTGAAAAGCTTTTTTGGGCTCATGTCCCCATAGGAAATTACTGTTCTTTGTACTCATACTCATTGTTAGGGGGCTCAAAACCTCATGGTAGCAACACCTGGAAAACACACAGCAGCAATACCAGAACTGAGCCTGATAAAGGTAAAAACAAAATTAATATCCTTTCTGTAAGAAAAATCACTAAGCAATTCTGACTTAGGATGTGAAGCTCTCTCACAATAGAAAGCTTCTATTACACGGTGAGTAATATTCTAAAATTAATCTTTCTGCAGCTTGCTTATAACTGTTCAGAAGGATTTTATTATGGGAGTGAAAACATGACAGCATTCAAAACACTGACACAACTAACACTGAGGACAGTCAGCTTGAAACTTAAGAAGAAGTAAAACAGAAAAATTATCCTAAAACACATTTCCAGTGTTCTGTTGTGTTAAGCTTTATCTCAGAGAACAAAGACCAAGGCTAATTGTAGTCACAATGGACCGAAGCTTTGCAATCATAATTTCAAGAGTTCTTCATGATTTTTGGCAGTGAAATAATGAATGAAAATATTGAAGTACACTTTAAATATGCACCAAAAGAAAGAGGATGTCACACTTTGGTTAATATTTTATAAATCAAGGATTCGTGTCATATCATTATGCCCATAACAGTGTGACAAAAATATTTTCTGTCTTGCTCAATTCTGTTTCTAGGAAATACCCCAAGGGGTTCAGTGGCCAAATTACTAGATGTTTCCAAGATGTGTAGGAGTGCTAAGTGTTTTGGTTTTTTTTAATCACAGTTCAAGCAGCATTTTGTTTCATTTCTAGAGGTTGTAATGCAGGTTTTTGTGGGCAGCAGTGGGAGGCATTATGGTAGAAGGTAAGAACTTCTACTTTTTTTGGCTTGCTGGTTTAGTATTAAAGGAAAGTAATCAAACCTTCTAGTTTTAAGAATCTGAATGCCAGATCAATCTTTTTTTCCTGTTTGTGTTTAATTTTATAATTCTTTTTAATATTGGTATATCCATTGTATTTTAAAAGTCAATATATTGTATGAATACATAAATACAAATACAAATACATTGTATGAATACATAAATATACTTTACTCCCTCACTGTATAAATAGCAAATTTACTCTGATAATGTTTTTAGGACATATCAGTGGCCAGTGCAACATGTGCCATTGTGGTTATCAGGCATTGGTAATAAAGGGATCTAAGGTCCAAAGATCTCCTATGTGAACTGTGCAAGGAACTAAAATTCCACAGTTTTGGCACATTGAATTATTGTGACATTGCTCTATACAGGAAGACTTCTCTAGGAAGTGTCTGAACTTCCTATTAAGTGTTCCTTCAGAAGTGGCCAAGAAATCTGAGCAACAAATACACTCATCCAAAGTATAAAATAGGTGTGTGCTTGTTGAGAGTAACAGAGCAATTTTCACTCAGTTCTACCTCCTGTCAAAACTCAGCAATGGTCAAAAGTTGCTAAATACTTGTGATAACACTCTCCAACAGTGAAATGAAAGCAATTTATTGTACAACAGTAAATCTTGCAGGGTGCCAGGTATTTTCTGCAAAGTACCATCAATTCAATATAAGACCCTTGGCATTTACAGGATTGGGTCCTTAGATCTTGCCAAAACCTATAGTTGACATGTTTGGGCGAATGCATTTCTAGTATTTCTGGCCTGTAGCGTGTCACAGACTCTCAGGTGATTGCTTAATGCTAGTAAATTATTTCTTCAGTTAATGGTCAAATGTATGCAGCAAACACAAACGCAAAGACTACTTCTGAGGCTGTCATTAACAGTCCTGAGAACATTAATAGCAATGTATCTTTTCTCTTTATTGTGCTTAGAGACCAAACCTTTACCCTGTCTGCCAGTTTTGGTGTATATTCCATTTCATAGCAGGTAGAATTAAAAAAGATTAAACTAATATGACCAAAGCTTTTGACTTTGTGCAGGTAAATCTCTATAGAAGGCTGTTCAAGTCTTTTTATTAAAGGAGAACAGGGTTAATATTTCTTGTACCTATTCTTTACAGATGGCAGTATGCAGCAGCTGAAAGCTGGATCACAAGATGGATTTTATTTACAGAGGAAGCACATCAAGTTATGAAAACTTATCCTGAATCAATGCATATTGAATTCATTGTGCTATAATCATCCTTCCACTTTAATAATAGCCTTTTGGTATCTGACAATCCCTTCTTGCCTTGTGCAGCTCTACAAACAAGACAACAAAGACAACATGCTTCCCCACTTAAAAGTCTGGTACTGTAACAGGTACAAATCTTAAACAACTGACATGAAGCCAGAGGCCAAAATGGTTGAGTTGTGCTGATGTGAAGGTGAACAACGTTAAAGGGACTTACAAAAAGACATTTAGTGCATCAGCTGGAATTCTTTGAAAAGCCAAGAGATCAAGCTGGATCATTCAAGAAAAATGTGAAGAGAAACAACCTTAGTCATCGCCTCCTTAGTTAACAGCTAAAGTGATAAAGAATTTTGCAGTCTGTATCTCTTTTGCACAAAAATAGTAACACAGAAATTTTTTTAGCAGAGCATTGATGGCTTTTCCCGTTAACAGAACAGAAGTGATGCAGGAAAGATAGGTGGCCCTTGACCATTTATCTCTACTGCAGGAAGCCACACAGAGAGTGAATGAAGTACAAAGTCCTAGCCAAGGAACAAAGGGGAATAGTTCATTCAGGAAGAGATTAGGTTTGAGCAATTCTTCCACTAAGTAGATCCTCAAAATTCCAGGCACAGCACCAAAGGCATCATGGTTTGGGGGCTGCCCATTACTGTGTTGACTTGCTGATGTGGCCTGGAAGGCCACAGGAATTTCCTGATGAATTAAGATTGTAGAGGGGAAATATTTAACTATGACACAAGAAGATATACTTGATATTTAAAAGATAATGGCAGAGATCTTATATGCTCATTTTGGTTACTTTTATCTATGTATGGATGCCAAATTTCCAACAGCCCAGCAGTTTTAATCAAATCCTTTAGTTTTGAGGAGACTTCAGAGAACCACGCTATATACAGGTGTCTCCATGAGATTTCAGAAAGATCAGGCCATTTCTACATAGTTTTTTTCTTTGAAAGAACTAGTTTTTCAGAAGTGCTAGTGATTTGATTAGTGAGATGACAATTATCTGAAGGTCCTTGTCATCTTCAGACACAAACACAAGCCTCTGAAGGGAGAACTGCATGTGAACAGCTATACTATTCACCCTCACCACTACCCACTTACTGAGCTTATGAGAGAATTAAAAAATATAAGGAATGTGTTGGAAATAGTTCTCTTTCCTGAAAAAGACCTTTGCATGAGAACTAAAACTCCCAGAAGAGAATTATTGCTAAAGCTATTCAAAGCTGAACTTGAGAAAGTGAAAATCAGAACATTTAAATAAAGACATAGGTGGTTTAATCCAATTTGAAAATTCCTCATCACAAGAAAATCTATTCAATACATTGCTTAGAAAAAGAAAACAAAAACATTGCGGAATCATCATTTAGCAACAATTACATTATTTTTCCCTAAACCTCCATTGTGTAAAAGAGTGTTTACAGACAAGATATTCAGAAACAAAGATAAACTTTTATACACACTGGCTGACAGCTTTACAGCATTCATAAATCATATCATTGAAGGGGCAGGCAAGTCTAGCACTGCCCTAAAGACAAATGTAAAATCTTCTCTGGAGATTATGCTAGAAGTTGTTCCTTTGATTTTGTGGTTATTAAAAATCTGTTCTGAGGATTTGGAATATATAAAGTGCAAGAATTAAATTTTATCTCAAAATATTAAATGTATGAACTTAGAATCAGAATTTTTTCACCTACGTTCAGGAAGGAAGGATCTCACTTTGAAGTCTGGAAAGCCTTTGAAAATGAGTGAAAGTTTGTTGTAACTTTTAAAATAATGGACAGGTGTGCAGAAATGAGCTCAGTGCTTTGCTCTTTAAACCCCAGCAAGTTCCCTCTACAGGTCTAGGCTGCAGCTGAGCCAGGAGGAGGAAACTGTAAAAGGCTGGCCTGCTAAACAATGTTATCACTCACAAACTTATACAAGAGAAGTTTCATAACATAGATAGTATCTTTCAAGAAAATCCTCTTGCACACAGGAATCCTTTAAAGGACATTTAGTTGTGAAGGAAAGATGCAGGATCAGTCTACAAATGGCATGTGTATCAGCCTGCAACAGAAATAGTTTTTAGATTCAAAATTGATTAGAACTGATATCTTCATTTATGTTGCAACAAAAAAGAAGCTATGCTGTCAAGAAGAGACAAATTACCTTCTATGGTCTTCTGCTCATTCTCCTTTCAGTTCCCTCCCATAGTTCTCTAGTCTTGTTTTAATTTCCTGGCAGGGATACTCAGAGCTTATCCTGTGTCTAGAGTAAGCTCTCAAGCCTATTCCCCTGCTTGGTCCACTGAGAGAAGAAAGCAGGCCCGAACCCAAAATCTTGGGCAGAACAGGGTCAGAAGGCAGTTCTGCTAACTAGAACAAGTGGATTTTTATTCTCCCCATACATTCCTATTGCAGAAGGAACGCCTGATATATGATTTGCAACAAGGCAATCAGGCAAAACATGACAAATGACAAGGATTTACTTCAACAAATAAAAATTCCCCGAAGACCTGAGGAAAAATTAGAACCATATAGTTATGCCAAGAGCTATGAAAGAAATGAATGCCATGCATGCATTCTGAACAGCTTTATTCTGTAAGGAAGGCACAAAGCACAAGCTGTGTAAAAATTCTGGTTTGTCTTATAAAATATGCACACCTCTGTAAGGCAGCAATATACATGGAATGGGCAGTGCAAAGGTTCAGTGTTTTTTTCTAGAATATATTCAAATTCTTGCTTCATATGCAATCTGGAAAGGAATAAACCAAAAGCACACTTTTAATTTATAGGTAACACAGAAAGGGCACTAACAGACACAGAATGAATCATGTACAGCACATAAGATTTCACCTTACTAACAACTCTCCTAGTGTTTTGGGGCTAACAAATCAATTCCAGAACAACTGACTGACAGCAGGTAAGTCTGCATAAAATACAGAGATGGATTTAAACCACAACACTTAAAAAGAGATTTTCTTGTCCCTTACCACCAGACACTCCAAATATATAAATACACATGCATATATATACATATATACATACATATATGTGCATGCGTGTATGTGTGGGCACACCCATGCACTGGGAGAGAGGTGCATGTCCTCCAAGGGAAAAGGAAATTCTGCGGACTTCTTATGGAATTTTGGATCAGCCTGTTTTTACTCATGGAGCTTCAGGCTAGATTTTCCAATTACAAGTAAGATCAGATCTGCACTTCGGGCTCCCTTACAAGGGCATGGTAACGTAGATAATGTAACTGACCATATGCTGACCATATAACAGGTCTTTAAAGTGCCTTACCAAAAGCACACATATTCCACCATAAAACTAGCACAGTTTTCTAAGAGGCCCCCTTCCCTTCTCTTACTAGACATTTTTTTTTTTCATTTCTGCTCCTAGAAGCTGGTTAGAGACTATAAGAAACATATTTCAATCACATAGCTCCATGGCTTATACTACTGATTTTCTACATGATTCTTCCTTTGGGGGATTATAAATTTTTCATAATCAAGTTTTGTTCGTTTGGTTTGATTTGTTTTATTCATGAAAGCAAACTCTTTTTTAAAATGCAGAATAGTGCAACTTAAGCATCTTTCCAGCCGACTCCATATCAGTCTTGCTCTGACTACCTCTGCCCATATATTTGTACAACGTTTAGCACAGTCGACCCTTAGGTCTAATTTGCACAATGAACTGACACTAGTTTGACTTACGTTGAGCTTAAATGGAGTTAATTAAACTGGTGCAAATCCTTAGGTAGACTTCTTATCCCAATTTAGAAGTGGTTTACATTGTTCTAGATTAACCTGATTAATAACTAAGGTAATGACAAGCAAAGCTTGATCTTTGTGCAGGAACATTAATGAGAATATAGTGCAAGCGTGCAATAATTTATGGCACTCTAAGTTACGCTTCCAATTAACATTGAATATTCACCGCCTTGGTGTTTCATAACACTTCCTAAAATATGCACATGTGGTTACAAAAAAATAACCTTGTGTTAAAATACAACTTGTTTCATAAGAAAGAAACCACTTCCTATGAAATATGATACCACTTCAATTTCCCTTTCCTGATCAATGCTTAAACCCTATAACAAGTGAGGAAAGCCTATGCTACTGGGAATACTTTCACATCAAAGCTGCTTATACAAAGCAGCAGCTCCTGGTCCTGAAGATTCATAGCACTGCTATGGACTCACAGCATTGCTAAAACCATGACATTGGTTCTTAAAGGCCCTCATTTACTAGCTCTTTGCTTGCATCTTACTGTAAAAGCAGAGAAGAAAATTGAACTAAGCTGAACTGTAAACTGAGGTGAATACAAACAAGTCATTAAATATCTTCACCTTTCAGGATATACCTACAATAAATCACACAAGTGAGTCCAGTTTTGACAATGACTAGTTTATTCAAAATTTCTGGAGACAATAGCCCAGAAAAACTAGCCATTCCTCACTGGTTTTCCTGAGAATCTGTACAAGAGGAAGTTACAGTCCTATTTGTCTTAGGTAAATACAGGAAGGGGCAGGCAACTGTTCTTCGGGGCTTAAGAACGCTGGAAGAATGAGATCCATTCCCACAGTTAGCAGGACATATCTATCTTAACTATAATCCACCTTCTCATCCCCAACCTGCAAAATATAGTTAGCATTATAGATTTTTATTCACTGTAATTATCTGCTTATAATTTTAAATTATTTTAGTTACATATTTTTAAATTACTTTCCTTCCAAAAGTTTCTGATCTTACATAATTTTCAGTAAACATTAAAAATATTATCAAACTGCTAATAGCACAAAATGCCTTCCAGCTGAAAGACTCCAAAAGCAACACACAAAACACAAAATATATTAACTCCCACCAGCCTTGTGAAATTGAGTAGTAGTACTAGATCTGTGTTAGAAAAGGGAAACAAGAACGTTTAAAGTTTATGACTTGCCTGTATTCACAAGGGAAGTCTATGCTACGGCCATGGACAGAACGTAAAGCCTAAATTCATCCCACTTAACTGAGGCACTTAAATTAGGAAACAAGCTGCTCAACATTTCCCTAGAGTCAGTGGAGACAAATAGGCACTTCCACAGGACAGTTCAGATGGCTGGCTCTCCCTCTGAACTTGCTACTGTCTCTTGACGCACTATTGAGAGATTCCCCACAGTGAGGGAAAATCTGTCTCACATAGCTCTGGGTTCTGGCCAGAAGTTTGGTGGGATGATCCAGGCCTAAAATACCCAGTTCTGTATTTTTCCCATGTGGGCTGTCCTTTTTTCCAAGGCACCCATCACTGTGAAATAGAGACTGCTTCCAAACCACAGAAGAGAATGGGAACGATGAGTTCTCAGCACCCCCAAAATGACACACCATTTACTTTATATCAGTTTCATTTAGAAAAACTCTCAGTGTTCCAAATGAGATCTCCCACAGGGCTTGCTGGTTGGACAGTTCGGATGACTAATAAGTGTAATATTTTATTGTTACCAAAAAGTTCCTAATTACAGCTGTCATCACTGAAAATAAACACATTCAGGTTCTACTGCACATTATGATAAAGCCTTCTGTCAAAGCATGGGAAATATTTTTTTAAGTAAGTCATTTGCTACCAAAATGTGGCAATGTGTGAGACTGGCTTTGAGTCTACTTCTTTGATTCTTCTGCTTCTTAAAAAAAAATGCCAAATAGATAATGCCCCAGTAATGACAAACTTTCAGGCACTTTCATATTGAAAATCTTGCCTCTTTCTTGTAGGTACCTCGGAATATCCCAAGGACCTCAGGAACTTGATTAATAAAGCACTTAAAATGCAGGCATATTATTGGTCAAAAGATTTTTTGGAGGAAGTGGGCAGTTTTATTTTTAGACTCAAATGTGAATTTTCTTAGAACCCGTTTGTTTCCATGAACTTATTCTTTCTTCTTTAAAGTCAACTTTTACATCCTTACTCACTGAGTAGCAAATACAACACAGCACAAGCCACACTATAAGCTAATGCTTACTTGGCCAAAGAGACAAGGTATTTGGAGGGAAACTGAAGGCACCACAGGCATTATCTAAAAAAGGGCAGTGAGACCACAAGGAGAAGCTGAAGGTATTTATTACAGACGATATGGTACAGTAGTGACAAGTCAATGAGGACGTGGGGAGAAGACACCAGACAGTAAGAAACCTAGGCTTCATTTGTTTCACTGCTTGCCTGTGGGAATCAACCCTTTGAACCTCCTCAGGACAAGGTTCTTCATTGGATCTGAGAATTCATCAAACGCAGAGCAAGAAAGGAGCACCTAGAATAGCTAACAGCCTCTGGGGCTAGACAAGAAATCCAGATCCAAGCTGGACCCCTAGTAGAAGGCTAGTGGCTATTCTTGGATGATGCTTCCTCAATGTTTCCTATGAGCTCTGGTCCATCTTGGAAAATGAACTTAGCACAAAAAACCTGGAAAGCCCCGTTAGTAATGCTCATATCAGCAGAATGGTAAATTCAAAATCTAATGACCTTTTTTATTTGTGGAAATTAACAGGAGTTCATCACGGACATCTTTTTGTTGTCCTTAACACCCAGATATGTGAGCCTTATATCACGCATTACATTAAAAAATGCCCAGTGAAACATAACCGTAAATACAATGGAGTTTTTACTCTTTCTTGTAATATTTTCAATAGGGGACAATGGTTTGTTAATTTAACTAAATATTACACTGCTCATTATGGCCACCTTTATCCTTAAGTTAATATAAATATGCATTAGAAGATATGATATCAGTTTTTAGACCTTGTCCTCCTTGCATCAGAGACTGTCTCATTTTACACAGCTTCATAGCCAGAGTGACATATGAGGAATTTTCTCAACTTCTCCAGTAAAACATACCCAGCGCAAGGCAAAATCCAGCCACTATGGGCACATAAGCATATTAGTATTTCATTGGAGTGCTAGGCACTGCTGGTAAAGAGGGCAGAGAGGGGCTGTAGATGGAGCCAGAGCAGACAGCAAATGTATACTAGTCTTTTCAAAAGTCATCATTTGCAGCACTGTCTACTTCTTCCCTTATAAGCTGGTGACAGCACAAACAGTTTGAAGTGTCAGGGAGGAGAGCTGAAGCTCCCTTACTCGGTTTTAAGTATTACTGATATAATCAATATTTACAGACAAAAGAAACAAAAAATTGTAAGTTTGCATACTGGCTGACCAGAACGATTGTGGTTCACTCTCCAGTCAAGGCTATATGTCAATGTTAGCATCTTATAACATATCATTATCAAGTATTCACTTTCAACTTTTATGGTATTCTGTTTAGGTCATGATCAAGAAGAAGAGTGAGTAGATCATGCCAAACTCACTTACTTACAGCTATTATTAATATTATTTTGACTGAAGGATAAATACATGAAATAATTGCATCTATATAGCCATTTTGAATGTATACTGAGACCACCAATATCATAAGTTCACCCAGCTGACCAACAGAAAGTTTCCGAGCAAGACATGATGATAACATTTCATGTAACTCCTCTTTGGCAACACTTAGACACTGCAATTAAATACCAAACAGTATCACGTGTGCCAGTCAGTTACAGCAAGAAACAAAATGTGATGAACTGTTTGTTTTGAACTATTAGTATAAACATATTGCAGAAATGAAACCCAAGCTTAAACAATGGGGAAAGTTATCCGGTATTAAAATAAACAGTTCTAGGAAAATCTCTGAAAATGTTTACCAAGTCATCTTCTTCCAAGCCATTTCTGTGCAGAGCACTTTGCCGTGTCCAAGGTTTGCCAACCAATCCCAGCAACGCTGGCTAGAGATATGCAAATGCTATTGGACAAGGCTGAGACTTAATTGCCTGTAATCAGCTCCCCAAGCAAGCACATTTTTATCTAGAATCAAGCTAGCAGGTCATCAAAGAAGGACTTTTGTTGTTGAGGGTAAAAGAGTTTCCTCTTCTCTTAAACAATACCTATTTTGCTTCTAGAAATCTGCTAATGTAGAAATCAAGGAAATACATTTTCTAACTTAAAATACTACACAATTTCTTAAGTATATAATACTTTATACAAACTTGCTTAATAAATACTCTTCCAAAATTGCAGGCTAGCATTTGCACTAAGAACATAAGAGGCTCTGGCAAGCAGTGCCAATGTACAATTATAATGAAAGTTATGTATATCGTATAGACTAATAAACCTATTTCTTCTTCATAAGTTACAACATATCTAAAATTCTGAAATATAGACAGTATTTCTTATTATAACTATTCACTTCTGATTATAGACTTATAATCATTAATAATTCTTTATTTTGTTCATGGCAGGTGCATTATAAAATGTTGCTTGGTGCAGCACTAGTTATATCCTGTATTAAAAGTCTAGGAGGAAAACAAATATAGTGTAAAATGAGATGTGAGATGTCTACACAATGTATTCATTACACTTAAGCATGATGCTTCTTTTGAAAGGAAACGAGTTATGGCTGAAATGCTGGGTAATGGCAGCAGCAACAAAGCAAATTCAGTATTCAGAGATGCTATAATGGAGCTGCATCAGACTCATTTGTTCGCAGGGAGCTGTACTCCGTCATGCAGAGAAACGGGTCCTTTCATTCAGAGAACTGACACACAGCATATGTGCACAGCCCTGGCTTCGTGTAAACCTATGGATGCAGAGGGCTGGGGGCTGGGAAGGACAGGGCGGGGGGATGGCCCTGCCCACAGCCTGTTTTACAGTCACTGCAGATATAGAGCCCTCAGATATAAAAGCCTTTCATTGGGCTTCCTACCTGTTTAATCACTTCCTGCTGAAGTGTGAGAGGACTAACCCTAACTCAGACATTCACACTCTAGAGACTCATTTTTCTTCTTGTTCAGTTCACAGTGAAACAGTGATCTTAGTTCAGTCTCTAGTGGACAAACATAGAATAAGTAAAGTCTCATAAGCATGATTCAGCAGGCAATTTGCTCAAGTAAAATCATGTGTGCATAAACACAGATAACAATTTTCCTCTTCTCAGTCCTTGCCTTAAACTCCCAAGGTGCAGTAAAATTATTTCTTAAGAAATGCTTTCCTCTACAAAAGACATCTCCTCAGTTGCAGCCTTATATTCCCCAAAGCAGACCACAATATTAAAAACTGAGGAAAATAGTCTGAAAAAGAAATGCTCCACTATATTTTGGTTTATAGTCACATATTTATTGGGCATAGTCATCTCTCTCTTGCTAGGGCTATACTGTATATGCAAAGAGTGCAATTAATTTACCAGGAGATCAAGAAATTCTCTCTAAAGGTTTTAGCATGGTTAGAAGGGTAGGGGGGTTGTTTATGCTTTTTAACATATTTCTGTCTTCTATACCATCTGGAGGAAATGAAAATTGTAAACGAGATAGGTAGCAATAAATATGCTAATATGAAGTTTTAGTAATCTTTACTAGCATTTTTGATGTTCATTCTTTATTGATGTTCATTCTTTATTGATGTTTATTCTTAGTATGATCTTGTGCTACTGTTAAATGATGTTTCTCTTGAATAGGTATGTACGATAGTTTTCTTGTGCCATCCTACATGATTAATTGCATCACCAATTGCTCAATTTGCTGTTTTGCCAGGTCATCATGCCAAAGTGAGAATAAGAATATTACAATCGTATACAAAGACAGTTTATTTATTTTCACTTGTCACCTATCTCAAACCATTCTCAATATCAAGCCAAAGACAAGGTCCTGCAAGGTAAGTAATTTTACTTGAGTGAGTAACCTTATTAATGGGACTTCTCATCTGAGTAGTTATTCAGATATTTAAGTCTTTTCAGGGCCAAGCCGCAGCTTATACATAAAAAACTGAAAAGTTCAGTAGAAGTTTACAGCTATAGCACAAATTCTTAAAAAGTATTTCACTTCTGCTAAGTTACTGTAACATTATTTTCAAGCCCAGTGTAACACACACTAAAAAAAAATTACTGTGATGATTTAAAAATGTGAATGCTTATATACTTTTCTCTGTCATTCCAGTGATTAGCTGGATAGAATAGGATTACATGATCTATTTATGGAGCAATAATAATATTCTCAATACAGTGCCATTAGATGTTGATTTTTTTAAATGCACCCTTTTGCTGTTAGAGTAGCAGGTATCCTGCATGACATCTGATTGGAAGCTCTGAACTATAAATGGAGTTTATAAGACTAGCTAATAAAGCCTTCCAACATTGGAGTCTCTGGTGTATTTTTGTATACTCTGGCTCATAAAACATCTGTGGTCTCTTGAGAAAAAAGCTTTACAAAATTGCATCTTTCAGTAATGTGAAGAAAATTCTGCTCCCAAGAGCAATCTCACTATGAAGGGTGCACTCTGGATGTAAGATTGCTCACCCTGCAGAGTTAAGAACTAGAGAAATCCTTATTACCTCAGTTCTCATAGAAACTCATGAAAACTATGAACAGCATAAGCACCAACAAAAAAAATCCATTTAATGAGAAGTGGAAAAAGAAGCACTTACTTTTTGCAGCCACTGAGTGTAATTTTCCATCACATGTTCCAAATGTTGCAGTTTCTGGGAAGAGAAATCCTGTTCCACGTGGGGAGCATCTCTCTGAAGAGCATTTGTGTTGTACTGGTCTGTCGTGCTTTCACGACAGTTCCCGTCCTGTTCTGGTAGAATGAAAGTATAGGTGCACTGCCCATGCTGAATCCGGTTATATCTTCTCCCACTGGCTTCTGGACCCCGACGTTGATTATTACAGCCTATGTGAGCCAGAAGAGCAGCCAGGAAAGCAAAGGAAAGGAAAATTGTCATGTTATTATTACTTTCCTTTCCTAATTTTAGAAAAACTTTTTTCTCCCTCTTTTTTTAAATTTGTTCTTAATTTCCTTTAAAGTCTTTAGAAGGACTGGAGAATTGTACTTTAATAATCAAGCTTGGATAAATTGGTATATTTTTAATTTCAATATTAGGATAGCTTCCTTTAGCTAAAATTGGGAATATTTATTGCATAGTAGTTAAGATTTATTGTTTCCTCTCTGTTACAGTCCAGCATGTAGCCTGCTTTAGTCAGCTGCATATGCATATCCCAGTCTCTTTCCCCTACACTATCTGCTGCAGAACTGCTATTTTCTCTCAGACTTCAGTGAGTTTTATTAAGGTTGCACATTCAAGCCAAGCTGGAAGCAAGCAGCCTTTCACAAGATGACTTGACAGGAATGCGTGTATGAGTGCGCCCCTATGCTGAGGATGGCTGATGGCTCGGTACAGAGGGATCATCTTACAAACTGGCTGGATGCATGACCTCAATCATGCATGGCTTTCCAGCCCCTATTGCATACAACTGCTAAGGGCGTTTGACGAATTCACGTAAGTTTAATAAGTTAGGCAGTCCACCTTAATACACTTCATAGGTTCACACTGACCTATTAAAATGTAGATAAAGTGTAGAAGTTTGTTGTAATCTCTCTGTAAATATACAAAGCACTGAAATTTAAAATACTTTCAGTTCTCCACTGCTCAGTATCTATTAAAGAATCCTAAGTCAGAAGAATGTCACTTATGAGAAAAAAATTACATTTAACCCTCACATACTTTTGCTACTTTTCTCAGACAATTGTGTCACTTTAGCAGAGTTTGCAGAGAGCTTTTTATAGGATTTAATGAAATTAAGGTTTCCAAATAATAATGAGAAATGGCAATTCAGAATGACAATAGTATTTTATGCTTGGCTAGTGAAATAAGGTAACTGGTTACAAAACCGAGGTATGCTGGTTGAACTATTCCAGATTGCCTTATGGACTATGTAATTATTACATGTGAAACACTTCTATCAATTTGCAAGTCTGTACAGGCTATACAGTCCCCTTATTATATGTAAAAACTTTCTCAGGGGTAACTTCCCAAGAAAAGGATTGTGGTAACTATTTAAGAAACTATCTTAAACATAAATAATGCCCTTGGTATTTGCTAGAGATGAAACCAGAATGCACAGATTAGAAACAGAATCAGAATAGTCCTGAACTTCAGAGAAATTTGGTTCTGAGTTCCTGCTCTAGGATCTACTATTGTTACATAAATACCAGCCAACTCCTTCGCAGACCACTTTGCACAATTTTACTCATGAGGTAGATAGTCTTCTAAACAGCAAAAGTGCATCAGCTAAAAATCAACCTGTAGCAATTTAACTTTCCAGAAAATCCACCTGCAAGAATACTGCATGCGAGCACCTTCAGTGCTCATGCTGTTGTCATTATTATGTATGTATATTATATTATCATCATATTAGAACTGCAATTTCAATCTCAGAGAACTGCCTGGAATTTTCAGCCAGAAGCCTGTCCTGCTCCTGAATAAGCTATTCCTACTCTAACCTGGGGGCTGAGACTTTCATCTTGCATCCAAAAAGAAACCATTCCCTTTGAATTGCTAAGAAATATCTCCTAAAAAATGTAGAGAAATGAGAGGGGCTTAGCTTGTCTTAAAACATCTGTATGCCCAATATATAGTGAAAAAAAGGAGGAAAGAAAGCAAAGCAAACAGCAAAACACCAACGCCACTGTTGCTTTCAGCAAAATCAGAACATCCTTCCACCTCTGAACTGCTCAGCCCACCTTTGCACTCTGGCTTTTCTTTTTCTGCTTCTGAATATCAACTTCATACAGTTCACTGTGTTGTGAGCATTTTTCACATTGCTCTGTCACCAACAGATCTAGTTCTGCTGCGGTTTATTGCACTGTCTCTGCAATTATTATGAAATGTAATTGCAAGACATTTGCTCACACCATAAGATCAGAGAGCTTCGATCAGGGAGAAAACTGTAGGACCGGACACTGAGCCGAGGCACAAGCATGAAAAGAGTCATTCCCTATAAGGAGAAGCAAAAATACCAGAGCATAAACATGATAACAATACATGCTTTTTTTTAAAGTGAAAAGAGAACTTTAATAAAGGGCCTCAAAGCAGCAAAAGGGGCATAGTAAATGTGGGTGTACAAAAGGTTTCCTAGAATATTAATTCTTATTTTAAAATGCTGCTCTTTACACACGTGCTGTGTTCACTTTCTGCTGAGTATTTAAGCCATGGACTTTTACTCACATGAGAACCTGGGAACGTGGGAAGGTAAACTTGCAATATTTTTCAGATGAGCAGACTTCACGCAGCAGCAGACATGCTTTGCTGCTTTTGCATGGCCCCCTCCCACTGGCTTAAGGCACACTTCTCCTCCGTCCCCTCCTGTCCCCTTTTTCCTAAGGAGTAACAGCCATAAGGCCCTTCAAGCAGACGCACAGAACTGGCAAGCCTCTTTGGCATTTCCCACTTGTCTCCTGCCTAGCTCGCTGCCACACCACCTGCCTCCCACAGCAGACTGCCCCCGATCCCAGCCCCAGGGTGGGGGTGATGGGCAGCACGTATCAGTGAGATGCCAAAGCGGGAAGGCGCGACGGAGCCATGCAGCAGCCGGAGCATCACCCCTTAGGACACCGAACTAAAAACTTTCCTGCGAGAGAGAATGGAGTCCCCTTGCTCATTCAGTGAGCTAACGCTGCCGCATCTGTGTTGCAGGACACGGCACACCCGACATGTCTCCTGTGCCTGAACCTGTGGTGTCTTGCACGGAGGCGATGAAGGGAGTCTGGGGAAAACACCCAGAGCCATCGTGTCACCCCCAGTCTTTCTGATCAAAGGAGAGGCAGATAAGAGGACTTGTGAATTGGACTGGGGTGCACTTCAGTCTTGGGATGCAAGGATCCTCAGCGACGACAGAGATGGTGGCAGCCCTGCAGGCTACAGTGAAGCACAGTGAGCTCTCAGGGCTGCCCTCGCTTATACCAGACCCTGAGCCAGGCACAAGTGTCCCTCACTAGAAGCACAGACACTTGGCTGCTCCTGATCCTGCCATGCAGGGGGAATGTCAAGGTCAACCACTCAACTCACTGTTCCCCCAAACACTTAGCAATCTCATTTTTGCAGGGGTTTTGAACCAGCCAGGCCAATTTCAATTTATATTCTTCCCTAACATGTTCATGGGGCCATGCAAGCACAGACAATAAAAGTGAAAAAACAAACATAGAAAAGAGCATGTTTCCAGCTCTGCAGGCACTTAATTCCACAGTGAAATTTAATAAGAAATTCTATTTTACCTAAAGAAGACAGAATTCACAAATAAGAAGAGTTGTCATTTTCACCATTCCTACTAAGGCATTTGCTATTTTTATTTCTTAAAAAAAAAGACCAAAAAAACCTTGGCCCATGAGTTTCACTGGTTTGATGTCTTCTACCTGATTTGAAAAAAAATATATAAAAAAATATATATTAACACAGTCCCACATGATCTGTGTGAACCATCCCAATATTTTAAGCAGTGAAAATTCTCAGTGAAGTGAGGAAAAAAAGTCCTTATAATTCAGTCAGAGTCAGTGTGGGTATTTCTGCAGGATACTACATTATATGGTATAGATATAACCTTAATCATTTGTCCAGAATCACACAGAAAATCAGTTGCAGAGCCAGAAACCATGTAGGGGCATGGGTGTGTTTAAAAGCCTCTTTATTTTCCTAAGACCACTTCCTCCAACACAATGAGTAGCTTCATAGTCCCTGAAATTTTCCTTCTGTGTAACAGGGAAGGGATGGATCCAGACGCTTTCTTCCCGGACCATATGAAGTCTCATCTACATTGTTTATTTAGTAGCCACATAAAATTCTGTAGCTGACTATGTAAGCAATCCTACAAGGCAAAAGAAATGGGAATTCAATATCCAGATAAAGGTTACATTCACATGGTATCATTTCCCACGTATTTAGCATAAAAACAATTTAATGCCTTTTGTCACAGAATCATATGCATGCTTAGAGTTCAAAAACAAATTCAAGAAAACAAAAATCTATTTCTATTTCTTTACATTTCTTTACATTTCTGCTGCAATATGTGTTATTGCTGCAGATGAGTTGCATTAAAGTTGCATCATATCACACACTGTAACTGGAGTTACTCCAGTTCAACTTCCTCAATGTACGAGGAAATTCACTACAGAATGACTCCTAACAGAGAAAAGAAGTAGGCTTTTATTAGGGGTTATCTCTAGCTAAATCAATGTTGCAAGCAAGGTGCAGTATTTTTCATTCTTAATCACAGAACAGTTGAGATTGAAAGGGTCCTTTAGAGATCATCTAGTCCAAGCCTCCTGCTCAAGCAGGGTCACCTAGAGCACATTACTCAGAAGCATGTCCAGATGGCTTTTGAATGTCTCCAAGCAAGGAGACTCCACAGCCTCTCTGGGCAACCTGCTCCAGTGCTCAGTCACCCTCACAACAAAGAAATTTTTCCTCATGTTCAGACAGAGCTTCCTGTGTTTTAGTTTGTGCCCACTGCCTCTCATCCTACCACTGGGCATCACTGAGAAGAGTCTGGCCCAATCCTCTTGACATCCTCCCTTCAGATACTTGCACACATATATAAGATCCCCCTTCAGCCTTCTCTTCTCCAGGCTGAAGAGTCCCAGCTCTCTCAGCCTCTCTTCATATGAGAGATGTTCCAGTCCATCGTCTTAGTAGCCCTCCACTGGACTCACTCCAGTAGCTCCATGTCTCTCTTGTATTGGGGAGCCCAGAATTGGACACAGCACTCCAGATGTGGCCTCACCAGGGCTGAGTAGAAGGGGAGGATCACCTCCCCCGACCTGCTGGCAATGCTCTGCCTAATGCATGCCAGGATACCATTGGCCTTCTCAGCCACAAGGGCACATCACTGGCTCATGGTCAAATTCTTGTCCACCAGGACTCCCAGGGCCTTCTCTGTACTGGTGCATGGGGTTATTCCTCCCTACGTGCAGGACTCTTCACTTCCCTTTGCTGAACCTCATGACATTCTGTTCTGCCCATCTCTCCAGCCTGTCAAGGTCCCTCTGAATGGCAACACAACCCTCTGGGGTATCAGCCACTCCTCCCACTTTTGGATCATCAGCAGACTTGCTGAGGAGGCACTCTGCCCCTTCATCCACGTCACTGATGAATAAGCTGAATGATACTGGACACAGTATTGACCCCTGGGGGACACCGCTAGCTACAGGCCTCTAACTAGACTTTGTGCCACTGATTACAACCCTCTGAGCTCTGCCATTCAGCCAGTTCTCAGTCCACCTCATTGTCCACTCATCTTACCCACACTACCTGAGCTTGCCTATGAGGATGTTATGGGAGACAGTGTCTAAAGCCTTACTGAAGTCAAGGTGGACAACATTCACTGCTCTCTCCTCATCTATCCAGCCACTCATTCCATTATAGAAGGCTATCAGGTTGGTGAAGCATGATTTCCCCTTTGGGAATCCATGCTGACTATTCCTGATCACCTTCTTCTCCTTCACATGCTTAGAGATGACATCCAGGATGAGCTGTTCCATCACCTTTCCAGGGATGGAGGTGAGGCTGACTGGCCTATAGTTTCCTGGGTCCTCCTCTTTGCCCTTTTTGAAGACTGGAGTGACACTGGCTTTCTTCCAGCCCTAAGGCACATCTCCTGATCACCAAGACCTTTCAAAGATGATTGAGAGTGGCCTAGCAATGACATCAGCCAACTCCTTCAGCAATCATAGGGGTATCCCATCAGGGCTAATGGACTTGTGTATGTCCAGTTTGCCTAAATGATCCCCGACTCAATCCTTCCCCACTAAGGGAAAGTCTTTTTTCCTCTAGACTTTCTCCTTGGTCTCCAGGGTCTGGGATTCCTGAGGGCTGGTCTTGACAGCAAGGAAGGCATTCAGTATCTCTGCTTTCTCTGTGTCCTTCATCACCAGGGCTCCTGCTCCATTCAGTAGTGGGCCCACATTTCTCCTAGTCTCCCTTTTGTTACTGCTGTATATAGAAGCCCTTCTCATTGTCCTTGACAGCCCTCGCCAGATTAAATTCCAGTTGAGTGTCAGCCTTCCTAGCTCCATCCCTGCATACTCAAACAACATCCCTATATTTCTCCCAGTTACCTGTCCCTGCTTCCACCTTCTGTATACTTCCTTATTTTATTTGAGTTTTGCCAGGAGCTCCTTGTTCATCTGTGCAAGTCTCCTGTTCCCTTTGCTTGACTTCTTGGTCATTGAGACGGACTGATCTTAAGCTGGAAGGATGTGAATATCAATGAGCTTTCTTAGACCCCTCTTCCTTCTAGGACCCTATCCCATGGGATTCTTCCAAGCAGGTCCCTAAAGATGCCAAAGTCAGCCCTCCTGAAGTTCAGGATTGTGATCCTGCTCTTTGCCCTTCTCCCTCCTCTCAGGATACTGAAATCCACCGTCTCATGGTCACTGGAGCCAAGGATGCCCCCGACCTGCATATCTCCAACAAGCTCTTCCTTGTCTGTAAGTATGAGTCTAGCAGAGCACCTCACCTCATTGGCTCCTCTATCAGCTGTATCAGGAAGTTGTTATCAATGCTCTCTAGAAACCTCCTGGATTGCTTGTGCCTTGCTGTGTTGTCCCTCCAGTAGATACAGCAATGGTTGAAGTCCCCCATGAGGACCAAGACCTGTGAACATGAGGCTACATGAGGCTTCCAACCGCCTGTAGAAGGCCTCATCTACTTCTTCCTCCTAATCAGGTAGCCTGTAGCAAACATCCACAACAGTGTCGCCCATGTTAGTTTGCCATTTAATTCTTATCCATAAGCTCTTGGCCAGGCCATTGTCCACCCCTAGGCAGAGCTCCAAACATCCCCACTGCTCTCTCACATAAAGGCCAACTCTGCCTCCTTTCCTTCCTGGCCTGTCCTTCCTAAAGAACTTGTAGCCATCCATTCCAGTCATGCGATCTACCCCACTATGTCTCCATAATCACAGTGAGATCATAGTCCTGCAGCTGCACACAGATCTCTAATTCCTGCTGTTTATTCCCCATGCTGCCTGTATTTGTGTACAGTCACTTCAGAGGAGTACCCGAGTGTGCCAATTTCCCAAGAGGTTTCCCAATAGTCTTGTCTTGTGAGGACTTCCTTGCCTGCATGCAAATGTGGACCCTATCCCATGGGATTCTTCCAAGCAGGTCCCTAAAGATGCCACTTAAGGCCTGTTTTGTTGATTATATAACACTTGGTCCCTGTAACTTTTCCCTCCCCCCATCTTCCCTAGTTTAAAGCCCTCTTCACCAGGTTGGCCAACCTGTTTGCAAAGATGCTTGTGCCCCCCTTAGTGAGGTGGATCCCACCTCTACCAAGCAGAGGTCAGTCTTCAAACAGGGTCCCATGGTCATAGAAACTAAAACCCTGTTGCTGACACCAGCTGCACAGCCAATTTTTGACCTGCTGTATCCATCCACTCTTCCTCACATCCTTCCCTCTCACTGGCAAGACTGAGGGGAAAACCACCAGGGCCTCCATACCCCTGACCACTGCCCCCCAGAGCTCCGTAGTCACATTTGATACTTTACAAGTTGCTCTTAATATAGTTTTTCCCAAATGAGCCAATTCTAAATATATAAATTCAAATGAATATTTGTCTTAAGTCTCACGTTTTATGTCTCATGAGTCTGACTGGTTATGTACTAGGGTTTCTCCAGGGACTTGGGTGGAGTTGGTCCTGATTTACCATAGTGCTGAGACCAGAACTGGACATATAAGATTTGCTTTCCCCTCCTAATGTCTGACTGTACAGAATCAAAACTGTATTCAGAACAGCTGATAGGGAAGACTATGAAATAACACTTTCTCCTACTACCTGTGTGTTTTCGTTTCTTACTCCCCTAGGAATAGGCTAGTAGCCATTTCAAATAAGTTACTGCTCAGGACTGAAGTTTGTATATTTACATGCGCATATTTAAGGCATGATCCTGTGCAGCACAGTCTGCCAGAGCTCTTCTTCAAAGGAATATAGCAATGAGTGCCAAGTCATGCTGCAATCCAGCCCAGCTGCTGCAGCATTTGATTTCACACCTGGGAACAAGTAAACAGCTGGGAAGATTAACAGAGTGGCAAAAAGCAGCAGCACTTAAAAGAACATGGTGGTTTACCACAGAAACATCTGAGCTACTGGTTATGTTGTATGACCTGTCTGAATTTTGCCTCACATGGAGATTGTGAGGTTTCACAAGGCAGTATCTTTATCTGACTCATTCCATATCTGCCAGCAGTTAAGAGACCTGGGTGTTTTCTGAAAACTTATTTTCATGCTGTTGGAAACACAGGAAAAATTAGTTGTTCTTATATTCGTAACAGATCTCCCAGCTTACGTGTAAAGATGCATGTAGGCTAATTCAGCTAACTTTGTTCTCCTTCACTGCGGAAAAGGGAGAATGTCCCCAGTGTCCTCTAATTATCGGTCTCAGGTAAGTTTTGTCATTAATTTTCACTCTTTCAGGATACTCATGGCACTTTGAAAGACCAATTTCCAGTCCTAACAAACAGGAGGGATGCACATTAGCTGCAGACAGAGGACATGAAAAGTGCTGTTTGAAAATAATAAAAAATAGATACTAATCTAACAGCTTTATCTAAAATGGTTGTTTAGAGGGCCAACAACAGTGACCCTACACTGTGAGTCCTAGACAAAAACAAACAATTGTCAGATTTGGAAGAAAGATATTTCATATGGCTACAAGTCCTTTAGCCCTATCACTTGAATACGCGTTTTCACAAACATGCATGCACTTGTGCCCACATAACGCAACAGCATGTGTGTGCTTGCACCACAGCCAGAGAAGTTAGAGATTCAGGCCCTAGTTTTCATCTGCAGTTAAACAGTAGGCAGATCACCCAAACAAAAACACTACTGGTGCAAATTACATTGAAAATATAATTTTCTGGGAATGATTTATCAATAATATTGTTCATTGAATAGTTTATTTATTCCATCAACTACTGCTAGGTCTTATTCCTCACTAGGGAAAACTATTGGAGAGAAACAAAAACCCACTGGTACATTACCTTCAGATTCTGGATTAATTTAACATTTATCCCCAAGTGTTTTGCAATGTATTAATCTACTCTTGAAGTCACAAAGGCAGGAATCGTGATATCATGATCTGCCTGGGAAAGGAAAAATTGCAATCTTCCAACCAAATGTAAATGAAAAACGTCATCCTGAATACTGATAGTAGTTGAATATCTATCAACAAGTTGAAGTTGCTTCTGAATTTATGGGCTAGCTATTTAAGGTTTCTCTTTAGAAGTCTTAGTATCTAGCTGAAGCATACATAGCAATGACATACCATCAATGAAGTGGCACGGTCCTACTTCCTTAGAGGCAGATACTTTGTTCTAATTAAGACTGATTTTCCTAACAAACATATTTTTTCATACAGTAGAGTTAGCTAAGATAAGCACTTGAAATAACCTTCATTAACTACAGTGTTGTGGTAAAAGCTAAGTTTATCTTTTCATCTTGAGTTTCTATGGTGCTCTAATCACCTTCTAGACATCTTTTGAAATGGACCTGTGAATCAAAGGGACTGGGAAAAAAAAAGGCCTGGAAATGATGTTATCTGTAAACCCACTGACAAGTTGAAAAAGCTACAGAGAATGCACAAATTTTCCATTTTACAAGCTTCTGTAAAGAATCTGGCATTATCACTTTTCTGGGAAAATCATAATACATCTTCTGCTTTCAGTCAAAAGATAAAACCTATCCTTCAAGTGTGCCAGCTAACCAGTGATTATTCTGCTGAAATACTTAGCTTTTGGTGTAGCTCAAAACTGAGAAAACATGGGACTAACATCTTGAATACCTGTTCTAATTTGAATTCACCTTCAAAAATGTGCCTTTATTGCTTAGGTGTCTGCTTGAAAGGAAAATGCGACAAAGGCAATAGTGTTTTTGATATGTTTTCCATTCTCATTCCAAATGAGAAATGAACTATAGCCCTAAGAAAGAGTGTTCTCTATATTGCAGCTTTTTGAATTCTCATCCTTGCTGCATTTTTCATGAATGGACACACTCAACTATATGAATACCTTCAGCTCCAACTGAGCTTAACTTTTTGGCCAGAATTTGACTCTAGCAGAAGCAGGAGCTGCCAGCATAAGTCACTTTAATTAAACAGAGTAAGCAGTCCAGTCTTCCAGCTCTTGGGATCCCTTCTCCGGTACTTGTTTTGGAGAGAGTAAATAGGAAGAAAGGAAGCAGAGATGAGAGTAGAAAGGATACTGCTATTTTTGACATTGACCAATACCAAGGGTTGTAGAGCAGGCATTACAACTTTTGATTGTGTAGGAACAACTACTCACTTTGTTTAAATCAGAAAAACTGCACTGATCCCAATAGCGCTATATGACTTTCACCAGCTAACAATCTGGCCCATCATTTAAACTTGGCCAGATGCCTGTCTTAGGTTGTTATTCAAACCTTTTCCACAACAATAATGCTTATGAACTTATTTTATATGTACTCATGTCTCCTTTTTTTTTTTCACCCCTGCACAGCCTTGCATAGGGAAAGAGGGACTTTTCCAATCCATTTCTTTTTCCTATTGTAGTCCTAGTCTGCAAGTTACAGAATTCTCAACTGAATGGGCACATTTTAACAAGACACAGTAAATGGAGCAAAATCCAAAAAAACTGGGTCATTCTTCCAGAACCTGGGAAAAAAACAACATGAAGTTGCATTTGAATTCAAACTGCAGGAGATACAAGCTCACTATGACTAGGTGAATTCATGATAGGTCTGACAGAGGTCAGATTTTGCCAGAAAGTTTCTTAAAAATTTTACTTGTTTTCTCTGAAAGATTATTTTTAAGATTTAAATATGTTAAACATACTAAGTCAGAATTTCAAATGCTTTATCTAGCAGCCCAGCATTAAATTTATATATATAAATATATGTATTTTCATGAATTAAGTCAAATACTAATTAATACTTTGATAGAGAGACCAGCATATCAGACTTGCGTGCACCCAATATCTTGCAGTCTCTGGGACAATGGCAGCTTCCATACACTCAATCTATTTATTAACTCATTTTCAGCAGCTAGTAGTCAGGTTCTGGGTCACAGATACAGCAGAGAAAAGAGCAGGAGTCAGCCACCAGAGATCTGAGGTATCAGAAGAAAGTAAACAGCACAGCAGACACTGAAAGCGAGAGGCACAGACAGACAGTCTGTAATTAAGAATTCCAACTATTTCTTATTTAAGAAAGTAGTTTATAAATAAAATATCTCTTACATTTTTATACTGTACTTTGCTCCCCACACCTATTACTTATTTTTGCAAACAGCCTCTGGTTACACGTTCCATATATAGGTATGAGACAGAGGCTTGATTTAATGTGCTCCATTCTTGCAGAGTGCCCCCATAATACCAAAACTCTTGGTTAACTAATTAAAAACTGCGATCAATTGGACAAAATTATTTTAAGTGGCCAATCATATTCTTCCCGACTGTATGCATTGCTTTTAATTAGGAAATGAAAAGGTCAGACAATACAAATAACTAACAGTGAGGCAAGAGGCTAGCTATGGTTTATGAACAGTATCCCTCGGAATCACAACAGCAAAGCATGTCAACTGTGTGGCACTAAATAGCCTTGCTAGATCCACGTGTCACACGTCCTGGCTTAGCAGATGCACTCGGCCTATACTTAGACTGCAAGTTCTCATAATTTTATATGGGAGAAATATTTATCACAAGTTTGCCCTGGTTAATTGGCCTGCTAGAACCAAATCATTAATAGAGACAGTATTTTCCAACATAGATGGAAAATAGAGATAAGAATCCCTGTCTTACAGACTAGTGTATGTATACTGCTGTAGTGCACTGCTGTGTGGCCTAAACACTGAGAAGTAAACAGGCTCTGTGCTAGAGAGCTATAACTCGCCTGATAGCTCAGATATCTCCATGTTGCACTGCAATTGCAGTGAATGCATATTACATTTCCTTCAGAAAATGGCACTTTGGCACATTTGTACGACTTGCTCTGGCACCTGAGATAGATGCCAAAGTAGGTGTAAGGTTTAGATCTACCTTCAGCGGAGTTGTGAACATTCCCTGATTATGGTTCCCTATAGAGAGCAAGCCTTAGCCACAGTGTTTGAGATAGGCACCTATAGCAGGCTGCCAGAATATAGGTCTTCTGCTTCTAATCACATTGAAATTTTCAAAATGTATGATCACCAAGCAAAATAGAGGTAATTAATGGGTTTACAAATGCCTCTGCTTTCCTCTAATGCCAGTGGTCATATAAATACTGTATGGATCAAAGTCAAAAAACATATTTACTAAATCTAATGAGTTTTGCTGCTGGTTCTTTAGCCACTGTTGTGAACACAGCGCAGCGCAGGACCTATGACACCATGGCAATACTTCTTACAAGCATGGTGCTGTATCCTGTGGGACACGAGTACTGAAATATGAGCACCAGGGCTGGGAATGTGTCCTCCGGAGCATGTGTGCTCAGGCACTGGGTCACTAGAGCACCAGTAGCCTGAGAGCTTCATTTCCGAATGTAAATAGAATAGAACGTGGTCTGTAGCATGATATTTAAAAACGAACATTTTCTTCTCTGCCGGTTACTGTACATCTCACTTATGTTAACCCAGAGTACTCAAACGACCCAGTGCCTCTAATAGTACATAACTCAAAGAGGGATTCCTAATTCACTTTAATCATCATAAACCCATCAGCACATTACTAGGCATTTAACTACTGCATGCCAATAAAAATGTTGTTTAAACTGTTAACTGCCAGTTTAAAGCAGCAATTAATCCCTGGGATCAGCACCTTCAAAATTACTGCCATAGGGTATAGATAAATATTAACCTTTTTAAAGTTAAGTAGGAAAGTGGGGGCTCTTAACCTGTGAAGGGAGCACAATTGGTGGTTTAGGGTTTTATCTCCTGCTCTGACATTGACACATGGTATAATTCTTAGGGAAAAATGGTCAAAACATTTCCCGGGTCTGGCGTTTTGTGTGTTAAAGGCCTAGCTTAAGAAAGTTTGGGCCTGTATTTGAAAAGTGTTTAGCATCCAGTGTCAAAGAACTCCAAATGTCTTTGGAAGTACTCAAAGCTCCTGGAAAAAAAACAGTCATATCTGGTGACAATTGTGCATACCAAGAAACTGGGTCATCCACACTTCCTGTAAGAAACTTCATCTGTATTCTTTGTCTTGCTCCTATGTTTTAACACAACTTGCTGATTCTCAGTGCTGTAGCTCTTCTCTCTGAGGAACTAGCTGACCAAGCATGGCTGATAGCTGGTTAGTGTCTGTTTTTAGCATCCTCAATGCAGTTTTCTAATTCAGAAAGTGGAGATACCAGTATTTTCTAACTGCAACTCTCTCAGCATATTTCCTATGCAATAAGTAAAACCCCATCCTTTGGATCACGTGAGAATAATCTTCGTGTAATGATGAAACTTAGGAGGGACAGGACTTGTCAAAATGCACATTCTTCCTTCTAAAAAACATATCGGTCTCTCTCCTGCTTGGAGACTGTGCTCAACAGATGCCCACTGCACCATCACCAGCCAGGATTGCCCTGGTCAGCCCCAGAATGAGAGAGCAGCTTGCAGCACTGAGTACGCATGAATTGTGAATGCTGAATAGTGGAGCAGGAGATGGAGGAAAAACAGAGTTTTAAACAGAAAGCAGGAGACTACACAGGTCCGTATCCAAGTATCAAAGTTAGTAAACATTTGTTGTATAAGAGGTTCAATATAAAATTCACGTGTTTATACAGTGTCATGTATCCAGTCAGTGATTTGCATTCATTTATACAACATTGTTATTGCAATTTATAAAAAGTACCATCTGGCCAATAATATTTTTTATATAGAAAAACATTATTTTAAAACAAGTGGCAAAATGAGCACAACTTTAACTAGCAAAATTCTAAGCGCAGCTTTGAAGATGAAATCCAGATCCAAGTAGACCACTCTCTGGGGAGTTTTGCTGTATGATATAATCTTGTTCCTTAGATTCTGCAGTGTAAAGAAGAAATACCCTGTGCTCAGCTTTTTCTTGTCCCTTAGCTGCACACACATCCATATTCAAAGTGCCGTAAACTCAGGTTCCCTTCCTTCCCCTCTCCAGGTGACACTGTATAAGTGGATGGGACCATACTATGCGGCTGGAAATATCCAGGCTCTGTACAGTGACACAGGTTCTCTTACCTATGTAGCATTTCAGGATTGGAAACCTGAAAACACCAGCAGTACCATGCTGAGACGAAATGCAGTGGTAAGGGAATGGCAGAAAACCTTTCAGGGAAGGGGAGTACACTGACATCCGATGTGGCTCTGCTTTCTTCACCCTTAGTCAATCTGCTTCTGCAAGTTCTCTATTGCTTATTTGATATTTTTTAAAAAGTATTTTGTTAAATAGGGAACCACTACTCTAAATACTGCCATAGGCAACAAGCAGGCATAAACTCACAGTTCCTAAAATGTGAAGGTTAGTTGCCAAGCAAAGCAAGGCCCTGCATTTGAAGGTGCTCTCAGTAGCAGAAAGCTGGGAGGGTGGCAGGCTTTGTAGAGTACATTAGAAGCACGGAGGTCTACAGGGAAGGAGCAATGCTGGTGAAGTTGTAACATCATTAAAATGTTGCCATCATATTGTTTGTTGCACCAAATTACACCTATTATTTATGTTTTATTGGGACCTGTCAATGTGCAAGGTATGAGTATTCAGAGGTAAAAAGTATCACTTGTTCCACTCTACATTGCCCATGACAGAAAAAAATCATAGATTTCAGCAGTACTAGATAAGAAAAAGTCAGTAAAATAAATTTTCTGTGGCAAGCACTATCAACAATTTATGTTTTGAAAACCGCTGTGTACCAGGCTGTTTTCACAGTACCTATGGCAGATGAGCCTTTTCTAAGGCAAAGGAAAACTCCTAAAGATTTGAATGGGAATGAGACCAAATGTAACATAAAGCAGAAGTGACCAAACAAGACAATCATACTATTAATAAAATGTGAAGGAAATAGCAGTATAGTTACTGCTTTCCACTAAATTGTCACGTAAGATTATCCCATTTTCTCTGCCTCCTCTTACTTTCAGTGTTTAAACCTTTTTTCTCAACAAGGTCTATTGACTTACAGACTCTTAAAAAGAAGCAGTTCTTGCTTTAATGTTTTTTATAATTTCTTTGCAATTACTACATGATCCATTCAGCTGGCATGAAAGGACATCACATGGCATCACTATTGCATCCGGGTTTAGACAAAACAAAGAATAGCTGATCCCAGGATGAAGATGGACCACTAGTAATGGGAAGAGGAAAACATTTGAACAGTTTAGGTTCACAGTGAGTTATTCTTTGGTTGGTATGTACTCAGTTCAGACTGTAATCCACAAGATTTACAGAAAGACGACCATATGGCATCCAGGCAGCTGGTGATCTGGTCTTGATCATTGCTCAGCCTAATCATAGCAATGCAAGGTACCTGAGAAGGAGGCTTGAAGCTCAGTCTATACAAAATGCTGCAGTACGTCTTGGCAACACAGGTGGTTGCAAGCAATCTGACCTTCCTTTGCACATGGGCAGAATTTCATGCCAAGTTCAAGGTCTTGGTCCATATCACTAATGTATTGTATGAACTGAAGTTCATACAACTAAACTATGCAACTGATCACCTAAACCTCATGCCTGATAAATGTGTTCCAGTGCAAGGGGGCTCAATAAAGTAAAGGTCATTTTTTCAGGGAAAGATGTTGTTTGCTTATTTTTCAGTCCAGCCAAAGACTTTTGATGTAAAAGACTTTCATAGATTTATCATTCCAGATAGAAAGCACACTTCTTTGTGGAGCATTTAACCAAGGTAAATGCATGCATGTGCTTTCATTGTTGCTTTGCTTTAAATCTACCTTCTTGTCAAAAGCCCTGTAGGAATGCTGCTGTACTTGCCAAAGACAGGAGATAAGAACATTATGATTCCTTAAGGTAGACAGCACTCTGATAGCATGGTGATGAGCATCCCATGAGAAAGGAAGAAGAGGCAAATAAGAAAAAGCAAACATAAACATATTCTATTTTTGCCAAAGGCTCAAAGAGATTAGCAGTTATAATCAACTAATATGTTTTCAAAAAACAATCTGCCACTCAAAATGATTTGAATCTCTTTAAAAATAGTCTTTGAAAAAAACTCCTCGGATAAGCTATACAGAAAAAAATAGTGTCTGAGAGGTGAAACTGGAGGTCAGAAAGCTACTTTGAAGATGGAGCAAGATGTGAGGGATTTAGAAGTGGAGAAAATGTTAATCAGAAGTATGCTTGCTTTGTAGAATCAGCACACATACGTGCAGATGACTAATGTAATAAAGCAATTCCAATTGATGTTGAATCACTCTCACTCTTGTTTTTCAAAAAGATATCATAGATTAATCATACTTTCTTATAGAAATCATAATCATTGTGGACTTGAATCATGAGGAAGGGAAGAAGAGAACTGAAGGAGAATATGATGCCTGTGGGTAGCTGGGCCCAGAAGCAAAGCATGTGCACTCTGTGCAACAGATGGGTCTACCTTAGAGCTTATCTAAGCAATAACCACAGAAGATTTGAGCTAAATTGATAATGATGGCAAAATCATTTGAATCTACACAGAAAGAAATCCAACAAAAGAACACTGCAGTTCATTATTTATCTCTTCATTTCTATGCTACTATTCTACATTAGAGAAAGGTCTGATTTAATGAGAATGACTTTGCTGTGGTAGGAACAAAAGAAAGAGACAAGAATCACCTAGAGATCTATGGCTATGTCCTTACCTAATATACAGATCATGTTGCTAATTAAAAAAAAATAGTTATGTTGCAAAGTGGGTATAGGTAGATAACGTGCTTTTAACCAGATACAAAATTAAACAAGTTACTCCTGCAAATGTCTGTTTATTCATATTCATGTAGGATTTAACTGACACAGTGGAGGCACATTTATATTTTGCTCTGCACAAATAACTCAAAATGAAGTCCCCACTAAAACAAGCATGAGAGGGCACTGTAAAAATCATTATTTAAGAGAATTTCAATTCTCATGCACTTACCACTAAAGGCCTTCCTGAGCATATCTTAAAATTAAAGACACTGGTATGTCATAATTTATTAGTCCTAATCACATAAATATAGCAAAGAGCAGATTTCAAGAATTAAGCCTGATCTTAACAATATTGGGACAACAGTGGGATTATCATTATTTTTGTTATATCTGAATTAGGTTTATTTTAAACACAGAAAGAGTATTTTTCTGGATGCATTTTGGTCCAAAAGTTGTTTTTGTCTTTTTTTCAGCAGACATAAATACAGTGACAAAATGTCAGAACCTGCTTAGAATAGTTCTTTCCTGTCAGGTATATAGTTTTTGCTACTGATTAGCTGCTGGTATACTTCTAGTGGCAGTTCTTTCACTACTGTTACTAAGATATCCCCATACATTTATCTGGAGGTGTTATAGGTATTTTAAAAAGCCTTAGTGAAGTCAGGAGAAGAGTCTGACCACTTTCATTACCTGTAAATGGCACATGAGAGAAGTGCTGGGGAGAGCGGTACAGAACGCAATGTGTTACCTCCCTCTGCTGGCTCTTCACAGAGCTGCTTCCAGAGCCCCTGCGTTGTAGGGTACTTCCCCATCATGCTCAGTAGTAAATACGAAAAATAAGTAAAGAAAAAATCTAGATTTCTCTTTGCAATTGATTAACTCACACCTGGATACGTTAATTGCAAAAATGTAGAAAAACTGTATCACTGTAATCGCAGTGTAATTACATCACTTCCATGGTGTGGAAAAATTAAAAAAAAAAAAAAAAACACTATTTTTAGACAAAGCTAATCAATTAAAATTAAGTTTGTAGTGATATTCAATATGGAGGGCTGTTTTGAGATGCCACATGTCCTAATCAGAGTAACCACTTTCTCTGTCTGTAAATGTCCAGAACAGCTGCTTTTGCGGTTCAGCTATCACAGTAAAAGAGAAAATGCAGAACAAAAAGCAGCTTGACCATGGGAGAAGGAGGCAGGGTGATAGGGATGTTATTCGGTGATTCTCCCTCCCTCAAATATACACCACAGTATATCTTGGGTTTCCTAAGGCCAACTTCTGAGTATCTCTAAGTATTAATAATCACTGATAAAAATATGCCCTTTTTTATTCTAGAGTACTTAAGAAATGAATCCTTCTTTTTTCTGCATCTTTTCTCTAATTTTCTCTGATTCCTGATAAAGTTAAATAAGGGGTAGAGATTTCTATTCCATCTGGAACCTACACATTGGCTTCCAGCTCATGACCATTTCTGACAGTCCATATGTAATTACCATCTGAGAAATACCAATGCTTGAACTTTAATTGTGGAATTCTGTAACTAGAAGGATGGAAGGCTTTCCATTTTGAGATCAGTATTTTCATGCTAATGCCTGTTTCATTATCAAATGTATTTCAGTTACTCTTCTCTCCATAATACGTCTAGCAGAAAATTGTCTAGAAGTTCAACACAATCGTTCTACAAGACCGAGCAGGGAGGTTGGACCAGATGGCCTCCTGAGGTGCCTTCCAACACCAACTATCCTGGGATTCTGGAATCCCAGCAATGGCATTACTGAAGATATTTTATGCATATTTTTTCAACCAAAGATTAAGTAACTCAGCCTGTCCCTCGATACCAGATATTATTTGTTAGTCAATTTCTATAAAAAAGTGAAGCTTTTTTATTTTCTGAAATCATTCACCATTTATCCCTATGTTCCATATATTGCCCATTTTATTTATAATATTACTAAAGAGACCAATTGTAAAACCATTCCTATCCATTTTACTTCTGAAAACATTTTAGGGGTTCCCTAAGCTCTTTTCTCTCCACTCACTCATCCTCTCAGTGCCATAGCATAATCTCGGGAGTTTCCCTTACCTAACAATAAAGAGGACTAAAATGACTGTCATTATACTTACAAAGTCATACAGAAGGACACTAGCGATCTCCAGGTTCTAGCAGTAGAAGAGAAATTAGACAACAATTTATTTGGGGAAAGGAGACAAAGCTAAGGGGGCTTAATTCCCTCCTCATCTCTCATTAGTACGATGTAGTTTAATATATAAGGTTTTTGATCAGGTTTGCATTAAGCACTTCAAGGCGCAGACATTAGAAACATAATGCTCTGTGATATCCCCAACTATACTAAGATGAGATCAGTTTACACTAATGGGAATGGACAGTTTAATGAGGTGGGAAATTTGCAATTGCAAGAAATGTGGAAAGAGTTCAAAGGACCAGTACAGAAGAGTAAAGCATTACTGAGAGGACACGCTGTAGGATCTCCTGACACTTAAGTCTGTGCATTTACTCTACATTAGTGATCAAGCCACTCTATACAGAGAATCAGAATTGCAGTTATAACAGATAATTATCATTTAATTTTCCCTGGTGTGTTTACTCCTGCAGCCTGAAACGGTGTAGCCCATCATGCTGAGAGTGAAACATGAACAAACCTGTTTTAAAAGCTCTAGAAATAATGAAAGTCATTAAAAATCATAAATGCCAAATAGAAAAACTGAAAATCAAACGTAATTATTTATAATATTTTCTTAATTACACATGATTTTTCATATGGTATCATCAACCTACAACATCATTGCATTTATTTTGTCAAATAACCCCATTATACATGACAGTGCAAGAATGGATTCACCTGGGTTGCAGCATATTTAGAGCACAGCTGTCCCAACAAAAGAAGTCATGGAAAGCATCTAGGTCAATCCACCAGACCAAAAAAAGTCACGATAATTCTAGTCTAAATGGCACTCATGTTAAAATCAGGGGCATTTTGTATAGTGAATGGTTTCATTACTTGGGAAGATCTTTGATTTTTTGCATGTGGATGTAGTTGGTTAGTTTTTTGGTTTCTCTGTTAGGAAGGTGGAAGTGAACACGTTGATCAACATAGAAATGTCTTTATTTGAAGAGAAGGGAAATAATTACCATTTGCATTTTTCTAAAGGCCATATAAACAAACATCAAAATTGTCTTCTGTAATTATATACTTTCACACACATTCAATCTGAGAAGTTAGCACTACATGATCTGATTATAGGCAGGGGCTTTTCCTTGTGATTTCGGGATGTGCAACTGTTTACTGACAACTTTAGCCTGGAAGCAGGACTTCACATGCATTTAGAAAGTAGCCTTCAGTGAAGATCAAATCCAGAAGGGTGCTACAGGTGTTCATACCCCCACCCATGAGTCCTCAACTACAATGTAGGTGATGCACCCCAAATGAACTAGCAACTAGCTGTGAGTATATAACTCTTTCATTTTCAAGTTTCTAGCACACACTGTTTTCTCTTAATGGAGTTCCTTTAGAAGCTAATAATTAAGCTCTTTTCTTGCTTATTTTCTTTACAGTGGCTTTAGTAAAATGTAGTAGTAATGACATCTTAAAATAGGATTTTAAATACTTATAGCGTGCATTATTTAAAATAATTAAACTAATAGTCAAACATTTACCACTCAGTTATCAATATCTTCTTTTACTGAGCAGGACACTGTATAATAGTTCTTCCAACAGGTTATGCTCTCATGAATGCACATAGAAACCAAATTTAAAAATAATACAGTCATTGATAAATACATTCTAGATTAACCAAATCAATTATTTTACAGCAAAATAAACACATAAATTGATGTGTGAATTATTTTTAAGGTGTGAAATGTAACAGCTAGAAAGTCTCTTTCAAAGAGATACTTTTGTAAGAGCTTTGAATGACAGATCAGTTGAGAGTTACAGTCTGCCTACAAATACTTTGGGAGTTAAAGGGAGGCTACAGTTGTTAGCAAAGATAACTGCTGCAAATGAGTTAAGCATCCACTGATTAGAAGCTCTTCAAGATCTACGTATAAGTGCTAAGCAAGAGTATTTCTGCTCTGAGTTACATAGCCTTGGTGTATTCGTGATAACCCCCTACCACAGAGATTTTCACTTTACTAAACCTAGAGGCAAATCATTTGAAAACTTTCAGGACTTGACATGTAGTTTAGAAGTACACCAGACATCTGCCTAATATCTAACTAAAAACATTTTCTTGTGACACACTATTCTGATCTTCTGGCCATTCTATAATTATAGCAGCAATGACAACAACCCTATGCCTTTTCTGCCATGGCCTCAAGAAAGTAAATAATCAGGAGGCTTTTGCCTCAGATACAAATGTTCCTTATTAGAAGAAAACTATAAACTCTCAAATAACTGAGTAGCAATATTTATAAGGGCTATAATTTATATTTTCAGAAACAAACTTTATTATTACTGTGCCACTAATGTTATACATAAGCCATATCAGCAAGTTCAGCAATACATAATAGCTACAAACAATTTGTCTTTCCATCTCAGTAAATGGCTATACTTTGCTTAAAAGCTTTTTGTTTTGAAACTAAGACAGGTCATGATGTTTCTGAAGTTAAAGAAATGTAAGTTAAAAACAAGAAATTATATTTGTCTTCAAAGGCATGACACATACAGTATAGGGTAAAAGTCAGTAAAGTCAGGTACTACCCTGGAAATTTGTCTGTGCAGCGATTCCACATGAGAATAACGTAATTCTAAAGTATGGGGTTTTAAGTACCATACCACAAGGAATACAGGGAAGCTGTGTTGTATTCTTAGTGTCACAATTGATTCTTACTGTGAATATCTGGATAGAATTCCTGTGTAGAGAAAACTTTCACTATTTAAGGACTTCAGACACTGTTAAGCCAGGAAAGATAGTCATAAACAATATCTGATGTAAATTTACTTATTTTAGATTATATGACAGAGACACAAGAAAAAGTACAGTGTGATAATTATCAAAATACACATTAACCCTTTGCAGACTCTTTATGTGACACTTCTACATTCTCATTACCCACCCACTCTAAGGGGTTAGCTTATGCAGAGGGATAAACCAGCTCAAATCCATTCTCATGTATATAGAGCAGCTGATATTTGGTAAGCTGCTGTTTCCATATTGTATTTCCTCCCCACCCCCACTCCTATCTAGCTCTTCGTTTAGTCTCTGTCGCAGGGAAAGACCAACTAGCTCATACGAGCAAAAAGCACAGTGGTCCACCTCTATCCTATAACTTTCTCCAGCCTCTGAAGGATGTCCTAAGAGATCAGATGGACTCAGGACAAAACAGTGAGAGAACCAGCTCAGCAACCCTGTCGTATGACCTAGTTTTAACCCAATAATGGATACTTTTTCCTCTGGTCCAATTACAAATTGAATCATTTCCAGTTGGTTGTTTCCCTATATATTTAATTCACAAATTCCCTTAGCGGGGATAAGTTCACTATCATAAGGCTGAAGTTTACCAGCTTACCCTCTTCTGCCTGTGCCTTTGCTTTCAGTGCTAATATTACCATTTTTGGCATCACACTGTCTTCCTCAACTTTGTCCAACTTTAAATTTAGTTTTTCCCTTGCTTTCAAACTGACAGCCTGTTCATTTTACGCTTCAAAAAATTCTTTTTTTTTCAGATTAAAAGTTATGTGGGGTGCAACATCTTCAGAATTTTTTGTAATGCATTTTTACATCTAGTGTTCTCTGCCTACAGCAGCCAAAAACTATCTAGATCACGTGCTTCGTAATGCAGTATTTGTTATAAATAGAGCAACTCTCTACCTCTCTTTTTGCCTACACTAGTACTTTTGTCCCCAGAACAAAACAGTGTTTTCTCCACTCACCATCTGCATTTGTACAGCTTTTGGACATCTCATGTGGATGAAGCTTTAGTATGAGCTGAAGTGTTCATTTTTCTTAGATCATTAATTTCAGTATCAGTTACAGGTCAGTAGATTCTCAAAGGCAAGGAAGTTAATAAATATTTACTTTAATCAGTGTCAGAATTTTAACTGATCATCAGCACACAGAAATCTCTAGTATACAATATAAAAACTTGTTCCAGTTGTGTCATATCAGAGACTCTTTGGTATTTATTTCTTCAGACCTCCTAGGTTCCTCTACTATTTAATTCTTTACTAGGAGAGCCACTCCCAAGCATCTTGCCAGTGTCTTTCAGAAGAACTTAAAGAAAACAGAAAAGCCACTGCAGCCTGTCTTCAGATTATTCCAGAAATCTTACTTTTCTTCATTAGCCACTATATTCTATCACCAAAAATGCCAGCCTTCAAGGGCTGCTCTTCTGGAGCTTTGGACCAGTGGCAATCATCTAAAAAATGTAACTTTTCTTCTGTCATTTACTCATAACTACCTTTCCCAGAAAAAAACAAACAAACAAACAAAAGAAGAAATTTTAACTAGCTCTTTTCTTCAGAAGAACAAAAAACATCAGTTTCTTCTCAGACCAGTGAGCCCTTTCCATGCCAACATCCAGCAGCTTCCACCTAGATTTCAGAGAGACCCAGCCGCTCCATGTTCTTCAGGTGCACACAGGTTTCTGTGTCAGGGAGATCTTATACACTCTCAAGAGCTCTGCATAGCTGCTACCTATGGGGAACCCTAGAAAAGAACTGAAACTCATTGTAACAATTTTTCCTATTCTATATTCTTGCATTAGAGGGGGACAAACAAGGAACCACTTGTCACCGCACAAGGCCTGTTCGCTGAGCCTGCAGAGTCAGGTGTACTGAGGCCACAGCCTGACCACAGCCTCTTCTCCTGTAGCCAAATAAAGTTCAGGAAGCACACAGCTACACCACAAGATTTGGGGAGGTCTGATTCATGATACTCCCGATTGTGGTTTTTGTCTATAACACTAAAAGCTTAATTTGGTGTGCTTAGATCTCCAGTAAACTTAGATAGCCATGCAGGCATGTTGAGATTAAATTTGAGACTAAAATGTATTATCTTATATTATTTCTATTGTGAGAATGCAAGGAGATCTCAACCGTGTTTCAAATTCTGTTCTGATATACTATGTGGGAAATATATACATGAGATAGATCTTGCCTAATGGAAAACATTTTTTAATGCCTTTTTTCTGTAACAGATGTATAGCTTTCCTTTCCACACAATCCAGGGAAATCTGTTAAGTATATAACATAAGTATTTTCTTAACTCTAGTACTAAGTACCATTTATAACTGTCTGTCTGTCTCTGGAGTATGCTTCACTAATAGCATTCTCCAGTCCTCTACATTACCAGTACTCTGTCAAATGTGATAGGGTCTAGGCAATGGGATCCAAAAGAGGCTAGTTACAACTCTGTCATAGTGCCAAATGTAAATATAAATCTCTCTAATTATAAATGTTTGAAATATAGATGGATCAAATGGCTTTATGGTAATTTAAAGCTTAGAGATTGAAACTGTTTATGTATAATGGTATAACGTATGGCTTTGTGCCTTCATGTCTTCAGGAAAGTCAAGGGGAAAAAGAGCAAATTTCCCAGTGGAAAAGTAGGTATTAAGTCTTTAGAATGAACTAATGCTCCGTTATTTTGAATAGCATTAGTAAAACATACCAGCTAGCAATATTCCTGAAAAAAAAATGAAATATTTTTAATATATAAATATCATGGTTTTTGCTGAAGAGGTACGTAGGGTCTTTGTTATGTATGAGGATATATTTATGATTCCAGGCATATTCAGGTGAAACTAAATACAATGAACCACGATTTCATGTATGCATTGTAATTATTATGAATGTATAAATGTTCATATATGTGTGCACATATGTATTATAATACTACTACTAATATACTACCTGAACCCTGAAAACAATGGGCCTATCTTTCCCCCATATGAGCTGTTTCCTGATGTACTGATGTAACTCCACTGAATCAACCTATGCCCAAAATTAATGTTTTGGCGAGTTAGGATGCAAAATATGAAAATCTTAATTACTTTGCGGTCATGTGTTTCAGCACTTTAAGGGAATAACTTTTCTTTTTATCTCAACAGTGTAGCTGTGATTGTTTGTTTGATCTTGGTAAACACCAAGCAAGCTGGGGAACATCAAATAATAAATTTAATCACTGGGTCATTAGCAGATGGGTTCTTCTCCATAATCAGTAAAGTGTACCATTTTTAAACAATATTATGGGTGGATTTTCAGTTCACCTTCATAGCTCAGTAGCAGCTGGGTATAGGGATAGTACAAAGCCTATCTTTTTTTTCTTTATTTTCTTTATAAGAAATATTTCCCATGATCTTCCCTGTGGATTTTAAGCAAAAACATATGTAACCAGAGATGAGGCCATTTTATAAGTTATAGTAATGGGTGGTGACCTTCAGTCAGCACTGGGCACTACTGGAGTTTTGTTTTCCACTTTTTCTCCCACCATGAAGTTGATTAGGGTGCCACTGGCTCTACCTGGAAGCATCTCAGAGCCTAGCATTATTCTGCAGAGTTTCAATTTCACTGTACATCTATAAATGTTTTAAGCCCCAAACATGACGTAGTTATCATATTAACATAAACTCTTTGTAGCTGTTTATGAGGCTGACTGCAGGAGGCATGCAGAACGCAGCTTAGCCTCTCCTACAGTCACGAGCTGCATTCGGGGTTACTAACAGAGCGGAGTTTCGGACAGTTTATCCCTCCTGTTCCCCCAGCAGATCCACACCGGCTTTGAAATTGTTTGGCTGCAGCAAGCAGCCACTGGTGTTCTATCAGCTGGTAACACTGGTCATCTCTGTGTCAGAGAGGTATAAAACTTCCTTATCCGTGAAATTCAGTCACTTGAAGCCCAAGTATCTGTGCTTTCCATAGGGTTGCCAACTTGGCTGTTCTCCTGCCTGTGGGCCAACAGCCCGACATTCCCTCCCAGGTGGCTCCTGAGAAGATTTTGATCCTCTGCCTGGCTCCGCCTCAGCAGTGTGCTCACCCCAGAAATGCTGACCCCTTCGCCCGCCTGTGCGGTTAAACGACATGACAAGGCTTGTGTGCCTGGAGAGTCCTACAGCTTCACCCGGCCCTACCAGTGGCCTTCTCCTCAATGGGCTTTGCAGCTGGGAAATTAAAGCAGACTAAAACCCTGAAACCACACAGTTTCCATCTGCATAATATTGTAAATGTCATGCTGCCTGTCACTTTTATCCGACACTGCAAAGGTTATACATAAGAGAAATTGTGTCTGATTTACACTTAGGGAAACAGATAAGCTAGGAATGTTTGGACCAGCCCATTAGTGTAGACAAAGTCATTTGATACTTATATCAATAAACACACCAATAACTCAATTAGATTCTGTACTGTTTGTGAGGCAAACTCATCAGGAGAATGGCTGTATACCCTTGAGGACTGACATCACAATTGAAAATAATTGCAAGAAGTTTCATCTGTTACCTCATGGAGTCCCGCAACAGCAGGTGATTTTCATAGCTGTTTCTATGACAGGAAAAAGTAAATATTATTTTTCAAGTGCCTAGTTTCCTCTGTTTAATGTTTTATTTTCATGTAATGAAATCTGAATCAAATATCTCTAATGAAGTTAATAACTCTTGATTCCTTTCCCTAATCTGAAATATGTTAGTCTTCAAATAACTATTAAACATCATTTGACTCACAGCATACAACAAGGTAGCTTAACCTGGATATTTTCACATGCAGCAGTGTGAAACTAAACCATGACAAATGCATGTTTGTAGGTTTATATTCAGTCCATATAATCCTTCTTAAAGAAAGTACAGAAAAAATACATGTTTCTACAAATGATTTTTTTGTAATTACCTTGATCATTGCTTATTTCTTTCCATATCAGACTCAGTAACATATCTGGTATCATACTCTCAGTCCTTTATTTTGGCTTATTTATCAGTCATTTAAATATCCGCTCTTAAACAAACTTACGCAGCAGGAAAAAAAGAGGTTTTCAGGCACACAAGCATTTCTTATGTCTGAGGAAAAGCAGTCTATCTCAAGATTTACCTGCTTTGTCCAATTCTGCCAGTTTGCCTTAGACATTATGTCTCTCCACAAACCTTGCCTTACTTATCTCTTTAAACCATGACAGCTATAACACTGATATCAAATATATCTCCATTAGATTATCCAAAATATTATATTTTAAAGTAATATTATGTCTTACAAAAAAAATCACTACTACTTTAAGTAATCTAAAAACTCCAATTAGTTATCCTCTCTCAACTAGACAGATCATTCTGTGATATCAGTACTGCATAGTCTTCTGTATAACCACATCTTAACTTACCTACGGCCTGATTTTTCAGGTTAAATCCATAAATAGTCTCCTAATTACTACACTAGATGCTGAAGCTGAAACTTTGAATTTTCAGCATGTTTGTTCAACTGTTGATTCTTGCACGTTGAGCTTTACTCAATTTCTATTACTTCAGTCCTGGAGGTCAAGTTATTCTTCCCATACTATATTCTGCTCCATAATCATCAACTGTGTACCATGAAGAAACTTCATGTTCTGCTTTCTATATGGTAATTGTAATATGTCTTATTATGTCATACACATATATGTTTTGAAATAATTCTACCACTACTTGAGTTACTCTCCTGGCAAGAGCAATTTCTAAACAGGTAAGGTCAATCAAAAGGTATGTAAGTTACAGACTCCTTTCCTGTAGTTGCCTTGAAACAACTGCAAAATAATAACATAGAATTGTTACAATACTATGCTGAAGGTGGTAACAGCATATGATTGCATTATCTGGAACATGGTTTGAGACTCTAGCTTACCAGTCCTCTGAAGTCATAAAAATGTTTTCTAAAGAAATTTGGTAAATCCATTTTTCTCAGATGATCTGAACTTCTTATGAGAGCAAGGCTACTCATAGTGGGATTGTCTAAGGTATGAAGGGAGGGTAATCAGTATAAAAAGACTGTGAAGGTTATGAAAGTCTATTTGTTCTCTCTCTACAGAAGAAGTATAATGTGATGTGCATTGTCACCACCTCTTTGGTTTTGTCCATCTTAATTATATAACAGAGGCATTCATCATGGTGTCCAATCCCAGTCAAAGTAGTAATTAGCCACATATGTTTATGCTAATTAGATGTTTATAATATGTATTCTTGCTAAAACACAAAAATTGCTGCAAGGGATGCAGTGCAGAAGATCCAGATGCATTTCACATTGAAACATGCCAGTGTGTCACCAAACAGAGAAGGAAAGAGTTCTACCCTTACTGATGCACAAACCTATTTATTACCAGATGACCTGTAGTCCAACAAGATGAAACAATCCCCTACTTAACAAATAAGCATGGTCAATCTCCTAGATAAGAAAGGGAACAGAATGAAAATTAGGATGAAAGTCTAGATTTTGTCCAAATTGCCTCTAAGAATTCAAAGCGAAGTTTGGCTGCAAGAGTGAACATATTCCACCCAGCAAAAATGAAGGTGCAATGTGAGATCTGAACCTATCAAACTGAAGATAAATCCTGCAGATTGTGCCTGCAGTTAGGAGCTGAGGGGAGTTCCTTTAGAGAAGCGCTCTTTTACCAGTGAGTTCTCTGACAGGAGCTCCTGAATGGCCTTAAGTGATGTCCAACAGGCATACAAAAGCTGAAACTAGGACCTTCTCAAGTCAGTCACCTGAATAAGGCAGAGACACCTTTCTGACATGCTAAGTGTGAGTAAGTGAAGCTGTTTTTTCTTTCACGCCTTCGTCTATATCTTTCATAAACACTAGTAACTTCATTATCTGTCTGGGATATTATGAACATGAGGAATTTCTTTTTCTGCTTACCTTTGCCTTGTTTGATTTAAGTGTGAGCTTAGACATCTTAATAACAATAAGACAATCCTTACCTAAAGGACAGAGTGGATCTATAAACTGAGAAAATGGGCATTTTCACACACACTTTAGTTCTCCAGAACATCCTCTGGAGTATTCAGAGGGCATCAGAGTGGGTTCCTCTGTTCAGGTTCATGGGTCAGGTAGAGAAGACTGAAGCAAGGCAGGAGAGACTTCAGCAAACATTAGCAACGCTGAAGTTTCTCTGGCCTGCAGGAAGTTATTGGAGTGATCCATGAGCATTAAGGATCACAGGGAGCATGTCACGAGCTCATTCACTGTGTTTTGTACTTGTCTTTCCTACTGTGAAAGCTATATATTTCAACTTCCATTAGCCCAATTATGCATTTCCAAAGCATTTGTCACAGCATGCTTTTCACTTGAAATCCATAGGAATCATATATGCTGTATATAACATCATGCCTATGTAACCACCTGGTATTTTGTTTATTTTTCATTTCTCTGCTCAGCATTTATATTTGCCAGTTTGCTCCCCCATGCTGTAATGACTTCTTTTTTTCCTTAATTTTCACCTCCAGTGCACTTAACCATTTTCTTGTTCAGTTACAGCTCTCATTGGCTGTGTCTACAGTTTGACTGTAGATTAAATCCAGACTCTGCTGGAAGAACACTCCCACTACATGATGCAGAGTGCTGATAAAATTACACTTGAGCCAGTGAAGTTTATAGAACTCAAAAAATGTTGATGAGTTAACTTTGTGCCAGCTGACTTTATGCTAAGTCAGGACTGTCTGACCATGCCAGATCTCCCGCAGCTAGTAAACCTCCTACAGATAGGCTGTGAGCCTTTTCATAGCCTCTCCTTGCTCCTTTTGCAAGTCCCTGCTTGCTTACCCACAGAGGCATTGTCCTTGGAAGCAGCCTTGCATCCTTTATATGCAGACACAGGGCACTATACTTCCCTTTCACTTTGGTTGTCCTTTAGAGTCATGGCCCTAGCCATGGACCTGCCATGCATTGTGTCTGTACATTGGCCAACTGCCTTTGATTTGGCTACTGCCGCATAATTCAATGGTAACTACACCACCATAGTACCATCACTGAGACAGAGCCAGGCCTTGAGCCACATCAAGGGCATGTGTGAGTCATTTGCATCATCTCAGATCTCATCTTGTTCATGGTAACCCAGAATGACCATGGATAGGTTTAACACAGCTGCTAAAGCTCTAGGGGGAGGTTCTTGTACAGGTCTCTTATTGCCAGCATGTGCAAAGATTCTGTATGCTGCACTTTTCCTGTGCATGAGGGCAAATAAGTATATTCTGTCTTTGCAGGACCACAGCATGGCCTTGAGCCCTGCCCTGCAGTTCATCTGTTAGCACTCTCCTTTGCACGGTTTTGGTCTGGGCCAGCTGAACTTCTCTCACAGGCCTGGTTTGGAAAATAGCATGGGCCAGGGACTGCCCCACAGGTACCACAGTGGGGCCACCTTGTTTTTTGCATAGAGAAAGGAAAATTTTACCCATCCAATCCTCTGCCTTTAGGGCCAGGGAAGACGTCCTGGTTTTGCTTCATTTATTGATATAGGCACAGCTAAAAAGACCAGCTGCACTCAACTAAAGTGAAGGCTCTGAAGAAGGGTTAATGGAGACTGAGGATTATAATGGCTGAATGGATGCTGCGAAGACATCTTGCCAGTATCATGAAGAGCTTGGGAACAGCCTGACTGAGATGCTGACATAATTTCAGAGTATAGCATACTCTGCAGCATACAGCACACCGTTTCAGCCTCCCCTTTGTTCTTCTCTTTAAGGAAAAGAGGGAGCATCTAAGGACAGTCTGGACCATTTCTGAAGGCCTTCAAGACCTATATATATTTTCTTATCATTTTCTAAGCATGCAGCCAGCTCCTAGGCATTTTGCCAATAAAACAATTTAGTGTTGCTGGCTATTCTGGCCCTGCAAACCTGTGTCTCCCTACTTGAGGGTTTCTGACTGGGGCCTGGCCATTCGTTACCTAAATCCTTCCCTTGTCAAATTTGCTTCACAGCCCAGGATCCAGCGTCTCCTACCTGTGAAGGCTTTGACTTCTTGTTACATTTGCTTCACCCTGGGAAGTCATAAATCATGGCACCATAAGTGTTTCTCTCTGTCTCATACTTTCCACTAAAAGCTCTTCCTGGCTTATTTTACTGGAGTTGCACAGTAAACCATTTTAAAGATAAAATGTAGATGCACACATACACAAAGAAGAAGAATGATGAATTTTCCAACTTAAAAGTGTATTTGGCAAAGTGAAAAGAGGTTGGACTGATGTTCCTCCCCCTTGGTTATCATCACTTATTATTCTCATTTCAACTAATGTGTCAGAAGTTGTACAGCTGTACTTCAGCTGGAGATAGGTATAGAGTATACCCAGATGTTTCTTGGAATAATATGCTTCTCCACAGGGGCCACTTTTTCTGCCCACACATTCAGTATTTTTGGAGCATTTGGTAAAAAGAAGGATGCATGCTTTGTAAAAATATTTATGCAGTCCGGTGATTACATGGGTGACTGTCATCATCCAGCAAAAAGAGTTGCCTGCCAGGGGCAGCAGTGGGACTGTGTGCCTCTGATGGTCCCCATGATTCACCATGAGTCCATCAAAGTCCTTGTCCTCTGTACAGTGGATCCAGTAATGGAAGAGGCTGGAGACAGCTTCCTGGCTCCAATAGTTATGAGATATTCCCTCCTCCATCCCTTTCCATTGCCCAGCACCAGCCAGGCACAGGATCACACAGACAGAACCTAACATCATCAGAGTTGGCCCATGCAGACGATAAACGCTGAGAGTCCGTGATAGCATAGAGCAAGGTTACTTATTTAGCTGTGGGATCTGCAATGAACTGTTTTATTTTCTATTTAGGGAGTTTGGGTATCTGTAGGCAAAGCCAGCCAACTAGGCGCATGAGCCTGGACTTCAGCCAGGTGGATGGGTAATCTACGAAATTAAAAGTATGAAATTAAAAGTATGAGAGCAGGGAAGAGAGGACTCAAAGAAGAAAACACGCTCTGGCTAGAGTAGGTATAATGTTCTGTGGTTGTCCTAGGCCAGGGCCAAATGACAACTACAGCTGCACTCAATTACTTGCATACTAGCACAGACCCACAGTAGGACAAGAGTCAGAAGATAGCAGAGGTAGGTTATGAGAGACCTACTACAATGTGTAGGAAGGTCTTTACTGGCACCTGGGTCTTACACCTCACACCCCTTCAATATTTAAGTCATTGAATTCTTGAGTTTCCCCAGTACCTGTCTCATACACCTTCCTAAGCAAGCAGCTCACTTCATTTCCATTAGCTTCCAGAGATCAAATCACAGTAGAACAAAAACAGGCTGCAAGCACTGCCTTCCGGGATCAAGTCTGGTTCTGTGATCCTGGGAGCTAAACATACTCTAAATTTTGCACACTTTCTGTTTTGTCCTGTTTACAGCAGCTATTTTCCAAATTCCTTGCTTCAAAGTCTTTATGCTTTCTTCCTTGACAAACTCTAACATCTATGTTTATTTCTATAGTTAGTATACCAGAACCTTCTGTGTTAGGATACAAAATCTGGGATCTAAAAGACGATAAGAACTATACTGCTGGAAACTGTAGGATAAAAGGGACTGCAGGGAAAAGCAACTGAGATAAAAAATACTTGGGAAAAATGAAGCTACATCATTGTATCTCATTATTATAACTTACAGCAAGCGGCCATCAACAATTTTCTAGGTCTTCTCCTCTGATTTCTCTCTTCTGGTTCTCATAGTGAGTGAATGGGCTATATATAGAAGGGCTTCAATTACCCCGCTAAGTGCTTCCTTTCTAAGGTGTGATCTTTGACTCCTAGGGGCCAATGTTGAGAGTGGTTTGTATTAGCACTTCTGAAAACTAGGCTTCTCTAAAATACACTAACCACGTCATACTTGGTGCAGAGTCTCTTCAGGGCCTTGCAGCCTTATGACACAATAGTCGTTTGTTTGTTTGTTGAAGTTTCAAGGGTCTGAAATAAAGACCATTGTGTTGTGTTGCCGTTTCCATGGCGTGAAACTGAACTGCAAAATGTGAAAAGGCATGTAGGTAAGTGCAAAATAAATCTTGCAAGGACAAGGCTGAAGGGGTGTATAAGGAAGCAAATTTGATGCCCTCTCTTTCATACTGTCTGGAAGGCTCTCTGAAGTGAGTTTTCCTCAGATCCAAACCATAGAGGGCCTAATTAGCTCATTCTAAAAGAGCTTTCCAGCTTCAACTGGTGTTTACACAGTATGGATGATCATCACACATCCAATGGGATGTAGACTGGGAGGATTATGGACAACCAGGCCTGAGGCATGAATTCAGGAGGTAAAATATTTGACAATTGTCAATAGATTGTCAAATACCTAAGATTTATGGCTTTAAGTTTTACTCTCTATTCTTATTCTTTTCCTGCTTTTATCTGCAAACACTGTATAGAGCACAGCAAGAAAGCTGTCTTAGCAAGAAAGTAGGAATCAAGCATGAATCTGAGACCAGCGTCTCTCATCTTCACCCTTCAGATGGCCAGCACATTTAATACTATGCTGAGCAATAACTGCAGAATCATTGAGGAACAACTGAGAGGAACAATTGAGAAATGACTTCTGAACAGCTTCCCAAACCAAAGCAATAGGTACAGGCATGGTTACCATTAACAGGGCTAGTAAGGTGAAACCACCGATCTTCATGAGCCCAGCACAGATGCATGCTCCCCTGAATGCAGAGCATCAGTGACGCCAGAACTGAAAGTGTCCATGATAGTTTAGACCAGCTTGGGGCACAAAACCCCCAAAAATAAAGAACAGCCTCTGATCAGATGGGAGGGGTAGAAGCAATGGAGAATGACAGGAATACATGAAAGCAGTAGAGCAGTTTGGAAAATCCATTTGAGGAGAGCCTTCTGTGATCTCCTGTGTGCAACTCATCTGGATGTAACCCAAATCAAGACCAATTGCACAGTAACAGTGATATCACAGATCAGCTACTCATGGGCTATTATCCCAATTTCAAAGTCACAAAGAAGAGTAAAGCAGAGGCTAGAAGTTTTGAACTTCCTGATGACCAGATTCCATTGGCTGAATACTAGCTGAGACACCAGTTACAGGGCAAGCTCAATATAAATCTCCACAAGCAATACCTTCTCGTCCTAAAGTCCTCTCTCCACTGTGGATCCTCCCACATTTGCAGAATGACTCTCTGCTATCACCTATCACTCTTTTCAGAGGCACTGAAAGAGGAACAGCCCAAAGGTAAGTAAAGAATTTCCAGCCCAACCTGCATTTGTCACTTTCTGCTGAATGATAATCATTGTGATGGCACTCAACATTTGTTAGAGGTTTGAAATACCTTTACTTTTCCCTTAATGGGTTCATGCCAAAAATGTGAAAAGGGCTTTGAAACACAAAAGCAAGCTTTGATTAGAACATGCACTAGAATGTATTACAAGTTCAATGAATAACAATTCTTTTTTAATAAAGAAAATTCAGCCTGAGGTAGAATAGAAATAAAAGTCTCTAAACTGTATTCACACCTCCTTGGAGTATATGACTTTCAGTGCCTTCCTGGACCTCAAAAAATTCAGTATAGTCCACCTCTTCTCCTTCAAAAACTCCTCCTTTCCATCACTTAAATCTAAGTATGCATCTGTTCCCTGTTCTTCTCAGCAGGCTTCTTTCCTCTGTTACCAGATATTACTAAATACTCCACTTTCCCACTTGTCCAACCTTGACTGCCAGTGAGACAGAGTTACACTTGAAGAAGAAGTGATTTCTCCCTCTTTCTGGGCTTCTACTTCACCCACAGTGCAAACTTCTTTCTGCTGCCCAAGCACTGCCTTTTGAAAGGAAGATAACATAGGAATGCAGATACACAGTGAACAGTATCATCCATCATATTTATGATTGTGATCCCAGCTGCCAGTCTAGAGGGAATCATAAAGGCTTAGATGTCTGTGTGTATAATTATGATGAGACAAGAAGTTTTTCTACTGTTTCTGCTGCTGCTATTTCAGTTGCCCGGGTAGATGGCAAAGACGTTTTATCAGCCTTGCAAGGCAAGAGATGAGAATGGCAGCCTGGTCCAGTAGGACTTCTAGTGAGATCATTCCCAAAAGTGGTGGCTGATTTTTCAAACAGAAGCTGAGTTCCCCCAAAGAGTTGTTGAAGAACCTACTACAGTGCACTGAGGTTGGCATCTCACAACCCATAAAATGTGCAAGTGGACACAATACATGCTGCAATCAGCTAACCCTGAGCTTGTACAGGTGGAGAAGCACCTACATCTGTGTAAGTCCAGCACTAATGCTTGCCAAAATGTGTTCTGAAATATACTGCTATATATGCAAATCACAGGCTTTCAACAATTACACAGTAACTTCATTGAATGAAGTTCCCTATACCAATGCTACCATATCAAGACATTCTATTTTAACAATGAAATACAAAAATTATTGACTTTGATTTTTTATAACTATCATCTGTAAGATTTCAGACTTAATTCAAATTCTTGTTTTCTGCCACTGCCTCTTCCAAATTGTCTCCAAGGCCTTTTCCCTCATTTTCAAGACAATTAGGACAATTCTCTTCATCTGCAAGTTACCCTTTGTCTGCTGTTCATTCTTAGTTACTTGGCTCCTTAAACTTTTATCTAGGTCAACCCTACCCTGTCACAGAGGTTTGGCAAATAACAAACTGTTAACACTGTTGGCAGTGATCAAAAGCAGAAAGACTTTTTCACCCCTCAGCTGCAAGCCATTCTTCCTACTCAAAACAGATAGCCCCAGAGTCTGCAAACAAGAAACTGCAGCCAAACCACAAATTCGACAAACTGCAATCAAACAAACCATTACTCAACAGATAAGCAAACAAATTAATTTACTTCCAGGGAACAAGGACTTTTTCCACACCAACTGTCACACAAACTCATGGTCTTTCATACACCCTGTACTCTCTGACTTTGATGAGAAAGAGGAAATGTGGATAAAAACCCCTTTCTCAGACTAGCTATGAAGCTGTAAAGTCATATGCATTTTTTCTGTCTCTAACCCAATAAGAACTTAAGTATTTCTTGAAAAAGAATTAGCTTCAATAGACACCTTCTCTGCTCAGGAATTTCCTGAACAACAAAATGTTGATGACTGGTAGGGTATTTAGTGAAATGTTCTTATAATTTTTACCTGGATGTGTGCTTTTGACTTCTGTCAGATGGTGGGGTAGTTGGATCCAGAATGATCATGCTGGTGTTAATAAGTTCCAGCATGGTATAAACTCCCCACGCAGCATAACCACCAGCTCTGGGATGGGTCTCTCTCCCATAAAGCAGGACAAATGGCTTCAAATCAGTTAGGAAGTGGAGGAAACCATAGCCAAATCTCCTGATCCCAGGTAAATACCCTGATGCAGGGCTATGTGTAAACAGTTAGTTATAACCTCACTACTTCCTCCACTGAAAGAAATTGTTTTGACCCTACTCAACTTCTCAAACAAAGGGTTTGAAAAGCAGAAATGGCTGTGACTCCTAAATAGAGTGAAATGTCTCCCTGCAGTGAAGGTAAAATGCCTAATCTTGGCAATGGATTATGCTAAACATTTCCTATCAGCTAGCCTAGATTACTACCTGGTCAGACTGCAGGCACTTACCTTTTTCCATGCCCTGTGTGGCCAGCCTGTATGTCTAATGTATATGTTGTGAACTCCCAAGAGATGGCAGAAGCCTAAAAGCTGCACACTGCAAGGCCAGGGAACATAAACATTGCATGACACACTGCAGCATGTTACAGATTATCAGCAATGTGATAGCTGTGTTAGCGGGGTGCTCCGCACAGCCTGGTTTGCCCGACTTCTCAGCAGCTGGATTGCTTGTGGTAGCCAAGCTGCAATGTGCAATACAGATGTATCCGGATCACAAGGTCACAGTTTTCTGTGAATTTATTCTAAATGCTTGTAATTTTCACGGAACTGAAGAGTACATTGGCAACATCTCTGATAGCCAAGTCACATTTTTTAAATGTTTAAATATTAATTTAGACATATGTAATGTTTTAACTTCTCATAATAACAATAACAAAAATGATAATAAATCTTTCCCTGGGGTAAACAATAGTACTAACTCAAAACTGCTGAATCCAGATCACTCAATAAACCAAAGTCTTTCATATCTCCTTTTACTTTATCACTTTTTTTTGACTGATATCAGCAATTAGCACGCAGGCATGGTCGGGGATAACCTGCTTAGTAATAACTAGACCGAAAGAGTGCACTAAGAGACAGCAAAGGACAAATTCAGGCTTTGGCATAATTTTTGTGTCATGAGCATCACAGAGGTGTTGGATAAACTACTAGGTATGGAACATAAAGAAAGAACAGAAAAAAAGATTTATATTTCAAATCTGTATTTCAACATTTCATCATAACTTGCTTATACAGAAATCTGCAATTGAAAGATAAGACTTTTCACTGCAATATTAAAAAAGAAAATTAATGAGACCTGACTGATGTGACCTAGTGCTTTTTGGTTTTATAATATATATCCGCAGAGCTTTCAAGTACCTTTCTTACATATATTAATTCAAATTTCCATAAATAAACCCCTGTTTCAATGTAGCAAGATACATAAAGACCGAAAGATACCACAAGATGTCTTACATCTTGACAGTGAGATACCTGGCAATACGACTATATGTATTTTTACCTTTCAAAAAAATATTCACCATTATTTTAAATATTTGATTAAAACTGAACACTATTTCAGGAATTTTGAGGCTCAGTAGAGGTGCTGCCAGGAGCTCTATGCTCTCTTCTGGCCTTAAAAATCACTTCTTTGTGTCCTTTTTACCTTTTTAATCCAGAAACCATTTTTATTATTTCTTTCTATACAGTTCCTACCTCAAAGTAGGTGTTGGTTGTGAAACAGAAATAATTTATCAATAAATAACGGTGCAATGATTCAGAGAGTAAGCTACAGCTACTATGTAGCCAGTAATGCCTATTCATTGCTAAGGCCTCTGGAAATGTTTCTTTACTGCTATTCAGCATGTCTTGGAGAATGGTTGCCAGTTCATAAAAACATAAAACTTTTCCTTCTCTGTTCTTGCTGCTACTTCTTGCATTTCTTTTTACTTAAAGTGATATGAAGGTGCAGTCCTCAGGTAAAGAGCCTACAATTTGGAAAGACAGATAAAAGATATAAGTGTAGAGAAGATATCTAAACTAAAGTATTTTTAATATTGACTGCCTAAAACTACATGTTAACTTTTTTTTTTTCTAATAAACCATGACCAAGCACAAATCTTGACTGTCCTTGAGTCTTAATCATGCTTTGGAAATGAACACATGTTGACTGGTATGACAGTTTGGTGCTGACAGGTGCAACAAAATGCATACTGAAGAAAAATACTTGAGCTAGGCAGAGGTTACTGAATGAACCATGTCAGCTAGGGAGATGAATGCAGGAATTCAGGAGATGTCTCTGTCAGTGTGGAGAAGTTGTACATACAGTTGAAATGCTAAAATTTTAAAAAGACAGCCATGGAGAACACTAAAAAAAGTTATTATAACTTTCAGAAAATCGATGCTTTACCTCTCCAGTGGTGTGTGAGGAAGAGGTCACACAACCACCCAAAAGATACTGCAGAAGAGCACAGTGCTGAGAAAGACTGGGGCCATGAAAATCTTTCATGTGAAGGGAGAGCAAAGATTTTGGAGTTGTTTACTTTAGAAAAGAGGCAGATAAGATGAGACATGATAAAAACATGAAATGGAATTAATGTAATATATTATTTCAGTCTTATAATACAAAAACAAATGAATCTCTGGAAAATGTCAGCTTTTTGTCAAAACTTAAAACTCCGACAGCTATTGGCTGAAAACAGAAATATCAGGGGTTAGCAATAAAGGTTTTAGTTTGGGGGTTTTGGCCAAAAAAATAGGTTTTCCATGGAAAGCAGACACTTTCAGTAGGAAAATGACTCTTAGAAAATTCAATTTTCTGGTAAAAAGAAATTTAATAGAAACCATTCGATCACCCCTAATTGGGCTACAAAAAGTAGCCTAAGATGATATGATGCTGAGAGGTTTGCTAATCAAGGTTAGCAGGCTCCTATAAGGTACATTTTCCCCACTGTTCAAGGAAAAAGTCTTCTGTCAGCATTTTCTCTGCAAAGGACCCTCCTTTTTTTGACTGACTTTTCTCTGAATCATATCAAACTCAATTCTGTTAACCAGCAAGGAACACTGCAAAATCACATCTTCAAATATTCAATGTTCTTTTAACAAAATTTAAGTGAAAAAAATGAATCAACTATAATTTTAAGAATGGCTAAGTGCTTTATCCAGATAGATTGCTGTTTGTCCTGGCTTTTGTCAAAAAGCGAGCTGCAGGAGGTTTCCTGTTTTGTTTTAAAGAAAAGTTTGTGATTACTAAATTTTAGCATTGAAAGTGAAGCTAAGTAGCTATAACCATGATTGTATTTAGTTTAGGAGATGCCAAAAATGCCTATAGCAAAGAATGGGTGCTCTCTTATTTTTGTACACAAATTAAGTAATAATGAATTTGCTTTTAATGCCATTTGTAATGCTGTTTGCAGTCAGCCAAGACAGCAATCTGTTTCTCTGCAAGATAAAGTTAGCCAGTTCTCACATGAGTTTTTTTGCATGTGAAAATGCATACTTAGGTAGCAAAACAAGTCTTTTGCACTATGACCACTGCATACTCTTTTTTACCAAGAAACAAATACTCTGTCATCTTTTGCAGAATCTTGGCAGAGAGGGGGTGTCTATGACTAGTGTTTCCTTGCTTTCTTGGGCATTGTGAAAAAGTTCCTATAGTACAGCTTTGAATCCAGATGTTTCCTTTCCCTGGTGTGTTGACATACTAGCCCAGATTCTCATCTTGCTTCTGCTGAGTGTAAATCTGGAATATTTCTACAGAATCAAAGAAGTAACTGAGTATAGTCTTTGTGTAGAAATATGCCATGAGTCCAGCTGAAATTTTTAATATCTGCTAGGAGTTAAAATATTTGTTGAGGAGGTCTGACTATGTATGGCTGGGAAAAGCACATCCCATCAAACTTACTCCACCTCTTAGGGCAGCTTCTAGTTTCAGTACAGGTGGGGCAACACTTGAGTACAGAAGTGAGAACTCCTGCAGGTGGAATGTGGGACCAGGGAAGAAGAAAAAGGAGTGAAGCCTTGGTCAGTGCTATCACTGCCTTGCTAATTCTTCACTATTGCAACATTCAACAGCACATGCAATTCTGCAGCTCAGTGTGAGGCACAGTACTACCATCCTAATAACATCTCTAGCAGAACTGAAATGAAAGAGGGTAAAATGCCTGCTTCCCCTTTCTTTTATTCACCTGAATAGTTTTGACTGCAAAAGACATAGGTAGCAACACTCATGCATTTACAAATATTCACAGATCCTGGGCCAGAATATCTGCTAATCAAGATTAGCAAGCTTATACAAGGTACATTTTCCCCACCGCTCAAGGAAAAATTCTGCTGGAAGTATTTTCCCTGCAAAGACCCCTCCTTTTTTGACTGACTCTTCTCTGAATAGTATCTAATCATATCCAGCTCTATTCATCAGTTAATGAACCAGTTCAGATGAAAATCAACAAATAAAAAATTTACTTCGCTCATATATCCCTGTAATTTACAGTCAAAGGTCTGCTTCATGACACTTCTTCAGACACAATCTCACGAGAAACAATTTTTGAAATTTGCTTTTTAAACCTGATATATCCTAGAATTCAGCAAATGCCCTTACTCTAGAACTTAATTTTAATTTACCGTCTTATGAATCTCTAGTAAAAACTACTGTGCAGTGTCTGAGCAAAAGAGTTTATAAATGCTTAAGCCAGCTTTGGCAACATGAACAGAAAAGCATCTGTATTTTCAACTGCTGTCTGACCAGTCTGAAGCAACTGACCACTTCTGTCACTGTGGGTGGTATTGCTTTCTTAATTCTCTGCTCTCATAATTCAGTTTAGGATTTGGTCTTGATACAGACTATATCGATCACAGCCCGTCAGGCAAATCCAGCCTGTAGGGGCTAAACACATGTCAACACGGCCACTCTTCTACATGGGTGATATTCTGCAATAGGAACTAAGTGAGTGTGGAGCCTGAGCTGCCAATTCTCAGCCAGCCAACTCAGACCTGAGCAACAGGTCAAAGAGAGTCAGTGGGATGAGACTTAAGGTTTCACCCTGCCTTCAAGTCCTCTTCCCCCCCAGGTTTTCTCCTACCCTCCCCCAAAATATCTGTCTTACTACTTGCTCCATGCCTATGCTCAGGAGAGGACTGGGTTCTGGTTCCCAAGTCGATGAAGTCTCTAGGCTTTAGCAGAGGTTAGGAGCTGTTCAGTGTTTCCTATTCCCTAGCCTTAAGGTTTGCTGTTCCTTGCAAGCTAGTAGATGTTATGAATCTTGTACTTAAATTCCCCCTAGACATGATTTCATGTATTTAGACTCATGCAATCCATGATCCACCCTTACCCTTATACACCACCTCTGAATGGAACAATATCTGAGCTCATTGAAATTGAAGGAAACAAGAGGTGTGTAGCAGCATAAGATTTTAAATGATATAAATTGCGCCACCTAATCTTCTTCTAGTTCTGCAATGTGTTAATTACTCCAACTTACATTCACCTGTTATAAACAAAGTATATCAGCATCTTAATATATGGCCCACTATGTTGGTATTTTTCCTCCCTCTAAGATATTAACAATGTTTTTATTCAGCGTTTTATTCTGCGAAATGCCCTGAAAAGCACAGTCTCACAGAACACAGTAATGGAATCTTTAATATCTCAGAAGTAACATTTCTTGCCATCACTATTCTTCACCACAAATTTAATACACAAGTAATGAGGGAATTTCTAATATAGCTGAGCCCATGATTATTTTAGTGTATAGTGCGATACGCAATGGCATATACTTAAAGAAAATTTGGAAATAGTATCACTTTTATCTATATTACACATTATCTCTTCCACCTACATTCTCAAAAAATAATCTGAGCTTCAAGTTCGACTTGTTTATGAATGACACCACTCAGCTATACTGACAGGTCTGCCGTATCTTACAGTACATGATAGGAATTTGGCAGCCACGGAGTTGATAAACTGGTGCAAAAGTTTCATAATCAGAAGTATCAAACGGATGTAAGCTTTTCAAAAACCTGCTTACCTGGTAATTTATTAGGATTGACCTCTCTATTTTCCACTGGTCAGCAACACTGAAAAACCTTATTATTTCCAAATATTGCTTGACACATGATGTTCATCTCACATCTGGCTTCCCTCTCTTGGTGAGCATTTCTATTAACAGACCAGCACAGAAGCCTCAATGAGTTCTAAAATTCTTGCTCTGCTTTTTTAAGAGCTCAGTTCCTAAACAGCCAGTGCCTTGTTTACCTGAGTGGTATACAAGGTCAGCAACCTTATGTCTGTCTTTTCTGACCTTTTCCAGGTAAGGAAAGTATGTTCATCATGTAAATTAAGTTTGGATTGGGTTGGCTGATGTTTATTCCTGACATCAGGAAAGATTCTATTTTTCATCTCTCTTCATTTTCTGAAGCCAAAGGAAATTAGGAAAATCTCCAAAAACTATATACAATATTGCCTTCTGTTAGAACACAGGAGGAAAGCTATTCCACATAATATTTTTAAGAAAGCTCCACACATAAATACATCCATACCTAGCAGTTTTTAAACCTATCCCTCTCCTAATAATATCAAAACATTGAAGAGAACATAAGGAAAAAGGAAAAGAGTTTACCTGAAGTTTTGCTCTTACTGTTCCCCAGTTCATACAGACATGAACTAAATAGACAAACCAAGAAATTCCCAGAGTTGAAAGTAGGAAGAGGCTGGAAGAATTTTTGAGGAAAGTATTTTTCCTTGTCTGTGTCTTTTTGCCTCCTGATGTCCACTTATGGGCATTGCTGCAGGCAGAATACTGGCCTAGATGGAGCTTTGATCAGAACTAGCATGGCCATTCTTGTGTTCTTAGAGTACAGTAGTTTTAAGGTCTAGTGAAATTAAAATGCAATTCCACCTCCAGCATATTTTCTACTGTGCTATTTTTCAAATAGAAAGGTTCTTTACGGGTTTATAGACCATCAGTGATGGCATGCTTGGTCTTCAAGCACAAGAAATACTTTCACTTAAGAAAAAAAGGGAGAATGGATTTGGGATAAAGAGGTAATGCTCAAAAACTGCAAAGAAAATCTCAAACATTTATAAAGGTCACCTCTCTGATATCAAAATATGGCATTTATGAATAATAAAATAAAGCATCTAACAGTTTTTATAACACTGTTTTTATGTGGGTTTCCATAGCGGTTTCATGTACAGTTCTACAAAAGCTATTATAGGCTTTTCTATCTTGTATTTTTATGGTCATAGCTCTATTGTTTTGTGTTTTTAATTAGGGAAGTCATATGTTTTACATTACTTGGCTTGTAAGAATAATAGTTGCTTCCATATTCCCATTAAGTTCTAAAAGATTATCTAACTAATTTATTTACAGGGTTATTTCATTCTATGTCCCTATAAAGAAGTAGAGCTGTTTATCTATTTGTCTTGTAAAGGAGCTCTTTTTCCCATAGAAGGAAAACAAAAAGACATTTCAAGCTGGATATTTAAGATAGTTCTAATTATCACTGCTTGTCACAGTGAAAAGCATTACTGTTAAAATTTAGCAATGTCCTAAGCTATAAATGATCCCTACCAAATACAAAGAAGTAATGTTTTTCTCTTTAAAACAAACATGTCATAGCTATGGAGATGGTTTTCAAATTATTCTGCCTATTCTGCCTTTTACTCTCTGCAAGTGTAACTTGGCACAAGTTCACTGAATTAAAGGGAACTAAACACATTCTCTTCAACTGATGGCTTGCTCCTCCCTGCACATAGAGAGGGAAAGTTGCTTCAAAAAAAGAAAAGTAATCATGAAAGTTTGCATTGCTCCTTTAGCACCAGGAAATTAACAGCCCACACCTGGAAAACAACATGCTCTCATCAATGGTTGTGACATGTGCCCAGACATGTCAGGCTATTGCATAATAGCGGCACCTTCCATCAAATTGGCAGTAATGGAAAATGGTTTATCCAAGGGAGTGGCTGACAGTGATAAAGAAAACATAGACTTTCTGATGAACTGGGCAGCAGGAATCACATCACTGGCTGGCGAAACTTTCCCTGTCTAGAGAGGTCCAGATCCTCCCAAGCCATCCTTAAATATTGCAAGTACCAAATTGTCACAGTTTGATGAACTCGACTCGTGTGGATGGCAAGGGAGCATAGCTGGTTGGATTGGGGTGGGGTGCAGACAAGAGGCATCTAGGAGGGATGCAAAACAGGCCTTGTTGGCTGGACTGCTATGACCTGAGGTAAGTCAAGCGCCCAAGCGTGTTCTGTGCGGAGGTGTCTCACATGTTCGGTAGGTGCGTTAATGCACCAGTGGCCTTCAGTGTGGACATCAGTAGCTACTTTGGATAAAATGATTAGGAATGATTGTATACCAGTAAAGAAAATAAACTAAGACCTCTGATCCTGAGGCCAGCTATCAAGGCACATCTTATATACATACAGCTAAACAAAAACAGGATGGTTGCATCCAAATTGCCCACTGGAATACTTCCTGACCTGTGCTATCTCTAACAATGTCAAGCTTTGTTTGGGAGGGTGTTCCTTGGCCCAGGGCCAGCCCAAAGGAGTGAGAGCTGATAACTACCAACAATTAAGCCCTATGAACAACCACAGGGGCCTACACTTAGGCTCACACATTGACTGTCTTTATTTTACTAACAGATAGAATACTAGTGCAGCCAGCATAGAAAGAATATCTCTTTTAAAGGGAAATTTAAAACTGTTATACTGGTTCTATATTAGCACAGTCTTGGCTGCTAGGACAGGAAATGATGCCATCACAGAGAGGATGCTGCAATCTTGTTGTTCTAAGGGTTGCAAAGTTATAGCTGATATTGATTAGGTCTCAATGCCATGTGGCCCCACAATCAGGGGAACTGGTTCTATCCACTCTGTCTCTAAAATCATTCCAGGGCCAATATCTGCATCCAATATCTTCAGTAATAATGTCCCTTGGCAACATATCACACATTACTATATGCATTCCTGCAAAACTGAAAACCTTAGGAAATGATTTGCTAATATATGCAGATTAATGAGGATTACTGTTTTATAGGGATGTACATATATAAAAAGGACATAGACTTCGGAGTCTATAAAAAATGCATACAACACACAAAAATCAGATATTTCTTTGTAAACGGAACATTTCACAAGTATTTTGGCTAAAGGGTTCTGCAAAGGCTGATTTAGATTTAATCATGGCATGAGAAAGGAGCATAACCTTTGATCTCCTTGAGTTTTCTTGCTGAACAAACTCTTTTTAAATATTCCGGTTTGCCTCATGTAGATATCAGAGGAAAAAAGCTGCAGTTACCTCTTTGCAATATTAGCAGAATAATATTCAGGAAAACCTTTAAAAGACTGGAACTGTACCAAAGAGAATTTCAGTAAAATTATCCAGCTTCTCTTTAATTAAACCCTCTGTAGTGTAAGTGATAAAACAAGCATTCCTCTTTAATGCAAAGTCAGAGTTTTCAGAATGGACATTGGCCCATCAAATTTCTGATGAAAATATAAGTTTGATCAACATCCTTAGTAATTTTAAATGTCTTAGAATGAATTAGCATTTAGGAATCCTAGCAATGGGTATTTCATGCTGCTCTCTTCTGAAAGCTGATCTTGTAAATGTGTGTTATTTCCAAGACCACTAGGGCCATAACAAACGTCTCTCACAGGACAGTGATCTCAACCATCCTAAAGCATTCTTCATTTCACTGAAGGCAACTTCAGATGTAGCACTGAAACCATATGGACAGGCAATAAACAATAAAGAAAATCCTATTGGAAATACTGAAGCAGATGTCTCTTAGCAGAACCACTACCAGAATGGAATTTTAGTGCAAGAGTCAAAAAAGGATTTAGCAGGCTCAAGGACCTTTAAATGAATGGCAGTGAAGCCCAAATATGCCTCCAAATGATGAAGGCAAGTACCTCCATTCAAAATTAAAATATCTGGTGCTCTGGCCTGGCTGACACCAAACTCTGAGACTTAAGGTTTTACCTCTTAATGCCATACAGCCCAGATACAGTCAACCTAAAATGAGTAGGCTCTACTCAGATGCCGAAAGATTTGGCTGATATGATTGTGAGACTGTTGTCTAACATCTATGAAATTCATGATGCTTGGAAAAATCCCTAATAACTTGAAAAAGGCCAATGTTACATCCATTTCTAAGAAAGGCCAGAAAGAGGACTGTAGAACTATAGGTCAGTCAGCTTCATGGCAGTTCCTGGAAAGATTGTGGAGCATGTCCCCCTGGACCCCAGCTTCAGGAAGCTATCGGGAACAGTCAACATGCATTCATCAAGGAAAAATCCTGCTCGGTTGCCTTCTGTGATGAAATGACTGTATATGCAGACAGAGGGAAAGCAGTGGATACAATATATCTTGACATTAGTAGCACTTCTGACGCTGCCTCCGATACCATTCTCATGTGAAAGCTGAGAAAATATGGGCTGGAGGGATACACTTTAAAAGGGTTGAAAACTGGCTGGACTACTGGGTTTGCAGGGACAGTAATCTTGGCATCCAGTTCACAGCTGGTAATAAATTCAGTATCCCAGAAGTTGATACTGAGGCTTCGGAGCTTCAATCCAGAGAATCCTGAAAATGTGAGGACTGGATCAACAGAAACTTTATGAAGTTCAAAATGGGCAAGTACAAGACTTTTGTCGGAGTCCCTGGGGCACTTCTCAGGGAGCTCCTGTCCCTGCCTGCCCCTGGGCCTCCCCAACCCTCCCCAGGCCCAGCCCCCGTGTCAGCCCAGCCACCCGTTCCTGCTCCACAGCACCATAGCGGTGCCAGGCTCCAGCCCTGCCCCTGTCTGGCCACGGGCCCTCCTGACCCTGACCGGCGGGCAGCTGCCCAGCCTCATCCTGGCCCTGGTCCCGTGGCTGCCCAGCTGTCCCGGCTGCTCTGCTCCCTTGTGGGTGGTGGCCCTGCCACCACTGGGACCCCCACTGGCACTGCCCCAAGGAGGCCCCGGCCTGCGCTGCGCAGCGCCCCGACGGTTTTGCACCTGAGATGGAGTAAGCTTGTGGAGTAGGCTCCTTCCTCCACACTAAATCCAAGTGGGTTTCTCCATCAGCATTTTATTTCTCACAAAACTTAATAACAATCTTCCTGACTTTATATATCAAATCTGAATGATTAGCCTAGAGCATGAAACTCAGCACACCTATTAAAAAAAGACTTAACCAAAGGCCAGAAAGCTACTATGGAAAGTCAAATCATATTCATCCTAATCACCCTGTCTGTTTGTGTTTACTCACTACCACACTCGTTTGTGTTTTTCTTTCATCAGCCACATTTTGTCATAATTCAGCCCTCATAGACAGGATTTCCCTTCAGTGTTTGGGCAACCCCTCACACTTTTTTCTGATTATGTCCCCAAACCTAACAGTAGTTTAAGACAGGACATACAGGCTTACCTTTCTAAAGCTGAATGTATTACCTAATATAGTAATGGTGTCTCTCTGAGGTTACCCACTGGATCTGAAATTCACAGCTCTCTCAATGTTCAGCTATGTTTATGTTTAAAAATACATAAAGAAGTTCTGGAATCACGGTGCTGGTAAGTGCAGTGAAGTCATCTTCTATCTCAACACAATTGTGCACCGTAGACAAGTCATGCACACACAGAGAAAAGGTGATGGGCAGAACTTCCTGTGTGCCACTGTCAAAAGAAGTACAATTTTTTGGACACGCTGTGGAATACACCAGGAATTGAGGGGGATAAATGACACCACAGCACATTAGACTGAAGAAATAGTCCTGGCACCAGCTACTTGTCTGCACACCACTGGCACGGCAGCACGAGTAGAGATTAGGTTTGGTACATTAAGTGCAGGAGACTCAGGGTGGACATGGTGCTGACTGCAGGTCAGCATCACAGCTGCCGAGTTAGGCTAAGTCAGAGTCATTAGTGCCAGGAACGCTGAGGTCAGACAGCATTAGTAAGTGGAGAGGAAGAGACTAATATTCTTCTTTTACTTCTTTAGCATGAAAGTATTTGCCTACCTGCAAGAGGTGAAAGACTCATGCTTTCTACCATGTATTGGTATTACAGGCTATTAGAAGTTTCTTTCATGATTTATGAGCAGCAGATGTTATTAAATAAAAACACTACAAGAAAAGCTAGAGAATTGTTAAAATAATCCATTTGCTCATTTCAGTTTCATTTCAGTCACTGGTTCTTAAAAACTAACCACAGCATGTGCAGAGGGCATGCTCATTTGAGACCTGATAAGAATAAAGTGATGCTGATGATAGGAACAATTAAACCGTTCTGAAAGTCATTTACTTCCAAAAGAGTATGGGAAGAATTTCATTTTTGGCAAATGATACAAACAATATCTGCTACTTTTTACATATTTCGTCTCAGGGTCAACCATTCTGTGATCCTCACACGCGTCTAAGAGATCATTACATAGCAATAAAGGGCGGGGGAGCAGGTCTGCCTTATATTGTGAAGCAAATGCTTCACAGCAGTTGGAGGAGTGATTGCTAGAGTCAGGACATTTTAAACTTTAATCTTTCTGCATATTAAAGCCTGCAGACTAGACAGATCCTTATAGCCAGGTGCTACTCATCTCTAGTCTTCATTCTACTGTTATCAAGTCTAAAAAGCAGGAGATACTTGCAGCTTACAAACTTAAAATAGCTCAGAAGTGTTGGTTAAGATATACTTGCTCTGAAGGTACATAAAGTGCTCTTTGTCAATTTTACTCCAGTGTTAACTGACATACTGCACACAGTGCTTGACAGTCCTGTTAAAACTTAGTTTAAAAGTAAGTAAAAGACTGACAATTTGGCTGCTTGCTGTATGGGCCACTTCAGTCCTCATAACATAAAAAAGCAAGGCTTCCAAAGGTGCCAGATCACAGCTCTTCATGACATAGGCAAAACTGATATATGCATAGTTCCCATTTTAATTTAATATTCATTTACTCTTTACTGGTGACAGGTCTGGAATGCTAAGGACTGGAATAACAAATAAATTTGAACCAGAGTTGTGGAAATGAAGATGTTCACAGGATAATCTCTGACCTCCCAATCCAATAGGAGTGGAAACTGTAAAAAAGCCTCAGTCATTTCATACTGCACAGACTGAGAAATTGTTTGTTTTCCCTACAGTTCTCAAGCAAAGTATTAGAAGCTGGGTTTTTTAAATCAGTCTGAGTTTTGCCATTGTTTTTAATACAAATAAGTTTAGGCCCTATCAAGATATTTGCATCTTTCACAGTGGTGACTAAATACAGGTTTTGTATTGAAATTTTGAAATCTTGACCTCACTGATTCTAGGAAAGAAATTTCATTGATCACAGTGGGGCCAGGACTTCACCTAGCTCCTTTAGACTTCTTTTTAAAGAAATTTCTTTTCATTATCATCTCCTTCAGTGATGCTTGCTGCTGAGAAGTCAGCCTGAGAGGTGTTCTAGGTTTAATTAATTTTCCACTGAAATTTCACATCAATGGGACTAAATCTATGTCTTCAGGATTATCGGCATATTGTGAATATAAACATAAAATTATATATGGTGAAACAGATCATTTTGTGAGGATTTCACTGTGTTTGTGGAAGAAACATCGATCATTGGACCAATTCCTGCGAGTTTCTGAGCTTCATCAGCTGTTGATTAAAACCTCAAGAAAGCAAAGGTAATTTAGCAGAAGAAAATTTTACCTCTACTCAATGTCTAGGTGCTCCAGCCTCTCTCATAATGATACCCAAGAAGTCCTCTCGGACTACATCAATGTGGGTTGTTCACTATAAGATATTATAGTTTTTGCCAGTCTGCATTTGCCCTTAGACATACTGCAGAATGTCATATAACCTGGGAACAGATGAGTTGGGGCATACATCACAGGGATGTGATTTATTAGTAAAGCAACAACAGTACGCTGTTCGGAGCAACAAGCCTAGTCAAAACCACATGTTTCTTCTAAGCCATTTTATCCTATAATCAGTTGAGCTATCTTACACTGAAGATGAAAGTCAGCCCAAATTTCTGATGTTTTTGTTTTTTTTATTTTTTTGAGCTGTATTATTTCAGGTAACTTGTATCAGATACTGCATGATGTAGCCTGACATGATATAAAGCAGCATTCTTGAACATGGGGAAAGCCAAATGTTATTTTAACTGTCAAGAATATTTTTGGATAGTAAATTTTATACTCAGTCCTTATGCAAGAACAAATACAGAACAGAAAAAAGCAACTGAGACTACAAAATCTTATCATCGAATTAAGGGAGAATGACTGTGCATATTTTTATTGTACTGTGATCTATAACAAATACATTTTGAAAGTACCTGTATTATCTATAGTTGCCAAAAATACAATGAAATCAAAATAAAATATCTTCATGCCCAAAATAAAATATAGGCAGGAGTATTAAGCAATATGAGATGATCCCTGTACATATAGCTTGGTAAAGTAATGACAGGAGGAGGTGGGAGGAAACAGATATAATCATCTGCAAGAACTGAAAGGGGGTAAGAGTCAAAGACGATGCGATTGTTTTGTGTGGTCAAAGAGGTTACCCTGAAATTGAGTTGAGGGAGTATCCGGTGGCTCTCTGGATATGTTTCCTAAAACAAGTTCTGTTAAACTGTTATATACTCCTGAGAAAAGCAGGGGAAGCCCCTCAATACTCAAGTCATTTAAAACGAGATTGTAAACTGCAGGGAACAATTCCAGACTGGCAGGGGAGGGTAACATGTGACCTAATCCTGGGTTTTCCATCTCTGGTTACTCTGACTCTGCGACTGGATGTTTCAGGGGATTCGAAACAGGATACCAGTCTCTCACAGTTAGGGCACTGGAGATTTATGTTGGCCTTGTTTACCATTGCGCTGACACTAAGGTGTTATTTCAGAGGAGGTGTAACCAGAGGTGAGCTCAGGTCAGAACACCACAAAAATCCTGCTGGAAGATGGCAGAGGGAACAGGCCTGTATGCACCCACCCCCCGGCACGGGACGGGCCTGGGGACTTCTGAAACTGGTTACAAGCTATGGCCTGCTTCCTCTTTCCATTGAAGTCAAAAGCAAAACTCCCATTCATCTCATGGGAACACATTGTACACTTTCCCACTCCATAGCTGTAATATTTTAATGGATTTAAACATTTTTGTTAAAAAAAAATCACACTCATGCTGACAGTTTAGACACCAAATTTCTTCCAGCTTGATGTAATTTGAAATATCCCAGATGTGAAACCTTCTACAAATGAGATTTATAAAGGAAACAAAATCTTAACCTTACTGTTGACAACTTTTGTGGCACCACTAATATCAATAAAAGGGAAGAAAAGTTATTTTTTGCAGCTCCATGGGGACAAAACCATTCAGCTACTCCCATCTGAAAAAATAACTCCCACTAGGACTTCAAAAGATACTGGTCACAACCTCACATATATGAGGATTCATTAGTACTTCTCAGTAGTTTTCTCTAAGTTATTTTTATGCAAAGCTGTGAGTTCAGAGGTCACACTGTACATCACACGACAGTGTCGAGGCGCTTTCATAAGCGTAGGTATTGTCAAAGAGTTATGTCATGTCATATTCCCTGAACCTGTAACCATATGTAGAGAAAGCTATGTGAACTTCTCATTAAGAAGCTTTACAAAGGCTTTGTTCTGGGCCCTTTGTATTTTCCCGGCATCTCCCACCTCAACCTCAGTTTTTCTTTCAAATTTCTTTTCATGAAATTCCTGGGTCAAAATAAAACTCTCTCAGGACTAAAAGAGCTGAATACAGCTCTTTCTTGCACTGAAGAAAGCCACTGAAATAACGAAAAGCCAAGGTCCGTCTCTTGTGATGACAGTCTAGTCCTGTGCACCTATCTTATGTGCCAAGATAAAGTCTTTATCACTGGTTTTTGTATTTTACTCTTTACTCTACCTTGACCATTCAACATTTCCATTTTGAAAAGCACATTTGTTTTCACACATTTGCCTTTTTTTGACAGTGAAATACCAACCAAATTCTGAAGTGACATGTCCCTCTGCCCTTATACCTAATCAGAGGGACTTATTCTGACAGAAATCCCTCTCCGTGCTATTGTTGTTTTGTTTTGTTTTGTTTTACAGTAAAAGCTCTGTTAGAACCCTGTTAGAAGAGGCTGCTGAGAAGACACAGCAAGTCAGCTGTAATAAACCTCAGCTCTGTCCTTCCACAGGCCTCTAAGCCCATAGGGAGGAGAGGAGAGGTCCCTTGTCCTTCTGCTCCCACCTCTCAGAAGTGGCCTTTCTTTCCACATGCCTTGTATGTTTCAGAAGGTCACTGGGCCAAGGTAAAGAGGAGCATGGACAAGTGTTGATCTTTGGACAAGCTATGTTCACTTGATTGTTCTTCTATATGTCAAGCCTCTTTTCTTCCTGTAATGTCAATAGCCCTATTGTCTCAGAAAATTCAGCTTTCTCTAATCTTTGTGGTAAAGAAAATCTTCCTTTGCAACATTACCCTACATTTAGTTAATGGTTCTGGATATAATTACCATGCCTAAAGAACAAAGAATCATAACCCTCAGGAGCAGGTGAATATTGAAGGCACATTACAAAAATAGGCCTTTATTGATAAGTGCAAAGCTTCGCCTTTAGAAATCAGGCTCTATCAGTTAACCCTCTATGTGCATATTAATAGAACCACCTGACTTTTGAGATTATAATTATATAATTAGTATGTGTTATATATGCAAGATAAACATGGGCAAATGGCAGTGAAAAATCAGTTGAAGGCCTCTCTGAAAAATCAATCCATAAAGAAAAAGAGACTGTTTTTTTTTTTTTTTCCTCAAAACTCTGCAGGAGTTAGATAATCAGCTCCTACATTACATTGTGGAACACACATTGTATTACATTGTCATGACATTTGGACAACTCCTTTAGATTTCTTAGAAAATTACAGACATCCATAACAATAGAAGAGGAGGAAAAAAAGAATGATTAAAGCTGGTTAAATATTTGGGGAGAAATTAAATTTTGTTGAAGCAGATGTTTTCCAGAAATATATCTGTTTCAACAACATTTTCTCAGATCCAAGGCTTTCTGACTGTTCCAAATAGTGAACAGGAGAAAGATCAAGATTAATCCTCACATTTCATTGGTTGAGGTGCTGGGTGCGTATACACAGTGGACTCAAAGAACACTCACAAATAAAATCATTTCTGATTTTGACCCAAAACCTAACATTTCTTCATCATTTTGTTTTGCAAAAGTGTTCAGTAGGTTTTGGATTTGTTCCAAAATAGAATCAAACAAAAATTTCAAACCTTGAAACTCATTGGGAAATAGTGTTTGTCCTCCAGACAGCCTTGTATGCTATATGTATCCACTGTTTTTATGACTATGGTGTATCACACCTTCTTTACCCTGTATAAAATTCTGTTGTTTTGATTTTACTAGATAAACATACTTCCAGTCTAGAAGAAGAACAAAAATGTGAAATAGTCATCATTGCAACTTTTAACTAATTCCCATAGGGACACGGTAGGCAGGACTCCAAATATTTGAAGGTACACATGGAGTTGCAAGCCCTAAAAAGACATTGCTTCCCATCATTATCTTCTCTCTTGAAAGCGTGTGTTCTTCACACTGCCTGTGTCTGAAGTGCTGAACTGATTTGAGCTGGCTGCGTTGACATGATTTGCTTATAGGGGTTCATTCATCATCCCTGCAGTCAGTATAATATAGTTTGCTGTGGCAGCTCTAAGTGGTAGTAACTGGGTAACTGTCTGAATCAGTTCCTACTCCACACTTGATTCTGACAAATGTTTTAAAGCAGCAGTTTTTCCAATATTTCCCATTCTCTTTTCCCTCCTACCCGTCACTGTTGTATAGTAAAGTATTAATTGACAGCTCTAAACATTTGCATGAGTGAAGATAATGAGGTCTTATAATTTCAAAAAGGGTTCTGCCAAGTGTGTCTCAATCTGCTAATTGCTAAAGGGACTCTCTTATATTTCCATTCTTCTATCAAAACCAGAAGAGGATAACAATACTTGATTCAGATACTGCAAAAATATGCCTCAACAAATATACTCCCAAATTGTACTATACCTTTCAAGTGCTCCTTCCCCTTTCCCCACTTTCTTGTCTTCAGGTTGTTCTATCCCTTTGGAAACACCAGTAGTTGAAAACATCAAATTTTGGGCATGCAGACACCAGGGAATGAATCTTGTTACAGAGACACTGAAACTAATAGAGACAATGGCTGTTCCAAAAATGCAAACAGTATAGATGCCTCAGCCTGTCATTACATTGTATCTCAGAGAACATTAACTCAGGCTCAAGTAAATGTGGTACTAATTTCCAGCTGGAAAGGAGAGCAAATATAAATGTCGTTAAACGGTGTAACAAATATGGAGAGGAAAAAGCATACAAGAGAGAAAGGGCTACAAATAGTCAGAGTTACGAAAAAAAAAAATCTTGCCTGATAAGCTTGATTCTGAGCTGATCTTCAGCTATTTAAAGACCAGAGAATGATATGAAAGTAGTGTGTTAGAATTAAATTTTAATAAAGTATTTGATATTGTAGGTCATGAAATCTAGCTTGACATATTTATCTAAGCCAGTCTGAATTATTAAAGATATAAATATAGATTTAGAATTGGCTTAAAGATCAGATAAAAAATTATAATAAAGAACAAATATCACACTGGAAGAAACAGCTAGTGAGACCAGCAGCTGGCCTCATTGAATGTCTCCATCTGGAAGCTGCAGGATAGAGAACATGGCTCAAATTTTGAGACAGCACTGAATTGGAAGAGATGTTAGTACCAGCTGGAAAATGAAGAACTAGCGGAAGCAAATTTTTATTTGCATAACTGTAATATTATAAATATCAGGGAAAAAAAAAGGCCTCAATTATATGCAGTACAGAGGAAGAAAGAAGCCTAGGAAAATTAGTGCAGGATGTAAGCATTAATTAATAACAAAAGAGACATAATCCTATAATGTACTATGCAGTACTGCTAAAGCTGAATGAATGAAAGAACAAACAAACTTTGGCTTGCACCTGTAAAAAGGTACCAAAGACAAGACAGGCCTCCTGCAGGCAGCTAGGATGCAGTAAGTCTTCTGGAACATTATAGCCTGTTACAAATTAGAGGTCATGGAAAGAAGAAAAATAGGCATGACTGACAAAACATTAGGCCTAAATGTGTGTATCTTGGAGAAGCAGCAGCAAGGGATGAGACATGATAACAGTCTACATATACTTGACAGGTAAGGGCATAAACAGTGAAAAAGGAACTGATTAGGGGGTCAAAATATGAAACTAAGAATGAAGGATTTAGGATGGGTATCTGAAAGCCTTCTCACAGGGAGGTGCATTACTCTGCAAAGGAACCAAAGATCCATTAACTAGGAGTCTTTAAACATGACTGAATAAAACACTAAGACCAGAAAATGAATGTTCTAAGTCAGGCCTCTGTGTACATATTTAGGTGATAAGACACATTTACATGGTCTTGTATCTGTCAAAGGCTGCTTTGATTTCAGTCCAAATCAGAGAACCTCACTTGGTGTTCTTGCTTATGGCTGCTCCATCCCTCTCCTTTCCCCTAATCTCTATCCATTACAAAGAAACATTAGTATCTTAAGGCCAGAAAGTACTGTGATTGTCACAAGATCTAAACCCTTGCATAACTCCAACCACAGACATTTTCACAGCAGAATGACAAAGTCCTTCCTTCCTCCCCCAGACTGGGCTCCATATCATCAAGGGCACCTTGACTCGAACCAGCAAGTGTACAGCTGCAGTCTTTGGGATTCTCATAATTCCTAGATCATTTTAAATGCTGAGCCTTTCATCTTTTTAATGTCAGGAAAATTTTTATGGAGATATGTGTAGATCATTTTATCCATCTGCATGTTTTTCATGTAACAAAATCAACTGAATAGTTCTGTGAACTTTATGCAAGTTCACCATTTTGACAAATACTGGATTGACGGCAAAAGGAGAATTTAGAAGCTGAATCAAAATTTGTGTTTGTTCTCTCCATTAATTGACTTTAGTGTGACATTTACCACGTCATTTTATATACTTAACTCAATATCATTGCTGATGTTTGCTCTGAATTAAACAACAAAGAGAAGCAAGTGTCTGGCTATAAAAAGTTCATGCTTACAAAAAGTTCCTAGATAGCATCTTAATATTTTGAACAAAAGCACCTTTATTTTAAAATATTTAAATTCTTAATTTTGTTAAACTTATACTTATTTTTAAATGATTACATCTCACATACTCCGTACTTAACAAAATTATTGCTTTCTGACTTACTGTAGGCAAGTATAATCAATCACCCAAGCCATACACATTCAAAAATGACTGTGGTTTTGCAATGAGATGTTGGAAACCTTTACATTTTCTAAAATAATATTTATTTTTAATATCCTGAACAACATTTAGTTCAAGTGGTAGAAATGAAGTGCCTGGGATATATATAGTAGGAAGAGTTGAATTTCAGGCAAAGGTGGCTGGAACAGACGAATGAAAATAGTGGAGTGGAATTAAGTGCTGAGAGCTGCAGTAATGTGAGGTTTCAGACTTTTCCTTCTGTAGATGTATCTTGTAAAGTTTACGGAGCCCCTGCACTGGGGCCTTGTTTTCAGGCCCATGCTCTCAGGCCCTTGTCCTAACCCCAAGTAAAGGTGATGTCAGGCATATATCAGCCTATTCCTTTCTTTTTGGCATGCTGTTTTCCATATGCATCCCCTCCACACAATGGAGACATGAATTCCAGCACAGTCAGGCTTAAGACCAGATCAAAAAACAATTGAAATAACTGATGGACCAGTGGAGAAGGAATTAAAACATATTCAGCTTAATCTGTCTCACCATTGACAAAAAGCCACATCGAAATAGCTCATGACTCTGGCTCATATCATAGACATCCTTGAAGGACCTGAGGAGAAAAATTAATAAATAAAAACAGTTGTTTTCAGCCTGCAAAAGAGTAATATTCCACTCTTTCATTTTTAGAGGAGTACTCATTTGGGAAAGGAAGGAAGGAAGGATACTTGCACCCATGCTTCATCTGCTGCTTTTTTTATTTCCCGCCCTGCTGAGCCTGAACAGGCACAGGCTGATTGATGGAGGGATTGTCCATCCCATTCGAGTAGCCTCTGCCTTTTTAATGCACCTTCTGGAGATTCTTTGTATTGCTCACCAGAAAAGCTCTAATCCATCTTGAATATGGCTTGTATCTGGGAAGTGGCTTCTGTTATTTCAGCAATCTTGTTCTGAAACAAGACTTCAGTTGCTTCTTGATGTCTACACTAAATGAAGGGCAGTTATTTTGCCACCACCTCTTTCAGCTTCCTGTGCAGCAGTATTATAATATAGCCATCCTGCAGATGGCTTCCAAAAATTCTGGTAAAACATATGCAGCTGCAGAAAATTAATACTTTTCAAACCTAATCCTAATAAAAATACTCCATGTTGAAAATCCCTCCAATTTCAAGGCATTCAGAAACAAGGGCTCAAATTCTTCCCTGTGCAGATAAATCACTCTGAAATGCCTTATATCTCAATGCACACAACCTTACAACAGGAAGAGTGTTTACTTCACCTTTGAATAAATCCAGAAGTATCTGAGAAGTGCTAGTATAACATGAACCATGGAATATCCTGGCATAGAGGATTTATCGTTGCTATTAAATATCACACAGCCTACTGTCAGCAAAATATCCTCTCACATAGTTAAATCAGACTAAGAATGAACGCCTCCAGTAGTGGCATAACATTAAATGGAAATGTCGATATGCCCCAATTTGGGGGATGGAAAATGACCAAAGATCTCATGTCGTAACATACCATGTGTATTGCAAGCTAAACAAAATTTTTAAAACCCTGAATACATTTGATATCATCACCAAGCAGGGTGTATATGTCAGCCCTGCAAGAAGTCTGCATTTCCCTGGAACCTAGTGAAGTGAACATTGTTCTCAATTTGGCAGGTACCTCCACGCTGCTGACAAGCATTGTAGCCAACGTCACTCACAGCATCTCCCACCGAGCGGTGGAATCAGAAAGAGGAGTTGAGCTGAGCCCACCTAGCACCGAACCCCGTGAGGCTCAGGGTTTTGTGTATCAAGGGCTAGATATATGACAGACCTGGGGTCTCTGAACCACCTCTTAGTAAACTCAGTGCAAGTTTGGCTACTTATCAGCCACTCTAATTTGAAGCCAGACAGGAGTGCAGAAAAGTAAGCAAGAGAAATCACTAACCCATTAGATATAAAGAACATATCCCTGGGAACCTTCACCTTCAGCCTTAGTCAGAAATTAACAGCTGGCACCTCAGTTCACCCTCATAAAGCAATCTTACAGAATTATGTTCTCCTCTGAACCACAGACCTCAGCAAAACACTCTTTCACAGTTGCATCTTTGGAAAAAATATCTGAAAAGACAGTGTTTTCAATGACAAAAGGATGCTTGGGTCAAGTACAGTAATAAAAGGAGTAAAATATGATCAACTAAGGCACCAAAAACCCCACTAGTAGAAAACAACACCTTAGCCTTCCGGAAATAAATGTTGATTTTTATATATGCTTGGTTTGCTGAAAACAATATCTTGGAACAGTAAAAAGCTAGCTAAATCAGCAACAAATCCCACATCAAATTTTCCTGAAAGTAGAGGAAAAAATGCTTGTCACCTATGTTATAATAGAATTAGTGCCCAGTTTAACATATATCATAATAAAAAGCAGATTTTTACACACTCTTTCCCAGTGTCTGTGGCTTTCATGTAGCTCCGCTGGTTCTTATTTCTGCCAAAGTGATAAAAATACACAGTATTTTCCTTTCATATAGAAATAAGGCTTAAAGTTGTGAATCTCAGGTTATGCCCACGTGGTCCTGCCTTAAAAAAACTGAGCTTCAGCTTAGGGATCAGATGCCACTCATTTCTTTCCAAACCTTACTTTTTGTCGTACAATAAGCTTGCTAGGATGGCAAGTGATAGCCTAAGGTTAATAATACATTTCCTCACCCTTTGTGTCTTTATAGTAAATGGGAGACAAGTCTTCCCGGTTGTTTCTTAAAAGCAGAAGTGAATAAACATATACAAAAGAGCAATTTCTAAGGGTAAACATGTTGTATATGGATTAATGTGGTGTGAAATCACATTATGTGCAGAAACTTTCACTGCCTGCTGGGCCAGAGTGAGTGGAGTTGGTAGAGGAAGAGGAAAGAGGAAAAGTATTATTTGCAAGCACCCTAGCACACAGGTTTTGAGAAGCAGCAAAACAGCAGCCTTTTGCTTAACTGCTCTTCATATGAATCCAATCAGCATTTAAATTATAGATACTTTTTACATTCCTGCAGCAGACATGGATTGGCAGGACCCAGGTTGGAAATGCTGAAGCCCATATTCCTGCAGGGTATGAACTGAAGCATGAGATTCATGTTGAAAGAGAACTTGGATTCTTTTTCCCTGTAGACAGGCAACAGCTTAAAGCACTTTTTGCCTCAGAGATAGGCTTTGAGTTTTTCACACATAGCAGAGCATTTATCTCTTATCACATGGGAAATCAATCAGAGCAAGTTTGTCTAAAGTACCTTCTGCATACTGTTTATACTTAAATATTTTTTAAATTACTATTTAACATTCTTTTGTTAGGATCCATTATCACACACTCCACAATGAACCTGTGCAGTTATTTGCCTAAAATAACTGAGGAGAGAGAACACGCACCAGTCTTCTGTATCAATAAAGGCACAACTTCAAACCCAAGCCTCAAAGTATGCAGTTCCTTACGACATACTTTGGGAAGCCATATGAAGACTTTCTGTGGGTAACAAAGGAGGAAATAGTTTTCTCATCCTGCAAAAGTCTGAAGTTTCAAAAATACTTTTTGCTCTGCATTGGGAAGAAACTTGCAAGAACATTGGGGAGAAAACCAAGAAGATGCTGATGGCCATGTTCTTGGCATTCCTGCGTGCCTGCCTCTGACCCAGGAGCTGAACCGTGACCGCTCGGTGCGGGGGTCCAGCCCGTCCCGTGGCAGCCTCACTGGCTGCTGCGCGGGGGAAAATTCTGGCCTCCACTTGAGCACTTCTCTGTCAGCACTGATGTGCTTCTTCCCACAAAGCTCACTGGTATCTGCGAATCAACATCTTGGAGGAAAAAGGCATGGATTCAAAATTCAGCTGTACTCCTGTTCCCTTTTTGGAAAGTACTCAATATCAGCTCTATAATCACAGGGCTGCTCAGAGGACTGAGGGGAAGGGTCAGCAGGACAGTGCAGATACAGCCCAGACCTCCACGGGACTTGGTGCATGCATGAGAAAGAGGGAGTACATGAATTTGTATACATCTTTGGGCCTTTCAAAGCCAAAATAAAGCCCAGCTGCCTATTCTGGCTTATGTCCATGGCTTCCAGCATTTCAAAAACATTTTGCAAGGTTTTTTCAGTTTTCCCACACTGAGAGAAAACCAGAAATTTTTCAATCTGGATGACTTATTTCATTAAAAGGGACAATAAACAAACAGACAAATAAAGTACATGTGTGTAAAAGCCTGAGTGAATATGCGCACAAGAGAAATAAAATGGGCACACAACCATTTGAGTTTGAATTAACAGGTGAAGTAGCTGCTTCCTCACAGCTTGGCAGCAGGTATAATTGTCTACATTCAAAACAACTGCACAGAGAAGGGAAAATGTAAAAAAAAAAAATCTCTTTTTTACTTTTCTCCCTATAAGGATTATCGTAGGGACAACAATTTATATTAAAAAAGATCTAAATTTTTCTAGGTGACAGAAGTTTTGGGTAGGAGATCCTTTTTGGAAATGAAGTACTTATATTCCCTGCTTTCATCACAATTTTAACAGGCAGCGATGTTTGAATGTTATTATTATATTACATTTGTGACACAGAGATGAACATTCTTAATGTGAATACTGTCTGGTGTAACAACAGTTATTGTTGCTTTTTTGGAAGTTTTTTAATGCATTTTCAGTTTTAGATACCAGCATAATTCTAGTTCAAAATGTCATATAATTACTTGCAATTCTATTGTCTTCAGTGACCGAAGAACATGGATCCAACTTGGTCACCAAGTAAGAGTTTGAGTTCTGTATTTTTTTCAATGTCCATACTTTTTGCCTTAGGTAGAAGTTTAAAGAAGTTACTACAGTGTCTCAAACTCACCAGTATGTAAAATGTGAGTATAATATTAAACTCCGGTCATCTATTTAAAATATTTTCTCATTCCTTTAAAGCAAATTAAATGACATTAACATACCTTTTTGAATTTCAATTAAGAATAATATACACTAAATAAGATTAGGCAAAGAAATAGTTCTTCCTTCCTTCCCCGTTGTTACAGAAATTCTCTACTATATCCCTTAATCTTCATAAATTTTACTTTTGCTGCACATATTAGCAAACATATACTTTAAAAATAGTATAATATGACAATGACATTCCTAGAAATGTTTTCATGCTTTGTAAACTTCTGACTTCTAATAATATAGACTCTTATTTAAAACATACTTTTTTAAACAGGATAACAAAAGAAGACAGTGCACAAAATCTGAAAGTACTCTCTTGAAATAAAAAGCTGTTAAAAACCTAAACTGGTGTTGTTCCTACAATTACACTAGCATAATAGCAATGATCACACTTACAGAGATTGGATTCAAGTAGCTAATTATCCATCTTTCATACAAACACTTTGAATCACTTTTAACTTCAAAACTGGGAAAAACTCTCATGAGAGTAGACTATGACTTGTGGTTGGCCCTTCCAATTCTGATTATAGCTGAAAATCACTTGTGCAAATGAGCCTTTGAAATGCATTTTAAGCAAAAAACAGAGAGGAAAAAAAGCCAGATGTGATCTAAAAGTTGAGATATGCTTAGTCCATGCAATGAACAGACTAGTTTTAGCTGAGCTGTTTTGCACAGCTTTGGACTTAGATTCTGACTACAGCTTTGAGCAAGGCCTGTTCTAAGACACTTCAGTCCTGGCTGTTGGAAGGGTGTTAGATCTTCAGCTAGTATGTTTATTAACTCAGAGAGGGAATACATATTGTTGCAGGTCCGCTGGCCTTTCTGATGAGTTTTTCTTTTCTGCAAAGCTCTGTGCCCTCTTCTTAATCATATTTATATGGAAAAAATCATGTCATTTCCTGATGTAATCAGAGCAAGTCATCCTTGCTTACAACAGTAGTGCCACTGCAGTCAAAGCAACTCTGTCCTGATCGAGAGTTTGGACCACAGTGAAGAAAGCTCTGATTTGAATATTTTGTACTGATTATGTACAAGGTAACCTGAAAACTGATGCAAAAAAATCCTAATATTTGAGAGATTATACTTTATTAGAGAAATTCACCACAATGCCCTGACTCACACAGCACAATTGAACCAAATGGAGAATTGCTGGTACATGATAGGTCCTATCTGACCAGAAAGCCTGACCTGGTACAGGTGGACTCTGTTCAGTGTTGACCCGGGCTGATTCACCTCAAAAAGCCCCGCTCAGGCTTAAATCTAAAGCAAAATATTTGTTTTCAGTTGACCTAATGAAGTCTTTTCAGTTTCAGCCAAAACCAGTAGTATGGTACTTTTTGCATTTTTTTAATGTAAAGCCAAATGTTCTGTGGATGTATATCAATTTCATTAACTATTAGTAAACAAAACTAAATATTTTCCAATAAGCCCAAGCCCATACATTCATGTATACATGAACTAGGTAACTTGTTCAGGATGGGATTTTTTTGTTTCTACTTAATCAACAGCCACATACTTTTTTCTAGCACTTCCCATCTGTTCTTAATTAACAAACGCAAACACTGATAGATAGATATTGTGTCTGGTAATAGTCACAAGCTGTCAGTTTACAGGTGTGGTGAAAACTAAGAAAGAAGAAAATATATTCCCCAACTGGGAGAAAGTTCTTTATAACCTAGTTTATGTGACTTTAGACCTCCCCTGGACTTGTAGATTTCTTTTCATTTTTAAAGCTGAAAACAGGATTCCACTTCTCCCCTTACAAAAGTAAACAAACCACTTGGAAAGAAAAAAAAAGTAAAAGCCCCAAACTAAGATTAACACTACTTAAAAAGAATGATGATTGAAGACAGAGAGCTATGGAAAAAATATGGGTGAAACACAGCACTGACCTACAATGGAACAAATTAAGGAATTTTACTGAAAAAGTAGCCAGAACAACAAAGCACCAGAAGTCTGAACATTTTCTTGAAGATCTGAATAGCGTTAACTGGATTGTACTTGTAAGTACAGAAGAATAAATGTAGTCTGAAAAATCAAACTACTTCAATTTATGAAAAAAAAGGAAGCCTAGTTGGCTCTCCAGAATAAAAAATTTTAAAGGTATAAAAAAAACCTTGCATGCTATTCAAAAGAGAGGCACTTATCCTGGGAGTATAGCACTCTAATTATACAAAAAACTTCTACTGGCCTTGTAACCTTCTAGAGGAGCAGAAGAGAAAAAATATACCAATGCTCTTCAGCAACGCAGTGTAGAGGCTGTGGATTGTGAGCTAGACTCTTGCTCTTCATGTCACTTGTCCTCCATCAAAACAATTCTTATCCACAGACAGGTGCAACACCTCAACTTGTCTCTACACTGCTAATAAAACCTTTACTGAGGAGGTAAAGAATTCCAGTATTTTCAGAAGAGAGCTTGGAGTCGGAGAGTTGGGAATTTGGAGACAATCCTCTTTGTAAATATCCATTAGGTAAACTTGCCCTAACACAAAAATTTCAGTCTGTTTCATGATAAATATCAAGGCTGTGAAATATGTTTTTGTTTTGCATTGGTATGAAAACAGAACCTTTCAACACTTCCGCAAACATTGACTTAGTATGCAAACAACCATTTTAAAAACTTTTATCCTTCTCCAGAAAATTCATTTTGGACCTAAAGAACTACCCCTGTTGAAACTTTTCTAAACTGATACATTCTTCGGTGTGTTTTGGATTCAATAACACAGCATTTTTTAATGAAAAAACTTTTCATAAAGAGTTTGTAACCAGCTCATCCTTCCCAAGACATTCCCACCAACACTCAGCCTCATCTCCAAATAGTTTATCTTTTCCTCATTGGAACCAGACGTGTTGTTTTACTGTAAAACATTGCTGCTTTGCTGAACACTCTTTGTTGTGAGACACCAGCAAAAAGAAAAGAGTTATTATGAGAGGCATGATAAGAAATCTTGTTATGTAAATCATATAAAAATGTACCTTTGAGTAACTCATCTAACTGCTTTTTAACCTATAAGGAATAAATTCTGATTGGCTCCATCAGTATAACGCTAGGCTAAACACAGCCCAAGCAAATCCAATTGAAACTGAGTTCTGTTAAAAGGTGTTTTGCACTAACAACTTAAAGGTTACAATTTACCTTTTAAATATAATTCTTAATTAAAAAATAAATTTCTTAATTCCTAGTTATTCAATAAACTATTTTAGTTGGTCTTAGGTGTTAAAATTTCAAATTGCCTTTCTAAATTTTTTGGAAAATGTTACCTCCACACAGAACTTCCATATACATGTTTACCTTCAGAGACTTAGCGAGACAGTGGGTCTGAAAATCTATCTTTTTTTTTTCCAGCTAGCAACATCCCTCTACAAATTTTTATTTGCTTGTATCTTTAGACCACCATGATTGCAACAAAATGACGCCTGCTGTACGTTAGGCATGTGAAAAGCGGCAATGAAGTCCATGAGACTACTTATGTCATTAAAATCCAGCATGTGTACAGTTCATAAAACATCAGTGTCCCTGAGAGTATTGTAGAAAAGTGAAACAGAAATTTTTGAACATTTGCAATAGATGTAGGTGGTCAAATACGGTCATCCTGAATTATGCTAACCTGTCTGGGAAGGTCTGGGGAGTAGTTGCAATAATGTAAGGCATCTCTTACCACTGCTCGCCTTCGATCACTCACACTTCTTTGAAGCCTCCATCCTAATTCGTATCTCTTTGCTGCTGGCAGGACACCGCCTTTTCCTTGCCATCACTGCAAATATCATCACTACTGTGCTGGAAACAGTAATTCCCTTTGTGGCAACTGTGCCATCTATTTTGTACAAGAAGTCAGTTGCAAAAACAGATTGTCACCCAAGGGCAATCAAACCTGTGGCTGGAGTTTGATAAGGCCTGGAAAACTAGGACTTATTTTTGGTACACATTAGTCACGGTGGCCCCCAGCCTGGCATAACTTTTGAGAATACTTTACTTTCTGCATCCAAATGGTCCTCGCAGAACAGAGGCCTGGGAGGGTTTAAGACTAAACTGATCACTGAAGCTACATGGGAAGTAATTTTACCCAGATATTGCTTTGCACGACTGGCTTTTTTCCATCTCTGTCAAAAGCATCAGGAACTGGGCACTGATGGCAGCAGGATGACAGTGTTTGGGAGAAATCAGCTCAAGCAGCATAACAATTCCCATTATAAATCCCACAGATGTTTACATATTTTCCTTTCCCCCACCCCCAATATCAAGCTCTACACTGAAGATGAATATATACTCTGACTAATCCAATTATTCTATTTCTAATGCTTTTCCATTACATAGCAGTAGCAGTAAGACCAGGAAAACAGTTGTTATATGCATGGTCTATCTATAAATCCCTTAATGTAATGAGACCAGTCATCATGATAAAATGCCAAGGCAAATATTCAAATAGGTTAAAACAAGTTCTTCTTTAGCAAGCCATGAGTTCATTCAAAAACCTGTTACATGCACTGCAGTGCACAGAAATCTCTTCTGTGAACACATATATTTATGTATTTCAACAGCAAAATATTCCTTAAATTTGTCAATTACAATGGAGAGCAAAGCAGTTTCCTTAAAATCCTGAGACACTTTAATACATTTTGTATGATGCCTGTGAAGCATCATTGCAGCTTGCCAGTTCAGAGCAAACCCCTCTCTTTGAACACCTTGTTGTGATGAGAGCTGCCTGCCAAGAAAGCTCTCAACAGATGGACTGAAGCTCTGAAGAATGTCTTTCTTGAGTCAGGTCTTAGAGCTGTCTTTGACACCACTTTCCCAGTAAGACTTGTAAATCCTTCTGTAATTTTGGGGAGGGATAAGAGATGTGTCTGCAAATGCACCTGATCAAAATATAAGCCATTCCAGAGGTATTTCCTAATCTCCTCTCCTCGTTTCTCAACAGATAAAGAAAGTGTATTTCACTAATGCCTGCTTTCTGCCTTAAAGGGTCAGCCACACTGCCTTAAAGCATGTGACATAAAAATGGACTATCTACACATATAAGAGGTTGTATCAGGCATTGCAGATACATGAGAAAGCAAATTAACAGCCAGGCTTTTATAATGACTGATCTTGTTTATCTATCATACAGCAGCCAAGCTTTATGCCTGGTAGGACGACAGGTTTTTTTTTTTAGTGGGTATTTTAACCACAGGGTAAGGACTGCATAGAGCCATGCTACAAGTTGTATCACTAGAATTTTTCTGAAGCCTTTGTGCGCTTTAACAAAATCTCTGTGCAGAAGATAAGATTGCCAGAGTACAGCAATAATTGCTCATATAACAGAATTTTTTTTCTTGAACTCTTAAGTAGGCCAAGACTAGTTCTGGACAAACCTTAAATGGTTTATCTAAACAATAAAATCCCCCCTGGGCCTGCAAAATTGAGCTGGCAATCTTGAGAATCGTCTGTCTCACAATACTTCTAGTACTTGCTGCTCTGAGACTGATACACCACAACAAGGGCCTTCTTTGCAACATAAGCTGTTTATTTCTACATCTGATTCTAGCTGCAAAGACAGGGGCAATGCACATGAAAGTGACAAACGTTGGAGGAGGTGATATTTCAAGTCTATTTTTTTAAAACTGGTGTTTTTCACTAGCAGAGCTGGTGGAGAACAGACAAAATGCATTTTCCTTGAAATATGTTTTTTTTTCAAAGCTGAAATGTTCTGTTAAAGGGCATCACTTTCTACAGCATTTAATAGAAAGCTTTCTGAAATTCATAGTACACTGCTTTTTCCAACCAGAAATAGAGAGAAAATAAAAACCAAACTTTTGATCAAAAAGTGCATATTTTGACTAAATTCTTTCTTTATTCACAAGCCATTGAAAGTGTTTTCTTTCAAAGTGTTGATTGTTGAATATAGACAAAATTAAGAATATAAACATTTGGGGGGGGAAAGAATTCTTGTCCTCTAATCCATTCTTTTTATAAGCCTAATTAGTTTTTGCATTTCTGTTGCCATAAGGAATTAAAAAGTGTCAGTGAGTTAGTAATGGAGTGGATCTGAACTAAATAAACTATTGTACAAGCCAATTAAAAAGCATGGCTTTGTACTGTGAAGGGAGCTAAATAACTAAGTGAATCTACAACTAATAAGCCTCATTGTAAGCATACCTGATAATTTAATACACAAGGATATAAAAAGTGAAATGATACAATTTTCAGAGTTTTAGCTCATCAGTTTTTGCATTTATAAATATAATCATTCTGTGTTAACTTGAGATTGATTAAATAAAACAGTAAGAAATTGCTGCAGTGAAATTTCTCTTGTTCCCTCCAGAACACTTAAGAAACTAAAATCTTCTTGTGCTCCCATTATTCTTAAAATAGAATAGCTGTGTAATACCTGGGTCTGGCTGAGTAAGATTATACCACATTAAACAGTAAGGAGGTGAACAGAGATAAAGTTTACTTCCACAGATCAGGTGTAAGTTATCCAAACTTTATCTCATTCAGTGTTGTTTTTAACATCCCAGAATGTCTTTACTAAAGACAGCACATAAACAGTCATTTCTTTAAATGACTTCTTTGCTCAGATGGTAGATTCCAAGAAAACTGTGAGCAGATTTTATGTAGAGTTAGGCAACTGAATGGCTGTGGTCTACAACCACTGTACGAGTGTGTAATTTTCACTTGTGCAAAAGTAAATAAAAGTCTTGTATCTGAGGACACAATTTGAATTTATAAGGAAAAAACTCTGAACATCATATCATATTTGGCCAGTGTGAGTCTAATTTTATGTAACTTGCTGATAAACAAGAAATTGCTTAGACAGAAAATTATTTTTTATGGTACTTTTGAGTAAATTTTTGCTTTTAGTGATTTTTTTTCTTGTATAATTGAAATATGTTAATACATTAGGGCCACAATGCTGCAAAGACTTAGGCCAAGATGTAATTTGGCACGCACCAAGTTATCCCATTGACTCAATGTGACTATGCAAAAATGCATAAACGTAGTCATATATTTAAACCTTTCCAGATTGGTGTCTGAGAGACAGAGCTTTAATATGAAAGAATGAATCTTCCTATACAAAAGCATATAAACATCCATTTAATGTAAATAGCATATTTCTGGCACAAATGCAACAAAAGATTGCCAAGAGATTCTATTTTCTTGTCTTCCAGAACTTAAAAACCATATGGATAAGGCAGATTTTTGACAGCCGCAAAAATGAACTCTTCATTCACTTGTTTTCTGTCATCTACACAAAACCACGATGTTCCATGGTCTCTCGTAGAATTTATTCACAAGTGAAATGCAAAAGGGTCCCAGGTAAAAAGTCTGTCTTTGTGAGGCTCATCTGAAAGCCCCTGATCCGGAAATGGACTTCAAACTGCAATGACAGCAAGATGTTTTTTCTTACAAGTTGTTAAATACTTGCTCAGTTTTTAGATAAACTCACAAGATATCAATCTACCTACCATACCAGTCATATAGAAAAGGATGTATGAAAGGAGAAAAAGAGTAAAAGGGAGAGCCATGTACATTTTCTCAAAGATTTTGCTATTTGTCCTAGAGCCAAGAAACTTTAATTTTAAGCAAATTTTCAAATCTACAAGCCAGTTCATCCACTCCTAAACCAGATGAAAAATTACAGTATTTCTCCCACAAGTGTTAAAAACTGGCAGAGAGAAGAAGAGAAATTATATTCACTAAAGAACGATCACTAATTTTTTTCTGGAATTAGAGTAATCCTCTGAGCAGCATTTCTTTTTACATACCTAGCTTGTATCTGTCATTCTTAATTAAGATTGCCTATTTTTGTTGTTAATGAATATAAATTATATATCCACATTAATTTTTAAATTTTTATATTTATCATTCATTTGGGATAAAATGACATTTACTTTCTATCTTAAATTATGCATTTGATGACATACATTATGATGCCTCCACTAAAAGTTACTACTGGTTTCGAATATTCGTCTCTTCTAGAATGGCTATGCTTACGAATGAATTAAAAATGTTAAATAAATATCACACTAAAAAGCCTCATCAAAATAAAATGTTTTCAGGGTACTGAACACTGTTTCAAAGATACCTTTGTCTAGGCATACTTGGCGCACCTCTGTCATTGGGGAGGCAGTCGAAACCTAAGTAATGGTGTACATGTTAGCAAAAAACTACTGTATCATACTTGCCTATACTATAGCTTTAAACTTTTTAAGTCAAATGCCTTTATTACGTCATAAAACTATAGTCTGCAGATAATCAGGAAAATATTCCAGCTTGTCCTTTTTAATGTCAAAACTCTATTTCAGTAACGTTTCTTGTCTTTTCAACTTATTTTCCATTTTGCATACCAGTCCATCTCTTTGAAAAAGAGTTGAATGAAACTCCATGGAGCAGACATAAACCTGCACCACTCTACTAATTTAATTTACCTTAGCTCAGGATTTAGCTCATTAGCTCTAAAAGACACTCAATGTTCCCACTGCCAAAAGTGTCTCTATAGCCATATATTCACTCAAGGCCAAAATCTGATGAGACCTTGAGATTTGAGAGTTTAATATTTTATAAAAGCAACGCACAAAATATGAAAGAAATGAGAGAAAAAGATCAGGCTCCTATCATGCTACTTTTAAAGAAGCAGCATTTGCAATAATGTGAAATCTGTAAAGGTATCCCACAGTCCCAACAGAGAGAGAGTCTCTTTCTACTGTAGGAAATCAGAGTACCTAATGGATGATGAATTCCCACTAAACATAGTATAAACAAATAAATATAGATCCAATTAGCTGGACCTGCTATTAGAATTAAAATATTTTATTACTGCATATCAGGAAGCAGCAACATGAAGAGAGAATACATATGGTTGTTGCCTTTCAGCAAGCTTTAATATATCAAAGTCGGACAGAGCTTTGAAGCTGGTACTACATTTTCATCCCAAAGGACAAGACATGTTGGAAAAACAGGGGATCTCCCACTTCTGGTCACCAAATCTGTGTTTGCTGTGTGAATGTAGGTCATTCAGAGCACTAACAATTGAATTTTTAAAGATGTTTTCACTAGTGTATCTTATCTTTAAAGGATATTGGTAATTACTAAAGACAGAATCTCAATACTTTTTGAAACTTTTGCCTACCTATGTTTTTCTCCAATCAGGCAACATCACTACAAATAAAAACATGTTTGATTACTATGTCTTTACATGTAGGTCATTCAGATAGCATGGAGAGAAAATTTACCTCCAAATAATTGGCAGAGGGGTAGTTATGCTACCTGAAACTCTGTTTGAACGTGCTTTAAACTGTCTGTTGGTCAAATCCTCTAATCAAATTCATGTAAGTAGGCTGCTGAGTCCCCTAATTTCAGCAGTACCTCAGTTGCAGAACAGGGACCTAAATTTGTAGATGACAGAATTGGCATCTTAAACTGTTCTTGTTCTGCCAGAATGTCATCCACATGGTAATTTGTAAAAAAAAGATTTGAAAAATTATTAGTACTTTATTAGTACTTCCTATTTACTTGGAACAGTTGATATTTCTTTTACATATGTCATGAATTATATTATCAAATGACACCTTTTCTGCTTGCAATCAGTTATCAACATCTGTGTTTTCAATTATTCTTCTCGTTTTTGGAGAACTGTGTTGATGACTACAACTTCCTGAAGCATTTCAGAGCATTTGAATTTCCTAAATGAATTAAGAGTAATATGGCACCAAGGGTAAGTAAAAATGGGTACATCTTAGCATGCAATGTAAATGTTATAAGACATAATTATGTGGAAAAAAGTAGGAAATGCAAAAGACAAAAAGAAAAAAAAAAGCACAATGTTCCACTGCCTGATCCTGCAGAAATGTATAACCCTGGTTGGCAGGTAGGCCTAAGCGCAGTCTTTATTCTGCCAGGTTCAGTGTGATTTCTGGGATTAATTCAAGTTTTGAAAATTAAGTATAAATGTTCTCTTAGATAAGGGCTGTTGTGCTTTGTATTTTATAGGATTGAAGCTCTAAGAAGAAAAACCAAGACCCATAGGACATTTGAAAATTTTTAACAATTGTCAAATAAGAAAAACAGAGAACATTTAAGTTGAGATTGATTATGTTCATATTGTATTTAATTTCTAAAGAATTTTGGGTACAACACCTTATGTTACAGCACACGGCAGCAACATTTTCTTTCCTTATTATGCCAAACATAAAGGAGAAGGAGTCAGTGTGTTTAAATTATTTGATTGTCCACTTCCATCTGTTCACTAAAAATGAACTCTAGCCACATTTTTCAAAATTTAAAATATATTCATATGTTTTATGAATTCACAGGAATATTTAAACAAAAAGGTTGGAAGAAACTCAGTTTTCTGGGTCACTGACTCCTATTGTCTGCAATCACAGGCAATCACGATTTGTAATCCCCTAATACATTTACTCTAACCCCATTTTGAAAGCAGTTAGGTCTCCTGCCTGCACTATTCCTGTGGGATAGATGTTCCAAGATCTCATTCCTCTGATGTTTAAGAACATTTTTCTAATTTCCATCCCAAATTTATTCAGATGCTAAACTTTATTTGTGCCAGCATTGTCCTTTAGTTTAAACACTACAGTGGATTTATGGATATAAATTATATTCCCTCTCAACATATCACTTCAGACCATGTGGACATATTTTCTCCCTGAATGATAGTTCATTCTTGTTCATACCAGTAATGCCGCCCAGTTCTGTGTCATGAGCAAGTTTCAGTAGGAGAGTTTTACCCCTCTGTGTTCAAGTCAAACATTAACATGATCAGTCCCTGGCTAGTGCCTGAAGAGCTCAACCCAAGTTGCTTTTCAAGCATGATACTTTGTAGTCTTCTCTCTGGCTAGTCTGACCCCACTGTACCAATTTTGTACTATTTCTCATTATCCTTAATGATATTTAATTATTTAAGTCCATTTTCTGCAGTTTACATGAGAAATTACTGATTAGATTGGAAGAGATGAATACTACTGAAAATTTAGTCCTTCCAGGTGAAATTTTCAGATGCCAGGAGGAGCAATATACCAAGAAACAAAGACTGTTTATGGGTTATATACGGTTATGACCAGAAGCAGAAGTGCTAGAAGTCTTAAAAGCAATCATCCTCTTGCAAGACTTCCAACCCAACTCTATGGGCTCTAGAGGATCAGATAAACATCTGAACTTTTAGACATTTGTCTGTACTTCACCCAAATTCCAAGCCTTTTAGGGGTCACCCATCACTATGAATTTCCTTGTTTTTGTATTTGTCAGACCCTTTTAACCCCAAATTTCCAGAGGTTCATAGAATTTAATTGTTCAACTCCCCAAAAATCCACAGAGGTTGGGTGATTGAATTCCACTTAACTCTGAAAAGTTAGAGTTCACTATTACCTAATGTATAACCCTGTCTAAAAAATGTCATTAACATACATAATTCATACCACTCTGGAAACTCTAGTATCCCCTTAAGGTGAAGCCGCTCTAATGTTGCTATGTATATGCATATGTGTCCTTTATTTCCTTGTTTATGAGTATATATTTTTAAAAACTTCAGTGTGTTAAAACTTATGACAATTAGAAACTACAAGTTTTGTCAAATTTAAAAATTTGTCAAATTCTGTCATTTTTCTTAACATACAGTGTTCTTTAAGAGCACAATGTTCAAAGGATTTGTGTATACTTATGTGCTTTTTACCTGTTCTATTGTTTTATTATCGTTATGGATTAATCTCTGTGGTTTTGTAAAGCTAAGTCACGATAATGAGTATTTTGTTTTGTTTTAAGCAATTGTTTGTTCAGTTTTCAAATTTAAAAGCATCTGTGTCTATACATATTCAAAGAATTGGTAAAGGAGGCATCTATAACAAATATTTTTGCATCTGACTGCCTGAAATTAGGAACATAAAATCCCAATTAAGCATCTAAATAACCAGTTTCAATACCCATCCAATTTCTGTCATCTTGCTTAACATTAAAGATCAAGCAACATTCATCCCTGTGCAGTACTTAAATCCTCACAGCACAGACTCATGTTTGATATTTAAACACTATATAGGTCTTTCAAACCAAGATATGAGATGGGTCACTCTGCTGGCCCCCTTGACAGACTCCTCAAAAACTAGCAACACATACTAAGGGCTGTTCCTCTTCACAGATGTTTTGAATTCTTGCTTGTAGCAGTATCACTTGTTGTATGGACACACCTATTCCACCACAACAATATTTTTATTTCTTTGCCATAAACTAGAAATAACACTTTGATAGCACAACACTTCTGCTAATAGGGAGTGATGTAATTGTAACAGTTTGTCTCATTAATTGACATTGGTATAAGTTTCTCATGAATAGTATAAGCTCTTACATACCTCTGTTATGAGACTTAATTTATTCAACTTTAAGGAGAATTAGCACAAGTGATTCAGCATGTATCTATCAAAAGGTGAATATAAAATCAGTACAGAAGACCACTGTCTGCCCAAACCTGCAAAGACTTGCACTTAGCTTTGTGTGCTAGGAACAGCCCCTTAAAAATCAATATTTAAAAAAATGGGCTGCCTCTAAGTGCATGTGTTTGAGCATGTACATAAGCTATTGTAGGCTATTTTCTTAAAATTTTAGATGCTTCCAGCTCTAGTACCTACATAATGTGGCTAATACATTATTCCTCACAAAGACAGATTCCGCATTTTTCAGTCAGACACCTCTATAGAAAAATATATCAAAATAATGTTGCTCAAGCTGCTTTTCAGTCCACAGAAAGCAACAACAAAGCTACATACACTTCACTAAATGTCGTTTTATTTTCCCCTCTTAATATGCAGATGACCACTTTGTAAAACAGTCATTGCTATATGTGAACCTGCAAATCTATTATTACTGTGAGCAGAGTGCTGGGGCAGGGGAGAGCGTTGGTTTGGGGTTTAGGTTTCTTGGTGGTACTCAATACTGTATGAGCCCCATTTTTGCTTCTATTTAGTGTGTAACTTCAGGACTTCAGCTCTATTTCTGTGGTTTGATTGAGTGTCCCTGCCACAACAAATAAAATCACAGAATCAGTTTGTTAATAATCTGCCTCATTGACTCATGTACTTTTTAAAAAAACCTACTTTTTTTTTGCAATATATTAGGATTCCAGTTTATTATATCTATGTTTCTTGAGAATATGCCTTCAAATGAAAGTCTGTCAAATTAAATGCAGCTCAAAATAGATATATAAAGACTTAAAATCATTAACTCTAGTGTCTTCCATGAAAAATGGACACTGAAAACAAAATAGAAACTTTCTGAAAACAAAATAGAAACTTTTGCCTCAATGAAAGGGAAGTCTTAACAAGATTTCAGGTTTCTATCGGGATTACTTCAGAAATCAAAACTGACTAAATGTTGATGAAAGAAAACACATCTGAAGCAGTTTTCCAGTAATTTGCTGGATTAGGACTTAGTTAAAAAAAAAAGATTACGAATGCATTTTCAGAAGAAAAAAATAATTGCAGAAAGTTCTATACAGTGTGGTTTTGGTACATGGAAATTTAAAATTCTTTTCTCTAGACCTGCTGAGGTCAGATGCCAAGGTTCCTACATGACTCCTAAAAATGTCTTCAGTCTTCTTCCAAGTAATTTTCCTGCTCATGTGATCCAGCATGTAAAATGGGAAGAACTTAAACACTCCAATAAAAAAAAAAAAGACATGCTATCCCCCCTCAAAAAAAAAAAATTTTGATACAAAATCCCCTTGTATACTTGATGTCTCTGGAGTAGTTATCATACAGTTATTTCAGAATAAAGCACAGCATTTCAAGAGAGTGTTTTGTGTTTGGAAGCAGCAACAGCTTTAATAATCATTCTAGCTCTATCCTCCTGGCAATTGCAGTGCGACTTTGACAATGTTTTACTTTTCCTTGATGAGACGGATGTGTTACTTTCCTGTCAAAGAGTTTAGCTGCCTTTTTTACTTATGGTTGATGACAAAACATTAGTTTGACACTGAAGTACAACATTTATCTTAATTTGATGGCAAAAACAACTTTGGTCTGACATTGCAATGTGGTATTCATCCTAATATGACTATTTTTCATTTTACACTGCATCTGTTTGCCAAAGCATTATTCCTATTGGCAAATTAAAAACACAAAATAGCCCTTAGCCCTTCATTTTGTTTGAATTCCCCAGACTCCATTAAAAGGCAGTACTGACATCCTTAACACATTACAACAAAACCTTGTGCCATGGCAACAAAAAGCACTACATTTGTTTTGTGTTTGAAATTTGCCATGGTCATTTCTATTTTGCCATGGTATCGAGTGAAGTTCTGGGCTCTCTCCTCTCGAATACCCTTTCTAGGGTTCAGCCATCTTGTTGAAGTTAACCACGAGCTCTGCGTTGAGGTTAGCAAGGCATAAAAATTAGATTGGTTCTAAATAGATGTTTAAATTGGATAATGTGCAGAATCTCTGTCTGTATGAGTCAGCAGAATGATAAATGAGTGCGCTTTCGAGTGGGACGCCCTCCAGACTGTGCACCTCCTCAACTCCCCCTCAAGACTGAGAGCACATCATAGACATTAGTGTAGTCATAGGTATCAACAGTTACCAATTTTTGACAAAAGACTGAAAATGTTAACGCAATAAACATTCAGACAGAATGAAAGATACAACATCAAATAATGCTGACATAATTCAAGCATTAAATAATTTGTTCAGAATTGAATTTGAAAGGGAGGAAATAATTTTCTAAGACACTGATATAGAGTGGTTTGAAATGATGTGATTGATTAATCAAATTAAAAAAAAAATACAAATTTGGCCAAAGTACAACATATGTGACTGTGAATGCAATTAAGATTTTGACACCCCCCCCCCCCCCAAGGTTTTATCTAGTTCTGTTGAAGTGATGGAAATTTTTCCACAGAAATAAATGGGAGCTGGATTGAACCCTTTGGCTTTGGGGGGTCAAGACCTCTACATGAACAAAACAGATCGTTGCTAGGAAAAAGATGATTATGTTACTGTACTTGTTGTACTCATGTAATATACTGCAGTTGCGGTTGTACCAAGATCACTATCACTTCCAAAAAGCAAACAAAAGAATCTATAAAGATAGTGGTTAGCTGCAATGTAGAAAACACGGGGCCAGATCCCAATGCCCTTCCTCATGTTAAGTCATGCTTAACTACTCCAAGAGGAACCCCACTGATTTCAGGGGGATTGTTTCTACTAAGGAACTGCTGGTGCTGAAACGCAGCAGAACCTGCTCACAGTGTGTGAATGGTCTATGTCACAGAGCTTCCCTAATGCCAATACAAACCCACTGCAAATAGTTTGCATGCGCAGAGGTGAAATGGCCATAATGCAACACGCAGGTCCGACTTGCAGTACTTGCTGTCTTGGTGAAGAGTAAAATTGTCCTGCAGCAAACTTTGGGAGTTGAAAGAAAGGTCGACGATAGTTATAAAGTAAAAGTTCTACCATATGGTACTTCATCATTTTCATATGTTATGAAGCATGGACACGCAATAGGAGTTCCAGAGCAAACCTGAACTTTCTAAAAATAAGCTGAGCCCAAATCATGTGGCTCATTAAAAGCTGAGCCAAGTATTATAAATTCCATTTTACTCTCTTTTCAGGTATCTAGCTCATACTTTTCAGCTAGGAATTGTTGCAAAGTGTGTGAAGAGGAGGTTCTTATCACATTATTGGCTCAGATAAAATTTTATGAGGTATCTAGTCCTATATGCAAAAAATAATGAGGTTTGCAATAACACTCCAGACACAAAATTATACTTTTCCTCTAAATCAGATTTAAACTTTGCATCATGGCCTGCATAACCTTGCACGATGCCGTTCCGAGTCACACTTCTCAGATGTAGTTGCTGAAATCTTATTTTTCTTTCCCTTTGAGGAATCCAGAAATGCAGACAAGATTGTTAACTCTCATGTAAAAATAGCAGTCTTTTACTGAATGACTGAAAAATCTGTAAGCAACAAATGTCTGAGACTCCAGTTTTACACCATGCTAGATTGAAGCTGTACGGGCAAATGAGAACCATGGGAAGAAATGCCTAAATAACCACTTGCTCAACTATATAACACTGCAAAAGTTAATATGTACCTTTGAAGCATATCCTAAGGAGTTATCTTGTTAACCCAGCTTAAAATCATCAGGCCAGCCTAGTAATGGTGGGCAGAAGTACTAATGTTCATATTTTTGGGTGGAAAAGAAACATATCTTTTCAAAAATCTACAAAGAATGTGAAGGCCAGCTGTGAGGGGCAGCCAGATTTAGCTAGGGATGATTCAACCCTGTGGAAGTGAAAGTAGCAAGGGCAAGCCATGTAGGCAGACCTCAGGGAAATAGCCTGGAATTAAAGAATATGGAAAATCTTATTCCTCACAAGAGCTCCTTTGTGCAGTTTAGCTTAGTCCACTTTGGGAAGGAGCTTGTTTAGGCTTGTCCACACAGAGAGTTCACATAATTTTGCAACAGCTTTCCTTGGCAACAGTTCAGATCAATTCAAACAGCCTGGATTGATATGACAGACAATGCAAGCATTGTCAAAAGTGAAAGAAAGGGATCTTTTTGGGGACCTGTCAGCAACAGCAACAGTCCATTGCCTTCTAAAGAGTTTTCTTTTACTCACTTCAGTGGCCATGAGCTTACCACAAAAGAGATTCGTTTTTGTTTTTGAGAAAGGTCAAAACAGACGAGCAGATCACTGAAGATACAAAACAGATCTGACTCAAGTGTCTTCATCCAGTCGAATTGAAAAAGACTTATCTTGTTTTTCTGACTATCTCCTCTCTCTGGTTCTAGTCGGGATTAGGAGCTGAAGAGCCAGAAAAACAAAGATAGATAGACTGTTTCTGGCCTAATCAAAAATCCCAGGAGAGTAAATATAGTTGCAAGATTACCAGCATAATTTCTTAAAATGGAGAAGACCAAACATGCTTCCAAAAAACATTCAAAATTTGGAAGTATTTAAATCATTTCCTGTAACTGTTTGAAGTCCTCCCTGTCTTGACTCCATGACAAATTTTAAATTTATACCTGAAACTGAGCAGAAAAATTATCTAAAGAACATATTATTTCTTTTCCCAGTGCTGATCAATCCGGGGATCACCACTAGGTAACTGCAAATTGTCACTCTGTGCTAATATTCATTGTTTTTTATTTTTAATCGAATCTCCACAGTTCAGTGTCCAACTTTCCTTTTAAAATCCTGATTTTAATACTGAAATTAACTCAGAGAAGTTGTGCTAACTTGAAAATTACTGAACGAAGACTAACCGAAAATAAGTTAGTAAATAAAGGCAAAATAGTAAAAAAGATGTCACCTTTTGTTGTCATAAATGAAAACACAGAACATGTGTTTTGGTACTTTACACAGAACTTTTTTGTTATTCTGCTTTCCTTGCTGTAGGACTACAGGAAATATGTAGAGACAGAATGAGAATTTTCATACTAGGGAGACAGATCTTCACTGGTATTAAATGCCATATTATCTGTTGGTACAGCATCAATTCTAGCATCTGAGATTCAGCCTGGTATTTTTATCATTTTTTCCCTATTCCTTGTCACTGATAGTTATAACAAGGTTTTCATAACACAAAGTCTGTCTTACTAGGCTCTTGCTGAATCAGTCTGGTTTCCTTTGGGAGCTCATTACACAGGCTTGTTCCTTTGTCCAAGCATACTGCAGCTTTCACATACAACGCCTTGCATTTTGCAGCTGAATCATATGACCAGATTGCAAATGTCTCATTGAGCTACATATGAATTTGCAATCTTAGCAGCAGCACAACTAGCATCTTAGTCTGCTGCTAGTTTTGAAATATTAAAGCCACCAAAACTGACTGCAATGCTCGATTCAGAGTCAGTGGAAGGAGTGGGATAAGGAGTGGTCGCTTTTGTGGGAGAAGAGAGAATCCAGTTTTACATAGACAAGTCTCTGTGCTGCTTCCGTGCTCACCACCTAAGTGCAGTGATTTATGGCAATTTATTCCTTTTTTTATTCCCACCCCAGTCACAGGAGGAGCTTTCAGCTGCAAAGCTCAGTTTTCTCTGACAATACAGTATTACTCCTCTGGCAGTAATACATCTCTCCTACAGCAGAGATGTATTACCCTTTCTCAAATGCAAAAATATTCTAAGGCCAGTTATCAGCTACACTGTGATAAACAGATCCCTTATTTCAAAGTATGAAAATTGAATTGTATCACAATATAACAAACTTATCTGTGATACAGAATAGAAATCATCTTGCATTAATAACTTTCAAACAGCCCCAAAAGAAAATCCCTATGCATTCAGAATTCTATCATAAATAAAGCTTAATCCCACTAAATTACATGCATGTAATTATTCTCAAGAAATAGTAATTGTAAGTAATATAACAAAATCCTTACTATGAACTGGAAAATACTTAAACTGGTATCTCTTTTTTAATTATTTCTTAAAAGAAAATATTGTAACACTGAAATGAAGATAAGAAATATCATACACATAGACTGAGATTTTTCAGAGGCAATAGACCAGCTTGTGGTTCCCAATAATCTAAGTCTTTCTGTATGAAGACAGCAAACATCCATTTCTCGCTGAACATTAAATCTCCCTTGAACTTCCATTCAGCAAGAATAACTAATAAAATGATTCCAAACAGAAGATTCTGAAAAGGCAAAAAGATTAACATAGAATATGTCATCAACTTCACTCAGCTAGAGCAGTCTTTTAGAATATGTTTGGTGTCATAACAGTCTACATGAATTATGTATGATGATAAATATTTAGAAAATATTAGTGGTAGGTAAACTCAACAAGCACAGGGTCAGCAACATTTGAATGGAGATGACTAATGACTTCATTTTACATCGAGCTGAAAACTTTGGAAGATAAAATGAACAATCAAATAGCTCATTTTCCAACTTCTGGATGATTTCTATATTATAGAAGGCCAAGCATCATCTTAAGAATACTGAAAGTTTTGTAGGCTTGCCCTTGCTATATGGCTAAGCTGTTAAAAAAGGCTCGGATAAATTTGTTGGGGCATGTGACTTTCACTGGTCTAAAAATGTTGAAAACCAGAAACACATTCAAAAACACAACTGAAGAAACCATGAAAAAGATGCACATAGAAAGAGCATACTTATTTGAAATACCACTTGAAAGAAAAATTTATTTTCATGAATGTATTGCCAATCAGTACACAAGCAGTCAATTTTTTTGTACTTAAGCTTTTAAACAAGATAGAAGGGAAAGAAAACAAACTCTCTTGCAAAGTGGATGGGTTTGAGTTCTTCCATGACCTTAGAAATAAAATAAATTGATCAGTTATTGGAAGACAGTGGCCAAAAATCTCTCGAAAATCTGGCCTAAACAAACAACTGTCTATGAATCTCAGTTAAATGTGTTTAGTCATGAAATACACAAAGACTCATACCTATTAGGGCAAGAATCATCTATGATGAGGTGCAGGAGGTGCAAGAAGTGAAGGAGCACAAACTGCAAAGTGTCTCTGGTAAAGTGACTGCCTCTTGCTACTCCTCCTTATTTATGGATAGTTATACATACAGCATGAGATTCATATTGTACTTTGGATTTCATGAGTTTGTTTTATTTACAGTCATTAGCATTTTGACAGTAATGTATCTGGTAAGTACATTTATTAGTGAAAATCTGAATTTCATACTTATCAGAGTGTTTTTCTATGACAGAGTATCAATAATTCTTCCTGTTTCAGAGACAGATTGTGAATTATTGATAATATCGATGACATCGAAGACATCGATGATTATCTGTTTCCACACCTTGACACAGACAACTGGCAGATACCTGTGTCATTCCCATGAACTAATCTTGCAGTTCACCAGTATGAGATTCCAGTGTTTCATTTGTCTAAGTGAAAACTTTTTCCTAATACTTACCCTAAATTTTCTTTGCTAGAAGTAAAGATTGATTTCTGCTTCTTTTGACCAAGGAGAACAAACTGAGCACTGTTCTTTTCACAACTATAGTATACTGTAAGACTCTTATGTCTCCCTCCCTCAATCTTCTCTTTTCTAGACTGAACAAACCCAATTCCTTCAACCTTTCCTCCTAGTTCACATTTCCAAAACCTCTTGCCATTCTTGTTTCTCTCCTCACAACTCATTCCAGTTCATCCATATATTCCTTGAAGTATGTTGTACAGCTGGACATAGCCGTTTAGGTGAGATCTTAAATCCTGAAGCTGAAAAAAAACCTTAATAATTACTTCCTGGATGTAAGACATTGCCCTTATCTTGAAATGGCACTTGTTCAGTTCTTTTTGCAGCCTCGTAAACTTATTTCATCCCTAGTTGGTCATCCATTTTAATAAACAGGCCAATTTCTGCCATACAAACTAGGAACTAACTTGGTAGTTTTCATACTTTTTCTTCACAAACACTTCATACTTTTTTCCTGTATTTTACCATGTTGATTTCAGACCGTCTCTTCAACTCTTAAAAATCACTTTAGTCATAAGGAATGACATTATGTTTAAGCCTTGCCTTTAGTTTGACTTTAGGGTTATCCTTCCATAAAAAAGATTAATTTGCCCATGAAAAGCCATTAGTGTCACCTGCAATAAATAATGTCTTTTATTTCCACCCATGGGAGTGAAAAAAGCTATGCTCTCTCTCTTCTTCAAAGTAATAATTGATGACATCATTGAGGTAATAAACTCACCAAAACACCACCACCTTGCTTACTCCGTTAGTTCCAATGACTTCAAAAAAACTAATGGTCTGAGAAATTTGAATGGAATTTGGCCCTAATGACACACTGGTCATTTTTATAACCATTAGGTAGAAATACTTTTTCTTCTGTGTGAATATTGAACTTCAATTGTTAATTCACCTATGACCCAAAATATAGAATCTTAAGAAATTCTGTACTGCATACCATCATCACCATCATCTCTTCTAAGAAAAAGTTGGAGACTAAGATCAAATATATAAGCATACAAGCTTTAGTATTTTCATAGGTTGGATTCACTCTCTTTTCTTGCAGTAACATGAATACTGAAACAACTTCTTGCATGTAAACTCAAAATTATGCCTCTCAGATTTCTTCAAAGGGCTATTTCGTGACTATATTTGTCTTTGGCTGTTTTCCTTATTCTCATGCAAACACCCAAAAGGTCTCCAGAAGAGTTTTCCTTTCTTGATCAAGAAGGGCCTGAAACTTCTCAACACTGCATTCCTGGGATAGCTATCCCAGGGTGCCAACTTATTTAGCTGGCTCCTTTAAAAGGGGGAAATTTCACATGACTTAGGAGTGAGGAGCACATTGTCAAGCCATTAATGCTGCATAGTTTGTTTGTCTAGTCGCTTGATCAAATTCCCTTAATTGCTTTACACAATCCCATTGTGCCTTAAATGTTACACATCTGGAATGTAGCATAAAGGGTTTAGTGGATTGATAGCCCCTAATTCCTTAATATAAAGTACGTTAGGAAATCCCATTTTTCATTTGAACTGGTCTGCAAAGAACTCAGAGTGGGCAAGGATGAGAAGATTTGTTGTCACAAAAATGTTATGTGTAGTAATTAAAATACCTCATTTGATTCACTGAGAGTGAGTGACAGGAGTATAGGCATCACTTTGATTATTTACAGACCCTGCTTTTCAGAACAATTTACTTAAGTAAAAAGATTTGGCAGTCTTTTATCCCCTGGAAACCTACATGAGTAGATTTGGCTCACAGTTTTATTAAACAGTGAGAAATAATTTAGAGGTATTTTTCTTCTTGCCCTCTCAGTGGGATATGCAGATATGGCTAAGGGACTTGGGGAAATTCCTTATCTGATCATAGTATTATCAATAGATAAAGTTCAGCTTCGCTTTTAACATACAATAACACGAGACAAAGTCAATATTGTTATTCAGATATGCTTCAGTCCTCCTTCTGCTTCTAAAGTAATTCACTATACTTGTTTATATTTTGGCAATCAGGATCAATTATTGTGCTAGGTGATGTATGAAGACATCCCAGTGTGTTCACAATGTCATTTTGGGCAAGATAAAACTGGTGTATAAAATACAAAGACAGTAAAATTATGAATGTAACACCAAAGTTTCAAAATAACATACTGTGTCCATTTTGGCCACTCTCTTTTGGCTATTCTGCATGTCCAGTGGTGGGATGGGATCTAGTAGATGGATTTGCAGAGTCATTTGATCCAGCTTAAGTGTCAAAAGCAAGTTCTTTCTTTTAGTTGTTTGCCATCTGTAATATTAATTCCTTACTGAATTCTAATCAGTGATACACAACATAGGCATTTCCACATTATACCAGATATATCTCCAACAGTGGCAGTGACAGATGCTTCACAGTGATATTCAAGAAACCCATATGAGTAAACAGGAGTGAATTTATAGTAGAAAGAGTGAATTTAGTAGTAGAAACAGGCATAATCACTAAGGCATGAGGTTTATTACCCCTTCTGAAACTGTTGTTTTAAATCCATTGTTGTAATTTTGGATATGCCTCTTAATATAAACGTCCCATTCCTATTTTAGAGTAGTTAAATTGGCAGGGGACAGGGGAAGGGAAGAGCAGGTAAGGAGAGAAGTTAGCAGCATCCTGTACCCAAAAGCTTTATTATGCATTATGTAAAGATGCATTATCATTTATGCATTTTAAATTTGTCAACCTTAAGTTTCATTAAATGTTCCCTCATGTTTTTAAGACATCAGGAGAACAGAAGCTACAAGCATATAGTTTCTAAGTCATTCTTTATCTCCTTTTATAAAGTACTCTCATAACAGATCGTCTTCTATGATAAGCAAAATAGCCTTTTCATTCTCTGTTTATATAAGCATTATAAGCATTTTTATAGCCATAGCTTTGGTGATTTCATCAGGCCTTTCTGGTCCACTCTGTGTTCTGCTTTTTTCTTTTAAGATAGGGTGGCCAATTTCATATATGGTATTCCTATGAAACATATCAAAAAACTATGTAATGATAATAGCATTTTTAAATAAAATTTCCCATTCCAGTTCTTGCAAGCCCTAATGCCTTGGCTTATCCTTCATCTGATTTCTCACCAGCTCCGTTGAACATAGCTCCTCACTAATGAATCTGCAGTGATAGCTGGATCCTTAACTTGAGCTGATGTTGTTAATTTTAGACTCTTCTAAAGTACTTCAGCTTTTTCCTATAGTATTGCTTCCTATTTATCAGCATTGAAATCTAACTGCCATAGCACTGAATTAATTCACTCCACCTCCTTAAGTATTTCTGAAGTTTGTCAGTGTCCTTTGGGTAACTAACCAAAATAGTTCCCATCTACAATTGTGTTTATATCTACCACCTGATTTCCTGTTTTCATTTATCACAGTATCTGCTCACCTTCCCTATAAAATTGATGGCAGTAATGTAGAACTTGTCAAACTTTTAAAAGGTTCCTTCTTGCAAGTGTTCCTTGAAATGAGATTCAATTTTGGGAACAGGAGGAAAGAGAAAATGATGGCAGAAGTTTAGAAACAAAATCACTGTGTGAGATCACATATATTTAAAAAGGTCTCTAGAAAAGAAAAGCTATACTTCATTTCCTGAGGACACAGGGACTTGGCACTCACTTCAGATCTTCAGAGAATCACTGTAGCACTGGCTTCCTTGGTAAAATAATTCTTGTACACAGCTTTAAAATGCTTCTCCCTGGTAATTTCTGGATGGTTGTAGAATTTCCCAAGTGAAATTCTTCCCTATTTGGTAATTAGACCTTCAAGATCAGAAGGCCTTAGATTAGAAGATAAAGTTGCTCTCCATGATGGACTTCTGCCCAAACTTCTTTTGTTTTCAGTGACCAGAACCAGAGGAAAGGTGGAAAGGTACTTTTGGTATCAGCTGGAACTTGCTCATGCCAGTCACATTCAATTTCTATAGGTAGACTTGTACTTGTCCACACTGGAGTTAGGAAAACTGCAGACTATGGCAGTCAAATCCTCATCAGAGAGAAGGGAATTAATTTTCCCAGCCAACTGGACAGGAAAGACCCTTCTGGAAACTGATGCTACCTGATCATCCAGTATTGGCAAAGAGTCAACAGAGCCCTGAGGCTTTGCACTATTTTGATGAAAGACAGCTTGTATTTCCTCAATGAAAGATGGAAGCAATATTTTGGTCAGATATTTACAGGATTTTTTAAAGGATCCCTTTTCCAACCAACATTATTTCACTCTTCCCAGGGTCCAGTTTGACTGGCTGCTCTGTGCGAAAGAATTAATTGCCTTTTGGCAATCTGAGAGTCCAGAAGTGGGGAAGTCTAGGAGTTCATCACTTGATATTACCTTGCAATTTACTCCCTTCTACAGATTGCCGACAAAGGCACTGAGCAATATCAGACACAATGTGCCTCTCAGTTCTGTGCAATAAAGTCAACTGGCCAACTGCTGCCCAGTCTTCTTCGGCCAGCTTTTTACACATGACAATATCAGAAGCAGAAAGTTATGCGCAGAGAACCAGGGATGCGGAGATCTGAGCCTTTGGTACTAGCTGCTGACACAGGAAGATGAGATGGGTAGAATTCAGTCTACTTTCTAAGCCAGGGCCATATGTGCAGGGCTGGCAGCTAAGAAAAAAAGATTTTTTTCTTAACGGAAGAGGAAACATCTTTTATGTGAAACACAAAGATTAAAAAAAAAAAGCAGACATTCACAACACTGTTTACAATGACAATCTTCAAAGCAGAAATTTATGTTAAGACATCACACCAGGGAGGGAAACCTCCACCTGATACAATGTTTTTAGTGGCAGCCTCTGTCCTTTCAGGAAGACATGCCAAAACATCTCTGAATACATTAAGTATAATTCTGTTCCACCCTTAGGAAGAGGTCACCTGTGTTAGGCATCTCCTGAGTGGCTGGTTAACACAGAGATGAATTTAATGAAAAATAACATACCTCATTATTGTCACATAGTCCTCATCAGAGTAATTACCTACAATGCCCAACATTAGCATAAAGCTGTTTTCTAACAGCCTAAGTAGAAGAGATTATCCTGTAAAATGTTCTGACAGTAGGAAGTCTGAGGTGTTTACAGACCCACTTAGGGAAAAAGGTGTGAAGACCAAACAGAGAATGACCTGTCAGACAGTCTACGTCTTGTTACAGAAAAAATTTCTGTTCAGTCATCTCTGCTGACCAGAATACATCCTAAGAGGACTGGAAGTCTGCTGGGCTACACTTTTGTAGCTTAATACCTCAAGTCTAGGAATTATCTTTCTGGCCTTGGAGCTGAGCAGTACAGAGCACCCACAACCACATCTCACACTGTTTGGCTCTACATCTCCTCTCAACTCCATGCTGTGCCCAGTAACATATGATGTTATGTTTTATTTGCTGTTTTTGATTCAAAGTGTCTGCAAGTAAAGTTGAAGCCTACTGGAGTGGTGTTTTCATAGCATGCTAGTTTAAGTGTGTGTTACCTGCCAAGGGGGTATGCCAGGAAGACTTATGAAAGCATCTGAGGTTGCAAAGGCTGCGGAAATGCACAGGGGGGTATGGACAAGGGTGCCACATCTGCTGCTGTCTTGACCATGCTGCCTATTTGGAATGATCTTTGGTGCATGCTGTCACAAAACCAAACCTGGGCTTTGTCTCACAGAAGGTTAGTCACCAGGGACTAAGTCTGTACCTAGGAGCATGCTAGCGATTAAGGAATATAGATGACTGGCAATTGATTTATCAGTCTCACTCCCTGGACTTATTCTATTTAGCAACATATAGGATTGGGGAGGCTAGGTCCAATCCCCCTTTTATAGTCCAGGACTATCACCTTAATATCAGTCTTGAAAAGAAGAGAAACTAAGAAAGATCTCAGAATAAAGGTTTAGTCCATTTATAGAAAGAATCACAATTTAACGAGTAAATTAAAGTGCAGTTTATGGAGTACTAAATGGAAGTATAGCACAAGGTTGTAGTTCAATATTGGCATGAAAAGGTGTGGGTGACTGCTACAAGACCTGTCTCTGAAGTAAACAAGCAGTGTCTGCTAGCTATCTGTGGCTGAAAGGAGGAGGATCTTCTAATGTGGAAGATTTAAAATATTAGATAGGTCTTGGGATCTCTCAATATCTTTTCCCGGTGTCTAGTACAAGGGAGTTCTGAACTCGGTTGCAATCAGCTTCACAGTAATACTTTAACAAGATTATAAATAATACATACAGTGTTTTCTCTAGTTTACGTTTATATGGCATTTTAAAGAGCATCTTTATTTATAGGGATGTAACCTGACTCATCCACTAAGTTTTACTCAAATCATATTGCTTTCTTCTAGTCATAGCTCAATGACTAGACATATCTATGACTGCCTGGAGAGTTGGCTGAATGTTAGAAGAAAGTACGTTGTACATTTCCCTGAAGTGTCACAACACTTAAGGCTGTAATGCACGTTTTGTGATTGCACTGCTCTCTCAACCTCTCATTAAAAATAATTTAGAAGAAAAAGTGCTTTCTATATGAAAGAATTTTCTTCAATTAAATTACCCTAACCACCCTCCCCCAAAAAAACTTTTAGAGACCAGCATTCATCTTCTCCTAAAAAATGTTTTGTTTTGGGAGAATATCATCCAAGTCACATCTTAGAGAACTGTCTTGCTTTGAAGAGTCAGTACATCAATAAATCAGGAATCTGAAGGGTTGATCCAATTATTCATTATTTTTGTTGTCACACTGATAATTAATAGACTGTTATTTGCCAATGTGTTGATAAAACCAGCGGTGCATGCTGCCTACAATGACTAAACTGTTGTCTATGGGTCAATATTGCCTAATCCTAAAACACCAAGTTTTCTAAGGGCTGGAAACCACCACAGCTACATTTAGGCATGGTTAATGCTAAATTCTAACAATAATTTAATAGGCACAGTTTTTGTTTATACTTATGTGACAATTGCCATGTTGGTTGACACCAAGAACAGAAAGTGATCTCCAGAACCATAATAATGTAATCGTGACCTAGAGTCTAACTCTGAAAGTTAGAGCTGTAACTGTATGGATTAGATCTGCATCTGAAAGGAAGTAGCACAGCAAAACTCCCTTGAACTTACCAGAGCTTGAGAATTTTGCATTGAAGCCTACCACTAGATTTCAGTTAAAAAGCAGATATTTTATATTGCTTATCTGAACCTTTGTTCAGTGAGCACAACAGATCTATTATGATTTGTGCAAGCTAAAAATTTAGACTAAGCTTTACAGCAGTTCTTCCTAATTATTACAGAGGGATGACACTATAGCTTCACTCTGGGGAAAATGGAAACCAGACTTAAACAGGAACACTCTTTTTTTTTTTTCAAATCAGTCTTTCTAGGGCATAGCCAATGGTGTGGACTTCAGTCTTAGCAATGACGCACTGTAATGAGCTGTAAACAGAGAATCTCACTAAATCTTTGCATGCTCATACAGAAATTAAGAGTGATCTTTACATTGAAATGAATGAAGAAGCGAGCTTCTTGTGCGTTACAGAACAGACTAGACAGCTACCTCCCTAGTAGAGCTGGCTGGGGAATAGAATGTTTTCCCATGAAAAAATACTGAATCATTAAAAAAATGACATGTAACGTAGGAAGGAATGCATCTATTTCAATATCTTCCCATTGGAAACCAGAGAAGCCCTGCTTTCTGACAGGCCTTCTCTGCAATTGCCCCAAATCCTGAACCAGCTGGGCTGCCTGACTCGCAGGAATCATGAGCCACCTTCTTGGGAAACTGGGTGCCATGGAAATCCCAGCTCCCCAACACAGCTGGGCCTTTATAGTTCATAGCTCCTAATATGTCTCAAACCACTCCAGGAATGAGTTCCTCTGGGTTTCAGCAGTTCCTAAATCATAGCTCCCACGCATTTTATTTTTTACATTTTTAAATGCATCTTAGACATTCTAAATAGACACTTTGTTCAACATTTAAACTGTTTCATTTTGATTTTTTCTTCAAAGCATGTCCTCTGCTATGAGTATGTTGTAATAAAGCAATCTGACACCTTGAATCAGTGTGCAAAACTGCTCTATTAGGACATCAAACAAGGGAAGAAATACTTGGAACAAGAAAGTAACATACCTCATTCAATACAAGTTAGCATAGCAACTGGTTTATTCTTGTAGCAAAATCAAGCTGGCACACAGATACTAAAAACAAGTGCCATTCTAAATTGTGCTAGAGCACAATATTTTCTAGTTCAAAGCTTCAGACTTTTCCATGAAAACTCTAAACAAGAGACACTCTAAGGAGAAAATAAGCTCTGTGTCAGAAGCAGTCATTTTTACAGTAAGAGCTATATTTAATGTATTCAGAATGTTTAAGAAAAACTATGTAAATAAGTAAAAATACAGTTAAAAAACACAAGTATAATGTAAATATATAATAATGTATAAGAATAAGAACAAAAGCAGAATATAATAATTTTAGCATAGGATATTTCAAAAGCTCCAAATTATAAAAATATACATTCTCAAGGTAATGATAAGTTTAATTTAGAAATGTTTAAACAAAAAGTTGTATTAGTTTGAGAGTGAATTCATTGTGGATTTTTTTCTTCCTGGAGACCTTTATAATTTTTAGCTTTCATTTCAAATTCAAATGGAAGCAAATGTCAAAACTCTCTAAAAATGGGTTTTCCAGTTTTCCTCTCATTTTGTTTGCAAGCACCATGAGGTTGTTTTAGGCTGCACTATGGGAATGTAACATTTTCATTGGCAGGCTATGAACCATAACCCAGGAGATATTGTCTTTGCATTACCAATTTAGGTACCTACTATTTTGGTCTACAGTATATTTCAAACACATGCCTGCTATGGAGTTGCCCGTTCAATATATATCATTCTTTTGGGATTTATTGCCAGTGTTTGAAATGTGCCTTTGGAAGAAGCATGAGAGGCAGATTGAATGAGACTGAAATGAATAAAAGCTGGAAAATCGGACACATTTACTGAAACATGGAGAACTAACTTCTCATGTAGTTAATTGTGAAGGTTTGGGGGGGGAGGGGGAGATGACTGTATTAGCATTAAGCATCTGTCATGAAATTTTCCAAGCAAGTACCAAGTGCAGTTATCCCACCGAAGTGCAGACTGCCAGGGTCTGACATAGCACCTGTCCTCAGGAATATTTCCTACCCTGAACTGTAAATTCCATTAGGAAATTACAAGTCCCAGTCTTCAGCCTAAGTGGAAATTTAAGCTGTTGGTTCTTTGAAATGTAGGTAGCTGGGGAAGCAGTGGTGGGTTTGAAGTGCCTAACAGGTACTTTAATCTGTTTTTCTTATTTGACTGATTCATTGTATTTTTGAACTTCCTTGTTAAAAAAGGGAAGGAAATGGGAAAAAAATCAGATTGGTGTTGTTTCTATTTAAAGAATCAAAAGGACATATATTTCATTTTAAAACAGCAAATGTTTAAAAGCCAAGTCTTACATTATCGGGAAACTGAATTTATAGAAAGTTGGGGTTTGATAATATTTATATAATCATTCCAATATTTTAATAAAAATGGAAAAAATATGCAAGCTAGCTTTTATTTTCTGTACATATGCAGGAAAATATTATATCTTGTGTCTGCCTTCAGACCTAATCAGCTAAATTTTAAAATACAATACAGGAGTTGCATACAAAAAATAACTTTGGCTCAAATTATCCAGTTCCTTGTTTTTTTAACTTTACCCAAAATGCTAGGATGTATAGTCTGCCTTAGGGTGTGCGAAATTTCTAGAAACGCATTCTCAGACATCCGTATGAGAGGACTGCATGCTCAGCCTCCTCTGTGCAGTAACAGAAATGCTGAACTCTACAGCCACTATGTGAGAATCAAAGCCATAAAATTAAGACTGGGAAATGAGTTACACCAGCTTTTTCTCTTTCTGCCAACATAGTTGGAGTACCGTTAAGTCAGTCCATACCTTCCTAAGATGACCACACATTATTTTTTTAACTAATGTCAACCCTAAGAAAGAACCATTTAAATCTGCTGTCCTGCACTAACTCCTTCGAATGAAGCCTTCCATGCTAAATCTGCCTTACTGTCTCCAGTAACTCTGCTGCAAACTATTCCAGTTCTGAGAGTGAAGCCATGATGGAGCCTAGAAACAATTCTGTTTTCCAGAGTCCCTTAGAAAGTCTTGGGAAGAGTGAGGACTCCTGTTACAGAGCAGTGACACTCTTTTTCCCTGGAGTATTTACCCAACTTTATTTCCACCTCAGAGGACATTTTTCATTCTCTCAACTATGCCTTGCCATAATTTCCTGGAAGGCATTCACATCTGACAGATTAAAACCTTTAAAGATTGTCCAGTCTTCAGGACTTTATAAGGAGCAGGAATACCTCAAGTATTATGCAGGTCCAAATGCGGAGGTTAAAACACTGAAGACATCTAAATATAGTGCTTAACAGCAGTGGAGAAGTGCTCTTGCATCTCCCTAATCTCCAGATTCACTGTGGAATAGCAGCCGTCTATATAGATACCAGATATCGATGACTTGTGTGCATGCAACTATTGAATGAATATTATACCAGAGCTTCTCTGTGGGAGGAAAATAAAGATTGTGGAATACTTTGAATGAGCCAGTAAATGTAAAGCTGTGGACTGCAGCAAATCCTGATCTGCAGGGAGAAAGACCAGTATAGACCTGCTCTAAAAACAGGCATGTAGAATTATGAAACTATCCTTACTACTTCTTCCTGTGTGTTTGTAGAAGCTTTTCATGCCAGCTCTAGGTAGTTATTTGCAGCAACACAGAGACTGCGTTGCTGTGATAGCAACAAGTCTTGCATAGATGGTATTCCGTTCCAGGCAAAGTATTATGCCATCTTCTATGCCTACATCTTTTTTACTACTAAAAAATGGTTGGCAACTGGTATTGGTTCTCCCCTTTTTCCTATTGGATTTACTGCTCCAAATTTTGCCCATTGACTTGAGTTTCCCTCCAGTAGCTTGCTCTATGCTGTGTCTATGTTACAGCATTCTTGGACGGTTTTTAATCATAGTTTTTCTCACATACTTTCCAAACCACAAAATATGGTAATACAAATCTCTCTGTCTCCAGTGCAGATTAAAGAGGTTCCGTTGCATCAGCCAGAGAGCCAGAGAAAGAAGCAAGCTCCTAACTCAGTGCAGTGATTGTGTGGGACCCCAAGACAAAATGCTTGGCCACCTCAGCATTAAATTTATCTAAACATCAATCTAATTAGAAGACCATACACTCCTAAGACCTCTCAAGACCTAATTTTCATTAGCTGTTGCTTATAATTTGATTCGAATGAAAGCAACGAGCCAGATTTTCGCTAAACCATCTGTTAGATAGTAATGATGAGATGTCATGACATATGGCCATTTAGTGAATATATTTCCAATATTTAGAGCTATGTAATGAGACAGAATCCCTTGACATAAAAAAATCTTCTTTCAAGGAGGTCCTGGGAAAGACTCCAGACACAGACAGATTCACAGATGGAGTGTCACAGTGTATCATATATTTATTTCAGTATGACAGTTATACTTCAAGAAATAAAACACAACAACCATAAGTAACATTTGCTAAATTCCAGCATTCCCATTGCTCTCTATCTGAAAACAGGTTAATCATGTCCATGCATTTCATCCAAGCATTACCTATTTCTATCATAGAAGAGGAGCAGTAGACAGAAACAATAAACATGCTAATTGCGGGGCCTGTACAATATTTCTTCCTCTCTTCATGCCAGCTTCCCAGTCCTCATTCATTCATACCTCTAAGAGTTTACGTATAAACACATGCTGAAAATAGATAACATACATCTCACACAAAGAAGCAAACCCACATTCTTATTCTTGCTCAAGTATCTCTAACACAGTAGCACTAAAATACATAGATCACTGTGTTCTATTAGATAAGAAACATCTCAGCATTTAGCACTTAAATCTTCACAGCCTATTTCTCCAGCTTTAAACTTCTCAAAACCAAAAAAAACCTCTTTGTGCACCTCAGATCTTTGTCAGATACGTCTAAATATCTGTAGGGAGTTCCATTAAATTCTTCAGAAGCTGTGCAGTGATGCCTAATTCATCACTGTTTGCAAAACCAAATAAAATGAACCAGCCTCTTATTTTAGAGGATACTCCCCCATATGTTTTCACATGATCTTTAATAGCAACTAAACCCTCCTTCTTATCCTATTAAGTTTTGCTGAGGCAGCTACAGAGAGACAGTTAAAGGCTGTCTGTAGAAACATCAGATTATTTTTCTTTTTCTGAGCAAGTTAACATTTTAATTCTTTTAGCCCTCAAAGTTATTTTTGGTCGAACCAATAGAACCAGCCATTGTGACAAAGCCTGATCCCACAGCCCTCTATTATTCTAAAGAAGAGCCCCAGTTTTCATTTTCTGCTAAAAAAAATGTAAAAAAAACTTTTCTCCTAAAAAAAATCATCTCCATCACCCACGCATCTGGATGTTGTTTTTATCTACACACCTCAAAGCCATTCTTTGCATGAATAAGTAAGAAATTTAAATCACCATAAACTAACAAAAACTGGGAACTGATTTCTTATCCATCCATTGATTAGTCACATGCATATGTCTCTCCAGGTCACAGCTGGACTTCTAGTGCCTGGGGAAAATACATACCTATAAGCTCTTTGGAAATTAGGAAAAAAACATTGTAGGGGACATATCATAGCCATAGTAAAGCAAAATAGAGTATAAACAGCACAGTCATCAAAAGTAAATTGCACATAGAGTTAGTAATTTTCTGAAGTAATATCTGTGAAGTTCATGGCAACATTCCTTGTATCTGGCAAAACCTGCTCAGACTGGCCCTCCTGAGATGCACATGGAGAGCCAGGGAGCCATATCCACCACCGTCAGCTTGGAGCACTAATCTGATTACAAAGTCCACCTCTGGCAGTATATATGTGAATGCATGTATGTGGACTCATGTGTGGTGATGAAGTAGAAATGTTTAAACTGAGACTTTTAAAGTAGGCTGATCAGTGTGTTATTTCAAAACTAGCATAGTTAGTAGTGATGGATAACTTTAATGTTACCAAGATCCAACTGGAACAGGTTCTCAGAAACTACAGAGGGAAGACAGATTATGTTTTCTTCTACTGAAATTGAGTGCCCACCTATATTGCTACAAATCTCAGATGTTTGACTTTTAAAAATGTAACAGAAATGTTTTTTTAAGTGGAACAAGTTTTAAAAGGGTTAAAAGAACCAAAGAGCAGCACACAGTCCCTCTTCTTAACTGATTACCCCTCCAGTGGCAAGGAATGTCCAGCCAGAGACATGAATACAATATTACTGAAAATACGCCAAATACTTTTAATAAATGTCTATGAGAAAAAATCCATTTATATTAGAAGGTGTTTGTTTGAATAGAACAAACAAAATGTTTAGAATATCAGCAAAAATTAAGTGATATGCACAGTATTCTTCTTTCCACTGGAGTAATACAAATGTATTGCTGTATTTAATGCTGGCTGTATTTTTTATGCAAGATGAAAGAATTTCGCTCAGGGCTAGTGAAGCCTATAATATCTGCAAGGGCTACTGACATTAGGAACCACTAGAGCACATGTTTAAGAACAGCAGCATAATCTCTGAGGTAAATTTTGCCTTCTCCAATTTCTAATATAAAGATGTTTCAGCATTTGAACTTGATAAATGATTGACAGTTTCTTTTTTTTCCCTTTCTTTTCCTCCTTAAAAATGAAGCAATTTTATCTTGCATACAACAAAAGAGGTGTACATTACTATCATTTTTATTTGACAGCACTGTTTAATTCTAGGACATTCTAAGGTGATATCTGCAAGAGTAAAAACACAAGGTAACAAACTGGGATATAAGAGAAGGATACAGTAATAAGAGATATATTTCTGCATGTCTGAAAGATCACAGGAACTCAAACTCTCTTGGCATAGAGAGACGGATGTTCAAATATTTATCACTCCTGAAATGTAGCTAAAATATTAACTCGATTCCTTTCTTGAGGAACACCGAATTATGCGCTCAACCTGAAGCCTTTGTTCAAATGTTGTCTGGGGCCTCATTGTTTAGTAAAATTTAACGAAAAAACTGGCATGAGTTAAGATAATAACTCTTTGCATTAAACAGCATAATACCTGAATAAACTAGTGAACCACCTAATTTTAAAGGAGTATGACCTAGAAAGGATTTTACTTACATCAAAGGGGAGCCCAAAGGGTTGAAATCTTCACACCAGGCAAAGTGAGGAGATGTAAGCGACAGAAACAATGTTTTACTCTTAAATATTCATACTTAAATACAACAATTTCATAGCAATGCCAATGCATTCAGATGCAGAGGAAGTATATATTTGTTGGATGCACCTTCTGTGCTGCACTTCTGCAAAGTGATTAAGCTAAAATACTATTAATACCATTGGGGTGGTATAACAGCAGTCAAGAAAGGCCAAGAAAAACATTTATTGCATTAGTCTTCCCCACCACCATAAAAAAAAAAAAAAAAAAAAAAAAAAAAAGGTTTTGGAACACAGAAATCCTCCAATTGGATCAAACTGGCCTTATCTAGTCTATAATCTGCCTTTGACAAAAGCCAGCATCAGATATTTTCAGAGAAATAGATATGAACCAGAGCAATAAGCATGTTCTGCCTGCACATTAGTTGTCATTTGATATCTACTAGCTCAGCTAAAAAGATTTAGTGCTACACTGTAGGACTTCTCATTGATTGAAATATCTGGGTAGAATCACATAAATACAGTAATAACCTTATAACTTTACACTTATATTGCTCATTTTCCCTCAAGAGTTAGAAAACACTTTAAAAACCTTATAAGACAGGAAAAAAATCCTCAATGTAACTTGGGTAACAAAAGGCACAGGAAAAGCATGGGGAGGTTTAGTGACTGGCCAAACATCCCGCGCCAATGTCACGCAGTGACATTGCCAAGAACAGAACACCAAGCGCCTCATTTTAAGTCTTCTGTTTTAACATTTGACTACTTCATGGGAAGCCTTCCTTACAAATACCTTTAATTATATCACATCTATGTTGGATATAGAGTCAATACAAATCTTTCTGATTCAAATAGTTTGTTGGTCTAGATAATGTGATTATATTCATGGTATTGAACCATATCTTCCTGAAAAGTGAAACTACCACAACATGCTGAATTGATACTGTGTACATTGTGTTGGATTCCTTTAAAATATATGTTAGAGTGCAAATTCTCAACTCTTACTCATATGAGACCACATGTTTAGCTGGGTCACACTGGTGGTTTGTCCATGACTGGGTCACAGCAGTCTGTTATTTCCCCTGTTTCTTCCAATGCAAATAAACTGATCAAGTATGATTTCCCGCAAAGAAGTACAAAAGTCTTGGATGGAGAACTGTGTTTACTGGGATTAGCTGTTCTGATTCCCTTTGCAAAATGAGACCTGGCTGAGTTATCACTGTGCACCCTGATAATGCAAAACCTTTTTATAAAATAGTAGCAGCAAGTAATTACATATGGTTTTTTTTTTCTGTTTAAGAGTCCTGCTGGTTTTCAGCAGTGATAATCCTGAAGATGTGGTTCCATAAAGGTTCAAGTGCTTTGAATCCAAAATATCAAAAGATGTTAGTAAGTAATAGATGCTAGAAAGTAATAGTATTTTTAATGAAAACATGATTTTCTTGTAAATTTCCCAGAAGACTGCAGTCAGCAATGGAGGCAGTCATTGACCCTAGCATTCTCTCTAAGGCAAACTACCTTAAATGGTCAAGAATGATCTATTTACTTATGTATCAGTAGGTGGATTTCTTAAGATTGTCTCTTTGCATGCCTAAGGTGGACGCAACACAAAGAGGTCACTTTCAGAGGGAATGCAGGTGGGAAGACTGGATGCCCACCACTCATGAAAGTTTCCAAGGTCTTGCTGGTGGAAGAGTTCACCTGGAGGTCTGTTAGTAGAGAGAGTTGATGCAAGCAACAGAGTAGGCTACTTTTCTCAAGTTTCTGGGTAATAGGAAGTACAATTCCAGCCGAAAATTACTCTCTGCTGGAGAAGTTACCTTAGAAATTCTGACTGGTAAACAAACATATGCTTTTCTACAAAAACATGAGGACTAGGAAAACTAGGACTGTGGTAAAATTCAGTCACTGTCTAGAATAGCATTACCCTGAAATATTGAGAGTAAAATATCAGAAGACACCATTATACATCAATCTAGGCTCTAGAATATCATGGTACTATCTCAGAAGTACCCATTTTGCTGCTGTTACATGAGACAGGGCAGGAATTTCAGACCTACCTTTTTTTTCCCCCACTCTTGCTTATGTATTCTCTGTAGGTTTTTGGGTCAGTAGCTGGTCTGCCTAAACAGCAGCATGGCTGTAGAAAGCCATTTTCTACTTGATTGGCCCATGATTATTTTCCCTATTCCCTTTGCCATGTATCAATTTGTTGGGCTTTTTCTTAATCGTGTTTCTTCTAAGCAGTCCTGTGCCACAAGCATCAGCCCTTTGGATTAAGACACAGTTGCTTTCAGAGCCTGTCAGTAACATTCAGAGATCACTCAAAAGGCATCACCAAATAGCAGCATAAATTACTTCATTACATCTTAGTAAACGACTTTATTTCTGCAGCTTATCAGTTCCCTGTCTGCCCAAAAACAAATGACAGGAGAGTCCTCATTTTTCTCCACACTCAGTTACCATAAAAGAGTCAACTAGTCTGGTTTCTCTAGAGACCTAAGGCTTAAATTGTCTTAGACATATTTGACCATATCTGAACCAGCTTTAAACTTTTAATGTGAGAATTTATGCTCTGGCTTCACAGAATTATTGGTATTGTTTGGTTTTTGTTTTTTGGGGTTTTTTGGCAAATTAATCATGTAATCCTTGGGCATTAAGTTTCTTTAGGTTGAAACTACCATCTGGATTCATGACACAAATTAATGCTTTGAAGAAAGTGACAGGTATTTTATGTGTTAATACTGTCTCCTAATGTTTTGAGAGTAGTTTATATTTTGCTACCAGTCAGGATCCAAGGAGGAGCTATGCTTTCAATTCAGTGTGACATAGACTTCTAAGAATAATCATGGGCTTTTGTAGCATACAAAAAAATTTTTTTAAGAAATCAAAATTAAAAAAAAAACCTAGAACAAAATCTCAGTCTATTATTATGAGTCAACTTTTTTCATGTATGAAGGCCAGATGTCAGTTATTCGCATTAATTATTCCAAAGTTATACTACTCCCATTTCCAAAATTTAGAGGAACTGCATCCAAATAGCTCTCAGTGGCAAAGCTTTCATAACATCGAGTTTGAGGGGCTATAAGAGCTTCTGGCCTTGGAAAACAAGGATGTCAGGGAAGCTGTTTCAAATCTAGCTCAACCCAACATTAGTTGTTTCAACTAAAACAGGCAGAAATTAGAACTGCTTGCTCAGATTAGCTGATACGTCCCCAACTGTGTTTCTAAGTCAAGAAATGTCATGTTCCAGTCCTCTCTCTGTCCATAAAAACTATTCACAAACTCAGAGAAACAGTTCACATTTTAAGCACACTTAGCAGCCTAGAAAAATACACTTAGAAAAAAAAAGTTTGAATTTGAAAGCTGCCCTCCACCTGAGAGCTCTGCAGCAGTGCAGAAGTCATCCTAAAACTGACTTTATCGAACCTGTCTTACTTCTCAGTAAAGAGAAAATTGTACATTTCAGATCCAGCACCTTGCATAGCCCAAAATTAATTTTAAAAGATAAGTAAAGAAACAAAGAAATAGAGAGGTCAGAGCTGTATTAATTCTCTCTCTCTGGGAAAGAATTTTACCCAGGAGCATTACTTTATATATAATTATTTGATAGGTAATGACAAAGGGCCTAGTGATTAGAGAAGTTGTCAACACCACAGATTTGCCAGCAACAGAAAGCATCTGGAGCCCTACATGGAAATAAATGTTGCAAAGCAGATTTTAAAATGAAATGTGCCAACAATGCTTACCTCATTGTATAAATTCTTGTTGCACTTCTGAAATAATCTCACATTTATGTTTTGAAAGATAGGAAAGCAATACAACCCAAGAGCTACCATCCTAAAAAAATGACCGTACAACAGAGTGTGAGAACTTTTACAAGCAACGATAAGTCACTTATAGAAGGTTCTCTAAATAATATCACCCAGAAGTGTATAGAAAAAAGTGGTAATAATACATGAAAGACAGGAATGTACTTTGTAATTTCAGAACAACTTTATATGTCAGGCTGCCAGATAAATATTTACAACACACTCCAAGTTAGCTGAACTTATATGACTTCAATCAGGGGAAACTGCTTCCAGACACGAAGGTCGTGAAACATGTTATCAACTTTCCAGAGCCTGCCTTCAAAATCACATTGAAAGTGGAGAGCCACACGGCTGTCTAGTGTTACGCAGACTGAGAAACACTGATAGGAGGTTTATGAAAGCCTCCCAAGGGGAAAAAAAAAGATTATGCTGCTATTATTTAATAAAAACTATAGCAGGTTGCTTTTTAAATACAATTCTAATAACCATGCCTGGGCACACCGACCTGTGGCTCAGGAGACCATGTAGATTGCTGAGATTTTGAATGTGGATGGTAAGAATCATGCTGACAAGAGAGAACAAATGCATAGAAAGTCTGTGTAGCAGGCTTCTAGCCAGATTTGCAGTGTCAAGTTGTCTTCTTTTAAAAGAAATGTTACCAGTGATACACAGTATTGGAAAGGGAAAGCACACCAATTAGAAAAGGCTGTGAATGAAACCTAGAGACCAGCCAAAGTTGTCACTTACAGCCACAGTCACAACTGGCAAGGAAGAGTTATTTGAGAGATGATGAAAATCTTTCAGACATTAAAGAAGAAAACATGAAGAATGATTTGTGTTTCTAAGGCAAGAAATGTCATATTCCATTTAGTATTCTTATTATTCTCTTATTCATTGAATAAGTTAATTCATTATATGGGATTATGCAAAAGATCCTCTGTTCTGTTAAACTGAACACAGATAGAAGAAAACTATTTCAGGTATGAAAAAACATTGCAATTTTAGGCATTGGGTCATGTAGACTAACTTCTTCATATTGCAGTTAAAAGGGCTGTTTTGCTGGCAATTACTATTTTAAAGATCACATCAGCATCACTGACAATTCTTAGCATTCCAAAAATTCCCAGGCAGATCTTCCTCTTATGGAAATGCTTGGTTGCTTTTTATTTGCTTTCTGTTTTCTGAATTTTAGGAACATTATAACTACATAGCCGAGTTTTCCCTCATGATGAGGAGGGGTAGAAATATCTTTTGTTTCATTTGTTTGGACTTTTTTTTTGCTAAAGAAAAGCTAAAATAGAACATGCAGTACTAATTTTCTAACCTTTCATCATCATTAGTGTATGCTCATAAGTTTATGCTCATCTGGAGAAAGCAGAGAGGAAAAGGTTAGCATCTTAGCTATTTTGCTTGCAACACTTGTGATTTTTATTACTTCCTGCATACCCAGTGTTAGTTATTACTACTCCTATTGGACTCTACAGGACACTGTTATATACTTATGCAACTATTGGATATCGATATTGCTACTGAAAGAAGACTATAAAACATTGTAAAAAAGTAGCAAATCACACTTTTTTGGCAGATTCTCACAGAAAACAATCAATGCTGTTAACACCACTCTGTGTATAAATGTGTGCACAGGTCAATGAGTTTAGAAATATTACCCAAATAATCTGAAACTTGCTCATAATGTCATGCAACAGCAATATTACTACTGAATATGTTAGCTCTCAGCACATGCCATAATGCATACACTACACATGACGGAAAATATTAAGGAAAGGCTGAGTATCAGACCCATATAGAGAGTATTCCCTCAGTTTATTGTACTTTCTATATCAAATGTTTTTATATAAAGCAGAACAATAGTGTATGTTGTCCACAGCAGACATGATACTTTTGCCAAGTTTGATCTGAGACTTGGGAGCTAAGAAGACCACAGTTTAGACCCACTACTAAGACTCATACTGAGTGCTGGAAAATTGATCCTGGTGCCTAGCAAGAGTGGAAGCTGATAGATAGCAATGCCAAGGGCTGCATGGATTCTTTTTCAGAGGGCAAGAGGGCTTTTTCCAGGTGAATTAGGGAATCTTTAAAAGTATCCTTGGACTAATAAAAGGGTGGACAAGTTGTGCCCACCCTTTTAAGATGACAGAAAGCTGTTTTCTGGACATTCCTTCCTGGCTCTCAAGTAAATTAAATTGATTAATTTAAATTTAACATGCTTGTAATTCATGGGTAGAGAGCAGAAGCATTTTTGTTTCTCGAAAAAGCAGTCTTGGGAACTCAAAACAAATCCAAATGTCCCAGACAGAAATTCAGTGATTTTGCCTATTCCTTTGGAAGAAGCCCATCACTAAAACTATATGCATTTGCCATGCCATTAACCAGTCATAGAATCAGTTGAACTTGAGTTTGCTGCTGTCTCGTTTACAATGTTTTACAAGCACAATAGCCACACAGATTTGACTATTTTTCAACATTTGAAATTTTTTATCCCAAACATGTTTTATTTTAGCACTAACTGACAGAAGAACGAGATACTGTGAGACCCCTTTGCTGTCTCTTACTGGTGAGATAATTGATGTTACAGGCCTGTTGCTCTTATCTTCAGGGAATGTTTAACAGCACAATGTAACTTCCATTTTGATTTGTGGCTGTTTCATCTGGGTGGCCTAAACAACACATGGAAGGTGTGAACAAACACAGCTGCTGCTTTTATAAAATAAAGAGATTGTTCTCGATCTTAGGTTTTATTTTTATAGCAAGAAAAATTCTGGGATTATAGCAAGTAAGATCTTCGGATCAAGCTGGTGCCTACACATCTAATACTATTTGTATTAAAGGGGATTCACTTGCCTAAAAGCAAGTCTGTCTGGGACTAGTTCGTCCAAGGAATAATACCAGAGAAGATGTACCAGAAGATATACTTCCTCTTGTAGCCTAGGCAGTGGAACATTTCCAATGATAGTGGGGATATTTTGATGACACCTCACAAGTTAAAAAAATGACATTTTCAGCTGCTTGGCCTCTCTCAAACTTCTTTTTAAAAAGAGGTTTGTCTTTCAAGCATGGCATCACTCGTTGCTTGTACTGGCATGATGTGAGCAATGTAATTAAAAAGAACAGCAGTTTACACTCGAGGCATTAAGTTTTTGAAATGTTTCAGACACGGTTATATTTAAGTCAGTTTAGACATATTGAAATAAGAGGCAAGAATACTGTCAGGAAGCTCCTCTAGACCTAGTAGGTATCATCACTTCTGATTGTTTTAAAAAGTTTATTCAACTCTGACACAATTCATTGTTTTCTAATAAAAAGAGAAATATATTAACAGATTATGCCTGGCTTTGGCTATTAGTTCAATTGTTCAATTAAGTGCATTTCAGCTGAAAGTTGTAATCTCCAAGATAGTTAGAAAAGTTGGCGACCTACAGGAATATGTAGAGTATGCATGGTGCTGAAAGGCAAGAGAGTGAAGTTTGACTCTATTAAGATGGATGTGGAGTGACTGATAACATGTGTGAGAATGTAGATAGGAGTTTTGAACACGGAAGCAGAGGAGACAGGGAGTATATTTTTACTCATTTCTAAAACTTCTTTTCTAGAGCCAGAAGAGACAAAGTCCAGATTATTTGTACTCTCCTCCAGTTTCCTGTGATAAATACAATTTTTTTTTTAAACCTAAGGATGTGAAATTAAACACTTGAATACTAGAAAGAGTATGACTTGAAGAAATGTTGACTGAATTCACCAAGAGGCTCTTCCTCTTTGGTAAATGGATCGTGTTCCTATTTCACACAACCACAAAACGGCTATCAGCATCCATTATTTTACTTTAAAACCTACAAACTCATTAGTGCTCTTCTGCCTTTTTACAAAACTATCCTTTCATTTTCTCTGCAGAGGGTTCTCACCTTGAGAGCCGAGGAAATGAATTCAGAGGACTTTGACGTAAAAACACATATATAGCAGGATACTGTCTACCTTCTAAATCCAAAAGTGCTGCTTAGGAATAACAGTATGACTACTCCCTCAGTGCAGCTGAAGCTAATCTGCTCATAAAAAAGGCATGCTATACATGTTAATCCTAAAATTAGTGTTCTTAATTTATTGCAAGCAGAAGACTTGCAATCACCAAAGAGCAATCAGAATTTCACAATTTATTTAATTTTTTTTTAAACTTAAACTTTTAAACTTAAAGTTATATAGGCAAAATATAATCTACACAATACAAATCGTGTCAAACATTTTCAAACTTTGAGTTGTTATAGCAACCTGTTTTCTGGACCTAATCTTTCAATGTATTTTCAAAAGTTTTCTTGCGAGTTCCTGCCCATTTTTGTCACTCTCTTTATTTTGTCAGGAAAATGTCTTCATTCCCCAAAATTCCCCATTCTGTCTTGAAGCAGCAGTGCTATAGCTGGGAGGACCTTATGCCTTCCAGCACACAGGTGTTGTGTACTCCCCAGTCCAAGTTTAATTCCTGTCCTGCTGCATCGTGATGGCAGGTTCAATGCAAGCACGTGAGTTGTCTGCACTTGTGTAAGAGGGCAATAAGATTCAGAAAAATTTTCTTGAGTGTTGCAGAGTGGATACCAATACCCAAAGGTAAGAGATGGTCCTGATCTAAAGACGAGTCATTTCTCCTTATGTGTCATGATCTTTCGCTCACTACTGTTTCTAAATGAACTTGCTATTTTTTATTATTCTGAACATTTTCCTCCAAGTCAAAAACTGCCAGTAAAACAAATGGTAAGAGATTACAGTAACCTTCAAAGCATTTCACACTATGAAAAAGAAACTTTGGAAAATGTTCGACAACCTATCATTGCCCTTTCTTTGTTCCAGAGTGTTCCTGGAGAAAGTTTAAAGGTCTTGTTCAGTGTTTTCCATTTTTTAGCTACTGCCAGCACTGAAAATTTAATGCCATTTTTAGGGTATGTGATAAAAGCTCATCTTCACTAGCACAAAGGAGCAGAGAGACAATGGCAAGTGAGAGAATCTGAATAATACCCTGCCCATCACAGGAAAGTGCTCAGCCCATCAAGAACTCATGTCCACAAGCACAGAAGAGCACAGAGGCATGACAGCAGGCAGGGGAACCCAAATTACCTGCTCAGAGGGAGGGACACCCTGTCTGGCTCCTCCCTGGGCTGTCCCAGGACAGCATCAGCCCCCATGGTCCAGGTGTGAAACATCACGATGTGTCAATGGGAGCAGCTCTCTGGAACACCTTTTGGACTGAGGTGTGTTAATGCCTAGCGGTACGGGACACACTGTGGGATGCAGGGGAACAGCATTTCAGGATTACACAAGACTTACTGTGGGATGTTTGGGGGGAGGAACCAAAGGTGGATAAAGGGAGGGTTCTAGGTGATTTGGGGAGCAACAGACACGGGAAACTAGAGAGAGAAGGGGATAAAAATTACCAGTTGCATGTAAACAGAGCTGGTCAGTACTTTGTTTGGCCATGCCCAGCGCCCAGTCAGCGTAGTCTGTCCTATCTTTTTATTAAATTCCTTTCTAACTATTTTCCTGCATGAGGGACTGTAATCTGTATGCACGTGTGTGTGTGGAGGTCCAAGTGCTAGCAGCTGGAGTGGGACAATGGGTCGTGGGGGCCCGTGTCTCGGCAGTGCCAGCAATCGGAGCACGTGAGGGTTTGCAAGCATGCGATTGCTGCCTGGACTAGCCAGCGAGTAGGTGAAGCGACCTGGGAGGGCTCTGTGTGTGTGTGTGTGTGTGTGTGTGCGTGCGTGCAAGCCATGTGTGTGTGTGTGCACGTGCATGCAAGCCGTGTGTGTGTGTGTGTGTGTGTGTGTGTGTGTGTGTGTGTGTGTCTTCAAGGACAAAGCCACAGGGCAGATGGCTACTGGAGGGACCAGGGGAGGCCCAGCCAACTGCTGAAGGGACTGTAGGGTCAGGGGAGGTCAAATGGGATACCCACTTGTATATGTCTGTGTGCATGCCTCTGTATGTCTCTTAAGGGTGAGACCACAGAAGGACGTGTGTGTCTGTGTGTGTTTAAGGGTGAGGTTACAGGGGAGCTGGCTACCAGAGGGACCAGGGGAGTCTCCGCTGACTGCCAGAGAGACCATGGGGTCTAGGCGTCAACTGAGAGCTGTTTGCGTGTGTGTCTGGTGTGTGTTTGTGTGTGTGTGTGTGTGTGTGTGAACGAAGGGGTCTGTACCAGCAACCGGAGAGGGGCTGCAGGCCTTGGGGGCTCATATGTCCCACTGCCAGTGACTGGGGAGAGTGAGGATCCAGGGCTTGCTGCTGGGTAGAGTGTCAAACCCAGCTGCTGGAGGGATCCACATGGTACATATGCATACTTATTTCCAACTAACAGACCTTCCTCCTGATCAGCCAGAGAGGGGAGCAGGATGAGGCCACTGGCACTCTTTGTGTTGGTACCAGTGCAAAGTGTGTCTGCCCATGTAGATCTGTGTAGCCAGTCGTATATATATGCACACATATGTTGCACACGTGTGTTTGTGTGGGTGCCTGCTGGGAATACATTCTCATCCTTATTTCTGCTTGGACTTGACGCGGAACTAAGTCAGCCTCATCCCATTGGGCTACAGGGTTCGGCCTCCTTACCTAGCAACTTCAATCTGCTTTCCATACACTCAAAACTTTTCTCTGAAAGTTGATAAATATTACCCATATTGAAAGTCGAGTGAATGGAAAGAAGAGAAGAATCAGCAGTTTCATGAGCACCTGCTAATTTTGCATATCCAAGTTCAGACATATAAGTAAAAAGAGCACTAGGTGATCAGCTCATCTGAAAAAAATCAGTTTAGATGTGACATTGAACAACCTGAGCTCGGGGGTTACTTTGAGCATAAGCACAACATTTTCAGATGGTTTCCATATTATTTTTGAGGAGTTTAAACAAAAGTCTAGCAGCAAGGAGCTCCAGACTCTACCACTCGATTTATTGGCAGACTTGAGGAAATCACTTAAGTTCTTTAAATTTCAATTTCGTCACTGACCATTTAAACTGATTATCTATCACTGTCCCTTTTTCAAGGAGAATGTTTTTGGTAAGGAAAGATAGGGTGGCTTGTTATGCTCACACTTGGCACCTCACTGCTACTGTTCTTCATCTTTCTCTGCTTATTGTGGAGCCCTTGGTAACCCTTCCCTTTCCAGGTTACCTTGGCAGGCCGAAGGAAACAGTATACATTTCATGATAGGGACCAGCATACAAATCACCACTTAAAGAGCATTATCCCATGATTGTTTCTAGTTCCCTGAAGTTACATTCATCATTTCTGGGATACATTTATTTTCATGGCATTGTTTACTTCGTCCCCTTAATATCATTATTTAACAATGCCATGTTTATATGTGCAAAATACTGTCTTGTTCCACATGAACAGATCTTTAATATATTCCCTTCATCTTAAAACATGAAGCAGATTTATGAAAGCAGTTCATATTCAGCCCTCATGCATTCTCCCCCAGTTGAACATTCTTTTTATACTTTTTCATGTTTGGCTTAAGTCATATTTTATTATGTTAAAAAACTTTTGGCTACATTTCCTAACATTGAATCAGAAAGACTCATAGTAAATTGATTTATGAACTGTAAAAAGACCTTATAGAATGTATAAACCCCAGGCCTCATGTGTGTGTGTGTGCATATATATGAATATATTCATGTGTGTGCAGGTATGTGTACCTATAGTATACATTTTTGAATGATAGCACTACAGTGTGCCAAGCATCCAGAATCTGAAGGTTTCCAGCTATGATACTGTGTAGCTAATGAGCCAAAATGAATTGATAGCATATATATTGATAGCATATATATTGATAGCATAGTGATATACACTTTACAGTAACTGCCTCCTACCTCTGCTAATACAGGTATTTTCTGGTAATGCTTATGTGCAAGACTATTTTTTGAGAGAGAGAGAGAGAGAGAAAGAAAGAAAGAGAGAGAGAAGAAAATAAAAGGAAAACTTCACAATATTTCATCTAAGGCTAATTGCTACAGATATCTCTACTATTTCCAACTCTCAGATTTCACTAATCTTTTGTAGAAGAGAAACTAATCTTTTGTAGAGAAGAAAACACTTGGCACATTTTTGTCAGGATGAAATAAACAAAGTGTTATTTTAAGCAAAGCGTATATACGTATATTTAAAACCTCTTGGCATGATGAAGAGTGGGACAGCAGAGAAATAGAAGTGTCTGTTTTCTGTAAAATTCCTCTGGTTCCTGCATAGATCCTTCTCTGACCACAAAGGTTTACGTGCGAAAAAGAAAGTATAAAGAATTCTCTCATAACTGCTCATGTCTCGCAGAGGTGATTTTTTCCTAAATATTTCCTGATTCTTAGTATAAGGTACATTGTTTTTCTTCTTTGGCTGCAGCAGAAGGATTTACTTTTTGAAACGTGAAACACAAAGTTGGTTAAAAAAAAAAAAAAAAACAGAAACATTTAGGCCTCAGATACTCTAAAACGACTTTTCCCAGCAGATGCAGTATCTGCGGTTATTCATACAGTATCTGAACATTACTATGTTTATCTGCCCTTTATGCTGCTCTATTTAAAAAACTATTGAAAAACTAGATGATAACTTTGCTTTATTCATCTTTTGAGTGGGGATTTCTTCGTACCTTCTATCTAAGCACCTTCAGCCTTTAAACATCTCTTTCTACACTTTCCCTCTTTCTACACTTTTCCACTCTCCAAGACCTTTTAGCAGGTGACTGACTGCATGTTTAGGTTTACACATGAAAACCCATGAACTATAAGGTGGTGCTACAGTAGTTGCTCATTTAAAAATATTCTTACAACATGGTAAAATGTCTTTCCCAAATTCTTTATTTATTTAATTGAAGGAGAGAAGTCTAATTTACTCCAACCATTAGCACAAATATACCTTAGTGATGGCTTTGGTATCAAAATCTAATTATTTATTGTACTACTATGCTCAGGACAGAAAGATAAATCATTCTCAGGATAGTCAATACACCAGAATGGTTCTGAAATCCCAGTTTCAGAATAAACTCTTCATTTAGAAGTGCCACTGTGACTTGGACTTAATGGTAAAACAGCATCTACTTGTTTATTAAATCTCTTCACTTTGTGAATTAGGCCTTTCCTTCTGCTTACTTTTCACAGGTGTGTTTCAATAGTGTATCAGCTGTGGCAATCTAGTTAACTGCAGTGCCAGAACCCTGAGCAGATCTTCTGGATTTGGTGTATCATCTGCAATGAAGTATAAGCACTCTGAAATGTAGATCCTGTTAACGTGGAGAGGAATGACTAGACAGAACTTACTTTTTTTTTAGGCTGAATTTACAAGTCTGTCAGTCAGCTTACAAAGAGTTCATTGTTTTCTTCAATTCTTCATTGTGAGTGGCCATTAAAGTGGAAGACAGTAAGTACTGAGCATTAAAACACCTTTTCCATGCCCTGATAGGCGGGTGTGTGTACAGCTATCCATGACTAGTGAACAAGTGCATATCCAGTAGGTAACGTGCAAACATCTAGATCCACAGAAAAGATCTTGAGATATTGCTGTATTTAAAAAAATGTGTGGGGAGGTTCCATTGTTCTGGCTCTTCACACCTCATACATAATGAGTGAGATTTTTTCCAACAAATTTGTGCACATTTGTCTCAATGAACTGTGACGAGGCCTCATGATGAGAAGAGCTGAACAAACCAACCTAAAACACTAGTAAAATTGGGTATGTCAGAGATAGGTCTGCTGGGTATTAAATTTGAATAAACTATATTCTGGCAATAATTTTTTGCAAATGTTCTAATAATAGCTTTGGCACAGCCACACATTTCAGTCCTAATTTAACTTGTCAGACTCATCATGAAGTGAACTGTGTGCACTTTATTTCAATTTAGTGTATATCATACAGAAATATAGGACCAATTCCGTGAAAATCTAACAAAAGAGTAAGGTAAAGCAACAGACCAGTCACGTCATCACTCAGCCTGACACCGCAGCCAGCACAACGTGTCCCCACCTATTGCCTGCAAGAACAGACAACCAGAAATATCCCACTTCAGGTGGCAGAAAAAAAACAGGTTGGATTCTGCTCAGGAAAATTGCATTTGCTCAGGGCTAAAGCATCAAAAGGGGGGTGAAAACCTATTACAATATGGATGTCCTATTGGCTTCTGTGTGATTTGTGTAAGTTATGTGCACAGACTTTACAGAGATCATTCCAATAGGCATATATACTACTAGCTTTTATTCACTTACTAACCCCTAGGAATGATTTATCTACATAAAACAGGATTTATTTCCCCTATTTTGGACATGTGTAATTTAGACATCAGAATGTGACATCTACAGTCCCCGTTATAGTCCATGCAGAAAAATAAGTATCTCTAGGTTGTTCATTTCACCTTGAGATAGGTGTGCCCAAAACATCTGTTTCCTCATCAGCCTACTGTTTAAGCTGTTTACAGTCTTTATTCCTACAATACCCCTGAGAGGTATAGAAGTAAGGCACAAATTTGCCGGACACAATATTTGCAAAGGTATTTAAATGTCTGCTTCTAATTAGATACCTCATTTCTTCGGAGTTTCATAGAGAGATTGTTTGCCTAAGGATGAATTGCAAACCAAAATGCCCTTGTAGTATCTGGCTTAGGCAGTTTGCCTGTGGTCACACAGAAAAATTTTGGTGAAGCAGGGAAGTGAACCTGAGCTTTGCAAGTTTAGACTAACACTAAAGCTACCAGGCCATCCATCCTCTGTAATATCTCGCAGCTTTGCCCAGCCAGTCTTCCTTTCTCAATGTTTACTTGGTTAGTTCTTATGCCTCTATGTTTCACTGGACTCATTGCTTATCAGAAATTGCCTTATACATTATTCTTAACAAAATCACTCCTACCGCAAACAAGTTACTTAAAAAACAGTACAGATATCCCTGAGGAAAATTAGTACAGCCTCCCTCCTACAGGCTGACAGGTTCTCCTTTGTTTCCCAGTCTTTTCTTCTCTAGCACCTTAATCCTCCTTGCTAAATTCAGATACTTTAGAAGTATCAACACTCATCATCATGATGGGATGTCAGCTCCCTGGATGAAAATGCTCCTGGAGATAGGAGGCATTCAGGTATATTTCTAAGGGGGAAAAACTCACAAAGTGAAGAAAATAAATAGTTGGCTCAGCTTTACAAGAGGTGGTACTGGTAAATGGATTGATTGTTCCTAAACCTTGCACTCATAGCCTGGTTATCAGCGTTACCTGCGCTGAGGCAAGAACAGGAAACTAGGGCTAACTCACAGTGTGGTCCTTGGTTCTCTCCTTGCCCTAGCATTGAAATAAATGGCCTGTCAGACACAAACCAGCTCTAGTTTAGAAGCTGAATAACTGCAGTAGTGCAACAAACAAATATGTCCATCCTCTGATCACAGCTTATTAGCTCAAAAATGCAGTGCCATGGTAACACAGCTACATGCCTCCTGGAGCAGCTGGCTAGTGTCTGACTCGAGTGGGTAAAACTTGCCTGCATTTGCCAGCACCCACCCATACACATTTCTCGATAGTTGAGCTGCACCCTTTGTGCCCGTTCAGCTGGCTGGTACCCTGCAGAACAGCAACGATGTGAGAGTCCAGGTCCAACACACTTGTTGTTCTTACCAAAAACTGAGGGAAAGAGAAGGCTCAGCCACTCTTCTTGCTGCTTGCACTGCAATTTATGAAGGCAGTAGCCCATGCAGGAAATACAGGAGGTATCATACTGTCCCTCACTCCTCTATGGGGACAAGTGAAAATTTCATTCCTCATGGAAAAATAAATATCAACGTGCAGGGACTCTGTATCAACGACAATATGTAAAGAGACTTCAGGCATGTCCAAGCTGCAATGGCAAGCAACATAATGATTCCTCATTCTGTTGTGCTAACCATGAGCGCACATAGCTCAGATTTTTCCAGTTCCTACCTTTTAGGTTGAAACTGCATTAGACCAAGATACCGCTGGACTGCCCCACAAGATCAGCGGGAGGATTTCAATGACTGCTTGACTTGTGAAGCATTTACACTGTTGGACTTAAATGAGTTCCAAGCTTAGGGAGACTGAGAATCTAGTGTTGGTTCAGTGACTATTTTGTGATACTATTCCTGATCCTAGATATTCAGAAAAAGACACTTCCTGTTTTTCTAAAATGATTATGCATTCTGTAACTAAACAAGCAAACAGCAGATTGCCCTTTAAAACTGGATGGACACTTTCCCTGTTTTACAAGAATAACTCTCTGAACATATCTATAATGACACTATAAAGGTATACAGTGTGTTATAGTTAACTGCTAACAGGTGGCTATTTGAAAACATACGATACATTTATTTAATTAAACAACTACATTTACATTGTTCTAATCAAGTATTTAAAACTAGCATGATGTCTAGTAGTCATTATTAATTTAAAGAATCCTATGGAAGAAAATGGGCTTTTGATTGAAGCCTCTGTATTCATTAGTAAGTGTAAAAGGTGAATGATTACATGTCTTATTCCTAAGGAAATGAATGTGGTTTCCTTGGCAGATTTTTTCAATGAATGGAAGAGTTCCTACCTGGCAAGAGTTTTACTGGAACTGTTACTGACACAGCTAATCCTTTAGATTTCTATCTTCCTTTAAGCTGCTGCTTGTATGTTCAAGATGAAAGGATGAGTCGCTGGCGTTTATTTTCCTCCTTTCTGAGCAGTCACTACTTCACTACAAGCAAGCGAGGAATTTTGTAACCACAGCAAGTGGCATATAGGCTGTTCACACTGCTACATGTTTGGGCTAAAATTCAATTAATCCCATCAATAAAATAGCTGCTTTTCATTTGCATTTCATGTGTCCATGGAAGAAGCAGCTGTGGTGCCACGTGGAACTCGACAGCTGAATCTATTGTTTAATAGATTATCCCCCTGCCCCCCTGCCTAAAAGAAAAGCTCAACTCATGGCCCAAAACACAAGTAATATTACGAACTGGTGAGTTCAGAAGTATCGGTGGACATCATTATTTTGTGAAGATTTATATGCCTACAAAAGTAAGGCAAGAAGTCCCCCATTGAGGGTGGGAGAAAAAAGTGTCAGACACAGAGGTACCAGTACTATGGTCCTGAGAAAAAGTTAGCTGGGATTGCTTTGGGACCTGCTTCCTGACTGTGTGAGGTTAGCACAAATACTGCTCCCTGTTGTGTTCACACAGGAAACAATTTCACTGAAGTCCCAATTCACCAACATCCCTCAGCATTTTCTCCCTGAAAGTGGCTCAGTCAGTGAGGCATGAGATCAGACTGAACTCAAGATAGGTCCTTAAATAGCTGTTAACATTACCATCCATCTGCAATCTCTAGCTCAAAAAGGCTCTATCTGATGACTGCCTCTGCATATTCATCCTAGAGTTAGTCCTCTATTTCTTACCCTATTTCTTACCCTAAGTATCCACTTTGAGACCATTGTCAAAAACAGGACACTAGGGAAGATGAACCTTAGATTTAGTCCAGTATGATGGTTCTTACATTATATTCTTATGATCTGGAAGTCCCCCAATTTTATCTAGTTATTCAGTTTAAATTAAAAAAAAAAAGACATTACAAGAACATCTGTGCAATACATTGGAAGAAGGACAATCTGCCGGGGGGAGCAGGGGTTAATGCTTTAATTTTATGTCACATGGTGAAATTCTCTACATTTTTAAACCATATAAATAATTACAAGAGTAACACTGAGATGAAGGCTTTCTTTTTATGAGAGAAAACTCTTACAGATCAAACCACAGCTAGGCACCGAGACCAGTTTTGGCCTATTAAACATAAATTAGGGTACATAGGTCCTTCATTATTGCTTCTTTCCTTTCATTTTGTTAAACTCCTTTGAATTGCAGCAAACATCAAAATGACCTGTGAAATATGCACACATAAAAAAGCTCCCTATTTTAAAGTCTCTATATTGCAGAGATTTAACTCTGCAACGAGTTTAAAAGTGTCTCTAATTTTTGCAGTTACATATTTCACTTGCTAGTATTTTTACTATATTATGTATTGCAATAGCAGCTAACGAGAGTCAAATTGTAATACGCACTGTTGTACAACTGCACAATAAAACAATAGTCTCTAAATCCAGCTCCCTAGAGTTAGGAGCTAAAGCTCCAAAAGCAAATATATTTAGCCATGTACCACATCTTCAGTGACCAACAGAATAATCGGTTTCAGAAGCCGGGCTATGACAGAGCAGGACTTGTGAAGAATTCAGTGAAAAAAGAGGAAAGTGCAAAGCTACAAAATGACTGAACATTCAGGAGATAACTCAGAATCAATCATGTTTCCCTGCATTCATCTTTAGGTAGAAATATACAGTGTGTGTGGTCTTGGCAGGCTTTGATGGAAGGCTCTTCCCAGAGGGTTAGTTAGATGGAGCATACTATGGAAAGATTTTAAATGTACATTTACAAAACTGTATGTCAAGTGAAGAAAAAACAAAAGAATCATTAAAATTGTATAATATAATAAAATATTCTGAGTGGATGAACCAAAAAATGTCTATTTGTCAACCACTGTGGAACTTTATCATTTTATATTAACAATGTGAGTATATTTTGCACTGCAACACAAAATAAAAAGCAGGCATCATGCAAGCTCTCTTGCTAGCATCCCCATTCAGCTTTGCCAGCAAATGACCCCAAAACAGCCCATGCCTAGGGCCTCCCTTGCAGAGAGAATGCCAATTGTACTGAACTGTGGGAGCACTTGTGCTGTGTAGAACAGCAGCTAAAACAACACCCACTGAACTCATATTCACTTGAGATCAAAGCCAGAATGAGAATTCAACTCTGTAGACAACAAAGACCAGCACAGAAGCCCACCATGCCACTTCAACCTGAAATTACATCCTCATTATGTACAGTGGGAAGTTTACAGCTTTGATCTCAAAATGCAATGTGAGCAATTTCATTAGCTATAAATATCAAACTAAAGTAATAATAGTAATAATCTGGACTTGATCAATAAGAACACTGTTAATTAAAAATGTTGTTTCCATTCTGCCAAGATTTCATGTTAAATAGACTATGAAAATGTTTGAGTAGAAAGATCTTATACACAGACAATGAAGTCAGTACAATTTTCTTCTTCATAGAAGTAGGTAATGCTAACTGGCTTAAACTTCTCATGGCTTTACTACGTTTTGTATAAAGACCTCACAGCTGGCTTCTAGCTAAAGCTATCCTACTAGTATTTTTACAAAAATACCAAAGATTATAATGCACTGCAGTTGTGACTCCACACTCATTGAAATCATAAGAAAGGCCACCCACTCATTCCAACAGGCATGGAAGCAGAAGATGATTCCACAGATATGGCTGATGTTTGTTCGTGTTCAACATTCACATCTTATAGCAAATAGGTACATTGATACAAATCCATGTAAGGACCTCACTTCTGCCACCAAGGCGACCTGCAGTGTTTTGTTTTCCAGTAATGAGAAGAGATGGTTTAGAGAGCTGACTTCCCAAGCTGGGAGAATGCCTGTAATGTACATGCATACACACAAATCAGGTACTCAGGTACTTGCCTTACTTTGTACAGTATATGTTTTGGACAGTAGACAGCAAAGTATTGATGCCACTCTGCTGTGTGGCAGTAAAAGGAAAGAGGGCAGAGCATATACTATTAGTTATTCTTATGGTATTTAAGCCTTTTTTTTTATTTTAAACACCCCATGAAAATTTTTCAGTAGAGGTGTGGACACTCAACTAGTGTTAATCTTACTGACAACGAATTATTTCTTCCTAGTCAGCCACGGCAGGCCCCACAGAGGTAGTGTACCCTTCAGATCCTCCCAAGGACATGAAAAAGAAGGGTTGAACAATTCACTGATCTAATCATACCGTTAAATATAGCCAAAGCAGCCAAAGCCCACTGGAGTGGATAGTGGATATCACAGATATTCATGCATGCAGACCAGATACGCCACACTGGACTATTTTTTGTGGAAGTACTGCTATACCATCACTGTGAGATCTTGGGGAAGGACTGCCCCATATCATTTGTGAATAGCACAATCCACCTCACTTTTGATCCTTTCAGTAGGCAGCAAAAACAGACAGTTATCTGCAGCTGGACTGCAAGAAATGGGACTGTAACTAGTATATATTACAAAAGGTATGCCTAGACTAGGTGGCAAGTACACGAGGGTCATGGACCCTTAAACATCCTTACCAAAGACCTGGTCAGAGAAAACTGCAGCTTCCCAATAAACAGTCTGGCTTTCTCCTGTGCAAACAAAGATGTATGGGGAAGACAAGGTACAGGACACCCACCTGGATCCAACAACAGTGAACCCAGTATGGACTGTGGAAGTGCTCCCAGGTCCTAAGGCTTAGATCTAGTGACATACAGTTGTGTCTCCCATCTACAAGAGCTTTTCACTTGTTAGCTATGCAAGAAAGTACTGGCAAAAGTAAACCTAGTCTACCTTCAGCACTCTAGTGACCCATAGTCCAGAGCCCATACACAAACTGAAATCTTTGATTCTGGAAAAGCAACAAAGCAGAAGACTGTAGTGAGCATAAACAAAGAAGTATGTTTACACTCTTCCTTTTAATCACTGCTGACACTGTAAGCTGATGGTGCAAGGGGTTACTTTATGGTTCATCTCTATTCTTGCTGCCTGGTGTTCAACTAGCTGAGTGGTATTGACTCTTTTACACTGACCATTCACCCCTCTGCAGCCAGGCTGTACTTTCAATACTGTTAGCTCAGCCACTATTGAACGAGTGGATGCACAATACACTGTGATAAACAGCTGTAGCTAATGAAAGCCACAGGCCTAAATAAGCATAAAAATTGAATTGCCCTTTGAGCCCATAGGAGAATAGCCTCACAGAATCACAGAATGGTTAAGGTTGGAAGGGACCTCCGGAGATCATTCAGTCCAACCCCCCTGCTCAAGCAGGGTCACCTAGAGTACGTTGCCCAGGACTGTGTCCAGCTGGCTTTTGAATACCTCCAAGCAAGGAGACTCCACACCCTCTCTGGGCAACCTGCTCCAGTGCTCAGTCACCCTCCCAATAAAGAAGTTTTTCCTCATGTTCAGACAGAACGTCCTGTGTTTCAGTTTGTGCCTGTTGCCTCTCGTCCTGTTGCTGGGCACCACTCAGAAGAGTCTGGCCTCATCTGTTTGACACCCTCCCTTCAGATACTTATACACATTGATAAGATTCTCCCTCAGGTGGAAGAGTCCCAGCTCTCTCAGCCTTTTCTTCTATGAGATATGCTACAGTCCCTTCATCATCTTAGTAGCCCTTTACTGGACTAGCTCCAGTAGCTCCATGTCTGTCTTGTACTGGGGAGCCTAGAACTGGACACAGTACTCCAGATGCAGTCACACCAGGGCCTCATCCTCTTGACACCCTCCCTTCAGATACTTATACACATTGATAAGATCCCCCACTCAGCCTTCTCTTCTCCAGGCTGAAGAGTCCCAGCTCTCTCAGCCTTTCCTCATATGAGAGATGTTCCAGTCACTTTATCATCTTAGTAGTCCTTCACTGGACTTGCTCCAGTAGCTCCATGTCTCTCTTGTAGTGGGGAGCCCAGAACTGGACACAGCACTCCAGATGTGGCCTCACCAGGGCTGAGTAGAGGGGGAGGATCACCTCCCTTGACCTGCTGGCAATGCTCTTCATAACGCAGCCCAAGATACCATTGGCCTTCTTGGCCACAAGGGCACATTGCTGGCTCATGGTCAAATTCTTGTCCACCAGGACTCCCAGGGCCTTCTCTGCAGAACTGCTCTCCAGCAGGTCAGCCCCCAGCCTGTACTGGTGCATGGGGTTATTCCTCCCCAGGTGCAGGACCCTGCACTTCCCTTTGCTGAACTTCATGAGGTTCCTCTCTGCCCATCTCTCCAGCCTTTCAAGGTCCCTCTGAATGGCAGCACAGCCCTCTGGTGTCTCAGCCACTCCTCCCAGTTTTAGATCATCAGCAAACTTGCTGAGGAGGCACTCTGTCCCTTCATCCAGGTCACTGATGAATAAGCTGAACAATACTGGACCCAGTATTGACCCCTGGGGGACACCGCTAGCTACAGGCCTCCAACTGGACTTTGTGCCACTGATCACAACCCTCTGAGCTCTGCCATTCAGCCAGTTCTCAGTCCACCTCATTGTCCACTCATCTAACCCACACTACCTGAGCTTGCCTGTGAGGCTGTTATGGGAGACAGTGTCTAAACCTTACTGAAGTCAAGGCAGACAACAGCCACTGCTCTCCCCTCATCCACTGAGTCTGTCATCCCATCATAGAAGGCTATCAGGTTGGCTGAACATGATTTCCCCTTTGCGGATCCAGTCTTCCAAGCTGCGGGTGCGTGAGGCACATTTGCACAGCAATAAGTGATCACATTACGCCCACCCACATTGTATCTGGGCCCTAGGATAAACAGATTTAGGTATTAAGAACAATGAACTGAGCATTTTACTATATAAATGCATAAATACGGGAGGAAATAGTATCTTTGAACACATTCTATAGTACTAGAATTTCAGAAAGAAATTCTTCAACCTCATTTTTGGCATTAGACTGTATCTAGTATTGCATTTTATTAAATTTTTATATTGTAATATTCTTTTAAAACTAAATATTTATAAAAAGGTACCAGTAAATTAAGATTCCACAAAGTATTTCATCAAAAATCTTTGTGTTTTTCCCGTCCTATAAAAATAAATAACCTTTTCTATAACTGGGTAAAACATGGTTACTCTGAATAAGAGTATAATTCATCATCCATCCAAGTTGCTCTTTAACAATACCCTTTGTCTTTCTGACATAAGGCTACTATTCATTACTTTTTGAAAATTTCCACTGTTAAACTCCTGTGAAACTGAAAAAAAGGTACTGAAAATACATTGGCTTTTTCTTCCACAGCATGTGTTAATAACGAGACTTAATTTAACAATAGCTATCTAATAGCCGAAGGGTTAGAAATATTAAGCCTAAAGACATGAGTTTTAGAAGTTAAGGGCATAATTAAAGTGAAAAAAGAGCTGTGCACTTTGAACAAAGTAGCCCTAGGCTACAGGTCAGGTCACAAGCCCACGGTACTGCCACCTGCAATCACGGTTGTCGGGGCTACAGCTAGTGTAACCCCCCCCGCCGCCCCGGATAACCACAGCTAGCCACACACAGACTGTGCTTACTAGAGAAAGGGGCAGCCCTGTTGGATTCCAGCTGACATTGCTACATGGGATGTAGGAGCTAAGGAACTGAAATTGAACTTGGAAAAAGTTATTATATAGCGCAGTGCTTCTTACCGCTACAGCGGAAGGCAGCTCAGGGCAGCCACCACCTAGACATATGGCTCAGCAACAGAGCACAAAAAAGTTAACATGTGTAAAACCAAGTCTTTGTTTCTGCAGGTGACAGCAGGTAAGACAAACCGCAGTTAGGCAAACCCCATCACTGCTGCCTGGGCACACCAGGTAGTAAGTAGAAAATTGTTTGGTGATGACAAGGATTATGCGATCGAGACAGGAGTGCCAGAACTTCAGCTAGAGTAAACACACTGGCGCAACAACAAGCTAGCTGTGGTCAGACTAGCTTTGCTGGTTTACAGCAACTGAAAATCCATGATGTTTTGTAGCTTTATGCCAAAAAGCTCTGAAATAGCATTTTAAAACAATTTTAAAGGAGGCGGAAAAAAATCTTGGTGGTCATAATTACAGCACTTTCAACAAACGAAAGCAAAATGTTATATTAATCTCCTATGTTAATCCTTCACTCAGTTTTGCTTTCTGTCTAAGTAATATTGTTTTAACACTTGTGCCAATGGATACCTCATCAATATTTTCACGGAATTTTGACAGGCTTTGCCAATATTATATTAAGAAGGACATCTAAGAAATGTAAACATTTAGTGGACTTTTATGAAAAGTGATGTCATCCAGTATCTCATACCACTGGATAAAAAAGAAAACAAACTAAGAACTAAACCTTTGGAATACATTCATATTTCATATGACAAAGATATTCACTCTTTGTCCTGTGAAATAATGGATATGTATTATCATTATTTGATTTCAGGTGCCCAAATATGCTGATATGATCTCATACTGTCTCTATCACAAAGAAGCAGCCTAGATCCCACTGGAGAACAGCAAAAGTTCATAAACTTACAGAAAAGGAGACAAAAAGAAGGAAAAACATGGCTGATGATAATGAGGTCACAAGTCTAGCCAGGTCTAGCCAGTACATATACCTGGTGAGTTTGTTGTTTTTCTTCCCTTCCTTTCCTGTTTTGTAGGCCACATAGCTGTGCACTAATTTAGAACCAGTTGAAAGTTAGTATATTCTTAACCGCTTTTCCAGACAAGGAGAGGCAGCTACACGTACACAGGTTCTTATTTGCACTTGCCAGTCCATGTCTCATTTTCACGGATCAATAAACAGTTTTAATGTTTTCAGATGCAGAGAAAGGCGATGCAAGTCAGGAAAGAACCAAAATGTAGCTAAATTCTGATGCAGAGCAAATCCCAGACTTTCGCATTCTCCATGAAAGAGAATGAAGCTCTGGCTGTAAGGAAGGCTGAACAGCAACGCTTGGGAGATACAGACCCCTTGAAATCCTAAAAGCTCAGCCTCTGAAGTAGTCTATAAATCAAGGCTGGATACTTGCAGGGCTTCATCCAACCTCTGCCCACATACCAGCACCTCACTGAGAATGATTGCCTTGGTAAAATATTTTGATTTTTCATGAAGACGACAATTCTGATGAAAGCTTATTTTACCGTATCGTTCTCGTTTTGAAAAAAAAGCCAAGAAAAGACTGGCTTAAACTGTTAAGTATAAGGTTTAATACCTCCTCCCAAATTTTTATTAGCATAACTGCAAGAAATGTTCCTAAATGAGCAGGTTACTTCTGATATTTATAGCAAATGGCAAAAAAATACTTGAGTTAAAAATGCAACAGTGAGATGATGAGGAGAGTCACTAGTAGGAAAGACATGAGGTTTAACGGCTTGAGATTACAGGCAAGACAGTAAGGCTTGCAAGAAAGGGCCTTGCAGTAGAAGACAAACAGTTTTCATTTTGTTACAAAGAGAAGGGCAGTGCAATATGACATGTAAAATCAATTAGCAAACAAATTTTGTGCAACAGCAGCATCTTAAATAGATGTAAATGGAATGCTTCAAAGTTGTGATAGTTAAGATTTATTTCCATATGGATGAAAAGAATAGATTATTCCCAGATATGAATGAAGGTCAAAGCTGCAGCCTGGACTTTGGACCTGAAGTTTTGAAAAGAAGGTTTAATTTAACACAGTCCCCAAGTTACAGGCATCAGGCCCAGGAAGGATGGTGGTGGTACCTTACAAAAAAAATAAAGGAAACATAGAAGAAATGATTAGGAATTGTGTTTCAGGCATGCTGAGCTTACACTAATATAGAGTAGCTCTGAGGATACTGGAAAAAACTTGAATTTGACTTGGACTAGAGGACTAAATCTGTGAGGCATAAGGATGATAGTTGTCTGTAAACAAGATTCACAGGAGGGGAAAATGAAAGGAGGATTAAGGGATGAGTCCTGTGAAACCTCAGAGAAGCTTGGCAGGAAGGCATGCAGGCTCCTTGGAGAAACAGTAGCAGCAAATATTCTTTGCATGTATTGTTGTAGCCTGTATTTGAAAATCCAAATTTTTGCTTAAAGAAATGTAATGAAATGCATCTAAATATAAATAAGCTGTATTGTACAGTAGCAGGAAGACTATTTCTGAGATCTAAAGGATGATTTCTAATAAGTAAATTTATTGTAGTATTTGGGTCAGGCTATGAGGAAGGAGGCAATCACTGCTGACAAGCAATCATGATATTTAGTATTATACAAGTTCTCTTCTCTCTGGCTCTCATTTCATGTCTTTTGGTGTCTCACTTTCTCTCAAGTAGACTCTTACTTCTGCCACCAATTTTAATATAGCGTAATCACACTTTCAGCTAAGTTTAGGCAAAAACTGTACAACTCCTTTAAATTCTGTACATTGATTTAAAAACTCCACAATAAAAATTGATGCAGAATTTTCACTCAAACCCATAGAGGTAAACAGAGAATTATATATCACGATGAAGAAATATCTATAAAAATCTACTACTGTCCTTTGAATTATATTAGTTTAACAGTGTTAAATTCTAGGATATTTCCATAAGAGTTTATTCTCTCCCTGGTGCCCTTACCCCATTCATACTTAAGGATTTCTTCCGCTACTTGCAGAATTTACTTTGCAAGTGACAGAAGTGCTGTGGATGGTGTGACTCTTTTATTGAGGTCTCATGTCAATTGACCTAGAATGAATATAACACATTCACTTTCAATACTGAATACTGAAATTATTTAACATGCACTGAACAGAAAATCCTGTGTGGGATCTCTCTGCAGTAAGTGGTAATAACTTTGAAACCACCAAATTCAGCTAGTCACAGCAACGAACCCTGTACGAAAAGTGAGGAGCCCCTTAGACATTCTCAGGCTGCCCTCTACTGTTGAAGTTTAGAAAGACAAGACACGTTTTACAGGGCTGTAGGAAGCAGAGTTCGGGGGCGGGAGTTAGATCTACGACTAGAATATAAAAATAAAGGCTCACACAGATAAATCGTATTTTTATAAAAATCCCTTCATTTTAAAAGATAACATTAGAGAATCAGAAACTCATTGCAGAGGAGTTTATGATGAGATACTGTGGAAAGTTCAGAAATAACTTGATTTGTAAGAAAATGCAAACCTCTCACCTGCCCTAGAGAGCCATTACCTATGACCACCTGTACAAATCTTGCAATTGTAATGCAATTTCCCACTCTAGTAAATGCTTATAAATCAAGGCCCAAAATCTAATTCTTAGATGTCTGAACATTCAACTGAAATTCTTGGCCTGGAGAATTTGACCTAGGAATAGGGCAAGAAACAGTGGCTTCTCTTCTTTTACTTTATGTTTTAGATGTAGTGTTACCATTTGGTACCATACATACCAATTTGGAAAATCCAGGGTTTATGCTATCCAAATAATTGAACTAAACTAAATTCAGGTTCTTCTTAAGCTTCAACAACGGTCAGTTCTAAAGCTCTGGTAGGGTGGCCCTGGAAAGACAGGCATTTCCAGAAGTCGAGAGAAAGAACCACTGCTCTAGGAAGGCGATATACATCCTCAACAAATAAAATCACCTCTTTCTTATGAAAATGACATTTTTTTGCTTATGTAGGGGGTTTCATTAGCCTGTGTCAAAATTGTACGAAAGCCAGCTATAGCATTACAGTAAGTATGCAGATCCCCAGTATGAAAAAGCAGGAGGGTAATGACAGCCCAGAAGAGCTTCACAGAGATTTTCTGCTTGCCAGATCAGTCAGATGATCCTCAACTCTGTAGACAGGGGGAATTGAATTAAATTTGGCCAGGATGAAGGAGAAAGGTTGGATGTGCTTGATTTAACCAGAGCAGAAGGGTAGGTGGGTTGGTTTATTGGCAGTGCCTGTCAGATATGGAGTAGGCCCAGTGGTTGGCCCAATATAGTGACTGTGGACCTTCAGAGCATGCCACAGTGTCTTCTTTCTGGGCAGGTGAAGAAGATCCCAGCTAAGGGAGGTTTGTTTAATCAGTAGAGCTTACAGGAAAATGCAGCAATGTTTGCTAGATTGCTTTACGTGGAACCTGCTGATCTGCTAAATAATTTCTTTCTTTGTTTCATGAAAATATAAAGCTGACAATGGCATTTTTGAGAGAGATGGAAACACTGCACTGGGGTGGGGTGCAAGACAGCAAAAGAGAATCTAATGATCATTGGTAATGGAGGACTAATGGGAAAAACCTTATCATTTGGATGTTCTTAGGGGCAGGGATCTTCTAGATGGCACCATTCAGGGAAACACATTTCTTTAAGAGAGTTTAATCATATCTGGGCTGCTATGAAATAATAAAATCAATTTATTGCCATGTGGCATCACTATGTGTGTGTGTGGGGGGGTGCGCCATTGAATATCTCCTCTTGTGCATTTCCTCCCTCAAACACATTTAGTTTGCTTTTACAGCTCTGCACTTTTTGGATTTGTCCTGCATGCCCTTTGGATATCTTTATCACTCCAAATTATAGCTATATCTCGTGACCTGAACTTGATCTTAGCATAGTTTTGTCTAGAATTATATATATTTAGGGTCGCTATCAATTAACTTCAATATAACATTGAATTTCGCATAATAAATTCAAGAGAATGTAGCATGTGGAGAGCTTTCACTGCCTATAGGGAGAAGATTTTCTGCCTCTTAACAAAACACTCTGAACTGACCCAGATGTACAAGAACAATACTGAGTGACTATGCAGAACAGGTTCTGGGGTCGTTTGATGTTAGCCTCCCCCTTTCTTTCTAAACATTTTCAAAGGGACGGCCTTTGTGAAAAGAGAAGTTCACCCACCCTTATTTGCAGATGGATGGAGTAGGAAGGGCATGTGGAAGCTCCTTCTATTTTATTGTTTGATTTATTTTAAAGACAAATGGGAAAGGTCTGCCATATGTGACACTGGGATGAAGGACTCCTCAAATAGCTCAGTTCTGTATGATTGCAAACTCAGAAAAGTAAATAGCTATGTTCTGCAGCTGTACAAAATGACTGCTTTAATGAGTTACAATGCAAAAATAAGTGGGTTTTGTGTTTAAACACTAGTCCAGCATAATAAAATTCCAACATGATTAAATACTCCTTTAAGTGTCTCGGTCACTTTCAGAAAGATGAAATACAGACAGGTCTTGGAACATAGAGAAGTTCTTGTCTGTTGGAAAAGGCAGTATCTCAGATTATTAAAATTTTTAAAAAATCTGAAGGAAGATGTGCAAATAAATGACTTTTTTAGTATTATTTATGGACTGACTGACTCATAGCTCTCAAGGCACACTGTAAAAGTTAATTAAGTATATCAAATAAATAAATAAAACAAATGAATTCAGGCAATTTCCCCCAAATTGACAGAGTAGGAATCAGTAGCAAGACTAAAGTATGATGTGGGGCCTGACCCTTCACAAGCACTCTCTGTAGTTCTTTATAACAGTTCAAAGTGGAGGTGGACATATTTTTTGTCATGTAAGACACTTCAGAAAATGTTTCATGCACTCTTAAAAGTGTGTCTATTTCTGCTAAACTGGAAATCCACAAAATATTAGAAAAGGTATCCCAACAGATGCATTGTATTTTCAATCATTTTAAAGATGTAAAGAGAGGCACATGTCCCTCTTCCAAGAATAGCACAGAAGGAATAAGCTTCTAAGAGTGCCTCAGAGAGGCCAGCATTTCTGAAAAATGGTCCAGAAGGAACATCAAACACTTCCCATTTTTGAAAATCTAGAAACAATTCTTCCCGCAGCTTCTCAGGGCAGGCACCACTACTACCAATGAAGCTGCCAAAGCGTCTTGCTTTGTTAGAAGAAAAGAGACATAAAATTTTGTTCTAGTCCTGGTCTTCTAGCTTTATCCCCTGATATGATCATAAGACCTCTATTTAGCTCTAGCACATGCATTTTCACTATGTAAGTACTTTCCCCTCTCTATCTTCTTCCAAGTCAGGTAAGTCACATTAGGTGGTACCATGGTAGCACAGGCAGGTTATCTCAAGGAAGCAGACTATTCTTCTATGTTACTATTCTTATTCCTACACAGGTTGATTCTACTGCATTTATTTTCTTCTTGGGTTTTATTCCCCACTGCAATTTTGCCACCACAGTTTCAGGATAAATACTGTTAATGCAGGAATATGAATCTTTTGCTTGGACCATTCCTGGAGACTAATTCCAAAAATATGTCAAAGGATGCCCAGCAAGGCTGTTTTTTATAGCGCTTAGTGACCATCTGTTGTTAAACTCTGTGGCACTGTTTGCTTCTTCATCTATCATCATTCAGTCTGAGAAGAAGCAGAAAATGAGATATTAAAAAAATATATTACGGCTATCTAACCCTGTTACATTTCAAAGCCATCACCAGTGCAAAAGCCAAAAGCAGCAACACAGGCAACGAGAGCTAAAGCTCTCCCATCAGCAAAGAATGGTCAGTGCTGATAAGCACCTAATTTAGCCCCTGCAACACAGAGATTTATTTGGAATAACAGCCAGCCCTGCTCTAGTCTGTCCCATTTACCAGACTACTCAGTTCATCAGAGTTCTATAAGGGCAAGACAGACAGTGATCCTTCACTCGTTCTCCCATCAAACATTGCATCTGAGAGAGAGCTCAACTAAGACAACTTCACTGGAATTCAATCTTCTGACAACAGGTGCTAGACTGAAAACTGAATAACTTTTCCAGATGAAGGAGTCTATCGATACCTTGCTTGTAATAGTTGTGAAATACCTCAGACTTACCATGCCAGTAGAGTTCAGTACATATATTGGCAAGACCATGGATGGAAAACTTCTCAGGCTAAACTTTAATTAGTCTTCTCTAATGTAACCTTCATAACCCATCTTATTTCAGATATCACCATCAGCCCAAGCATTATATTATAACCCCACCACTGCCCTTGACAGACCACTATCCCATTCAGGCACTGGTCAGAGAATTCTGATTCTCAGCAAATAAAACAAACACCATGGCAATGCCAACTCTCAGAAATAATTTAAATTTGCGGAGGTTCAAGCTTCATAGGAGAGCAAATCCCACCGATTTTCAAAGTTCCTAAATACTGGAACTTCTGAAGTGTGGAAATAAAGATTTAAGTGCACATCCTTTCCTTCTATTCAAAACCTGTGAGATCACATTTGGAATACTGTGTCCAGTTTGGAGCTTCCCAGCACAAGAAGAATATTGACATACTAGAGAAATTCCAGTGGAGGCCACCAAGATGGTCAAGGTGCTGGGGAACAAAATGTATGGGGAGAGGCTGAGAGAACTAGGCCTATTCTGCCTTAAGAACAAAAGGTTAAAGGAAGATGATATTGCTGTCTACAACTACCTGATCATCACATACAATGAAGATGGAGCAAGACTCTTCTTGGAGGTACACAGTGATAGGATGACAGGAAACAGACACAAGCTGGCACACAGGAAATTCTGATTACATATTAGGAAATTTTCTTTTCTGTGAGGGTGGTTAAATTCTGGAACAGGTTGCCCAGAGAAGTTGTGGAATCTTCATCCTTGGAGCTGTTCAAGACTCAGTTGGACACAGCCCTGAGCCACCTGATCTAACTAGACCTCACTTGAGCCAAGGGTCAAATCAGATGATGTTTGGAGGTCCCTTCCAACCTAAACTGTTGTATGATTCTGTGATTCTGTGTTATTCACCCACTCAGGTTAACTTACTGTCTAAGAACCTGGGCGTATTTCTGTGGATTTGAATCCTATCAGACTGAAAAGTGTGCTGTTTCTAAGCCTCCCCCTTTCTGGCAAGAGTTCAAACTGCTACTGTATTACCTAGAAGTCAGGAAACACATCCTATATGGTCTGTTCTGCAATAAAATAAGCACTACTCTATTCTTTCAAAGAAGAGAGATATACTCTCAGGAGGTAACTTCACATTCTGGCTCCTAAAAGGACAAAGACACCTGTCTGTAGTCTTGATACAAGTCTATGCAAGTTCCTCAAAACTCAAGATTTCTTGATCATCCTTTTGAAGTTCTAAACTCTGCCATGTCCCACGAGACACTTCACCCCCAGATTGTTGGTTAAGGCTTTCATTTACCAGTCTAAGAGCTGGTGTTATGGACCAGGGCACATGAGTACTGGCACATGCCTGTTCATACTGTTTAATTACTAGCAAGCCTCCTGGCATGTTTCTTTTTTGTGCCAAAAACCACTTTCTCAGACAATATCTGAGAACAGTTTAAGGATAGCATAGGGTATAGGATAAGGAAATTTAGCTCTGTGGGCATAAGCTGTGCCATGACACATCCCATGATGGCCCATTTTAATTACACGCACAAATGCAAACAAGAATTCTAACTCTTAGGCTCTTAACTCCCTTATTGGACTTGTAGTCACCCAGACTACTTAACCCATATAAAAATGAATACAACACAACTGAATACCTTTTTAAACTCTACTTACAGGATTGTCCATCCTTCTCCTTTAATTCTGGTAAGCAGGCTTAAAAGGAGCTAGTCAAACTCTCAGAGAATGCTAATACCAAAGCAAAATGCCATGGCAGATTAGTTTGATCATACAATAATCAGAAAGGCCCCAGTGCAACATCCGCTTCAGACAAAGGGACTCCTTCCTACTGACTTTGCTGTACATTGGATTAAGTTTAAGGAAAGTAAGGGGAGAAACAAGAAAAATAAATACATATATGGAAGTCAATAAATAAATAAATAAAGACAACAGTAATAATATTGGAAGCATGCAGCTAGCTAGGAAGCTTGTCAAAGGCACAGGAGAAAAAATTCCTCAACAAAACTCTAGTCAAGAGCCAAAGAATGTGGACTTATTTCACTAATGATGACAAGTTCAAGGCATCTACACAAAAATAAGATGAGTGCTGAAAGATGAACTGACACAGACTATGCGCTTCATCCGAGGACTGCAGATACTGTTCTTATGGGAGGATAGAATCATTCAGAGCACAATGTTATTATGGACAGAACAATGTCTGCTGTAGTGAAATGATGTACAACAGTTCAGAGGCATACAAAAGCTGTTTCTTTCAGGGGGATACTTAAAGACTTTTTTCTTTTTCAGAATGGAGAATAGAATTGCTTATACCATGAAACAGCTGAGAATCCCAAAGCACAGTATTGCTATGGAATTTATCTATTCCTTCACTGTGGAAGAGGGGAATGCCAGAAAGAGTGAGATCCAAGAAGTTCCCCTTGCACAGGTTTATTTTCAAAATGGTTTAACGCTCAGTAACATTTCCCTCACTATATATTTAGATGGTGATCATTATTCTGTATTTACAAGCTCTATTAGTTAAGCTCACAAGGGGACTGAAGTGCTTCCAATTGTAAGCATAGGAAATTCCACAAATTCAAAATAAAATTAAGCACTATTATGCACTAATAAACACTTTATAAACACTGGGAACTTTGTGGGATAGCCTCAGCATTCCATCTGGCCCTCCAAACTAGGGCCAAATAGGGGACATGTGGACATGGAGACATGAAAAATGAACATTATGAAGAGAATAGCAAAGAGTTCTAGCTGTCAGCAAGAGTTTTGGCTTTATTTTTGCACAAAAAATGTAATTATATCTGGAAATGTTTTTTAAGATTTAAATGTATGTAAGTAGCTGGAAGAAATTACAATTATTATAGAACTCTGTAAACCAAAACTGTAAGGCAGTAAACTGACTTAATGAAGACCTAGTCCCTACAGGCAAGTTACACTTGTTTAATGAAGCGTGACCTTAAAAGGCAACTTTAGCAATATCATTTTTGTTTTAAGAATGGTTTGTTTCAATTAAGCTTCAGGTCCCTCTTAACTTTAAATTACACTGGTTTCTCATCGAGGCAGGCTTTAATGCTATAAATATCTAAGAAATTCCATATGTACAAAAAAAAATTATACATCTTCTAGGCTGCTGTAGTTTCATTTTGATTTAGAACTGCTGCAGTGCCTGACCTCTTCTACAATTTCAACTCATCTCTCTCTACCAGTGAAGTCCATCTTAAACATACATTAAAGATTTCCAATGTTTGAATACTGGTCTGGAAAAAAAAAAAAAATCAGCTTAAAGTATATTCTAGTCCTTCACTAATTAAGACTAGAGATTGGCCAATTTATAAGGATGAAAGACTTGCAATATCTTGCTCAGCAAGTCTATGAAATCTTAAATCATGCTAGATCTGTAATACAACATTTCATATTTTTCATCTCATTTTAATACTGTGGAGGAATATAATAAATATTTTACATATATATACATAGAGGAAAGAAAGGTAGTATTGCAGAGACAGCCATATCAATGAAGTAGATATAATCTAGACAAACTCCCAGATTCTCCACAAAATGGGTAGCTCTATTTCTAGCCTCTAAACTTAAACCTAGAGAGGGAGAATCACAAATTCACTAGGGCAAAGGAATATTATGCACAGGAGTGTACACATAAAAGCTGCTTTAGACAAGATGGAAATCCAAGTCTAATTTTAGGATGGCTTTTTTTTCCTCTTCATAACAAAGGCAAATCAGTTTAGCTGAAAAGAGCTATATCAGTATCCCACTTTCTTGGAAGCATATTGCCATAATCAGTATCAGGGCATATGAGATATTTAAGAGCAATTGGCAAGATAAAGAGTTTCAGTGGATGGGAATCCCCTGAGAAGGTGCAAGTAGGATGAAATCCTCGGATGAAAGAATCAGTTCTACCGAGAGGGACAGAAGTATCCAATTGCCTGATTTTTTTCCTCTTTCGTTGCCATCAGTTGGACAAAGTTGCCTGTTCTGTTGTGTTGAGAGACAATAAAAGTTATTTTGAAATTCAAATTAGGGTAGTAAGAAGTACATGAAAAAGGAACCCCAGAAATGTCCTCTTTCTTTATCAGGAACAAGCTTTGAGTCTACGACATACATGTTTAATTGACCTAGGAAAATGCCAGCTCAGAAGTATTCAGTAAGTGACTGCTTCCTAAGACACAAAACATAATGAAATGAGTAAAAATGGTGGCCTTAAATGTCATTTATTCCACAATCTTAAAAGAAAAAAGAAACTTCTCTTTTTTATGAAGGAAAAATGGGGTTCTTAAATCATCCCATGCTGAGGAAACTGAAGCTGAAAATTTTTTAAAAAAGTGTTTTTGAAAAATTGCAGGGAGAGAAACTATATCTAAGCATTTAATGAAATATTTGGAGACACAGATATTCATTCTTTATACTTTCTCAGGAATAAACCAGTAAAATATAACATCAATGTTTTTGTTTGTATGAGTGGACACTTGGTGGAATGAGAGTTTAGAAGAATGCATACATAGGTTTCCTCACTGTGAAACTTCACCCATATGCTTCCATCATCATTTATTCATGTGAAATGGAACCAGAAGCAAATGTCAACTATTCATAGCAAAATCCAGTGCCCAGCTCTTTTCCCCAGCCCAGGGCTTGTAAAACAGGGTTCTTGTGCACACCTCTCTACACTTTCCAGACTGGTACTAGATATTGGATGGACTGTCTTTTCTCAAACTACTTTGTGCCCATATTCCTTGCAACTGTGAAATTGTTGGCCTATGGCAGAAAACTATAATTTCAGGACACAGAATCTTTTGAAAAATTAGACAAAACTATGAAACTTTCTCCCAGAGAAAAATGACTGGCTAATAAGCAATTGCTTCCAAGAGTGCTGCTAAATTCACTGCTTATTTCTTCACTTGAGCTTGTTCAAAATCATAGAATAAATCATCCCCTCTTCTATACTTTTATAACAGTGATAAGAGAAAAAAAATAACATTATAGGGCCATTTACTGTCAAAGAAAACAAAGAAAACTAATGTGGATTTTATTTCCAAGATGATCCTCAGATATTTAGTAAAGTCAGTAAAGTATTACCCATATCTTAGATTTTTTTCCATGGTATGCCCTTCATTAATTGAATTATTACCTACGTTCCAATTCCAGAGCCATACACAGGTCACCCTTAAAAAAATACTGTCAAGTAAAATAATATAATAGCAAAAATAATATGAACAAATAACTTTAATGTGGTGGTAAAAACATCAACAATATACACTAATCATTCACTGGATTAACTTCTAAATGCATATATATCTGTAAAGCATGTTTAAATCTTTGCAGGAATTACTAGAGAAATACAAAGTGTTATTAGAAGATGTTATGACAGGTGCCCCCCAAAAATCTGTGGCAAAACCAGAAACATAGAAGTATTTTATAAAGTTCCCTTGCTGTTTCAATAATCTTTGAAATACAGGATAGCGTTTTCTAAGAGCTGTGATTTATTTGGAATTTTTTGTGAATCATGTTTTCTCTTTCTGCTCTAGTAATGTGACAGCTTAACTCCTCTCTTATGTCAGAACGAACAGAAAAAAATCCATAAACAAAGGAACTCTCTTAGGACTTGTAACTCACAAAGTATATGTAGGCATGATGTGTATCAGAAAAAAAAAAAAAGCTGTAGGCAATTTCACACTTGTCTTCTGCTGCAAAGCCTCATGACTGGATTTTTATGACTTCATTAGGAGTAAGGCTCTTCCACTTAGTTTACACTAAGCTTACACTAAGCAATGCAGTGCTGTTTTTCTAGCTATCTCTAACTGAGCAACTTGATACATCTATATTACACAGAAAAATTGCCCTATAAATAATTGGTTTAGTCTTGCATGAGCCCGGTGAATTGCCTGGACAATTAACTGAAATTTTCACTGGTCTAACTAGAGTGGACAGGTAATCATCCTGATGCTTCTGAATCCAGGAGTGGGATAAATTTTCTGAAACTAACTCAGGTATCATCGTAACATGATGCATCATCAACTCTGGACAAGTTTAAACCTTCTGAATCAAATGCATTCTTCTTAATCATTTTCACTATAAGTGAACCATAATATGCAGTAGTAGTTAGCATTAGGAGTAGATGAATTTTCTGCAGCATAAATTCCTGAAGATTTGGCAGCAAGAAAACCATTTGACTCATACAGGAAATAGAGAAAAAGTGCTTTGAAAAGATCATATAGTCTTGCTTTTTTAATGAAATGTTTTGATTTTTTCAATTTAAAATGGCTTTTACTGTTGAAAATCCCCATAATCTTACTTTCCAAAATGCTGACAAATGTTTAGAATTAAACTTAAATGTTGTGTTCTGGGTTGGATAAGATATTGTTGCCAAAAATGGTGAATTTAGGGTTGAGCTTTTTGTTTTTCAAAATTGCCATTGGACACCTCTATTCCAAATACAATATTTATTCACAGAGCTCTAGTTAACAAGGACCAGCTTGAGCAGATGCAGGAGATTATATAATAAATAAACCATTTACCAGCATTTGTAAATTAAGTACCACTCTGGTAAATCTAATGTCTTTTCTATCCCCGGTTCTTTTAATTTGTGAAAGAGCAACATACAGATGACTGAGCAAAAATTTGTTTTCATCAGTAACACATAAAAGTTTAGCCATATCTTTACAGAACAACTTAGAAATTGCTTAACCTTTTTGTGAGCACTATTACATTACTTTTCCTAAAATACCTGAAGATCGGACTGTTTATTATAGTGGACTGGTACTCAGTATTGCTCCTGGTAGAGTGGGATAACAACTGGCCCTGCAAAATTGCCAGAGCATTTTGCATTCTTTTCATTAAACAGTCATGGGGCCTGAGAAGCAACGATAACTCGAAACGTTGGTCTGCTGTTCTGTAAACCCAAGAAAAAGCATATAGTATTTAGTAACTTGCTGGCAGGTTAATTGAGGTCACAATTAATAACTGTCAGTAGCTAATTAAATAAACAGGAATACAGAAAAGCCTTAAGATCTACATTTGCAGAAAGGATCGGAAAGTTGTACAAACCTAATCTTACCTAGGCACCTACAAAATTAGCTAAATATTCAAAAGTTGCTAAGTTGTGCAAGGAAAAAAGTCTCTAAGTGTAGTTCACAATCATGCACTGCTCTGAATTCAGGATTCACTAATGTGGAAAAACTGTCTAAAAACAAACAGCTGTCTGCATTCATTTGTGTCTGTCTGCCCGTGAAAGTTTTTCAGTGCTATGGAAGAAGAATAAAATGTGTGTTAGCCCAGATGCTACATTGTTCAGCATTTAGTGTAAATTTTAAGGGTGCACCCATAAAGAGTTAAGGAGGGCTGACCTTCTAAAGACCTTCAAGAACTGTAAATTACATAGGACAGAAGAACTTATTATACATCAGGGTGGGGTGTAGTGAGAACACTTGTGGAAGATCTGGCAAGGAGTCAGTGACTGGCACAATACACAGTAGCAGCCCCAGAGTGCTCTCACACACTGACTGAAAGCCGTCAAGGCCAGACACGCATATTCCATTTTATCAGCAATGTCCATCTGCTTTGCAGCCAGAAGATATTCAAGGTTAGCACAGCTGAGATAAGGAGATAGTTCTAGTAGATTTGAAGGGCTCTTAGGATACATAGAGGTGAGTCCCACCAAGGCATCTGACCCATGCATCCAGCAGCTTCCCATCAGTGATGACTCTGCACAATTCCCAGGGCTCCCTGTGCAGTTCAGAGTGTAAGTACTTTATTAAATCTATCCTGTTTAAAACCTCATAAACCTTGAGTGCCTCTCTATGCCAGTATCGGACCCTCCAATTACTGATTTGTGGTCACAGAGGGTTAAGTTTAGGGTTAGGGTTAGAGTTAGGATTGGGTGAAGAGTAAAAGAGTAAGGATTAGGGTTAGGGGTTAAAATTTAGGGTTAGGGAAGATGGTTAGGATTGGTCTTCAGATTTAGGGATTAGGGCTAGGGGTTAAAATTCGGAGTTAGGATTAGAGAAAATGGTTTGAAGAAAAAGCTTTGAATGGGGCTGGTGAGGTCAGGTTCACCTTAGTCTGAGAGTAGGGTTAGCATTAGGGTTAGGAGAGAGAGAAAGCCTAGAGCCCCACATGGAGTGAGGCTGCAAAGGGCATGACAAAGGCAATGCACGGCTGCACCAAGATTGCTCCCAGGACAGCTTTCTCCTTTTGGCCAGGAATGGGGCTGGAGGGCTCAGGTTCACCTTAGCCTGAAAGTAGGGTTAGCATTAGGGTTCGGGTTCAGGTTAGAGTTAGGGTTAGGAGAGAGTGAAAGCCTAGAGCCTCACTTGGAGCTGTTCTACTCAGGCCATCGAGAACCCTTGACCTCGACTGCCATCTAGAGCAGTCATTCTTGCACTGATTATGCTCTCGGTACACACCAACGACTACCAAAGTTGATGCTTCACAACATGGAGAGGCCTCGCTGAGTATCAATTATGAAACATATCGCTAGGGAATGACAGCTACAGATATCCAGCCCTATCGATAGCCATCGATACCTCTATCTCCAGCAGGCACCTCAGCTTTTGTTCTTGGACCAAGTTTGCTCTAGGCAGTCATCGACTTCTGTCAACATCGATCCCTCTCGATATCAATCCCTATTGATGCCTATCCATTTCGATGACTATCGATAGGGATGGGTATTGATCAGTATCGATCCCTAACAACATCTACAGATATCCAGCCTTATCATTAGCTACCAATATTCATTTCAGTGCACCTTCCTGGCTTCGTTACATTGTTGACAGATATTTGCTCCAGTGGAGGGTGGACAGGTAGAGAGAATAACACTGCAAATCAGCACAGCTAAATCTGACAGTGCTCATTATGCAAGAGCCTTATATTTTTGCTAGTAATGCAAGGAAAATACCTTATTACCAGGTTTCTTGTGATACCTTAAAGAACTAAAGGATGCACCGAGGTGTTTGTTTTCTGTGCTATGAAGAACTGCCTCACACTGTCTCAGACACAAACACCTTGCCCCTCTCTGCCTGAAATGCTTCCTCTCACTACTCATTTCCCTCAACCTAGAAATGCCTACGAGGTACCCAGGGCAACTGTTGCTGTGATACCTGATGTCGCTGCCTCCAGAGGCAACTCTCAGACTTTAATCTTTATGAATATGATTGTGCAAAATGTTTTACTGTGTTTATAGGCTACAGGACATTGGGGAAATCAGTCCTAATTAGTCTGTTTTGCTAATGGAAACATGTTCTTTCATATTGCTATGAAGTCTTATATTCCCAGAGGCTCTGTGAAATCTTGTATTCGATTAGAGACTAAATTCTCCCAAGTGATTCCTCATCTGGCTCTGTCCCACAAATTCTTTGATGGAATTACTTTCAAAATGTTGGAATCTCCCCTTAATATGAAGATTTTTGAAAGATTTCCTAGTTTAAAGAGACTAAAAAGACCTTGCTTGTCTTCAGTGTGAATGGCAGACAACACTGCCAAGTGAGGAACAGGTGGCAGTGACTTGTTTTAACTCTGAGAACTCATTGTCACATAGTATGTCAGAATGCTTGTCTGTGAAGTTATAACTTTCTGTAGCTTAATTCATGTAGCTAGGTAGATTTTAAGGTTATTCATTAAAAGATTATCTTCTGATATTTTCTCAAACTTGAAACAGTTGTCCAAATGTTATACTGCTAGCAGCCACTGAGTAATATTTAAATACAACAAAGCGGAGGCAATTTTTGCAATCTGTATATAGCAAAATACTAAGAAGTGACAGAGCTAGAAAATTACAGCCGTGTTGAGGATTGACAGAAGTCGTTTGCCCTGGTTTACAAGTACGCCTGCCACTTACTGACATAATGGAAAGAGACCTGTATTTCAGGCCAGGAATATGTTTACTCTGGGACAAAATTAGTGTTCAACAGTGATCCTTCATATAAGCGATGGGAAGCCTGTCCATGAAGTTTAGCTTTTCTGTTGCTCCCTGCCTACCAGGGCTTAGAAGAGGTCTTTGAATCTCATACCTGAGGTGCATAGACTCTACTTCTGCTTCTAGCTCACTTTACTCACTAACTAACCACAACCATTTCATTGTTTTCTGAAGAGTAGAACTTCTTGGCATAAAGCAAAAGATCTCTTTCCCATGCTTCTCCTCAACTCTCAGTCCCAACTACTGAAATATACATTAGAGGGTGAATTTAGTTAAATGCATAGGAATAAATAAAAGTACATATGTACAGAAATAAAACAGACAGACCCAGTCTGCCCACAATCACTAGGGGTCCTCAAAGTCCTCCAGAGTGTCATAGGGGCATGCATCAACACCAGAAACCTTGCACCAGAACTCTACATTTTTTTCAAAAATCAGGCACATAGTAGGGCCCAGCATAGAGCTGTAACTAGAAGCTTGATGTTACATGGTTCTTCTAAGAGCACACAGACAAGTAGGTATTATTCAGTATCACTGGCATGTAAATAAACTTATTTTCATGTTTAGCCTCATTTGTTCTATTAGCTCTTGTGCATAGACAATTCAAACCTTCTCAAGATGTCCAGTCTAGTCCCATACCTACATGCTGAGCATTTGGCAACATCAGCATTCTTATCCATTCCCTTCTTAAATATACTGACATTTGAAAGCTATATTTTCAAATATGTCCTCTGGTGGTTTTTAAATAGTGTCAGTGAGTCAGGAACACTCTTCTGTTTTTTTTCACTGGCCCATGGCTTTGACATTTCCACAAAACAGGTGTCTTGTCTTCAATTTGTCATGTGTAAACATGAACAAGAATTTTCCAAAATAACACAAAGACAGAAGACATATATGTACCTTTGAGCTCACCTTATCTTGCCAGAAATGCCTCCCTTTACTTCGGGTTCCCAGGCCTGACACTTGCCTAGCACTACATACTCATCCATTTGTAATAGTGGAATGGGGCCACTCCTGGGCTTAGGGTCCCTCTCAAGGGCATCCGTACGTGCCAGCAATCACCCACAAGCAAGGAGAAAAACCTCCACAAGACAATTCTGAGGAACAGAGCCTATTTTTAGTTTTATTCTGAGATGGTGAAGATGTTTCAAGGCTGTCCTAGAAGTAATAGCATGAGCAGCAGCTGAGCAGGATTCTCAGCATCATGACTTTTAGACTGAGGCAATTAGTTGCCAGTTATACTCTTCAACCAAGACTTTCTTTTTGGTTTTATCTATGTGTCTCCCTTTTCAAACATCTGAAACCAACTTCTCAACAGCTGTAACTTGCTGTTGTTGCTGCTGCTGCTCCCTTGCCTTTCAGGAAGCTACATTAATTAGCAGCTGCTCAGGTGTGAAATCTTGAACGTTATAAACAAATAACAGCCTTTAAAGAATGTGTCACTAATTTAGAAAATTAGTCATAATAATTTAGAAAATCCATCATAATTCTCTGAATCTGCTTCAATCTGCAAGCTATTTCTGAAGTATAAATAAAACACCCTTCATAGCATTCTCTGCTGTGAAACCAGGACAAAAATGACTAGGAACGTGTACATTTGTAAGTTCCATATTGCCATTATTGTAAATATTATAGAGCACTCTTTTGTAGATGAGATTGTTTTGCATAACTTGATGCTGTTCTGATTAGATTTACATTGGGACATTTTATAATACAACAGTTATAAACCCACTTCTGGCCAGGGCAGTGATATTTTCAAAAGATGAAAATTATATTATTGATTCTTAGTCAATGAACTGAAAAGTGCTTGCAAAAATTATTTTGGCAACTCACTTCAAAGTTTTCCACTTCTGGGCTAAGTTTTACTACATGTCTAGAGATAATAGGAAGAAGGATGGAAAAAACAAGATCAAAGTTTCTTGTTCAATTTACTCAAGCCACGTGAAAAGACAAGTCTGCCGACATTTGGTCCTGTTCTACAAATAACCTAATCCCTACTCGTGACCGCAAGGCTGGCAGCAGAGGGTTGGATACTGGCAAAGAGAGACACTCAAAGTTCATGAGGGGTTAAACAAGAGAGATTTAATGAAGAACTTACTTACACTCCAAGCTGCACCGGGAAACCTAGGAGCCACGCAGAGGGGTCGCTGGTGAGAGGCTGCCGGCCGTACACCCAGGTGGGACTCAACTCGTCACATCCTAAGGACCCCTTAAATCTACTAGAACTATTTCCTTATCTCAGCTGTGCTAACCTTGAGAAACTACTGTCCAGGAAGCAGCTAGACGTTGTTGACAAAACAGAGTATGCATGCCTGGCCCTGACGGGAACTCGGTCAGTGTGTAGTTTCACACGCTGGGCCTGCTGCCACATGCTCTGCCAGTCACTGACTCCTCGACAGATCTTCTGCAGGTGAATGTGCTTTAAGGACTCACAATAAAAAGGAAAATATTTTAACTTGATCAGGCTATAAGTACATTCAGATCATTTTTCCTGGATTTTTATCAGCCTGTGAAATGTGTTGACCTGAATTTTAGATAGTTCTGCACACTCACTTCTGGCTCACAGACACACACTCAGGAGTTTTCCAAGACGCAATCATCACAGTGACAGGATGCTCCAGAAGGCAAGCTTGGCTGAGTTTGAGGAGAACAAACTTATCCCTGCTTTTTTTGAGCAGGAAACAGGCACAAAAGTGGCTCAGTTTTCATGAGGATGCCAAGAAGACAGCCAAATAGCACCAACTGTGATGATTTAAACAGTTTTCTGCTAGAAAAGGCACTGAGATCCACATTTCATTCCACACAGGGCACCTAACAACCAGAAGATTTCTGCAACCTTTGTTTTTCCTTACTCTTAGTTTGAATGGGGCTTGGACTGGCTTCCCATACAGTCTAGTCTGGTCTTCTCCCTCCCTAGTCCCCCCTCTGCCGTGCACCCACAAACATCTACACATCGTTAGTGCACTGATCTGAGTGCTAGAAAGGCTATGAAACCTCAGCATAAATGATCAAGAGTTGAACTTTGTGAAAGTTTATTCTGTAGCCTGAAGGAAGAATCGGTTTGCTGCTGTTCTCATGCATCCTGAAGATACTTGCTTAATTGTAAACAGAGCTGAGAAACAAAGCTGTTGACAGTAATGCATGCCTGAGAAATAGGGTGCACTCAAGAGAGGCAAAACAGGAAAAACATCAAAAAAAAAGCAATGGCGAGAAGTCCCACTAGAGCCAAACCCAGAACTCTGGGAGGCCAGTGGAAAGACACACATAATCTCAGTGAGCCCTGAACAGCCCTTGATCTGTGGCGTTGTTTTCCAAGAAGAGCAGTATTTCTATCACCAAAGATATTTAAAATAGGTAAAGATGAAGTATTCAGGAAATATTCCTCCATAAACTAAAGATTAAACAAGATGTGTTTCTCTTCTATCCTTAATTCCTACTAGAGCTATCTGCCTTCAAAATGCCTACTATTGGTCAGTTAGTGTCTAAACCCCTAGAAAGGAACACAGATCAGTGGGGATTTGAGTGTTTTTTCAATACTGGACAGCAGACAATACACACAGGTGACAGCCACTGAAAATACCACAAGCTCAGGAAAAGCAAAGCTTGCAGTCAACCACTGCTTAGAAAGCCACAGTCTTTTCTGGTTCCAGTCATCAAAGAATGATGGGAAAGAGCCTTGAAAGTTGCTGCCTTAAAACTAAGGGGAAAAAAAAAAAGAAAAAAAGAAAGGCTAGAGTTTGTGAGGAACTGGAAAAGAATGTGAGGTTACTAGGCATGTGTCACTGCCTCCCATTCAGTAATATAAAGGAGCAGTCAAATTTTAAAACCATAAAGTGCTATACATTAATGCAAACGGGAGTTTGTGCAACCTCGACAAATCCTTTCGAGTGTATACTACAAGCTTTCTTCTAATTCTGGGCTAGGATACAGAATTCATTATGCAAAATGGTTCTTTTAGTTCCATCATGAGATGCTTTTTAATATACCTATTACCTTGCCAATAAACTCAAATGCAGCTATATTAGCTAAATGTTCTCCATTCTGTTCTTCAGCATCTGGCAAACCTACTTCCTTTTTAGAATTCATTTAGTTAAAAGCATCTGATTACATTAAACTTTTTGTGAAGACTGAATCAAAGAAATAATTAAATTCTTCATTGTCCTTTGCTTCTCCTCTTATCTCTTCTTCTCTGTTTGCTAAGGACCAGTACTTCCTCTGTTTCTCTTTTACATCTAACTAAATTTCTTCTTTTTTTTAATCTCTTACTATCAGAAGTCCTTTATGCACCTCAGCTTTATGTACATGCTTGAACTATTCTTTCATTCACATAACTTATTTTCACTTTTGTATGATAGCTTTTTGACTTTTAGTCACTGAAGACTCCAAATACAGTCTCACTGATTTCTTCTTGAGGTTCTTATCTATCTTTTGTATCAGGATTATTTGTTACTGTACAGGTAAAATACAGTCTCTTTTGTTAATTCCAAGATCTCCTGTGTTCTCTTATCTGTCAGGTTCAGATTTATTCCAAAAATTCCCTCCCTAGCAGCCTCATGGATGTGTTGCTTTTCTGAAATCTATTCTCCTTTTTCTACTGCTATTTCTCTTTAAAATTTTCTTTTAAAAAACCTCTTATTTCATGATCTTTAATCTACACTTCCTTCCACTGTGGTATTTTAATCAATTTCTACTTATTACTTAAGACCACAGAGAAAACAGCTCAACCTCATGCAATTTCCTACGTACTTTGAAGCAGTCTTTATCTTCAGGTCATTTTTGAGAACTATCTGTATTCTATTATATCTTTGAATAAGTCTGCCATATATGTCTCTTTCTACCTCCCAGCAGTTATTCAGGTAATTCAAGTCACTTAATTCACTGAATACTCTGGGTTTGTGGGTTGCTGGGGGGTTTTGATGCTTCTGATAACTAAAATAATTCAAAAACCCTCCACTTCTTCCCAATTAGGTGATTTATATCAGATTTCTTACCACAACCTCATACATGCTCATTTTCCCTTTGCCTTCATTCAATGCCTTTCAATAAGCCTTTTATTTCTGAGACTCAAAGCAGACATTTTCAATCCTGACAATAAAGCACAAATCTTCTCCTTTATTCTTCCTGCATTCCTCCCAAGTGAGCAGCTCATTTTTGTGCCAATAGTCTAATCTGGCAGATTCATTTTACTACTTTTCAGTGATCCAGTTATGTCATAGCTTTCATTCTTCCAGAGCCCTCTGGTTTCTCCTCGTCTCCCACGTCTGTGTATGGGCATGTCAAGGGGCCAGCGCACTGCCCCCCTCTTTTCCCGTCCCTCTCACAGGGACAAGGGATCTCTCCCACGAGGGATCCAGGTGCACCACGTGCCCACACAGCCACAAATGTAGCCCGTGGCCGCCCTGCACACGTACATAGCACTGACAGCACTAAATTTACACATTCCTTACTCCATCCGCACTTTATTTTAGCTATGGAGCAATTTCCCACTCTCCACACCCCCCCACCCCCCCTACCCCCATGTTTTAGCCTAGATTATCCTCTTTTTCTTTTTACTAGATTATCCTCTTTTTCCATTTCTTTTGTCTGGTTGCTGACCCCATTCAAATTCAGCTTAGCATGAAAAAGCGGTGTCTCAGGAGGTTCTTTTTCACTAGATGAGAACACCCAGCGTTCAATATATTAACCATACGGCAGTGAGAACACCTGCAGAAGATCCATCGAGGAATCAGTGACTGGCAGAATACGTGGCAGCAGCCCCAGAGCGCTCTCTACTCACTGAACGATCTGCCATCAGGGCTGGGCATGCATATTCCGTTTTGTCAGCTATGTCTAGCTGCTTCCCAGCTGGTGCCTACTCAAGGTTAGCACAGCCGAGATAAAGAAATAGTGATAGAAGGGGCCCTTGGGATACACGATTGAGTCCTGCCTGGGCCTCCAACCCATCTGTCCAGCAGCCTCCCATCAGCAACCCCACGGCATGGTTCCTGGGGCTCCCCATGCGGCTTGGAGTGTAAGTCAGTCCTTTATTAAATCTATCTCTTTAACCCCTCATGAACCTCAAGTGTCTCTCTACACTGGTATCCAACCCTCCCTTTCCCACCTTGCAGTCACACATACCAAGTAGTCTGGTCATCCATTAGCTTCTAACTCCCACATTTAACAGGGTACAGAGAAAAGTCTGTTTTGCAAAGAGCTCGGCACCCCTGGGAACATCTCTACTGCTTTTTGAGCAAGCCAGAAGGGAAACCTGGCGGGGCAGCCGCAGTCACTTCGTAGAGCAAACAACGCTGCATGTTCGAGCACGTGCCCTCCTTACCTGAGGGCATGCCAGCAGTGGGGCACAAGGTGGTCTGGGAGATCCCAGAGCTGCTCAGCCAGGCTGTCTGCAAGGCATTTCTGTAAGCCACCATCAGACACCTGGGCAGGAGCCAGGTGGACTCAGGGCACATCAGGAATTGTCTTCAGTGGTTGTGGCTCTATCTGAGCTATAACTGCAAAAATTGATAAGGGTCAGGAAAAGCACAGGAGTGTGATTTTCTACAGCTGAACACCGATTCCTATAGCTGAACTATGGCTTGTTTTGCTACATTTAAGTGCTGACTCTGCAAAGGTATAGTTTAACCATGTATGGTAAAGGCCTAACAAAATGAAATAAGCCTTATGTAATCCTTGCCTGTTGGGCAATAGGAAAAGATAGAGTGCCTTAACATGCCCCTTAAGAATGAACAAAAGCAAACCCAAGGAGACCATAGACCAAGAAGAAAGGGACCCCCTCATCAACACAGACTCCTTGCAGTGAAGATCCTAGGACTTTGATGACTTGGTGCAAACCCTCTCTTTGAAGGGAAGATCAACACCATTGACCTTTGTAATCCAGAGGGCAGGATGACCATACCCACTGGGAAAAGGAAGGTGCTATGAAGTCTGTGTATAGTATTAACTCCATCATTAATGACAATAAGCAATAATTGGGTAATTTGTATTATATATGTTAGCATAATTGTAACTGGATTAAGAATATGTCTGCTGTATTGTGATTAGACTGCCAGGGCACCGGTAAGACTGATAACAAATTCTTGGCTCGACATATAAAATACGCAGAAGATGCATATCCATATGTATGTATGCATATACATAACAAAATTCTGTGTACAGGCTATGTACCAAAATGCTCTCCGGTGAGTGGAACCATAAGAAATGTTTGCAAGCCTTTTAATAAAACTCTGCCATTTCTCAAAAGAAGCCCATGAATCTAATTGGAATCAAGCTAGTATTGTTAATGGCCCACAGGACGTATTTAAATAAAATTTATCTTCTTGTCTATAGAGGTACTGCATGTTTCTCTGAAGCTACAAGACACACTCACATGACTCTGTACTTGACAATCAAAGTAATCTAGACTGCAGTTTTCAAATCCTTTTTCAGCTTTGTCCAGATTTTCTCATGGAACTATCAGCATCAATAGTAAATTTGAGCATAGGCTTAAATACACTTGGTTTCCTGAATGACATGGTCAAGCCTTCAAGAATATTCTGCTAACTCAGGTGAAAGGTGAAGATCTCTGCAACTGGAACAGCCTTCACTCCCAGTTTGCCATCACCCTTCTTTGGGGCATGATTAACACCTATTATGGTCTATTACATTATTGAATATATGCATAATTTTTAAGCCTCATTCTCAGAAAATAACTGACCAGCATGTTCCTCTCTGAAGTGCAGTGCGCTGGCAAGGGCCCCGTGGGAAGAGGCCTGCTTCTGCCTCACAAGGCAGCCAGCTGGCAAGACAGGAAAATCAGCAGGAATATCCACCCTCAGAGCAAACATTGAGATGCCACTGCTTTATGATCCACACGGTCATGCAGTTCAGCTACTGCAGACATCCTGACTCAGGACCATGGAGTCTGTAAAAAAAAAAGAGGAGAAAAAAATCCACTTGTACTCAGGAGTGAAACCTAATCCAGCATTGACAAGAACTGAAGTGAATAAAATATTTTGGGAGGGGAAATTAGCTGAGGTGTGTCGGCTACATCAAACCATGCAGAATGCATCCTGATACCTTGGGTCAGGACCAAACTTTTTCCTGCAGAAACAGTTAAGCGTTTTTTTGCCTTCTAGCTTTTTGGTTCTGCTGCTCTGCTGGAGGCCCAGCCAGGGCATCCTGCAAGAACACCCCATGGAACTGGGCCATTTGGGGTTGACCTGACATAGAAAACTGTTTTAAAAAAAACAACTGCAGAGGACTGAACCGTATATTGGACAGTGAATGAAAAGCAAAGTATTTTTAAACTGTGGACATAGGTGGCATTTTTAAATAGCACAGTCATTTTCCTGTAATCATCAGACACTGACTGTGACCACAGTCCATAGAGACGTTGTCTGTGTTCATGCATATAGAACTGGGAACATGATCTGCAGAAAAAACATGATTTTCCCCAAACACCAGGTAATTGGCATTCAGCAGCAACCTTCTCTCAGCATGAAGCCTGATAGGGAGCAGAATGTCATAGCAGAGAAATAACAGAATTGAAAAGGAAAATGTTTCAGTACTCAGGACTTCTTCTGCCAGTCTCTCTTAACTAAATCTAAACAACTGACTGGCAGACAGCATCTGCCACTGTCTCTCTGTCAATGGAATAGGTTGGCCCTGACCCCTTTCAGAAAGTGAGAGACATCAAACAAAAGACAACAAGACTCATCATCATTTCAGCTCACAGCTATTAATTTTACGGTGTGACTCCTCCAAATGACAGATGCATAGTAAGAGCTGTTCCTGGATTCCAAGTAATGGGAGATCAATTTCCAGCACCTTGACTCTTCTAATTACACTGACAAGTCTCCTGAAATCTCTGTTGTGGTTCTTCAGCTGAAACAAAAATGTAGACGATGCTCAATAGAGTCTGTTTTGCTGAGAGGAATGAGAAGATTAATTAGTTGCAGTTCATAAAACAATAAGATTAAAAACCATGAGTAACTGCAAAGTGTAATTGGCAATAACGATGCAATCAGCACAGTGCAAGGAGGACAGGTTTGGTCTCAGCCATTTCACATCTGGAACAAAATATTTGCATAGTACTGAGACCACGGTCCACGGTCCAGTGAGAAGCCCAGGTCACCAGCTAGTTCTTCAGATCAGCTTTCCTGAGCAGCTGACAGCTTCATCTAGGACATCTGACAGTTTCATGGAGCATGGCAAAGCACAGGCTCGCTGCTGGAGGAACATTATCTCCAGTCTCCACGGGATCAACCCAAGGACTGTGCTAGGGCACCTGTCCCCTCCCCGAGGAGTGTTATGGCTAGCTCAGGTCTTCCGCCAGGCCTGCGCAGGCAGAGCAGGGTGTACAGCAGGTAACGCAGTGCTAATCCCCGCTCAGCGCGCCCTGATGTGGTGCAGGATCCGGGCCACTTGATGGCAGTGCAGCCTTTCGGCTGCCTCACCCTCCTCCTTCCCCGCGCAGCACAGCGCAGTCCTTCAAGCACCTCTATGGCGATTTTGTACCATTCAGGCATCAACCAAGGACAAAAGGTTTCTTTTTTTTTTCTTTCTTTCTTTCTTTCTTTCTTTCTTTCTTTCTTTCTTTCTTTCTTTTTTTTTTTTTTTTTTTTTTTTGACACTTTGTGACTGGTAACAAAATACTCTTATGATTCTAGCTTGAGAAAATCAAAGCTGCTCACTTCGGAATTGCTGTATTGAACAATTTTGACATCTCCAACTGTGTTTATTCCCCACACCCAAAACTATTCACTGCTTTCACCTATCTCACAGTTGCATTCTACAGTTCACTGAAAAATATATCCCACACATTATGGTCATTGTTTTGCAGGTAATGTGTCTTTCTGAAGTTCATTTTAGTGATACTTCAGCTTCATACCTCGTTGTTCACTGCTTGCACTTCTCAAGCACCTAGAACTTGTCTGAAGTACAGCTCCCCAGCTCCCGATGCTCATGCAGCTGAATATACCTGCTGAGCCTATTTCTAGCCCTCCTGGGGGCACTAAGTTAGTAGCGTGCCAATCATAACCTTCCTGTTCAAAGATCCACTCTTCCTGGCTTTTCTTTCCAGATGTCCTTTACGTAACTACATCTATGCCGTGACAGGAGAAGTATCACTGGAGTTCTTTGTTAACCGCCCCCCCCCCCCCCCCCCCGGAAAAGACCTGTGTTGCTAGAGAGGGACCGCAGCATGGAAAGCATGTATTAACCCCTTTACTGCTTCTCTCCCCTCTCTACAAATAGTTTTTTATGGGGGGTATATTCCCAAAATAATGGGAATGCCCCCAGTCTCCCTTCCTACCCCACTGCAAGAGCATATGATCTTGGCAGATGTGCTAGAGAAAAGCCTTTGTGAAACCCTATTAAAATAAAGCCAGCGAGTCAACAAGAAGAACGAAAATATTTCGTATGAGCTCGTGCTGGGAAGGTGCTTCTGGGCTTCAGAGACCAGCTCAATTCTGGTAACAATTTGGAAAGCTAAGCCATCAGTCATTAAGATGTGGCAACACACAGAAACTGGGCTGTTTACAACTTTTTACTAGTCTGTTGAGTGTAACGAGAGTGCAAAGTACCTGCTGTAGAGCTCCCCTGGGGTACTCTGAGTGCCAGAGAGTGAGGAGGAGAGAGAAAAATATCAGGAAAGTAAATAGAAAGCTGAGGGAAAGGAAGGACTGGAGCAGAGAGGTAGAAGAGATCACAGCAGAAAAAGACAGTGCAAGGGAGGGAAAATGACACAGAAGAGCAAGAGGCAATGGGCAAACTGAAACACAGGGAGGTCCATCTGAACACAAGGGAAATTTCTTTACTGTGAGGGTGATGGAGCACTGGAACAGGTTGTCTGGAGAGGCTGTGGAGTCTCTGTCCTTGGAGCTATTCGAAAAACATCTGGACAGGATCCATATGCAACATGTTCTAGGTGACCTGCTTGAGCAGGGGGGTTGGACTAGATGATCTTCAAAGGTCTCTTCCAACCTCAAACGTTCTGTGATTCTGTGAAGAAGGTGGCAGCAAAAGTAAGGAGCAGGATGTCCACCTCTCCTGGCTGACATCTAGTGTAGGCAGTTAGTTCACTTGCTTTCAACAACTGCTGGACTCTGCTTCCATTGCAGGAGGAGCTCTGGTGCCAAAACCTCACTGCTCAACACATGAAATGACTTAGACAGTGAACATATAATGCTCCTGAAACATGCTGTATCAGCTGCCTACAACGCACATCCACCTTCCACACCAGATACAGAGCACAGCCAAGTGCAGCGTGAGTTTCTCCACCTTGCCACCAAGCAGGCTTCTCAGCCTTCCCGCTGCTGTGAGAAAAGACTTGGTGCCCCCATCTGGATTGGAGATCCTTCCCCCAGACAGCAAAAGGCAGTTCCAATCACAAAACTTACCATCCCCTGAAAGACAAAGCCACAAGTGAATGCAAGAAGTACAGGGCGAGAATGAGGGTGATGCGACATTTAGAAGAGCAGGCGCACGCGCTTCCAGTTACCACCACTCTCGCTGAAGCACTGACCGCCCCAACCCAAACCCCTCATCTTGTCCCTGCTTCCCCAGGTCTCCCACTTGAGCCCCTCTCACGAGCAGTCCCTCTGCCCCTTCAATCCAAAGAGGGATTTCCCACACACTTCATATAGTAGGTCTTTTCTAATCCAGCTATGCGTGTGCAATGGCATCGTAGACCTGTTAGCATGTGAACTGCATGTGAACCAACCCTCACACCAGATGGGAATGACTTTCAATCCCTTGCTCTCAGGAGCAGTCTTAAATCAGTGACCCTGTAAACAAAAGCCTGTTCTGAGTAATTGAGCTGTCCTAGAAAACTGGTGTTTTCCCTTCCAAATGCGTAGCAGGCAGGGAGGGCCTCCTACATCTTCTGCGTTATGCTACAGTAACAACCCCCCCAGTTTGCCTTACCATTTCTACTCTGACACCATAAAAGTTTGTTGTATTCAGTGTATTTAAATATGTTGTTAGCAACAAAAATTATAAGGTCACTTGTCAGATGAGAATACCTTTTATTGTTTTATCTTTAAAAACAAAATCTTTTTTTCAGTTCCAGTTCCATCAACTCTTTCATCAGACCTTAACGTGTAATAGTAAGGAGACCCTGCAATTGATGGCATTTGATTAACACACACATCTATAAGCAATAACTTTATGACTAACCGTGATGAATAACAGATGGAAAAATCTGAAGACTAGCAGGTTTGAGAAGGTTTTTGGTTACGAGAAAAAGCTAACCACACAAGAAGAAAAACTCCCCCCACACACACAGAGGGAACACACAGTCTGAGTGCACTGTCATTCTCCATGTCTGTGTATATGGGGAATTCTCCACAAACGTACAGCATTCCTTGCATGAACTTATAAAAGGAACTGGCATGGATTCAGCAGTCATTTTTAAAACACTATGTTTTCTATTCACAATTGAATGTGATCTTTTAATGACCTTTTATGCTATACTCAGAGCTGACAGCTAGATTCAGGTAGTCCAATGCCAATTCGAAGGAACTTAAAATTATATGATTTTTTTCTCCACATAACTAAATAGGCATTATGTAAATATATGTTCACATATTTTCCAGGGAAAACAAGTACTATCTAGTGCAACTCAGCCTTGGCTTCCCCTGTAGTGAATGCTAAATTTAAAGTGACTATAAATCCAAGCATGGAGACTCCAAGCTTGCTTACTTTCCAAACTTCCTTATGTAGATCTACCTGAAAAATAATATTTGTGGCTTAGACTAATAGCTCAAAATGTTGTTTCATCATGTAGCTGGCTAGCAGCACAGCTCAGACAGCAGTTATAGTGCAAAAAAAACCCCAACAATTGTCTGAATACTTTAAATAGCTGCACACCACAGCTGGGATTTCAGAGACCTGTAGGGAAGTTAGTCACACAGGTCCTCCTCACAACACAGATTATTGTTTTGTCTTCTGGTAGTTTGACATTTTTAGGCTTTAGAATTATATGCCAGTTAAAATTCCCAAACATATGCCTTTGTTAGTGAATCCTCCAGGGATTTATTCACATACTCAACTTCAGACACTGATTCATGCACTGATGTCAATGGGACTATGAGCAGTAAGGCGTAGATGACCTCTGAACGTGTCTTACAATCCTATTTTTCACAGATTCACCATCTGAAAATGTCAGCATTACCTAAAGGTTTGGGTCTCAGAGCATGATCCTACCTCATGTGAAGTTAGTGACAAAAGTCCCAGGAACTACAGCCCCAGAGAAGGAGGCTCCGGTTTGTGACACACCACTGACCCACGTGTCTTAGGAAGTCTTTGGGAAAACACTCACTGAAACAGCTTCCTGAGTATTCAAAGCCAAACTGTCTTTTCGGATTGCTTTTTCAGAGTTCCTGAAGAGCCATGGTGTTTTTGACCATAGGGGGGTCTTTTCTGTACTGCACTGTAAGCATTCTGTACTCTTATCAGGTAGCTGGTCATGTATACATGACACATACATACACATCTATGTAAAACTAATAGCATATATCATGACTATCATCCACATACAGTAACATCGAGGATGAAAGGAGGCTTGGAAGGGGATGAGGGCGGTTTAAGAACAGGACAGAAACAGAATAGTATGTCCTAAGTAAACGTGCTGCTCTATAGCAACAGCAAACCCTTTAAATTGGCTAATTAGGTACCTTCATAGAGTTTAACATAGCTGTCCCTTTTGCAATCTGGTATAATCTTCAAGTCAACACAGACACAGCAGTGAAATGTGCTGCTGCCCAATCCTTATCTTCAGAAAGATACAGGTATCCCCCTGAGGCTTAGGAAGTGTCAAAGCAGCCCCTGGGGAGTGTGGGACAAAGTGGCCCTGCAGGCTGCAAACCCCTCGGCAGGAGGACTGCCTTACCTCCCAAAGCTGCCCCAACACACGCCTCCGGGCACTGCTGAAAAGCAAAGCCAAAATAACTGAACCGGAGGGCTGGGCACTGGCCAAAATGAGAGTGTGGCACTCTCAGTGTACACTTGCTTACGCAGCAGTGGAGGATATGGTCTTGTTGGTAAGCCATGAAGCACAGCAGCACTTTAACCAGCTCCTCTTGAATCAGTAGCAGCAACCATTTCAAAAGCCATTTCTCCAATGCTCCTTTCTTTTTCTTTTCCTTCCCCTTCCGGGGAGAAAAAAGGAGCCCGAAAACACAGGAAAGAAAGGACCTGGGTATTCTTACTCTGCCAGATTATTCTCGTAAGCCAAATGGAAAAAATCCTGAAGGACTGGCATCTTCACACAGGGTGCTTTTTGCTGGTTTCAGTGGCTACACTAGCAGAGATTTTTGCCCATTATGGTATTTCTGGGCTACGTCTTCACCCTCATAATTCCAAGGTCCTATAGATGGAACTGGGAATAATAACTAATGTTCTAGGACAAATTCTTCTTAAATTACTCCAAAAAAATAAAGAAAAGCTACACACTATCTTCAATTTACCAGAAATATTTTAATTTCATTTATGTGGAATTAGGTCAGAACCTGTCTGTTCATGGCAAAGCAAGGAACAAATGACCTTTGCCTCCCAGACATACAACATGTGCCATCATTCTTGCTCTCATTTTTGCTTCTTGGAAAACAGGCATTTCAGTTAGCATTTACTTTTCAGCTGTTATAACAATTAAAACAGCATGACATTGTCCTTTTAAAATTCTACATTGAATTTTGTGCTTTGAACATACAGAATATAAAACATAGAAAGTCTAGAAAGTGTTATAACACTTCACAGAAAAATTCTCGATGGGCAGTGTGTTCTCTTGAAAACAGATGCTACAAAGCGCAGAGATTTATCTGACACTGTATGATGTGAACACAGTCCACACAGTATACTTACTTAAGTCAGCAAGGTGAGAGTCATACAGCATTTATAACATGTCCATGCTGTAACATGTGTCCCACCAAAGACTACATGATAAAACCAGGGAAACAGTACAGAAAATGGGGCAGCAGAAGGGCTCTTGTAAAAGGGATACATTCATAAATGCAGTATAATGGTATTGCTGTCAAAGGGCTTTGGATAGGCAGCCCTAGAGGTCTATAAATGTACAATGCACAGGTATGGTTTCTAAGGTGATTTCCAAGTTATCAATTTCAGTGCTTTTTTCTCCCCGCACAACCACCTTTACAGACTTCCTACTGCCCTGTCTCACTGTTACTTGGAGATTGCTCTGCAAGGATGTGCTTTCTTGAGGAGTGCATTCCACAGTGCTTAGCCTCTCCTGGCAGCATCTTGGATAGTTTTTAAAGCATTCAAAAGTATCACTGCACTTTTCACAGGGGAAGAAAGAACACCCTTCCATAGTTTGCGGAGAGTTACAGCTGGATTCATTTTTGCCTTTAAATGTTCTCAGGCCGATCTCCACAGTTGATCTGTAGTTCTGCAGGGTCTTGACACAAAAACAAGTCCTGATGCATAGCTGTTGAAAAACTGTGAAATCTTTGACAACAGTGTTTCGGAAATCGGGCCTCAGAAGAAGATAGATAACTGGATTGTACAGTGTGGAGGACTTCGCAAAGACAGCTGGCACAGCAAAGACTAATGGAGGGATCTTATGTATTGATCCAAAAGCTGCCCACATGGCAGTAACAGCATAAGGGCTCCATGCAGCAAAAAATCCAATGCACACAGCAACACTCAGCTTGCAGTGATAATAGAAAGAGAGAAAAAAACAATTAGTCTGAGAAAAATAACTTCCAAATAGTATAGCTATAAAAATATCATATGATTGATTCCCCTTGTTAAACTGTCTCTCCAAGCCTTCCATCATACTTTAGCTGCTAAGTATGTATTTGTTTAGAAACTTTGTTCTGTCTGAAGCTTTTAGAGTTCAAATATATCAGATCTTACAATTCTCTTCCTATTCAAAAAATGTCATGAAAACTCTCTTTAGATTAAAAAGGAAGCCAACCTAAGGAAAAAGGTACCATTCTGGGGAAATTCTTGTCTCAATTGCAAAGCCGTTCCTATCTGCTGTCTAATCTGTGGGTAATGTAGGCTCCACTGGCTACAGAATGTCTTCTGTCATTTTATTGTTGGTGTTCAATTGGAGTGACACACAGGCACCTGACAGCTTAATTAGTCCATTGATTTGAAAAGCAATTTAAAAACATGAGTATATCCTAAGCAGAAAAAAAGATTAATCCTGAAGGTGAATCAAATTCATGAATTTAGATTAATTCCTACTCTACAATTGGTTGTCCTAATAAACTCTATCAAGAAAGCTTACATAAGTATTTTTTTTAATTATGGGGTTTTCAGTATTTTTTTTTATAAATTATCATAGAGGTATGCAAAGTGAGAGAATAAGTATTGGAACTGTAATAAACATAAACCTCAAGAAACCTGAAGTAAACTATACTGGAAGACTAATCTGGTGGGGATTATCCTAAGCATCGTTTATAACTCAAGTGCACATATATTTTAAAGATAGAAACAAAAATATTAGTGCTCTTGAAGAAGCTTCATGAGTCAATGTTTGCGAAAAGTATGTATATCCAAATGAGGAAGACAGTAGAAAATCTATTCAATTTAGAGTAGTGCTGGATGCAAGTGAACAAAAGAGAGATACATAGGAAGGTACTTTTGCAATGAATTGCTGATTGTGCCACCTGCATGAGCTGCCCTCTGAAAGTGGGAGTACAAAGAGTTGCTAACAGCTTAGTTAATCAAGAATTCACAGTTTTTCTCAGTAACACTCTGGCTATAGATTCAGGGCAGCAAAAAACGTGTTTTTTTGATAAAGAGAGATTATATTGTTGTTTTCAGAGTGAGAATGAAAGAGGCCCTGAGTACATCACACCAGAGGAACACACATCAGACTCCTTTAAGACAGAGAGGTGTTCAAAATTTTATGATTTTCTCCCTACATTTAATAGGTTCACAAACTTCATTTTGCAAGAAGTGTATGGTGATTGCCAAGAAGTATACACCAAGTGTTTTATGAGGAATTTCTGCAGAGTTTAACTGACGTGCTAAAATCTGTTTATGAGTTTGTATATGTCTCTAGAATGGAAAAACAACTGCGATAATAGTGACATTTCCCATCTATGTGTGGTAACCATTTGCTGCTACTAGAGCTCCCCTGAAGTCTAAAGTTGAAGTGATTTGGCAGAATTGAGAAACAAGGTATTTTGACAGAATGAGATCAGTTAAGAAAAGATGAAGAGCCAAATCCACAAGATGGGATGAACTTAATTTTTCCCTTTCTTTCCGTAGAGTTCCATTTCTTTACACCAGCTGAAGATCTGGCTCTACCTATGAAAATGTTGGTGTTACATGTATGGTTTTTGGAATCCTAAACTGTCCATGGCTAATATTCAAGACTTGCCTTGGCCTTTTAGAATCACACTAAGAAGAAGGGAACAGCAGAATCGATTGGTGCATTTCCAAGCTGGCCTACTTATGATAGTAATTCATCTTTGGGATTGCAACAGGCTTTACATTGTTCCTGTGAAAAGACATTTGGCACATATCTTCAAGGAGCTCTGAGCCAAGTTCCAGAACTGCATCAGTATAGTCCCCACAGCATTGGGGGGGCGGGGGGGCTTGTCATATTCCACAATTCATGTATCCAAAACTCATAGTCTAAGTCTACACCAGTGTAGGTTCTTTACAATGTCAAAGGAAAGAGATACACATCTCCAGACAGCAATTGATCTCATTCAAAGATATGTGTCTAAAATGGGCAGCTCAGCTTAAGATAACTGGCTTTTAGTGGAGTGTTATTAGGCAAAATGAACCCGCTTTGAGATATCTGAGTGCATCAACTATACATATACATACGTGCATGCAGAAAGAGACTTTATTATTTGTATTGTCATGTCACATATTCATAAGTCAAGAATTTAATAACAACAGAACTTGGACAGCACTTAATACTCTCTGCCAATCTTCAGAGGTTACAAGCCAGGTGCTAGATGAAAATACCACAAGATCAACAAAATAACCCACACGGTTCCAAGACAAAAGGCACAAAGAGTGGCCTAACCAGTGGTACCAACATGAGATGTCAAAGAATATCAAGATTTTCATAAACACAACAAAAGAAGGGTGATGATGATGCAGATATAGGGCAACATTGTGAATATTTACAAGATCATAAAATCTTCTATTCTCACCAGCTGATTCAGTCTTATCCTGAGCCGGTGTTGGCTGTGCTTTTTCCTTTTATTTGTCATAAATGTATGTCAGAAAAATTTGTGATAGAATAGACATAAAAATGTTGAAAATGCTTTGACTTCCAAAGATGCCCTGAAGTATCATTTACTTAAAGTGTCAACAAGCTGAATTTGCATAATCTTATTCAATATATATTCCAATAAGCATGTAGTTTGAAATAGTTGTATCAGGTCCTTAGCTTGCGCGAAGAGCCAAGGCTTGTTCTAGTTTGCGTGAGTGAACTGACTTATAGCAGCTGAGGGGATCTAACTATAAAGTTGACTTAATGCTGCAGCTGCAGAACATCTGTTTTCTTTTTTATATCTACCTGCAATATAAAAGTATGCTCTGTAGCTTATATTCCTTGTTGTGAAGTTCTTCTTACAAAGCTAACATTTTCCCCAAGTTCCAGTTCAAACATAATTCCCCAGGAGAGATTTCTGCCTGTAAATTTCAGAGCAGTGTCACTTACCATTACCTTGGCTATGTGAAAAATACCCTTGTGCTTGATTTACAGACACACAACATTTTTTCTTTTGTAATCGTGTTTATTTGCTTTTCCAGGAGATATTGTTGCAGAAGGTTTTTGCCTGTTTTTTGCAGTTTTTGCAAGTGGCATCAGCAAATGTCACCCTGAGCCTTATCCAAAAGCATCCCAAAGAATCTTGGCAGGCTGAATTGCTTGTATTACATAACTTGAAATCTGGAAATGTAGTGAATCATAGCAGTTTTCAAAATAATCATTCCAGACCAGTACACTGCAGTACACTATTCCAGATTTAATCAGAGCCCAGAAGTCTCACTGGACAAATTTAAGAAATGTATGTCCTTAATATGGCAAGCAGATTTGATATCACAGGCACTGACAGCAAAGGAATTAAGATCTACAGACACTAAAACAAGCTTAGATCCTGTTAAGCAGGTTATTAAAGTGTCAGCATGAAAAAAGTCAATCTAGTCGTTCACAGTCATTCATTTAGTACCAGCTGCAGCAAAAGCAGCATTGCAGGCTCTTGGAGAAAAGAAGGAACAGTCCCCTGGCATAGGTGGCAACAGGCCAATACCTGCCTGACACTGGCAATTTTCTTACTGGAAAAACTAAGGTGACCACTCACTTTCCCACTTAAAATGTGCAGACAGGGATAGCACAGTGCTATTCAGCCATGAGCAGCTATCCCTTGACATATGCCCAGGCATAGATTAAAAAAACACAAGGGATTGTACTAAGAGCTAGGCAACAGGGCAATCAGTGGACCAGTGTTTTGTGTTCCTTGGCCTTCTTTTATTTAGCAATGCAGAAATCACCAGAATTTCCTGCTAACTACCCCTCAGGTTCATCTGCTTTTACCTGCCATGTTTTTTTTTCCCAGTTGGGTAGGAAGACATTTGGGATAAGTTTCTGGGGCTGTAGTCAGACAGAAGCTAATGATATCGTCTCCTTTGCACTCTAGTGACATTTGTTTCCACAAAAAAATAAATTGCATTTCATTTAAAGTGCAAGGAAAGAGAAATCTTGCAGCCATGATACCTGGCTGCCCTAAGCAGGCAATATTAATTTACATCACCAGTAATTTAAATAGCAAAAGAAGATTTAAATATAGGTACAAAATCATGAAGGTTAAGATAACAGGAGTCACTGCAGTGGCTGCAAAAAAAGAGTACTAAGCTCTCAGAAAAGTAATTGGATAAGGCCAATAAAAAGTTATCTTCTTATTTCCTTTCGCTTTTACAGTAATTGCTAAGGATGAAGCTATTCTGCTGAGAACAGAAAGTTTTTCCTACAAATTGTTTCTAGCAGGGTAAGTGAAGCATTTTCAAAATTTGTGAGACTCAGTCCAAATGCATGCTTATAAACATGAAATTAGTTCCACTGATTCAAAGATTTTTAATGCCTCAAGGGACTGTTACAACCATCTACTTTGTTCTTCTGCAAAACAGTAAGCCAGTGAGGCAATGCATTGGTAAAATAGAGGAAGAAGGGGAAAAAAATAGAAATTCATACGCTAGACTTTGAAAATTCAGGTCATGAATTTTACTCCTCCCTTCATTCAACAAAACACAAACCAGATCCAGTAAAATCCTATTACAGTAACATGATTCATAAAAAACCCTGATTCGCATTGGAGTCTGCTCCAACCCAGCCAAGTTAATGGGCCTCTTTCCAATGATTACTTTCCTCTCAAGATCCTGGAACATACCTTAGGAACCTCTTTTTTTTTAAAAAAAAGCGATTTGGCATTACCTTGTTCATGTGTTCTTTTCCACATACTTAGACACAGCATCTCACAGCATCTGCTCAGCTTATAGCTGCTAGGTTGTGCAAGATAAAGATAATTCTTTAATCGTCATGCTAAAAATGTGGATTTTTTTTTTAAGTGAGTCCTGTGACATAGGGAACAGCTTAGAGAAAGTACACATAAATGGATATATTCCATCATCTCTTCTCTTGCACACAGAGCACTTACACATATCGCCTGTAGCTCTAACTAGAAATGATGCTCCAAGGTAGCATGAACATTTTATTTAACATGTGTACATGAGCTACAAATCTTTGATGCTTTCCCTTCTTCTTTCACTATGGACTAACTCAGTGGTTAGTCATGTAGACAGGATCATTATATGCATCCTGATGGATGAAATATTCACAAAAATTAACACAGTCTCCACTGATCCTGCTCTCGGGCCATCTGAAACACAAGAGTGAGGAAGATCTAGACTTCCTAGGAGAAAGAACCCTAATGCTAGATTTAGGGCCAGATCTCCTTCTGAGGGGCACACAACATGTTTACAGTACCTACTCATCAGACCTACTTTGCACTCACTAGCAGCCACAAATGCTGCTCTACAAGACAGCTATATAGGACACAAGGGAGTTCCTGCTCCTTTGCACACAAACACCCATCAGGAGGTGAGTGTGAACTGTCTTTGGAGTTCAGATTGGAAGAGAGGATTATTTTCACTCTGCTTGCTCTGTAGAATAAAACAATATGTAAAACAGCAATCTGCTGTCACTTATCTCTGGTAAACCTGAACTCCTTTGAGTAGGGGGTCAAGTTTTGAAAACATGACAGAATTAATGAGCTTGCAGATCCTCTAGAGCAGCAGAACAATAAGCTTCATAAACTCGATCCTCGAAGAACACACACACACACACACACAAACAACAACAAAAACCTGTCTTATGATGACTTCTACATAGACTGCAACCTCCTGCCCTGCAGTTATTCCAGCCCAGATGGTTTACTTACACCTACAGAGTGTATCCAAAGCTGGATTCTGCCCTTCATATCCTCAGCAGAGCTCTTCATATGTCGCATTGAGTTACAAAAGCAGAGTTTAGTTCCCAGTCGATATCCACAGGTACTGTTATGCATTGCACACTGGGCAAAATCCCAGAGAGCCTCAATGGCTCAACCCCGTGAGCCAGCCTATCCGAAGGACCCAGCATCTACTCCCATGAGCTAGGGTGCTGCAGTGAGTTCCTACCTGTCACTGAAGCTCTTACCTGCATATCTTGATCCTGAGACCTGGCACAAACAGTTATCACAGCTTTATTTTCAGAAATCGGGGTGTACCCACTGTATATGTGAGAGCTCAGAATGAAGCCTTCTGGTTGACCCAGGTCACACAGATCACAGTAGGAGCACACAAACACAACGTTAGTGTTCCCACTGCTTGATATTTTTACCTCTTATTTTGATGCTGTGGTTTCTTTTAAAGGTCATTTTCCATCAGAGTATAGAAACTAGTGTTAAGCAGTCACCACTTCTTTTTTCTTAATGTCCTCTGAGGACGTCAGGGAGCTGTACACCCCAGAGGAAGCTTGGATAAACACTGTGCCCCAGAGAAACCATTGATTCTCCAAACTTTATGAGAAGTGTGGACATTTCAGTAAAGTCTGAACAGGACAGAGGATGCTGCCCCTCCAAGACAACTAGCTCCATTGGTGTGCAGCTCCATGGAGAAAATGGCTCTTGTCCTGTGATCAGGCCTTCATCATCTCAGATCTGCCAGCTGATACAGCCAATCTCCACCAAGATGGTGCCTCCTCCCAACAATGGTTCACAAAGATGAAGACGGGCACCTACAAATCACTTGTCCCCTCTGCTTACTGTACATATGTTAGGGTCAGACATCACGAACCTCAAATCAGCCTTTGGGTTGAAGACTGCAAGCCTCCCATACCCAGTCTCATGGATGAGCCACATACAGCTCTTTCTTGAGAAACAAAAGCCTGCAACAGCAGATGCTTAGATTAGAAAACTGCATGCTGTCTCTCATTTGTGCAAATTTTGCTGGTTATTCAGGAGACCATAAGCAGCATATACCAAAGACTGAAGAAAGAAATATGCAAGAGACAGAGTAATGGCTAAGCACCAGACAAAGCAAGAGTGTTTCCTGAATTTGAGTCTTGTAGTTAATTATGAATACCCTAATGGCCTTTGGTTTGGTAGTTTAACCTTGCTGTAATTATCATCACTAAGGGAAATATTGGCCATAATTTCCTGTCATGTACATACAAGTCATGAAACTAACCAGCATAATACTAAACACTGCATATTGGTAGTTTCTTGACCTGAAAAGCCAAAACATATTTCAATAGTATCTTACAAAATATTGCTAAGCAATGATGGCTAATTCCCAAAAGCGACTGACAGAAACAACTGTCACTAATTCTGTTCTTCCTGGTGTGGGAATAATACAAACATATTCAGAAGGCTATGAAAGAAATGTGACTTGGGATGAAAAGGGACTGTCTCACACTCTGGATCTGTCCTCTTTATCCCTTTGTAAATCTTTTCTAAATTAAAAAAAAATTTTTTAAGGATCTTTGTACTTTTGCTCAAGGTGCCTGACAACTCTGTAGGACCTGCACATCTGGAAAGATTAGAGTTTTTAGATGTGCAGCAATGACCACTATAAATGAACCAGTCAACTGAGAGCACACACAAACGAAGCCAACCTCTCTGAGAGATCTAAAGCATTAAGGAAGAGGTTTTTTTGATCTGAGGCATGCTCACATAGGAATCTTAAAGCACTTCTTTTCATTCTTCATTTTTATAAGTATTTTTGCTACACAAAAGTAAAAGCCAATTATAAATGTTATCATATATTTCAAAGTGGCAGAATCTCAATTTCACCTTTTCTCCAAATAGAATATCTATATTCTGCCATAACAAGTTTAGACAGTATTTAATATGCTCTTTTTATGTCAACCAGATCCTCCTACGCTTACCAAAGAGCTGTTTGCCTCCACCTCAAGTCAATAAATATTATACAAACAGTGTAAGTAACACAACTGTATGTTTAGCATTAAGACTGTTTCTCTCTTCATCCATATTCACTCATTTCACAGCAATAAGACTGACATTTAGAAACAGCACGCTGATCACTAATCCCCAAACAGCTTTGAAATGCCTGCAGCAAAACACAATGTTGCTATGCCTTACAACTAAGGTATTTATTTAAGGCGGACAAAATCAAGAGAAGCATTGAATAGCTGCAGTTCTTTAACTTCAGTAAATTTCCCCATCACAACAAAGTATTTGTGTTTGGGATCTTCTGTTCTATACTGTACACCTTCTTGAAGAATAACTTATCCAACTTGAAGTCCATTATGTTTCCCATTATTTCATAGTTCTCTCTCCTACCTGTAATTAGCCACAGCTTTCAATCTTGCTTGTACCACTGGATATACAATACTTCCAGTTTCAGAGAGTATGACTGACAATACCCATTAATGTTGACAGTAAAATATCCATTGAATTTAACATGGGATAATTTATAAAGGATTAAAAATCCAAGCACTATGTCCATGCATCATACAAGCACAATTTAACCCCCAATTAACCTCTATGATGCGTAGATTTGTGCTGTTTAACTGCAAATGATTCTATTTCCTCAATAAACAAAATTAGAAATGAGATGTGAATTTTTCAACCTTCTCTTATATAGCCAAACAATACTCCAGTGTTTTAAACCATGTACTTCAAAGATATCACAAATTACAGCCACAGAGAAATACAAATTAGGTACCATGAGATTTGTTCAAGGTCATATACAAAGTCTGCTGCAGAAAAAAAAAATTAACACAACTTCCTCAGTCAAAGATTTACTCTCTCATGACTCTAAATGCAGAGTGTTGTGGAGCATTCAGAGATGACATTTGAACAAATGTGAATAATATGTCAAGTTACACTCATGGTAGTTTTGTTCCTCCAATATCTAAACAGAATTAGGATGCGTTTCTGAACCTGCTTAATCCCAAGGAACTCCTGGAGAGAAGGTGATTTTCTACATTTTTGCTTGCCTTCAAAATATTTACTTTTTCCATAATAATTCTTTGTTCTATTTGTTCATATGCTCATGATTTCTCCAGAGGCTGGCAGACCCACATAACCCCACAAAGAGATCAGATGAGAACAATAGTGTCCTCCATATGTAATTGATTGCTATTGCACTACATAATAATAAAAACAATATCAATGGCCAATTTCATAAACTCACAAGTGCAAAAACAAAAATAGAACTCTACAGCTCCGATTACATTTTCTAAAAATTATGCTAGTGTCATTCTAACACAGCATGGAAAAAAGCACCACAGACAGATATTTTAATACTGAAAGTAGATTAGTGATAGTGATAATGGATGTTAATCGTTGTTATTGTTGCTTTTTACAAAACTTTCCACTTACTTCTAAAATACCAAATAGACTAAACTGAGCCAAAATTGAATGCTATGATATTGTTATGCTAATATGGTTAAGGAAGATAGAAGATAACTGTTTGGCACACAAGGCAATGCAGATTAAAGCAAACTGCAGGAATCTGAGGAACTTTTAAGACCACAGAAGAACCTATGGCACTCTAGGGTTGGGCAGCAGGCAAACAAGAGTATTCAGAATTATATTTTGGGGCTTAGCCAGACTATAATTGCATAATTTTGCATTAAATGCCCAAGTTATTTCTGGATTTAGCTTTTCAAGACTGAAACAATGTTCAAGCACTTCAGCTGAAGCTGGATCAGATCCTAGAGGCACAGGTCAAATGTGACCAGGATGCCTAAGTTACAGTGACCTGATTTCAGATGCAGGATGGAAAAGATGGGAGGAAGAATGGGCTGTAAGTTGTCTTGGATTTGACAGTAGCTACAAAATAAGCTGTACTGCTGCTCAAATCCAGCAGGAAAAACTACAGTTCAATAAATAAGCATTCCATAGATACCAGAACACTGACATATTTTGGGTGGCTTGTTTAGCATGATTTGTTAGGGGAGAAAGAAAAAACAAAAGTGTCTCTTACCTCCTCTCTATTTTTATCAGTATGACTTACACCATCCATTTATGCTTCTGCAAGCATCTCTAAGGAATTATCATTTATAACTATTTGTTATTTGTATTATTATTATTATTCCAGGGTGAGATTCTCTGCAGATAAACAGTCTCTACCACAGAAAGTTTACAGTCTAACAGTGCAAATCAGAGCAGTTACAAGGGAAGAGTCAGGGAATACAAAGACAAAATACTTGCCAACACATGACAGATGGTTTTCTTAGTGTTCCAGCAGCCCAGCTAGTATCAACTTCTATGATATGCCCATATGACTTGTGTTAACATGATATAGGAAGTTTTGAAGTAGATCATGTTCATCTTGCCAGTGTTTATTAGAAAATACTCATTAGAATGACAAGTAGCATTAAGCAAAGCACATATGTGTATTTTTGAGAGTTGCAAAAATACAACGTAACCAGCATCTTGGTCTTACCAAACAAGACTACAGAGGACAATTGGTACAGACTATGAAGAGTCTTAAAAGTTAACTAAAGACTTAAAAGAAAAAAATCCTGTAGTCAAAGGAGGATGTAAGAAAATGAAGGCATTCTGAATATCCAGAGGTGAGGCAAGAACATATTCAAGAGCTTTAGTTGGGAAATACTTTAAGTGATATTACAAAGGAATTGGTAAGAGATGGGTAAGCTGCTTGCATTAAGGATGATATTTAGCTTACAAGTCCATGTAGTAGGCAGGATGATGGCACTTACCAAAGTGATCAAAAGATACTTAAACCAAGATACTTAAAGGATGAGACAGAGAAGAGTAGGATATCTCCTCTGACATGATCTTGGCATTCTGAAGAGACACATCAGAGAGAGATCAAGTTTGTTAATATGAAAAAGAGAAAGCAGATCAGCTATACAGAAAGAGATCTGGGAGATAACCAATTGTGTTTGCAGATGAGAGTATCCATTTTCCTCAATAGAGAGAAGATAAGGACCAAAGATAACACCAGGCAAAAAGTTGAATGGTGGTGAGGAAGATGCTTGAAATTACATGCTAACCAAATAATTAGAAAAATGAGAGAAGAATTCATGGAAGTCAAGAGACAACAAAGACTTTCTCATTGGAGATAATTAGCACAGTCCAGATGTAACACTCACACCTTTCAAGAGAGGAATCTTATCCAAAGAATGAAGCACACCTAACATCAGTTGTGATGTCCCTCTTCTTATTTTTTGATAGATTAGAAAAAAAGGATGTTGTTTTTTTTCTGGAAAGGAAAGGGACATAGTTTGGCAGCCAGAAACAATTTACACAACAAATTCTGTGACTACAGCTTTAATTTCATTGTATGAGCTAGTGAAACACACAGCTGAAGAGGTTTTCATTCAAAAAGCATTCACAGAAGTATACTTTTTTGTGACATTTTTCCTGTGTTTAATTATACACCAGAGACTTTGTTCCCTATGATAATTTTAAAACCTTTAAGATATAAAGCTTAAAACCTGGATTCCCTCAGAGCTCTGTAGCTGGGCAAACAGACTTCCCTCACCCAAAACCAGACCAGCTTTCATAAACACTGGTTCCTGAGCATAAGGCCCAATCTCACTTCCATATAGTGCTCCAATTTTGAACCTTCCTTTTGATCAAAGATTACGCTACCAATCTGTTCTTGAATAGTACTAACAGATTCACACTTTGCTATCAAAGACATTGCAGTGAGTTCCTACTGCATATTCATTTTTTAACAATACAGATATATCTTTTTCTGTGGGAAATGGCTTCCAGAAAGTATAATATACAGGGGACTGGCAATAATATAATCTTTTTTTCAAGGTTTCAGAAAATAGAAAGCTCAAGGGAGATACTATATAGTAGCAGCTAACAGAAGTATGATGATGGGAGACCTCAGGAGCACAGAGAAACAAAGGCATTTTGTGAACACTCAGAAAATAACCTGAACACTAATGGCCAACATCAGAGACTCACTCCTAAGAAGTATTTCCAAAACTTGTTAATGGTATGTCAAAAGAAGGCATTTTTTGTACTACCAAATACTTATCTTTTTACCTAGTTTCAAAGTTTTACTCCATTCTCCACAATTTCTTTTAAAAATCCAGGTTTTCTATAGAAATGTTCCAAATTATTTCTTTAAAAAATTCTGAAATCTCCATTTGCACTAATAAAGAAGTCCTGTGAGGGCTCAACTATCGCGTTCCAGAAACAACACAGCTGCTACTGGCATGTTTAGCAATTCATTGTCATGGGTGAATCTGCACAAGACAATACTGTTTTCTGAAATGAAAATGTAATAAGGATTAATTTTCTTTTTCTTTCTTATTCCCTTCTCAGGAAATTTCTTGGTCTTTAAATGGTGCTGCCCAGTTGTGCCAAAAATGGCTTGCCAGAAACTAACTTTCAAATACCTTGACAGTAATAGTTTGCACATTGCTCATCCTGGTGGGACCGGAGACATGCTGTTCCACTGCCTTCCTGGATTCTTTCACAGTTATCAGAATAAGAGAGTACGAAGTGATAATTACCCCACAAGGGAGAATAAAACAGAAAATAAATAGAACTATAGTGTAAGACATCGACACAACGTTTACGTTGGTGGAATGCCAATCAATGCAACAAGCTGTGCCATAAGGCTCGGTTCCATATTCCCCCCAGTGAGCTAAGGGAGAACAGGCAAAAATCGCTGCGTAGGTCCAAGCACAGGCTATCAAGATTTGTCCATGTTCTCTCCTGAACCTGTTCCCTGGAAGACACAAAATCAGTGACGATCAGCACACAGTACTGCTCTAAATTCTCACCACACAGTCCCAAGGTCTATTAATAGACCTCTTGTACTGCACACTGGAAATTTTATTTTATTTATCTCAATTGTTTGGGAATAAGTCTATGTAACCTACAGATTCCTTCTTAAAATATTGTCTGCAGAACAACTTAAATACGCCTACACTGAATTCACTGCCAATTATACTGGCCAATTACAGTCTCATTTCTGTTGCTATCAGCTGGGGTGGGGGGCTTGTTTTGTTTTAAACACAAATTGTAAGCATTTTGAAGAAGGGAGTGTCTTTTCTCTCTAAATTGTCTAGCACTTGGCCCAGTGGAGCCCTGCTCCATGACCAGAGCTCACACAGGACGAGTTTCAAATACACTGAAAACTCTGCAATTACAAGACAAGTGGACCAAATCTATGACACATGCTTCTGTATTTTGTGGGACACACCTTTCACACCCTTCCTTTGCTTTTGACCAAAGGCATCTTAAAGGGCAGGGGGGTGGAGACTTAACAAGAAGTGTGGATCGGCAAATTAAAAGAAAACCAGAGAAGCAGCAGAAAGGAGCAACAGTATTATCCACCCAAAGAGTAGCTTAGAAAATCAAGTTCTCAGATTGCAGAAACATACTTATTTCCTGACTCGAAGCTAAGATTATCAATAATGCCTAATCCTGGAAAAGAAAAAGTATGTTTTTGCTCTAGAAGGAATGCTAAAGACCCATGGGAACCCCCCCAAGCAGATTTTGCATCTGGCCTTGGTTTCAGATTTCCAGAGAAATTTCCAAAGAAAAGCTGGCACTTAGGAAGACCTGACTGACTATTTTGCACCATCGACTGCTGCTGTGCTAGAAATCTTAACTTGAAGCACATTGTTTAGATGCTAAATTAAGATTTATAAAGTACCTAAGAATGATCTGTATCTCCCAAAGTGCTTTACAAATATTCACCAGCTAGCTCTCATTTTTCTTCAATAACCCAACAGTCTGCCATAAGGTCTGAATTATAGATGATGATGCGGTCATGTTTAAAGGCAAGGTCATCATCTGAAATATTTCTCTCACAAATAGTTAGCAGATAGAGAAATAGCACCAGCTGCACTACTAAGCTTATTATGGTCGCATATAGTTTTCTTTCAACACTACCTCTTTTCCTGTTTTCGGAATAATTTAAAAACTGCAAATCATCTTCTAGGTTAAACATTACCAGTTAAGGTCTTAAATTAAAAACAATAGTTATATCACCAATTAACATAAACCATAGTAACACACTAGTGCTGTGGTAAAATGCTGTTCTCAGCCAAATGAAAGAATTTTGCTTGTCCATTCTTGTCTCCTTATAACAATGAGATACTATAACTTTAAAAATGTCATTTTGTCATAGCATCAGATGCTATGTTGATTGCCTTGCCTGAATGGAATTTCCCTTATGCAGACAAGTGAGCAGGGTAATTAAGAAGGGTACGTGTTCAAAATATTAGCGCATATTGAAGGTTTATAAGACTATGGCATGGTTTGCAATAATTTGCAAAACATGAGGTATCAGAATTGTCTGATACATCTAAGAAGCTTAGCACAACATGAATCTGTAACAAATGTAGCAATAAACTCTGAAAACATTAATATATTCAGGTCAGTCTTGCATTCATCTCAGAACACTTAGTCCATATTTCCAAATTGTCCCCCTGACTTAAAAGAGCTTAAAACAAACAAGCTACATCTATCTAGCCCTATAGTCAATTATCAATGATCACAAAAATATAAACTGTTTGACTTGATGCAAAAGACCTCCTCTATAAAAATACTCTCTAGGGTATGCAAACTAGAAATAGTGATCTCTGTTCAAGTGAAAAATATTGGATAATCCAAGACAGAAATATTAGCTTACCATAAGCTGGAAAACAAATTTTGAGGCAGCACACAGTGCTCAGTAATGTCAGTGTTGACAGACTGCAGATCCCAAACAGTACCCCACAAAATGCATAGAACAAGCAAATGTGTTTCCCATACAGCCACCTAGTAAATAACCAAGAAAGTTAATACTTAGATGCTGTCATTTAAATGCTGTGCTTGGATGCTGTGCTTTCTTAAATATAAGGCTAAATGGTAGAAATACAATTATAATTGTAGCCATGAACATTTAATAAAACTACATGATTTAATTATTTATCAGTCAGGGATGAACTGTAAGAGACATTCCCAGTGGGAAAAACACAGTAGTAACCAGTCAGCAAAAACAAACCCCCCCAAAAAAAGTCAGTAATTTAGTCGCGTCTCCCTTTATTTTTAAGATTCACATTTCAGCCTTTCTATTTTTATAAAATAAAATAATATATAATTTGATGATAATCATTCTGGAAGGAAAGATCAAAATGCTTATCACTAGTAGGTCATAAGTTACTTCTGCTCCTCATCATTACCTCTGCTACCTTTCCATATTTTTTCTAAGCTGTTTTTCATCATTATCAATGCAATTGCTTGGGAAGGTTCTCCAGTGGAATAAAAATTCAGTCTAAACAACTCTCTCTCTTCCCTTTCTATTCAGAAACGTGCATGATTTGCAGTAGCAGTTATAAAAAGCCCCATGCCAGATTTTTGAAGACATCATCTCCTTTAATCATAACAGTATATTTAGCATTATTGAACACAGAAAGTAATGTGGTGAGATATAATTACTAGATTTTTACTTTTATTTTTATTTTGATGACAAACTGAGGGAGAATCAGACAGGGCAAGGACAGAGAAAGAAAGATCTTTTTATGTCAAATGAAATAGAATTTTTTCATTTTTGTTAACTGAAAAGAAAAAAAGATAGGGTTAAATTATGTATAACTTTTTCCAAAGGGAAAGGAAGTCTGAAAACTGAAAAGACGTTCACAGGTACAGGTGGTCATCATGCGCAAAAACAAGGAGCTATCTTTCTTTTCCCCTCAAGAATAACAATTCAGACACCTTTGGCATGAGAGATCTGGATTCAGATCACATCCCGCTAGATCAGGTCTCACTTCCTAGCAGAGTGACCTAACCAGTCACGCAGGAGTTATGTTGGGTGAAGTGCTCTCAGTCTCTTTTATTCAGTCTGTTCTACTTCATTACATTATTAAACACATTACAGCAGGCCTTGCACCTCATGCATTACTGTGCGACTGTTTGATCCATCATGCTCTCAGTCTCTCTCTCAACAAATATGCAGCTGAACATGGAGGGACTCCTTGACTGTTCCACAGATAACTCTACCTGTTAAGTCTGCACTAATATACATATATCAAATCCAGGAAGATATTTTAATTAATAGTTACAGTTATTCCTACTGCATAGGAATGCAAAGAGAAATAATACATAAGCATAAATATATTTAGTATTAAATTCTACCTAAAATAAATCTCAGGCTTCAGTGATATAAAAGTTAGGACAGCTCACTGTCTCATCTCTCTCACTCTCCCAGTCCCAGGGCTTTGAAGAGGTCAGGGTAGCTCAGGAAGTCTGTAGTATTTCCCCTTAGCCAAGGGTTCCCACCCACCAATGCAGCTCTTTCTCAGATGCTCACACAGCAACAGCTGAGCCACTACAATTTATAGCCCAGTATATTAGTATAATTTGAGTGCCAATCTACCGCCATGTGTTGGGCCGGAAGCCATGAAAGTTGAGTTGCTGCTACCCAACCAGCCAATATATTGACGGCAGCTGGACCAGAAACCTTTGAGAGGGACAGCGGGAACACTTGGCGGATGCTGCCTCGGCTCGGCCACACCTACTCAGTCATTAGAAGCCTAATTCCCTACAGGCAATACCACAAATAGTGCCACTTCTGTGACAATTAAATTCATTTCCATTGTGACTGCAAGGCCATTTCTCTCATTTTTTTCTCTTCAGTTTATTTCACATCAATATTTGGTTTATATGTCTCAGTCACCAACATACTTATTGCCAAGGTGGTTCTTTCAAGACTTCTCTTTTCCCCATCATACTTCACATTAACTAGTTAAAGCTTCTGATTCCATTGTTATTTTCAACCAATTCTCTCCTACAAAAATCTAAATTTAGTAGCTAAAGATTTCAGTTTTTCTGGACAACTTCAATGCTTTCTCCATCTAACCAGCAATGTTTTACTTTTCTCATAATCTTTAGAATTTTACGTAAATTTTTAGGTTTCTCAGTATAATGTGTTGGGAAGCCAAATCAGCACCGCATATATGCATCCGTACAGTTGCAGTGCATTCTGCAAGAATTGGGATAGATCGAAGTATTACGAATACCATACTTTCTCTAACTCTGCAGAACGACAAACAGTTCTGATTTTCTTGCACCTTTCCTGCTAGCTCCCTTCTCCCAAAGACTTTCCCAGTGCCCAAGTTGCACAAATACTGTCTGAGGTCTAGCAGTGAACCTCCTAAAGCTCCAGAACTTGAAGAGAAGATCACAAAAACTAGATGCTGCACAATGCTATCAGATTAGACTCACGTGGGTAAAGAGGGGAGAGGTGGAGAAGGAAGAAGAAAGTTCTATACTCAGGGTGTTGGCTTCAACATTAAACCAGAACACTAAAGTTCTATTCAGCATCACTATTGCTACTTTTAGGGATCATAAGCAAATTTAGGGTTTTATTTTTATGCTGCAAAATTTAACTGCCCACTTAAGAAAATGAAGCACTGCACCACTGCTTGAATGATTCTACCAAGAGAGAATAAATGCAGTTGGTAGTGGATGTTCGGAACAAAATCATCTCAGCCCTGCAGAAATCAAGATGATCCTCAGACAGACACAAATGTTAATAAACACCAGCAGTTCATAAAGCTGCTGTTACATAACATACTTCTCTCAATCCCTCTAATTATTTTCCGTCCATTCTGACAAGCAGAGCAGCAGAGTGATTCAGTCCTCATCACTGACACAGACCTCCAGTGTCTGCAGAGGATGTTAAATATCATGCACATAGTGAACAAACCTGTGTGAAAGGCTGGAGATTACAGCTAGAGGATACAATGTCAGGGTCATACCAAGGTCACTGATGGCAAGGTTTATAATGAAGTATTCTTCTGGTTTCAACAAATTCCTTTTCTTGTAGGAAACATAGAGGAGAATACTGTTCCCACATAAGGAGCATATTCCTGCAGAGAAACACAGAACATAAAAAAAGTTACTTTCAGCCATCCTCCTTTTTATGCACAGGAATAACGTGCTGCCAACATAGCTAGCTTTTATAGGATGAACTTTTCCTTACGTTTGATGTTTTCTCCTTTTTAGATTTCATATTTTTTGAATCTTTTTATCATTCTTCTAGGTTTCTTCCTATTTTGCCCATCAAACTATCCACCGAGATCTAATCATTAATAATATCAGAGTGCCCAAATGCCTTCAAATGCATTTTGTCCATTAAACTAAATGACCTGTCAAACACATGGAGCAGATATAGATTAATTTTTCCACAATTTTGTCTGCAATACTGTCAGTAAACTCTATATCTCATTCGTTGATGATAACTTCATAGAAAGCATCAAAAACACAAAATAAAGCTACATCTGAAAATTCCAATGGAGAAAAACAGCAATGTTCATGAGGCTTCTGTTAAGAAATTAATTTATGATTATCTGAACCAGCTCTGCAAACTCAGGAGTACAAATACTCTGTATTCAGAGTTGTCTCTCTAAATTGTAATGTACTGTCCAGCCAACTTGTAAGCCTCCTCTCAGCTACCTAGATAAGACTTTAATTCATTTAAATATTTCAATCAAGCTGTTGAAAAAACACCTTGAAAACATTTCAATCTTTGAAGCCATTAGAATGGCAATATTCACTGACAATTAACAGGGACTAAACACACAGGTTCACTCTTTGTTGGCTCTGTATTTATCTTGCATCAATTCTGTACTTCCAGGCTACTACTAGTTGCCTTAGGGAAGGAAAATTCCAAGGTTTTTTTTCCCCCTCCTGTTAGGGCATTCATTTGGCATCTCTGTTTGCCTTTTCTACCATCTTCTGAAGCATCAGCCACATCTAGAGACAGCACTTAGCCAGGGTGATCCATGCTGTCTCAGATGTCTGGGTTGCGTGTCCTGCCCTCTGGTTCACGGTTACGCTGGTCAATAGCTTTAGGATTGGGTCTGAATTTTTCTCCTAGGTCAGATCAGGACTATAGAGGAGAAATTTGCCTCTTCTGTAGCAGCATAGTCCACTTCCTAAAAATCTTACCTTGTAATACAGTGACTGTGGACATTGGCCATATCCCTGATCTTTTTTGCACCCTTCCTAGACATGTTAAAATTATGGCTTTTTGGTATGCTACCTCAGGCACTATGCGGAGTCAGAGTATGCTCTGTGCTTTGCAATGACAAGTGGAAGAGAGTCGTTTAGACTAACAGTTAAGTCGTTAAGTCATTTAGACTTAACAGTGATCGCGCAGATGCCTAGAACTGCCAGGGTTCCTAATACTGAATAAAGTTGCTGTTCCTAACATAAATCACAGATTGAAAGCCTTTTAATGATGTCACCCTATGCTTTTTTTTTTCCTTTTATGAAAATTTAGAAGTTCATCTACGTCAAGTAAATTTGAATTTCAAGTTGCTTCATTCTTCTGACATTCTCCAGAATATGAAATAATTACCACTTCAAATACAGCAAAAACTCCGTAAAAATACTTACTATGAAATCATACTTACCAAATACCGTATAAGATATTCCAACAACAATATCAGCTGCTTCCGTTATTTTGGACTGGAATGTTGAGTTAACGAAAGATGGACCCATCTGAAAAACAAAAAACCCCATGATATTAGAAATTCAGCATCTAAGGCACCTGTGGGCTTTCTACACAACTATGAACTGTTTTGTGGGGAAAGGACAGGGAGAATTTCATTTTACCTTATTTTCTGAATTAACAACAATTAATTTACAGATGAAAAACACAGCCTAGAGCTGATGCTGAGATAAACTAATTCCTGTTGATTTGAGGGACTCACCTAAATATGAAAACATCACAACATTACAAGAGCAACTGGGGATCAAGGATGCCTTAAATTTTGGAAACATGGCTTGACACAGGTTCAGAAAGGCTGAGTTCCAGAATATTTTTCATCAGCACTTTACAAGAACAAGAGGAACCCAGGTAGGAAATCTTCACAACAACATGTACAGAACTGAAAATCTAAACCTAAACAAACAAAAAAAATTATAAGAGAAATGTAGGGAGAGCATCAAAATAACTAATAGGTGGAGACAGGAACATAAACATGAGATCTTCTATGTATGCACTTAATTCTAAAATTTATTCATACTACTCGACTCTTAGCTTTGTAAGAAGGGGTGAACCAAATAAATTCTCTCTTTTTCTCCTCCAAATGCATGCCACCTTTATTTCCCACCCCTGCCCTCCACCTGCCTGAATCTGCCTCAGTGAGTTTATCTGTAAACCTGTGTATAGAAACTTGCACTTCTGCAGCCCAGAAATTGGCAATATAGCCTCCTTTAATGTACAGCTCCTGCCACTTCCCTGATTCTTAAGCTGCAACACATTGAACTCCCTCACATTTCAGGGAGCAGGTTATTAACTTTAAGAGGGTCTGTATTTCAGGAATCCTATATGTCAACTTTGAACACAGCTACAGCTGTTAATATAAAGTCTTCAGCAATGGCACATACAGTATGACAAGTGCAGTCAATGGGATATTGTTCAGCTTTTCCCAGCAAAATCCTTTGTGTAGACAGTTATACTAACAAAATAGAGCTTCACTCAATTGTATTTATATTGGTCAGGGACACAAAATTGGCATAGCTCAGAAATATGGCAGAGTTACCACTTGTTGGTATCTGCCATGCCTGCATTCAAGGATTCTGCAATGGGGCAGGCTCTGTGATGCAGCCCAGACCTTACTGCCTTTGTGGATAAGCGTGATATCAAAGTGAGGAGAGTAACTTGAGATAAAATTGCAGTATGCCTGCTAGAGCCAAACCCAACTACCTAGATGTTCTCACACACAGGGTTTAATACATCATCCAAGTTAAGAGCAAAGGTGGAGTTTATTTATGGTACAGTCATCTTCTAGCACTCTCAGAAATAGAGGAAGAGGACTAGTGAAGGCTAAAATTTTTTTTTTCTTTCTTTCTGTTATGCATGCTATTGCTTTATGGTGTGTCCCGATCCAATATCGGGAAGGTTTCATTATGATCCCAAGGACGAAATTAAGACCCTAAAACCAGTCAAATACCGTACAACCTTTTAACTTTATTTTCCACGAAGTGGGGAGAAAAGGTGGGGGGAGGAGGCGAAGGGGAGGCGAAGGGAAGAGGGGAACAGAACAAGGGTAAGGGGAAAAGACAGAGAAAGTTGGAAAAGGAGAGAAGCTAGCTACCACCACTCCAAGGCCGATGATGTTCCGCCGACTCCGTTCGAATGACAGCTCAAGCTGGGTGCCTCCGACAAGGGGCGAGGGACCAGGGACGAGAGGGACCAGGGACGAGACAGAGACACAGAGAGAGCGCGAGAGCAAGAGCGCGACAGACCAGACAAAGAAATCCCTCGGCAATTATAGCTTTTTTAAATTAAGTTTCCCACCCCTCACGTGGTAGTTCAGACCAATAGTAATATCTGGGTCTGGGGTCTCCTGCTCTTTATTGGGTCTCCTCACTGTCCCTAAGTAGGCCGTTTACTGTTGCCGTTTCTGCTGACAGGTGTGTCTCCATTCTTGGGTCCAGCCATTATCTCTCAAGGTCCTGACAAAGAGGCGGTAACTCCAGCAATTAGCACTGTTTCAGCAGTGCACAGGAATGCAAACTGCTGGTAACTCCCTTATCTTTCCCGCCTGCACCAGCTCCAGGCCCCTTTCTCACTGAACTAGGGAGTGCGGCCTAAGGCTTCAGCAAATTTAGCCGCTCATGCCAAGCACGTTTTATAGAAGTTGTGCTAAAAACGGACAATAATTTACAGTCCAGATCCCAAAGTCTCTGCCCGATTGTGGTCTCATTCAGTGCAGGCTCGATGTGTCCTGGGTGGTCGCAGGGAGACCATTTCGGGGGTTGCAGCAGCTTAGTCCTGTTTCCGCTGGGGAGAGATGGCTTGTTTGGGGTTATGGTTTGCTTGCACTTTATGTACCAAGAAATGTTTAAGGCAAAAGTCATAACTCTGTAGAAGTAACAGCTGGAAAATGGTCACTTCTCATATGAGAAGAAAGGCTTTTGCTCCTCCCGAAAACCTGCAGTTGATGAACAGTCCAACCGAGGAGGAGCTGAGCACGGCTTCAAGTGAAGCAACTGAGCTGACAGACCCCGTGCCACACAGGAATACCCGGAAGAAATAGCAAGTGATTGTTGTGGGTGACTCTCTCCTGCAGGGGACAGAAGCATCTGCCAACCTGACCTCTTGTCTAGAGAAGTTTGCTGCCTGCTGGGGGCTCGGATCCAGGATGTCATGGAAAGGCTGATAAGGCTTGTCCACCCATCCAACTATCAACCCCTGCTGCTCTTCCACATGGGCATCAACAATACCAAGGGCAACTTGAAAAGTATCAAATGGCATTTCAGAGCTCTAGGGACAGTGGTCATGGGTCCGGGGGCCCAGGTCATTTTCTCCTCAATCCTGCCAGTGAGAGGGAAGGATGGAAGGAGGAGTAGACGAATACTTCAGGTAAACAACAGCCTGCGCCGCTGGTGTCAGCAACAGGGTTTTGGTTTCTATAACAATGGGACCTTGTCCGAAGATCGACAACTGATTGGGAGAGAGAGGATCCACCTCACCAGATGGAGCACACGCATCTTTGCCGAAAGGCTGGCCAACCTAGTAAGGAGGGCTTTAAACTAGGAAAGATGGGGGAAGGGGAGAGTTATAGAGACCATGCAGCCAGCAAACCAGGGCTCAAGTAGGAATACCTCCAACAATTGCATGAAGCTAAGGAAATACTTACAAGACAAGACTACGGGGAACCCTCTTGCACCCCTCCTGGCAAATATGCATGCTCAAATACCTCTCTGAAGTGCCTGTACACAAATGAACACAGAGACATGGTGGGATAGCTCACATGACTTGAATGCTCCTATGGACAAGGACAAGCTCTTTAGGAAGGACAGGCAAGGAAGGCGAGCTGGGGGAGTCACCCTTTATGTAAGAGAGCAACTGGAATGTATGGAGCTCTGCCTAGGGGCGGATGATGAGTGGGTTGAGAGCTTCTGAGTAAGGATTAAAGGGCAGACTAACACGGGTGACACTGTTGTGGGTGTTTGCTACACGCCACCTGATCAGGAAGAGGAAGTAGATGAGGCCTTCTACAGACATATGCAAGCAGCCTCACGATCACAGGCCCTGGTCCTCATGGGGGTTTTAACCACCCTGATATCTACTGGAGGAACAATGCAGGAAGGCACAAGCAATCCAGGAGGTTCCTGGAGAGCATTGATGATAACTTTCTGACACAGGTGATGGGAGAAGGAGTGGTACGCTGCTTGGCCTTGTACTAACAAGACAGCGCTGGCTAGAGATGTGAAGGCTGGGGACAACCTTGGCTACAGTGACCATGAGATGGTGGAGGTCAGAATCCTGTGAAGAGGAAGGAGGGCAAAAAGTAGGATCACAACCCTGGACTTCAGGAGCGCAAACTTTGGCCTCTCCAGGGACCTTCTGGGAAGAATCCCATGGGATAGGGCCCTAGAAGGAAGAGGAGTCCAAGAAAGCTGGTTAATATTCAAGGATCACCTCCTTCAAGCTCAAGAACGGTGCATCCCAATGAGCAAGAAGTCTAGCAAAGGGCATAGGAGACCTGCATAGATGAACAAGGTGCTTCTGGCAAAATTCAAACAGAAGAAGGAAGTGTACAGAATGTGGAAGCAGGGACAGGCCACTTGGGACAAATACAGGAACATCGTCCAATTTTCTGGGGTGTAACTAGGAAGGCCAAGGCCCATTTGGAGTTGAATTTGGCAAGGGATGTCAAGGACAACAAGAAGGGCTTCTATAGATACATAACAAAAGGAAGACTAGGGGAAATGCAGGCCTGCTACTGAATGGGACAGGAGCCCTGGTGTTGGAGGACACAGAGAAGGCAAAGATACTGAATGCTTCCTTTGCTTCAGTCTTTACTGCAAAGGCCAGCCCTCAGGAATCCCAGATCCTGGAAACCAGGGAGAAAGTCTGGAGAAAGGTAGACTTTCCCTTGGCTGAGGAGGATCGAGTTAGAGATCATTTAGGCAAACTTGACATCCACAGCTCCATGGGCCTTGATGGGAAGCACCCATGAGTGCTGAGGGAGCTGGTGGATGTCATTGCTAGGCCACTCTCAGTTATCTTTGAAAGGTCATGGAGAACAGGAGAGGTGCCTGAGGACTGGAAGAACTAAAGTCACTCCAGCCTTCAAAAAGGGCAAAGAGGAGGACCCAGGGAATGACACGCCAGTCAGCCTCACCTTGATCCCTGTAAAGGTGATAGAACAGATCATCCTGGATGCCATCTTTAAACATGTGAAGTTATGATAAGGAGGTAATCAGGAGTAATCAGCATGGATTCCCAAAGGGGAAATCATGCTTCACCAACCTGATAGCCTTCTATAATGGAATGACTGCCTGGGTAGATGAGAGGAGAGCAGTGGCTGTTGTCTGCCTTGACTTCAGTAAGGCTTTAGACACTGTCTCCCATAACAGCCTCACAGCCAAACTCAGGAAGTGTGGGTTAGATGAGCAGACAGTGAGGTGGACTGAGAACTGGCTGAATGACATTGCTCAGAGGGTTGTAATCAGTGGCACAAAGTCCAGTTGGAGGCCTGTAGCTAGCGGTGTCCCCCAGGGGTCAATACTGGGTCCAGTATTGTTCAGCTTATTCATCAGTGACCTGGATGAAGGGACAGAGTGCCTCCTCAGCAAGTTTGCTGATGATCCAAAACTGGGAGGAGCAGCTGAGACACCAGAGGGCTGTGCTGCCATTCAGAGGGACCTTGAAAGGCTGGAGAGATGGGCAGAGAGGAACCTCATGAAGTTCAGCAAAGGGAAGTGCAGGGTCCTGCACCTGGGGAGGAATAACCCCATGCACCAGTACAGGCTGGGGGCTGACCTGCTGGAGAGCAGCTCTGAGGAGAAGGCCCTGGGAGTCCTGGTGGACAAGAATTTGACCATGAGCCAGCAATGTGCCCTTGTGGCCAAGAAGGCCAATGGTATCTTGGGCTGCGTTATGAAGAGCATTGCCAGCAGGTCAAGGGAGGTGATCCTCCCCCTCTACTCAGCCCTGGTGAGGCCACATCTGGAGTGCTGTGTCCAGTTCTGGGCTCCCCACTACAAGAGAGACATGGAGCTACTGGAGCAAGTCCAGTGAAGGACTACTAAGATGATAAAGTGACTGGAACATCTCTCATATGAGGAAAGGCTGAGAGAGCTGGGACTCTTCAGCCTGGAGAAGAGAAGGCTGAGTGGGGGATCTTATCAATGTGTATAAGTATCTGAAGGGAGGGTGTCAAGAGGATGAGGCCCTGGTGTGACTGCATCTGGAGTACTGTGTCCAATTCTAGGCTCCCCAGTACAAGACAGACATGGAGCTACTGGAGCTAGTCCAGTAAAGGGCTACTAAGATGATGAAGGGACTGTAGCATATCTCATAGAAGAAAAGGCTGAGAGAGCTGGGACTCTTCCACCTGAGGGAGAATCTTATCAATGTGTATAAGTATCTGAAGGGAGGGTGTCAAACAGATGAGGCCAGACTCTTCTGAGTGGTGCCCAGCAATAGGACGAGAGGCAACAGGCACAAACAAACACAGGAAGCTCCATCTGAACATAAGGAAAAAATTCTTTATTGTGAGGGTGACTGAGCACTGAAGCAGGTTGCCCAGAGAGGGTGTGGAGTCTCCTTGCTTGGAGATATTCAAAAGTCATCTGAATACAATCCTGAGCAATGTGCTTTAGGTGACCCTGCTTGAGCACGGGGGTTAGATGAGATGATCTCCCGAGGTCCCTTCCAACCTCAACCACTCTATGATTCTGGGATTATCTGGAGCTGTTTTCAGGAGATGGGACAAATTGAAGTTACTACAGAAACGTGATGCCAAAAGTTCAGCAAAGTCCTCCAGATATAGTCGTAAGCCTTTGCCTTGGGTAATGGTAAATACATTTCCACTGCCAGTTATTTCTCACTTTCACTTTGCATTAAGTTTCTTGTTGCAAAGAGACAGGTCCTGTCTTCTACTTGGTAACTGCAAATAATGACACACTCTCACCCTGTCCCTAGCACAACAGCTGACAGTGAAGCAAGCAGTACAGTTGTACACATTTGGCTTGAAGGCAGTGTGTGAAATGTCAAAGAAAAAGTGTCTGGAAGAATGAAGTCACCTTAGCAACCAACTAAAGCTCCCAGTTCACAGCACATAAAGCCTCTTGACTTAACCTAACTGATGTGTATCCACATTAAATAATAATCTTGTAGCTGCATTTCATTCTTTCAGTTTAATAAGGCAGAGCATCTAAATTCAGCTTGTCCACCTTCCCTACAGCTTCCCTTATGCCGCTTATTCTCTCAGTGGTCCATTAGGTGCCCTATTTCCTCAGCTGCTACAATCCAGGCACCTCCACCAAACCAAATGGGTCGTGCTGTTTGTTCACCAAATGTTCACTAAGGTGGAATTTTAAACCTACTGTATATCACTCAAATGATGTATATTTTAATCCTTGTACTAATATTGTTCCATTCATTAAGCAGAAGCAATAACGGCACAGCTTCACATTGGAAGCCTTAGCTTTAAAATTTTTCTACTGGCCACTGCAGTAGGAACTGCCCTCAAGAGACAGTAACAAAAACAAAGATAGTCCTATTCATCTGCTTTTCCCCCAAGGCAACCTGTTCAAAAGGGAAGGCTGAGTTCATTTCAGATATTAGTGCTCCATTTTCAATGCTCTATCCTATCAAAGGCAAATTTGTTATTTTCTAAAAGGAAAGACATCCTATCCTAGAAAATGCACTTCCTTTAGCTGGTCATGAATTCTTGAAATCTACTTGACCTTGTGGTTTTTTAAAGTGGTCTGCAGGCTTATCAGAGCTAGACAGTCAGGTTTTATCCTTCTCATCTTTGGAACAGCAATCTGGAGAATGAAATCCCATGCTGAGGAAGCAGGAGTTTTATTCAAAGTGCACAGCACTGGCTAGAGTCAGGCAGAGAACCATCTAAGCCAAAACATCAGTACTTTAGAACAGTCATTCAGACATGACAAAAACAGGCTGATATTCCCAGTATATGCAGTGTTCCTTCATCCAAGAAGTTCCTTCTTCCAACCCAACTGCTAATTTGGCTTTGATGGGAGTGGCCATCACTTTTCTGAGAAGATAAAAAGACCTAACTCAGAAATATCATGAGGATGTTTTTCACACCACTGCCAGCGCAGCTCCTGTTGCCTCATTTACTTTACTCGTTGGACAACCTTATCAAAAGGAAGATAAAACTCGTGTTCCAATAATACCAGTTTTCACCTACCACTGTCAATTAAAATAACTCCATTGTTGTCATGGTTTTTCATTCTTTCTATTATGGAAACCATAGTCCCTATAGTTGGGCCTACTAAGTTCCTCTGCTGACATATCTCCAATGCCAGAACTTGTGTGAAGTCTGTGCATCAGCTATGCTGTATCAAGAATTGCAAGGGTAAGTATTTGAGCTTTCTGTTTGTTATCGCAGTAACATCATAAAAGCAAATTCAGGAAGTCAGAATCTAGTTCAAGTGAAAGTATTCCTATCCTCCTAAATAAAAACCCAAACACCTCCATTAACCAACATTTTGATAATCACATGTACAGTCAGTTCAAACAGTTACTTGTAGTGCTTTGCAAACTTTACCTTTTTCTAAGCACTGTAGACATTTCTTGCTTTTCTTTATCATAATTTAACTAAAATCACACCTTATCAGGAGCAATAAAGCCATTTTCATCACGAAAATTCCCAAACTGCTAGGTTTTCTCCAGAAACCTACCATCCAAGCAGTTCCCACATTCACCTATATTTTTGCAGACATTTGCAGTAATTTTAGAGTTAAGTACAACCAGTCATTAATTTCATACATCAGTAGTCAACAGATCTGAGTGGGTTACATAAAGAAGAGTTTTAAAACCCAACTGTGAAAAAATATTTAATAAAATTATAATTCAAAAGCAAAAGCACCTCTTTCAGAAAAGATCAATAAAGCCATCTTCAAAGAGGGACTGAAGAAGAAAAGAACTGCACACTCTCAACACTGACTAATTTTGTGTGGCAGACTGCAACAAAACAACTTTTTGTCCAAGCAGATGGACAATATAATGATACTTTTTCAAAAGACTTTACCTATATTTACCTTTAGAATACCTTACCTGTATTTTTCCTCCCTCCTTCCCTTACCAGCCAGGACTTGACAAAACACAAGTATGTCACACATTTAAACGAACGTATGCTAAATCAGCTTCATTAAACCTTTTGATTGCATGTTAATTATGATAAACCACATAACAACTCAGGTCTAGGCATCTACATTCAACATATCAGTTCAGATAAATTAGTTTAAAAGTCACACTTTTAGTTAAATTGTTGTCAGTGTGTATATACGCCATAAACCTTTCATTTTCTCCTTTTGAAGTCTTTCATTAACTCCAGATCTTCTGTCTTCCCTGAACAACATATTCAGTGCTTTGCCTCTTTCCTCTAATATGTATATATTAGTTTAAAAAAACCAAACAGCAAAAGTAAGCAGCAGATGGAGCACCAGGGTGGCAGGAGGTAAAGCCAACAAATGAATACAGTCTAATAACTCATCACTAAGTGTAAAGCATTTGTGATAACTGGTAGATACTATTTCAAATCACGTTAGTGACATCAGCATATGACTAAGAAGGAACAGGAAATGGGCAAAGCTTTGAAACACACTCCTAATTATATTTTTTCTACTAAAGAAGCATAGTACATAGCCCTGTCTGAGGCTTATTTGAAACAGGGTTTGCACCCTTTTTAAACATCTGCATCCACTAAATATGTGACATAATGCCCAGTTACTATGCCTCTATTCAATTTTGAAAAATCAGAAATGTCCCCTTTTTAAAACAGGTTTACTCCTCAGTAATTCTGACAAAAAAAATTAAGATAACAGAAGATAGACACAGGAACTTTGACAAATTCACAATGTATGAAAGATTCCTGAAAGAAGGAACAAATAAAGGACTTAATCGATTGCAAAGACTTTGAAAGTATTAACACTAACTGCTGTAAAGATTTACTAAACCATGATCAGTCATTCACTTGTACAAATGAATTTCCATATATGAATTTCTACTTTCTCATTTTTTTGCCAACATGAACATCACTCACATTGCCACTTCAGCATACAAACATAAAGCAAGTTGGCTATGCATGGATACACTGAGGTCCTATCATCATTCAACCTTATGGAGAATTCTCTCAGAAATAAATTTGGTTTTTTCCACTGGTTATAAAAGCCCATATTTTTGGAGCACAGGACTGAAGTCACGCTCGTCCTCAGCATCATGGCACTCCATCTTCTGCAAGTAACACTAGCTGGAAGGACTAGTTAGAAGTCAAAGAGCATTGCAGCTTGTGTGCAGTAGCTTATCCATGAATCTAAAAGGGCTAGTTCTGCAATAAAAATCAAAGATACATTTCAAGCACTCCTTTACATACACACTGGGTCACAGGTACTTTTAGCAGCTCTGTGGCTGCCAACCTTTGTCTTCAATATCCCATAATGCTGCCTTATGATTAATTCTAAGCACTGAAGTTTCTTCAGGAAGAGGAATCTGATCAAAATCCTGCAAATTCAGAAAGCAGCAGAGTCTACTAGCCCTTACCTCTGCCAGGGTTATTGATGGATGTGAAGTATACAAAAAACCCACTCTGCTGGAAATGCAATACTGACAATCTGCACACCATTTAGGACCTGATCGCATTATTGGATATTCCCTGCCTGTTTCACACCTCCAATCTTCATCATCTCTCAGCAGCTGGTAAAGACCATGGAAGCATTTACAGCTGAGCAGAGCAGCAGGGGAAAAGGCACCTACACCACACTTACAGATCGCTATTCAAATTCCTTTCACAGGGGGAATGTGCAAGGCTTCAGGTCAACTCTCCCCCAGCCATGAGGTGGATAAGGGTATGTCCAAAAGGACATGGATATTGTGCAACTATCTTTCCCTTAATGTAGTTCCTCTTTGGCCTCACTCTCTGCCCCATTATGGCTTTATTGCCTTTCACATGACACCAACAGGAGGGAGTAACTAAGCTTAAATCTGAAGATGAACATTATCTTACCAAAGTGCATATCTAGGAACAACGGCAATGTACAAAACGCACGTCATGCACTCCACTGAGCTGCACAGAAGTTGTATCACGTGCCTCAATATATTTTCTCATTTCACTTACTAAAATGATTGAAAGCTGCAAAATATCATAATCTCACATGCGCATATCTTTTAACAGTTAAGTTACTGACAATGTACTTATGTAATCCCATCCTAAACTGTCACACATTTAGTGGGACCATAGTGAATTTTCTTTCTGAGTTGCGGTGTAATGTGACCATAATGGCAGGAAAGTTTACTTCAAATTATAGTATATTGGAAATACAAGCTCAAAAGCTCCTGCAATGTCCGTAGAACAAATAAGTGGACTATTTGAGCAATAAAGGTGCAGTCAATCAGAAAACTTCAGTTACAAAGAGAAAGGAGAAAGACACTCCATTATTACATAAAAGAATATTCTATGCCTTTCTGTAACCTGACACTCAATATTATATCAGTACCTAAGATAAACAGTAAAAGGGCCATCAATCTTGAAGTAACATAACAGGCAACCCAAGGAAACTTTTCACATGGTGACATGCCTCTTTGCAATGTACATTGCAATGTGCATTCTAAGTCTTTGCAGGTTTTTCCAAAATATCAGGACTTGTTTACTCTTTGGTTTTAGAGTGAAGGGTAATGTCTCAGTTTCACAGATCAGCTCTGAGATACTACAGGGATGTTGCCTCTGGACCAAAAGGAACATATACAAGTCCTGCATATAAAATAAGTCCAACACTAGTCACAAAATGCTAAGCAGGACAAGGATACTGCAGCCAAAAATGCTATAACTGGCAATTTGTAAGATCTAGCGGGAAGTTCAAATAAGATGGAATAGCCATCAGATGTCATTCAGAGATGGGAAAACTTTCTAATACCTTTTTGTGAATACTGGCTGAAAGCAGAAATGGCAATGAAGGGGACAGAGAGGACAAACTGTGTTTCAAAAATGGAATACGTGAAATAAAATAGATATTTATGAAGTGTGGATTAAGTTATACTTCCCAAATTAAGAGGGTTTCTTTTTTAATATAAATGTAACACATAACTGATTGTGATGGCCATAATATGGCAATTATGCCATGTAGAATTACTTAAACTATTGACAGCAGTAGCACCAAAGAAGGAACTATAAAAGCAATAGTGTCACAGAATAAATAAAAGATGGTCTCAGTATTATTAAATTATACTGATACATAACAAGCATTTAGTATATTATCTATATATTCCACAAAAAGTCATTTGTCTTATAATCCAGATCACACATTATCTCACTGAAGAATATGTACCAGGAGAAAATGTTATTTTATTGAGACAACTGTTAAGAAGTCAAAGAGACAAAACATGCTTTCTTGAACCACACACATGTCATCTTTGGTATTTTGAAAGCTCCTAGAATGAGCACTCCTTGACGTGCACACTGGGTCACAGGTACCATTTCATGCCTTTACACCCCTGCTGCTGCAAGCCTTTACACTAAGAGTAACAGCACTGCAGCTCTGGGCAGCTCTCGCAGTGAAGCAAAAAGACATCTCTCCACCAACAGCCCCTGGCTGAGGCAACGCTGTGGAGCGAATGACTTCAGCTATTTGGTCAATCTGAGAAAAAGCTCTTCTAGAGGAGAAGTTAGCACACGCTGCAGATGCTACAGCTTGATCAACAAAGCATCTGGTGAGTAGGGAGAACATTTCACCTACACTTACTGCTGCCCATCCAGGTGTCAGTCTAGCTTGACTCATTCAGTTAATGTGGTAAAGCTGGGTAGCTCTACAGCCTCCCTTAGCACTGTTTTGCATGCCCAGCCCAGCCATTCATTTCTGTCTCACTTGCATGCATTTAGACTAAAACCCCGATATTTGAGGGCTGCAATGCCCAACCTTCCTGCCTGACCAGGACACAGTTTCTAGTGGCAAGGCGAGCTCTCTTCCATAACATTGCTGAACTCATAGTAGATCTGGTGCTTCCCAAAGTGTCAGATTTAAGCACATATACATAGTATATTCCCTTGCTTCCCCAAAACATATGCCCAATGCCTATGGGAGCATACTCACATTACTTAGACACAGCCCTTTCCAGAGGATGAGGCCTCTATAATGGAAATCATTATCTGTAGCACATCACTATTCATGCTGTAAATCTGCTGCATATACATAAAGCTTTAAGACCCAGCTACTACAACTCAGCCACCTCCTAGTTAGAAAGTTTTAACTGTTCAAGGCAAAGCATAAACAGAAATTCAGTTTTCAATTGTAGGAGAAGTTTAGTAAAAATGGAATCAAAATTTAATTATTTGCATGGATAATAAATAAAAAGGAAAAAAATCTTTACAGCTACTGCTTATATTCAGAACTGAGTTTCAGCTTTGACTACAACGTAATTATTCCCACTGAGTATATGAAAACATTCCTGAACTTCAGCAAAACACAAATATTAACTTTGAACACTGAATATTCACAAAGAACATAATTAAAACTATACACCTGGTTGGAAAAATTTGCATGGGTTAGTTCCACTAGTCCCGTAATTTTGTTTCTAAATCATGAATGGAGAATTTATTTCACCGGTCAATGAGCAGAAAGTTAGAAATTCATTCTATCGTACTTTATAACATACCCTATACTAGTGACCCCAAATAGATTTGCAAAAGCTGATCAGATCACAAGCACAATGGTGCAGATGCAGAACAGAACAGTGACAACTCAGTGACAAGTTACAACAGTAACTTGCTAATCACATCACTCAAGGTCATAGAGAAGACTAGCTGCTACGCTGCCATGTCTAAGCTGAAATCACTTTCCTAGAGTTTCAAAACTAAATTATCACTTCTGTACAGCACAAACATTACTGCTTGCTAGAAAGAGAACTAACAAATAACAAAGAACTGAAAGAGTGAAACAGTATTGATATGGATCCACAGGACAAATGTCTCAATCCTGATTAGGTCACAGGTGCCCAGGGTAAAAGTGGGTCCAACGCAGTTTATATTCATCCATGTGTAGCGAAACTGTTGTTACCATTCACACAAATATATTGGCACTATTATCATTTATATTTTGATCTAGCACACTAGGTAGAAGCTGATGTGAAATGTGATCTCATTACAACTGGCACAAAATCCCATCCTCAAATCCATTAACTAGAGCTGTGTGAAATGTTTCTGATAAAATTTTGTGAAATGCTCTGGTTTACCTCAACATCTATTTTTTGTAAAACACACAGACTTTTCATACTGCTTTGATTTAAAAAAAATCAGAAAAATATTTTAATGAAATATGTTGAATTTAACAGTGCCAATGTTTTGCTTCAAAATTTACTTCACTTTTGTTTTAAAAGATTTGAAAAGCTTAATGCTTTGCTTTACTGAAATTACTGCACAACTCAAAAATCTTTTCCATCACTGCAAAACAAACTGAAAAAGTGCTTATTCACAAAATTCTGTGCCTCACCTCAGTGTCTGTGATTCACAAAGGTTACTCATTATCAGTAATAATCACAGTATAAAACCACATGGAGTATGACTAGATATTTTGCCATTTGGTTAGCTGAGAAGTCTTTTCTGTCTCTGCAAGAAGGTCTTGCAGTAGCAGAGAACTGCTGATCCTCTATGCCATTGCTTTAGTTCGGATGGAACAATTGACAAAGTGTTTTATGCAGTGGCCCATGAGTCTGGAATTCATTTCCCTATCAGTCTGCCAGCATCTCAAATGATTATTCTCTTCACAAGTCTTAGGGTCTTAGACATGTATTTTGCTAGCTCTTCTCTTCCCCCAGCCATTTATAGACAAGATGGGTTAAGCAAGATGAGCTGCTACTCCTACCATTAAAATAAAGAGTTAATATGATCAGTTACTTACAGTACTAAGAAAAATTAAATGAAATTATAAACACTTCCATAGCACTGCATAGTTATAAGAATTGTAAAAATACCAAAAATTATTGCTAGGCCCTTCAACAGTAAAATACAAAATAAACTTTCATTTGCCTGGTCAGTGCATCTATTGATGTTGATTATGATAATTCAGCTAATGAATTGGTCTCCATTTGCACAGATAATTTTATTTCAAGACAGAAGTTTGGATTCTACATTTGACATAAAATACAGGCTTTGTACAGAAGCTATGGCTTAAGCGCCCTTGCTCTCTATATCATATTATCTCGTATTTAGATATGGCTGGGACAAATGTGAATGCCTAACTTAGACTGGTCCTCCTTCTTCCCATTTTCCCTTCTTCAGGTATGATATCCCCTTAAACTGTGGTTATTTCTCCCCAGCCTCATTGTTAATTCCCTCATTTTCTGTTTTCTTCTTGCAATCAATTTGTAAAGTAATATTTCCTGGGGAAATCATATCTTCCTATTCTGTCAGTTATCAGTTTTAAAAGTGCTTTATAAATCTTGCTTATATATTCAGCCAGAGCAGGAGAGGAGGGTTTGAAAAATAAATGCTGTGATAAAAGGGTTTGTGAAATAAAAGCTGAAAAAGAAAATCAGTGATCTAATGCCTCATGTCATCTGGGAAACATCTTAATCACTGCAGCATGGAAGCTGACAAACAATGAAGTATGTGATTTGCAAAATATTATTGGTTTCACATTCAAAGCAGGTTCCTAGGACAGCTAGAAGCATCACATACACCCATAAACAAAGTGAATTTTATTGATCAAAATGGCATTTTCTAACTCCTTCATGTGGTTATATTATTTTATGTTTTGAAACAATTTATCTGTGGTATTTGATTGAAAAAACAGGCTTGTATCTTTGTCTTTCACATTCTTTTTCACTAACTCCATTCATCTGTTTAGGAAAGGTTCTGGTAGGATCCTTACACAACTATCTTTGGCCAGAATAATGGCTATTAGCCATTCAGTAAGGGCTGAAGGAAGAAAAGGATGCAAAAGAGAGGTAAGATTTAGCTTCTAAGTTCTTTGTAAAAATAAGAAGCCGCAACAGCTGGAGGGTGTTGCTGTCATGGAAGACCAACAAATACATCATCAGAAACATTTTTAGAAATTAATTATGCTTGTAACCTGCAGGGAAGACAGGACTTTTCCACAGACTCCTAGAGAAGAGAAAGGAGAAGAAGGGTTGTGGGGTATTTTTGGTTTTTTGTTTTTTGGTTTTGGGTTTTTTTTTTGGGGGGGGGGGGGAGCAACTTTGCACCTGCATCTCCATTCTCCAATTTATTACAACTAAGTCCCAAGGCAAAGAGCAAGAGTAACAGAGGAACTTTGCCATGAGGCCATCTGAAAGTTGTTACACAGCAACATGCTACAGGAGGCACTGAAGATTCAGAAAATAGCTGTTATAGTAAGGTACCCCCTTCTGCAAAGTTACTGCAATTCTCCTTAGATAAACTGATCATCTCACTTTTAATGAGCACCTAAGAAATATCTGCCATGTCTGGATGGTGCTCCTTTACTGTTCTGAAGATAAAGCACTCTCAGACAAAAGACAAAAAAAGGGGCGGGGGGGAGACTATGAGAAAAAACCTATTAACCTATAGTAGGGATGTTCCATGCTCAGGGGAAGAATGTCTTTTAATATCAACTAATGCACAGGTGCTAACTCCTGATCTGATTTAAATTTGTGTATCTCATACAGTAAGCAGTGAAGGGACCACTAGCAGCCAGACTAACTTCCTGAACTGCAAAGTATAAGCACATTATAATTTCTGTTTGCAGAAACTTAGAGATTCATATCCCTAGACAAGGTTTTCAAAAAGGTTGATTATTCTCAGCACTAAATCTTTACATCTTTCTTCTTCTGTTTTTAACCTGAATTTGTCTAGCATCAGCTATTAACCACTAAATCTCATTTTACCCTTTATTACTAAAAACCCTCCGGTATCAAGACTCTCCTCCCCAAATACATAGTTGTAAGGCAGCATTAAGTCATGTTCATCACTAGGGTAAAATAAACTGAGCTTAAGGATCTTATGAGGGAACACTTTTCCCCCCCCCCCCCCCCTCACTCTTGAAGCTTTCTCTGGCTCCTTCCCAATTCTTCAGCCTGCATTTCTCTTACTTTGGCACAAGAATTTCAACTCAAACATACCCTCAGGAATTTACTAACTTCTCCAATTTAATATTCCTTTATTTAAACACCCAAAGTTAGTATTTCTGCTCAGTCACAGTATCACAATGGAAACTCATTGGTCAAGCATAATTTACTGTTTCTTTACCCTTCTTTAATATTCTGGGATAGCACTTCCCACTATTTATTTCATGTATGCCTTTATATTTGGCTGATCCAGCTCCTTCTTTATAATGAAACAATGATTCCTTCTAAATCATTGCTGAAAAAATTGAAATACACCCAGCAAAGTTCTATGAAATATCCAGCATATGAAACTTGTTTTTCCTCTATTACTTTTCAGGCTCTTCCAGGTAAACACTTTATAAATCTTTCAATGTATTCTACACTGAATTTTTTTTTAGTGCTAGTGTTCTTCCTACCAAAATCACTATGTGTATGCCAAATAATACTACTAAAGAAAGAAGTTCTGAGTACTTTCTGCTATTAATGAAACAGTGCACTTGTTTACGTTTCTGGTTTATTCATGCAAACAGCCCAGCATAGCACCTCTCCATTTTCTTACATGTGTTACATTAGTAGCTGAGTGGTGACAGTCAAATGAAGGATGATAGAAAACTATTTTCATAGGGACCCAAGGCTACATATTCAAGCTCACGAGATAGACCTTTTCTGGGATATTTTCCATCTGGAGTTACAGCTGGCTCATAGATACAAAAGCTGAGCAAGAAATAAATGAATTCTTGCAAAATTCTGACCCAACTTCAAAAGTATATTTTTGTTTAAATATTTTCATTTGTTTCCTACAAATATTAAAAGCACTGCAGTGTCTGAAACAAATTCTTATGAGAAGTAACATATGAGCTGCTTCCTCAGATAATCATTTCTATAGCTACAATAGATCACTTCAGTATATCCATTCACCTGTTGATAGTAGATGCAGATCTGGCCAATAAATGAATTATGTGAAAAGAGTTTTGAATTGCCACTACCATTACTAAATTTCCATTTTATGTTGTAAAAGTAGGCAGGCCCAATTAAGAAGCAGAAACTGTACTTCATTGATCATATATTTAACCAGCACAACAGGGACTGCACATCCACTGTATGTCAACAAAGAAGTATCCACTGAAGAATATTTTATGTCCTCCTTGCAAGCATGAAAAAAAAAACATCAAGCTTCTTTCTGTAATTATTTGCACTTCCCTGTACCTAGAAATACTAAAAATTAAGAAAAAAGTATTCTTACTCCATTGATGTCTCCTAGAGATGGCATCAAATTATGGCTGCAGTGGATCAGCTGAGCATTGCAATTAATGACAAAAACAATTAAATTGATACCGAAGCCTAAAAAATTGATTTCTTTGGGGGCCATTCTCCTGATGGTCTTTTGGGGAAAAGAGAATTAACAGTTAATTTTGAAATAAATAACGCTAAATCTTATTCACTGAGCACATGCATTCTTAAAACCACTGTCTGATTTAATCAGCAAGTGGATTTCCACTAATGGCTGAGTATTTAACAACATTTACAGAGATCATTAACTCTTAAAAAATATATAGATGCTTTGCATGATCATTGAAGGAACTACACCTGAGAAAGAGCATTTTCCCTGTTTATACACCCAGCACCTTACATCATACAAACAATGTATGAGGATGTAGGAATCTACAAAAATAATGAAGCAACAGGATCTTAAACAAAACCATCCCTTTCAGAGGTCTGATGGAGCTGGAAGAAAGGGCAGGTTTTAACTAGAAGAATAACATATAGAAAGCTAGAACTGAAACTGATTAAGTCATCTGTAGTTTGTGGAAGTGAGATGAAGCAAGAGGAAAGCAAATAAAAGCTGAGGGTTGCCTGGGAGCTGGTTCATTGCTACAACAGACGTCTGCTCACCAACACAGATTTTATTCAGCAGCTAAAGGACAAAAGTTAAATATGCAGTTACAATACTGATAGAATGTAAAACCCATCAGAAAAATATCTGTTCTTATAACTATTTTTTCAGTGCAGCAGTATTGCAGTAGTGTTCTGCAAAATGCCAGCAGCAGCTATGAGTCCAGTTTTGGTAAAAGTCAGCAGATACACTTGGCCTTTTCGCTGTTAGTACACAGGAATGTTTAAGTGTCACTTTGCAAAGTGAAGCATAGAAATAATAGAAACCATCACCTATTGCACAGCCAGCCAGCCAGGAAGGCTTCCCTAGAGAGTCACTGCACACACAGGGATATCAACCTGACTGTCTACGTTTAAATAAAAGGAATGGAAAGCTATAGGTGAAGCCAGCTGGAAAGAAGCCCAGCAATGCATCATGTCTTGCACAGAGTACTTGTTGAAAAGGCAGGCTTTGGAAGAAGGAGGTCTATCCTCCAGCTGCATTCAGTGCTCTGCATGCACACTTTGGAAATCAGCAGGGTTGTACTACAGAGCATAGCCCCTTACCATCCCTTCCTCCCTCCCAGCAGAAACAGTTTGGCCAGACCTCCAAATCCAGCCAACCATGCAGCCCCAAGGCAACACGAGGCTGAAAGTTGAGCCACAGGAATGAAACATCACCGGAAAACCCAGATAAGAAACACAAGACAGATCCCCAGCACTCTGCAATGACTGCAGGGCTCTGTCCCCCAGCCAGCAGATTTGAGATAGATGCCACAGATGTAATCCTGAAATTTGACTGAAACCCCCATTCTGTAATCTGTTCTCTGCTACATTTTGTGTCCTGTTTGGTCTTTATAAATTGCTAAAGGCGAACTAGGCTATGCAATGGAACTCAGATTTATATTTAATTATCAATTTTTAATAAACACAGAAATTCCTGTATGATAAAGTGGGTTGAGCTAGAGGATAGTTTAAGTTAGGCAGTGTTAGACATATAGACACTCCTTCCCTGCCTTGCATCTGCCCAGGGTTAACAAGGTGAATTAAGGGATGAGCACAGATTTGTTTGGCTTTTTAGATAGGCTGCTACTGTCAAAAAAAAAAGAATAAAAAAAAGCTGTTTAGTAGCACAGTAGTTCCCTTCCAGGTGTCATTGGTTTGTTCCACAAAGTGAACACATAAAACAAGGAATTTCAGTGAACTTCATCAGGAAAGGGATGGAGATGGGTCAGGGGGAGCACATAAGGCCTATCTTTGGTCTAGGAGTACAGATTGGTTTACAACTCACTGGCACTTCAGCAGTACAAAAATAAAGGGGCTGAAAAGGCACGGCCTGAGACCTGCTGCTCTAGAACAGTCTCAGTGAATGTGTCGAAGCATTGGGAAATTGGGCTTACAGTCATACTTTACACAAAATCAAGTTTATAAATTTGCAAGAGATGCACCCTACAAAGGCACTAAGAGAGCTGACACCAGTCCTCATTTTAGCTGATCAAAGGAGACTGTGAAACTACAGAGAAGAAGTTTCTACGTAAAGCTAGCTTAGATAGCAATAGACTTCCTTGTTTTACTTTCGACACCTTCTAAATTTTGCAGTCCTAAACTTACTGTTATCTTTACTGTTAGAGCAACTTTTTTAAAAAAAATAAAGATTCACCAAATATTCAGATAATCAAAAGAACAACCTTTCCATCTCTATTAACTGTTAGGGCAGAGCCTCATCTTTCTTAAATTACTGCTCTTTACAGTGGCGAAGAGAGCGTGCTTTCATTCCAAATTAAAAATGAAAAGTTTGAAACACCAGCTACCCCAAATAGAAAGAAAAAAAAAAAGACAACTAGTTCAGGAAAATTGTCTCTGAAAACTTCAGATGGCTCCCATAACTCAACAGGACAGCAATCTGATGAGGGAGTCCAAATGAGTAGAGGAGAGTCAAGCACTTGAATATCATCATGTGCTCTTACAGAAAACTTCACCTTGTGAGGAAGCATGAACATATTTCAAATCTTGTTTCAGGTGACATGATCCGAAAAAGGCTTTTAAACATTATTTCAGCCTTCCAAATATGCAAATTTTAGAGTCATTAAAATTTTCCTGCAGAAACAAACTTTCTAGTTCCATAGAAAATTTCCAACCAGTTCTATTTTTAAAAGTCCTTATTTATTGTGAGAGGAAATAGAGAACTGTAAACTAAAGAGTCTAAAACACAAGGTTACAAACACAGGAAGCTGAACCTATAGAAGCATCTCAGATCCCCTACTGAGAACACAGACATATATCTGTACTCAAAGGTGAAAATACACAAATAGTTCTTATTAAATTAAATACCTCTCTAATCTCTACCACTCTGAACACCATTGATACAGAGTCACCAACCAATATCTCATTCATTCATTAACTCCTAATTCATTAATAGGAAAACCATTGAAACCTGCCTTTACCTTTTCTGAGGTGGCAGGCAGGCAGTGAGCCTCAATGACAACACACAATCCCCTTCTGCTCCTCTGAAGGACAAACTTCATCCTTATTTCCCCACAGTAGGAGACTGCTATACCTATCAAATAGGTGTCCAGCTTTGATTACATTGCAGAATGCTTGCTTCATTTTGAACCAGAATGTTTTTCTTTAATGTTCCACCAATGTTTTCAATATACACAGACATATATATCCAGGTATGTATGTAAATATATCTATATATATCCATACATGCCTATACATCCAGATATATGCATATAACCACATACATCATGCTCTTAACTGCTTGTATGTTTCATTTTCTAATTATAATCCTAGTTTACGTTGCTGCAGAGAAAAGAACTAGAAAAAAAAACAATTCACTCTTCCAGCTCTACAGATGCTGACAAGGTAGAGGCCAGGAAAAAAACCTACCAGCTAAGAATTACAGCACAAGCCCTGGATATTCAAATTCTTATTCCAGAACTAATTAGTACTGATGTAATTATACAGCAGGCATTAGATTACCTGAACTCTGTTAACATGCATGGCTCAAAATAGCGTATTTAAACCTGCTATGAACAAAGTCATTACAGAATAACAATCTTTACTCTATTTGTGTGCTTGTACAATAGTTCTCTATTCTTCAATTTGCTTGTGAATTAAAAAAAAATGAAGTAGTTTAGGTCTTAAAAGTAGATTGCTCAATGAATAGAAGTTATTATGTTAGTAACTCTAAAATGGAAATGATTCATTATGAATCTTTACAGTAAATAAAATTGGGCACAAGGTTTCAACCAGCATGGAAGGAAAGGCAAACATAATCACCAAAGAAAATACCTGAAAAGACAGAAGGCTCCACGGGTCACCCGGCAGTCCAAAGTTTAAAGCTCACCAGGATAGAATATTAAAAAATTAAAAAGGAAAGTCAGTTGATTTAGAGGTATCACTTTCAAAACACTGTAAGAAATGAAGATGCCTTGAACAAGGGAGTGGTACTTCACAAAAGATAACATACGCCACCACCACAGCTTCATGTGAACTGGGAAAAAGAAATGTTTATTTCACTTATTGCTTACATTAAATGGACATATTCTTCCTTCTGTCCATTAAAGACACTCTCGATTTGCTCTCAGCAAGGAAGTCAGGAATTTCATCATCAGCAAGATAGTGTTAGCTGCTACTGAATGCACTGATCCTTTCAATGAAACATGGACCTCAGAACCTAAACAGATTTACAGAGCTAGCAAAGGAGTGTTTTGCAGGAATTTGCTGCCAGGAAAACCACTGCCATCAACTAAAAGATACTAGGCCAGATTTTAGAAGAGAAAATATTGCCTCCCTCAGTTTGTAAGTGCTAACACACTTAGGGCTGTCAGACCTAAATTGCTGTTCCTCTCTTGAAAGACACTCCGATAATAGTACTTTGTGGGCCTGCACTTAGTGTTCAGGAGACCTTATATGTACCAAACGAAGTCCAGCACTGCTGATGGACACAATAAAGTGTTATTTATATTGCTATAAACCCAAGGAAAATTGAATGTAAAAATACAACTGTGTCATCATACTAGAATTTTATATCTACTTTAAACAAAGATTGAAGTTCCACAAGATGTACAGAACCAAGTTTCAAACTGGCAGTTTCAGACATGCTACAAGAAAGGTAACAAGCTCAGTCTGATGGCAAATAGTGACAGGAAGCAAGAGGCAAAATATGCTGTTGGAAAGGAACTCAGGTACCCTAAGTACACCTCATCACAGCTCTGTCAGTAATCTCTAATATCCCCTGAAAAAGTCATTCTTCACTTTTATTTCCCCTGCCTTATTTTGTTTTGTCTATTAACATTATATAACATTGCAGTATGATGTACAAAAGGTAATAGAAGGAATTCCAATCCCGAAGAACTTACAGTAGCTCATACAAGGGAACCAAGAGATCACTTAAAGCATAGATTAAGAGAGCAAAAATAACATTTACAAGTTTATTGCAGTCTCCAAAATAAGACTTCAGAATACTTGGAAAAGGATTTCACATATGTGACTAAATAATAAAGAAAGCAAATGCGCTTTTAAGGAAGTTCTATAATCATTTTGCATAGCTAGAACACAACAAATTATTTGTGTTTGGGAAATACATCCATTGTTGATCTTGAAAAGCCTTATCAAGGATGAACTTAACCTTGTGCAGGGCACAGACTGTGTATGGTTCACTTCAGACACATTAAAACATGTTACAGTCTGAAGGCGTAGCTACTGGGAGCAGTGTTACTTGCTAATAATAATTGCAGTTGGAACTGGGAAGATGTTACAAAATAATCACATAATTTACCATTATTTTTCCTTGCCAAAATAAACTAGCAAAAATTTTTGACTTACGGATTCAGATAGTCTAGTTGTACTATGAAGAAACAGATTACTATGTTGTTGAACGAAAGAAGTAAAAACCAGATGTGATTGTCTGGAACATTTGCAAGAAACTAGCAAAAAAAAGAATGTGCAAAAGCTCTGAATAATGGAAGAACACAAAATACTGTGAATTGCTGCAGCAATTTTTTTCTTCAAGCACTATTCCTTGAGCAACTCATATAAATCAAAATGAACTAAGAGGACAGACAGTAGCTACATGTTTAGAGCTCAGAACAACCCAAGGGGATTAAGGCTTTGATAAAGAATACTGACAATGATGCCCTCTATAGAGGCAGAAGATATATCATTAGATCATAATGTCACAGAATCTATTAACAGATTAACAAGGAAAACAGTCTCTGGGGATCCTCTACTGACCTTTAAATTTGTTTATTTAAATTAAATTTAAATAAACCTTTTAAAACAGCATCAAATCTGTACTATCTCACTGCCCATTAAAAACTCCAATACCAGAGTGGAAAGTACATCTTTAGAAGAACATATTAAATACCAAAAGTTAAATGTAAATGTTTATTAAGATTGCAAAGTCAAGCACTCCAAAGTTATCCTTCGAAAAATCTCATAAAAGCTTCCTTTTCCATTAGTCTTAGGACGCAGCCCTTCATTACCAGATCCCACACTATTTTTCCCCCAAGATTCCTGAATCATTTAACCACGTTAAGGAGTTGCTTGAAGACACACTTAGAAATATTTAACCCGACAAAATAGTACATTTTTCTTCAACCTTATTCTCACAGATCAGCTAAAAATTACTAGTTGTAACCTCCCTCCAGCACTTAGCATGGTAAATTTTTGTCTACATGACAACAAATGGGTGCAGTTGAACAGAAAAATCATACAGTGGAAACATCGAGGAACTCCACAAGTATGTTCATGATATGAGTGCGGAGATACCCTACCCAATAAGCCATGGTCCGTGGACCAACAACGTCAGACAGCACACGAACCAAAAATGACCTCTTATCTAGCTGACTGTGGTATCCACGCAGGCAGAAAGAACAAGGATAAGTTACTGAACCATCAGATTTTTATCACGGCAGAATCCTGAAATCCAGAAGAGAGGGCTGAGGGGGTACTATTTCTCTGCTACTACTGCAGACGTTGGGCTCCGTGCAGCCAGGAATGCAAAAGACAAGGGACTAAGAAAAGAGAAATGAAGAGGGCCATGACTCTTGAAAACAGGGAGCAGGGCTCACAAAGAGGAGATGACCTGTTTCCTGAACTAGTTCTACATCTAACCTACGTTACCTTGCATCCAATGGCAATCCTCTCAGTAGCTTTCAAAACTAAAGCAAAACACAACAACAGAAACCAATTTGAGCCCAACAGTACAGAGCAGAGAATCCCAGGTCAACATCATAGATGGATCTCAGAACAGCTGAAGTTCCCGTTTTGGCCGTTTTTAACTGCTGGTCTTATTCACTGGCTTTCTACCACAGTTTAGCCCAAGAGGAGAGGGGGACAGAAGCATCCACTGAATGAGAAAGCATCTTCCTCCCACAGTTCTTGTTTCATTAATGAATTGATTATTCTTGCCATCACTTCCCGTTCCTCCAGTGTAACTGCTAGATAGTTTGTACTTTTGTACTACTCTTATGGATAACTGAAACAGTAAAAAGACTCCTGGCCACTTTATATAAAATCTCCAAATGCTCTTATGTACTCTATTTCCCATCTCATTTGTGAGGAGGAAAGAGACAGTCAGGCTTTCTGTTTTTGAATTACTGATTTATTACTGTGTCTTTGGGAAACAGCTGTTTTCTTCATTTTGGTCTAGATAAGAGCAATATTTAAGAGCCCTGACTTGGTTTTGAGAATCCTGGCCAGAACAAAACCCAATAATGACAGATCTGAAGAAACAATTTACTTCCACAATATAAATTCAATGGATCCCTGAATCAATATAAGAGGGTTTATAGACTGTAGGAAAAGCTGAGAGAAGGTAGTCTTCCCCTTTGACAGGAATTCAATAATAAAGTCTGGTTTCAGGCACCAGTACTGCATGCAACAGGAACCTCTGTGAGGCCATGAAGTTCTCTAAGGGCACTTTAGTTCTGGAAAAAAAGACTAAATGCCAGAAGTGACAATAACAAACAGGTAGAAATAAGGTGCCTTCTTATTTTTGTGAAAACTTACTGCTTATACAGAAGATCGTGTCAAGATAAGATAAACCACTCTTTTCATTCACAAGATAGGAGCAGGTAACTTGTCCCGCCTGGCCATTTTGCTCACTTACTCCTTTGTTTCTGGTCTGACATATTGAATGCCCTAGAGTTCAAAGCACAGGAGATTTTATTTACACCTTGTACATGCATTTGATCTTTTACTCAAAGCCTTTGATGTCATAAATTACATGAACATCCTGAACAAAGTTTCTTTACATTAATATACTCACCATTCTGCACTGTGAATCCACACAGTTTCACATTTCTCCTGGGAGTGACAAGTTTTTACATTTCACTAGACTTTATAACAGTACACTGTCAGGGCCATACTCTGTGTGCTATAGCCCTGTCACTGAAACCTGACACTCAGTTATTGTAAAAATAACCATTTGAAGGAAACAACATTTATTCTTCAATATAACTTTATTACTTTTTAATTTTTGGTTGAAGCATTGTATAATCACATTCTGCTTCAAGCAAATCAGTTTTGGAACATGAGGGCAGCAAAGAATCCTCTTGGCTTGCAACTGTTTAACCATTTTCCCAGCATAGACACTGTGAGTAAATTGGGCAAATATTTAAAAAAGGTTGGATTCATATAGTCTGTGTTCAAACCTCTAAAGGAAAAATTTATTCCACAACATTTTGTTTCCAAATCAACTAAAATTAAACAGAATTAGCACGGATTACAGTGCATTTGCTATTCTTTATAACAACACAGAAAAACACTACTGCAAAGGGAGTGCAGAGGTGTTTATCTGAAACTTTTAATCTTTTGCCACACCTTAGAGACTACAATAAGAATACGAGCAGAGACAACAAGTTTGTAAGCAGGATTTCAGACTTGTGACAATCTGTATTCGCCTGGATTTTCAGAGGTTTTGCATTCCTTTGCCTCCAGCAGTTACTGTAATTAATTGAACGGTAAAATTCTTGTCCTGCTCTATGAGCAAACAAAAAAATCCAAAAAACATTTTATGCTAGTAACATGGAATATTTCTTTCCTGAACTATGCTTGTCTGAGGTGTGTAATTCATGCTACCATTATGACTAGTGGAGATGTGCTCTGTGTACACGTGTGCACACGTACGTGTCAATTCTTCACCTCCTTTAAGTAGATTTTTGGTTTTTCATTATTTGTTTTTGAAGAGCCCAGCCACAACTATTAAATTTATCAAAAATACTACACAGCCTTAAGCACATTCTACTTCATATTTTGTAAAACACGACAGTCTCAAAAAGGTCTCCTCTCTTCTGTTTAAAGTCTTAAAAATAAAGATATAAGTAAAAACATCATCTTTGTTATAAAGAATCAGAAAAAACCACACACAGCAAGAATAAACAGAAGAATCAGAGCAAGGATTGCTTATAGCCGAATACTTCGGATCCAGCTCTAGGGAACATCTGAATTTCCCAGAGTCTGAAAGAAGTGTGTTCAGACTCAATGGGCAGGATTCAGCCCTTTTTAGCTCTTACCAGAGTAAGAGCTAAAGAACTGGTGTCTAAGATCCTGCTATAGTCAATGGAGATCTAGTAAATAGTCATCTGAGCCTTGAAAGCTTTTCAGTTCACCCAACAGGTCAGTTAAATAGTGCTCTAGACACAACCAAATGTATTCATTAGATTTCCACTGACTTGAGAGGAGCTTGTGTATCTAGCACATATGCAGGTACTATATTTAAGTGTTTTCATCTGGAGCTGAATCCTACCTTTGAGCCCGAGTCCTCCTCTTCTGCTAGGCTCAGAGAGGATGTAACGTTCATCAGAACTGACAGAGGATCTGCCTTCATCTGCAGCTGAATCCTACCACAATTTCAGTTCTTGAGGCAAATCCTATGGCAGAATGGTAAATCCCAGCAGGAAGCAATCAGGAGGAATTGTCTCATCCTTCAGACAGCTCAATAACCAAGTGTTATGGGCAACAAGCTGGGAGAGTCCACAAGCCCACAACTTCACAAGTTCTTGTAAAGGAACTTGAGCATTTCAGTCACTGTTTAATAGGAAGACCAGAAGAAGGACCGTATGAACTGTGCCATTAGCAAAAAGATGTGCAAACAAGCAGAACCAATCTCAGTAAAGTTCCATATCCACTACCCCTTGGAAACAGAGTGTCTGCTACAGCTGAATATTATTTACTGCACACAGCCATGTACAAAGCTCGTTTCAACTTTTTTGTGATCTTGCTACTTTGTGTAGGGTCAGACTCAAGGCTAAAAGCAGATAGGGTTAGGATAAATACAGAAACCTCTGCACTGCCTCTGGGTTACCAGAGAACTCCCTTGCTCAGAAGTGACCTTGCCAGGCCTGGAGATGTAGAGACTATTTTTTCTGTTTAAAAAATTAGAGAGATCATGGTCCTGCTGCAGTAAGTGTTACACACTGACATCAGCAAGGCCAAAACTTCTACCTCTCATTTAATGGGTAAAAAAACAGCACAAAATGTTTTTTCTTCCTATGACAGTCTGGGTTACAACACTTAGTAGCTTTGGCAAATCTCAAGCAATTATCTAAAGGTTGCACATCTGGCAGAAGGTTGGATTTTTGAACAAAAATGCATATTTTAGACATGAAACATCCTAGATATCAGCAAGATTTTGCTTCTGAGGGTTGGAGGATGCCAAGAAGCATATATGCTGTGCATAAATCCAGATCATTACCAACAGGAACTGGTCCCTGATGGCCTGACAGCCCTAATATTTGTTTACTGAATTCAGATACTTAAATTTAATAGGAAGAAGATAAAGCTGACTTTTCAGCTTCAGCCAACAGAGAAACTGCCAGCATCACTCAGTTATGGACAGTCACAGGAAACAGTAACACTACCATACTTGCTTCTGTTGTTATCTAGTGCTAAGAGATGCCACACAAACAATATCACAATAGCATGACATACATTGATGCTCCTCCACTTCATTCGAACATTCATCTGTAAACAGCAAAACCTTTCTGTTTGGGAAGGCATACATTAAATGATGGCCAAATACTGCCTAATGCATTTATCTGTCATTGGTGTCCCTGCATATAACCCAGAACAACTATGAGTCCAATCATGTAATGCTATCTTACAAACTTCATTATATTCTAATACAGAAACCCCAAGCTACACCATATTGATAATGACTAAATAATAGTTGGTCAGAAAATTATCTCTTGACTTAAAATTTTTTTTTCTATTAAAAAAGTGTTTCTTGTTTAATTAGAAAGAACACTTTTGCTCTAGACAGCTCTGGCAGGAATGTTTCTTATGCAAGCCAGAAGCATCTCTGCTCCTGACAGAGAATAAATAAGCAAACCATGGCTTTCAATAAACCACTATTATGAAACAAAAAGGAGCTATGATTCTTCATTCTGCTCTATGTATACACCTGGCAGACCTGTCAAATCTCATGCTCTTAGTGTGAGATTCGCTCAGCCTGCTCCCCCTACCATGATCACCATCTCTTACACTCTTTCTTAGCATCACACACACATTCATAGCAGCTTGGCTTCTCTGGAGTGGAAGACATGCCCCAGTGCTGTGCTGCAGCTGCGAGCTTGTGCCTTTGAACAGCATATTCCCAGATTAATAGCTTAGTATAGATAGATAATGGAGAAGGAAAGAAAAAAAACCCTTACTTTGCTTGCCAAAGTTCAACCTTTTTGAAAAAGGCTGAATGCAGCAATTGCTCAGACCTCATCTGCTATTCTACTGGGTCTGATTGGGGTCTGAACAGGCCCTGCAGGTCTATCACCAGGGCAGCAGGACCACGTCTCTTCTATTAGTGCCCACAGGAGAGGTGATCCAACATATCATGCGTTTACTGGCCAGCCCCCACTAGACCTCCCAGCTTGCATACAGCCCACCAGGACCAGTCATTGGCCTGTAGCCTACTCCTCCTCAAAGGCCCTGTTGTGCTTGTTGTAGCATACAACACATCCTTGCATACCACTACTAGGAAGGGGTGAAGGACACTGGGGAAAGGAAGCAGCCAGAAGGTGGCTTCCTCTGCCAGGCCACCTCTTCTGGGCCATTCCCACCTACTGCTGTGTATACCTGAGAGGCACTTGAGAAAGACATCGCCATGAAGTGAGTCACAGAATTAGAGTTGCAGAGCAGACCAGCACGAGTGACTGCTGGGTATCTGATGAGGAAGAAGTAGGTAAGGCCTTCTGCATTCCACTGGCCCTGGTCCTCATGGGGGACTTCGACCACCCTGATATCTGCTGGAAGGGCAATACAGCAAGGCACAAGCAATCCAGGAGGTTTCTGAGGCACATTGATGACAACTTCGTAACTCTCACTTCCTAAGTGAGAGTTTTCTCTTTCTTCTTTCATCACTGTGAAATTCCAGCCATGAAGAAACTCCCCAATTATATAAAAAATAGCACAGTCCAACAAATATTCTGTTTTTTGAGATTTGCCATGACAAAAATAGTTTTGTTGGCAAATTCTTTTTCAGAATTATATACACTGGCCAATAAGTAGAAAAACAGTTTTGAATCAGTCCGTATGTGTTTTCCTTGCTTCCTTTGGTACATTTACCTCACTAAGCTGAATGTTCAGCTGTCTTGTTTTGTCTGGGGATATCTACAACTTATAAAATTAGGCCCATAAAAACAACTCTGGCTCATTAGTTGCAGAGAAGCATTAGGCACTCTTTTGTGGGAACAAAAATCATAACGCCTATATATTTGGAAAGAAATCCCACTAAAACTGGATAGTAAAAAAATTGCCTTCCATTATTAGCAAAGGTAATACGCCAAGTTCCCACAATTTTGCTTTTGGTATTTATACAGTCAGACAAAAATACTTAACGCAAATCTTATGCAACAAATACTGTTTCTATTTTTGTCTGTCTTCTATCTACCTAGGAGAGTGCAAGCACTAGGTTCTATAGCATTGTCTTGCAGTAAGCATAGTCCTTTGTCATTGCAACAACCTAAGACATAGGCAAATCTTATGTAATCATCAGGAAAAAGAACAGGAAATCATTTTAGGCCTTTCAACAAGTTTCATAAAATTTTTGTACAAATTAAGAGAAATTTCAAATATTTAGTAATCTCTGACCATGCTTGACTGACAAACTTAGCATGAGTTACAGATTGGAAATTTGCAAAAAAAAAAAAAAAAAAAAAATCACAAGTCAAAATGGAGATCTGCAAAAAAATATGGACTTGTTTTCAACTGGTTTTTTTTTCCCTTTCCAAAAGAATTTAAATGGCATACTTTGAAAAACTTTGTGGAAAAAGTCCTATTTTTAACAGGGTCATATTGTTTATTTCCCAAAAATGTCTTTGCAGAAAAGAAATAATTTGAAACTTCAAAAAAAGAGAGGAAAAGAGGAAAGGGGTTGTTTTGTACTTCCAGTTTTAGTAAGAATCTTTCCACAGCTGGAGCATAGGGAAAGGTAGGGTAAAGCACATACACTCTTAAGAAAATTACTGCTGCTTCACAGCACTTATTTTGTGCTGTGACACACTGTCACTACAAAATGGGAATAAAAACACCTGTTCAGCTCATCTGAAGCTTACCTGCTATTGCATAAGTTTCACTCCCTGATACAAGAAACCGAACTATCCCTGTCCACCAGAGGCCAAATGGAGTAGCCAGACATTCACATGCTCTAAGTATCTACCAGCAGGGCTGTCTAGGAAAGCCTTTGATTCAGGGACAACATGTGGGGTTTTTTCGGTTCATTTTCCTGTCAGAAAGTGATGGTTTGAATAAACTGAAACAGAGGAAGGCAGTAGCAGCTTCAGCAGGAAAAGTAGCTGTGGTTCAGAAAACAAATTTCAGTCAGAATGAAGGAATCACTTGCTCGTCTTAGATGAGCCAAGCAGCAGACTACAGTGCAATTTTGCTAATGACTGGGGAGACTCATTAGGATTTCTGAAGGGTTTCAAAACACCTCTCAAGACTATGGCTATCCCTTCTAGAGTCTGCTGCTTTTCAGTTCAGTGTTTTCTTCTGATTTAATGTTTGAGCACTGACTGCAAACAGTCTAAGCTATTTCATTTTTAATGTTCGTTGTCTTTGCTTCATCAGCTATCTCCTCTAACACTTTGCATAGAGAACAAAGGGAGACTGCACTGTGCTCCGGTGAAAAACAGGCTGAAAATAAACCTTTGTTACTTTTACTACTACCTTAATGATAGTCAAAACTCACATACAAGTGAAGTGTTGCTTACTTATTTTAAGGTATATTCAATTTTCATAGTTAAAATAATGATGTTTCACACAATATGAGCAGCTTCATCATATCATTTGTGAAGAAAATAATATAACAGGAAGAGATGACAGAACAGTATAATTGATTCAATTTCTACCACTGACTTGAGGTTTTGGAGCTGTACTTCTCAATGTCCTTAAAACAAAGATTGGGCTGTCCCCTATTTGGTTTCATCCTTTTTTTACATATAACTAGGAAAGATGATGATAAAACTAACCACAAAAAGTATTCCTAACACGAAATATGACTTTACTGTTAATGGCAAGAACTTCACAGCAACTGCATTCTCCAAGCACAGAACCAGGAAATCTAGGTTGTTTTTCCACTTCTTTTCCTCATTTACTTTTAAAGTGATCTAAAAAAAAAAATCAAAAATAAATGTATTATTTCATAAAACAGACCACAGTTTTCTTTTGTTTTCCAAAAAACACAACCACCAATTTTTACTGCTCTCTTGAGCTACTCTAACCAAGTCAGTGTACTTCTGTCAGGAGACTGCTATCTGCCAGGATGCATCCCCCAGCCAGGATATAGCCACTTTATAGACTTGTATAAGCACCCATTCTGCTCATCTTTAACTTCTGCTGGCGAAAGTCTTGAAAGACTGCCAGAATGAAGCCAGACTGTATTCCTGACAGATGTTTGCATAGCCCATATTTTAAAAAGTTTAACAAGAGACACCACTGGCTCCCATGGCAATAGTGGTGTTCTACCATCCTCAAATACGTTCATTATTAGAAAGTTTTTTCCTAGTGTCTAACCTGAATCTTCCCTGCTCTGAAATGTCTTCCTGGCCTGTCCAGGATGGCTATCCAAAGCAAATTCTCCCCTTCCTCTTTGCAACAGACTTGAAATAACATATAAAAGGCTGTTGTGCCCCCCTCACACTTCCTCCTTTGGGCAAAATTCTTTTTCATTCTTCTTTCTTTCTGTCCTTTTAGGTCATATTTTCTCTAGGCCTCCAGTCTTTCATTTTGCCCTGCCATGGCCTCCCTTCTTCAGTCGGTCTTCTCAAATTCATGGCCATGAGCCATGGCCAGTTCCACAGACTGGGGACACAGATCCATGGTTTCGTCCTCTCTGCTCTTGCAACTGGATCCTCAAGCAGCCAGGACAACATATGGGGTCCTAAGCTCAACAAGGGGCTGCCTGGGGCACAAACACACAAATCTCTGATATCAGTCACCGATGAACTCACCACAAGATACAGAATATCGTTTCTATCAATATTTTATTTTTCTCTAACCCAAATATAATTTCACTGCCTAAAAACACACAAAAAAAATTTCAGATAAAGTCAGTCTGTGGTCAGCATAAAAATATTAGTGATATTTATGTGAATTGTGTCATATATTCCCACCTTTTCTCTCATTTGATAAAGAATTTGGAATAATTTTCCTTCCCACATTTAAATGTTAGAGGTACAAGACAGAGGAAGGTACAGACACCACTAAAAATTCATCTCTGAAGTTTCCACCAGGTAAAGCAGCAAAAGGAACATGGAAACAGCAGAAACGTAATAAAATTAAACAATGTAATAAAATTAGAACGGCACTCATGAAAACAGAACTTTCACAGTCAACTCTAGTTGATGGCACATATGTTGCTGATGTCTCAACAGGCCCTTAATTTTGAAAGCGGATATGTAGAGTTCCATGCGACAAGTAATAGCACCTGGATACGTACTGCCCACTCCTCAGGTTTCCTCTGAAGCCCCCATCAAGGCTTTTTATTTATTTTATTAAGCAGTGGTTTGTAATGGAGATGGGCTCTGAGAGTTCACCACATAGAACCTAAGAAGAAAAGTTCTTTCTCACATACTCACCTAGACAGTCCTACGATGTGGCAGCATGAAGACTCCCATTTATTGCTAAATTTATTGCACCTCTACTACCCACCAGAATGATTTGGGAAGCTTTGCAGGAGGAGACGTGCACAAACTGTCCTGCAAGTAATACAGAATAATTCACCTTTGAGCCATGATGATACTGCATGGAGTAGTGTGCTAGACTTCAGATAATTCTTTCTGCACCACTCTCCAAGGGTGATCTTCAGGAGAAATCTTACATTGTACTTAACAGTGTTGCCTATAAATATGCTTGACATAGGTGTGAATTTTCATACTTGAAGATCTTAGTTTTCCAGGATTTCCTCAAAAATCAAGAGGTGGTCATTATCCACAGACCTCTTTGAGTCCTTCCCGGAAAAAGTGATAAGTCTATCATTTATGCATAAGTGCATCACGGGAAACAAACTGTGTTTTTGTAGATCTCTTACCATCCAGGCATGCACAGCCACACAGACAGGTCAAAGAATTTCAGTCTGTAGTGGAGACTTTCAGGATATTTCTAAAAACAATCACAGAACATGGGGAAGAGTGTGTCTTTTTTCCAGTTACTTCATGAACACGGCGTAGGTTCTGAAGCACATACTCATGTACTCTTTCTGATCTAAAACACTAACAAAAGCAAAGCTAAAATGCAGGACACGCTGTGCCTTCTTGTTATCATTTATTAAAAAATGACCAGGAATACACAAAGCTATTGAAGATGCCAGGGACCTGGAACCGTATTCTGTACAGATCCAGAAATTTTACTGCACATTTTAGGGTTAGTCACCTTCAATCAATGTCTCTTTTCGTTTTGCCATTTTCACATTTAATCAATTAAGTTCCTGTACACACTATAAAATCTTTCTTATTCTGGCACTGCTCCTTAATCAGACACAAAATTCAGATAAAGTTCTGCCTGCTTTTCTATTCTGTTTATAAAAACAGTCAACAGGGGCTTTGGAAATGGGCAGTTTTATAGATTTTCCACTAATTCAGGAAAAGTCGTCCCCCCCCCGTTTTAGTAGAGGTCATTAAAAGACAGTGGGTTATAAATGTTAGTACCTCCTGCATTGATCAAACTGCCCTCTCTCTCAAGCAGTTACACTGCTGATAAACACTGTACGGAGCTCTGAGAACAGGCAGAATGGTTGCCTACAGCCTCAAAAAAGTCCATTTTCTCTAAACAGCAAGCCCTTTTAAAACATTTTTAATATCCTTGTCTAAATAAGCAGCTAAGTCACAGACCCTGTGACTGCAGGCTCTTTTCTTTCTTCTGTTTTCATCACGTCTCAACAGTTACTCTGCGCCAAAACTGTTAGTGAGATGAAGCTGAACTCAGCAGTAAGCAGCATCTCCTGTTCTTTACCCAAATGAAATATAAAGGCATGTCAACATCCATATCACCCCATTTACTAACTATGCACACACTAAGGTTGAGCTACCTCTGCATACTGCTGTTCTGACAGAGCTCTAGAAACTCCTGAAACCTAAGAGGTGGGAAGCACCACCAGAAAACTTGACAACACTCAGCAGGGGTCTGGCAGAATCTCTACAATTGCAAAAGGTATCATTTGAAGACACTAGCAAACAGCACAGATTAATTAATATTCCCAGCTCAGTGGTCCACAGCCTAAAAAACAGCAAATCAGTTCATGAACAAGAGTTCTCTCTAAAAACTTCATAATCCTGGCATTTGGACACAAAGCAATGGTCGATGTAAGTACAGAGAGATGAGTCAGAGGCTGGCAATGGAGCTATAAGCAGGTTCAGAAGCAACACAGGAAGGGAAGAACAGCAGTGCTTCTGTCCTTGCTACATCTGAACTCCTGTAACCCTCCCAAATTTTTATTCTTTAAACTCAGTAATGAGAAATGAGCTGGTGGGCCCTCTCTCACAATCACATCTCAATCAAGTTAACAGGCTAATTCTCTCCAATCATAATTTGGTTTCCACCACACACAGCCACAGTACTGGAAGGGACTCTTGGGCACCTTGTATGGTCTCCTGTCAAAGGCAACCACACCATACAGTTTACGTAGCTGCTTTTCTTCTCCTGAGCCAGTGCTGCTTGCTGTTTACACAGAGGACACCTTTAACTTTCACATCCCCTCTGCCTCATTTTTGTTAGCTATGCAAGCAAAAGAACATCTTGTCTCCCCTCAGAAGATGATCAGTCATCCTACAGCATATCCTAGAGATGCTTGCCTTTGCCTATTCCTGTTTAATCTCATATGATTGCAGACAAACAGAACTGGACATGGTATTAAAGTTTAAATATAGCTGTAGAGACTTAAACCAAATATAGCCTGATACAGATTTAAAGATGGTCAGTAGCAAATACTTAAGGAAAATGTACCAGAACAGAACAAGTGTTGGGTTGGCCTCTCCAGTCTGTGTTCTTCCAGCAATCTGTGGGGGCAAGTGCCCTCCAAGTCAGAATTAGCACTTGCAGTTGTGTTTAATAGCCTTGTTCTTCTATCCATTTGTCCTTCTCTGTCTTCTGAGCCCATTTAGATTTTTGGGCTCTATCAAAGGAATGACATGAGTTAACTTATTAACTTATAATTCGGACAAAAAGCATTTCTTTTTATTTGACTTTAAACTACTTAGTACTTTAAAAGTATTTATATCTTGCTGCCAGACGGATAAATGTTATTGGCTGTACTCATGTTCTTGTGATCTGAAGAACAGTGACTCAACCTTCCTTTAAACACCATTCCCGATTTAATACAGTTTATCTTATTCTCCTTTAGTTGCATCTTCTCTGAGCTGAAAAGCCATTCTTCTTGTAGGGAATTCTTTCTGTACCTCTGATCATTGCTGTACCTTTTCTAGCTCTGCTATGTAATTTTGGGGATGCAGAGACCAGAACCACGAATAGTACCAATACAACACGGAAATATGCAGCGAAATAACTATTTTGTTTTCCAGTCCTTATCTTGTAATTCCTAAAATTCAGTCTTCCTTTTTTCATTCCTGCTAAACAACAAATTGATGTTAAAAGAACTAGCCTTTATGATTACCAATCTCTGTCCTGAGCTGTAAAAGTTAGTTTGGGGCTCCTCATTCTACTTGCATAATTAGAGCCTTACTCCACACTTAAAATTGAATTCACCTTCCATTTTACCAACCAGTCCTCCAATATCATGATCTCCATCCACAACTCTGAAGAATCAGTTTTACTCTCACTATTTACCATTTCCAAATGAAATGATAAAAGGTGTTTCTGTCAGTCCCTTCTTGTGTCCACATCCCCTCCCAGGATTAATCTGTTTGTGAGGGGTGTGTTTTTCTCAGGCTCAGATGCTGGCAATACCATGTCCTCCTCCTCTATCTGTCAAACTTCCACACCCATCAAACCATCTTGTACTTTACTGGTTAGCTTAGAACCAGTATTTTATCAGAAATATCTAGCACAGTCTGGGATCACATTTGCCTTCTTTGCATCAGCATTGCAATCACATTATGCTCCACTATTAACAGAGGAGAAAGACGTGGGTTTATTCCCCAGAAGTGAGGCCTCAACTTGTAACCATGCACTGCCATAGTTAGGCTGCTACCAATTCCTGATGACACGTTCTCCCCACCACCACCACAGTCCTCTATATTCAACTGCAGGCTGTTTTTGGAAAGTAAAAATTTGCTAAGGTCATTGTCCATGGCATGTCTCTCTAAATCAACCTTGAAAACTTTAGTAAACACTCAACAGTTCAACTCCAGCAGAATCTTTTTTGAAGAACATCCTTTCCTCTCTCCCCCTAAGTAATTTTGCCCCAGAGAACGTCATTCTATTTCTTTGGAGCTTAAAGCTGTCCTAAAAAAGAATTTCTTCACACATAACAGTTTTACATCTGTCTTTGCTGATCAGGAAATATCCTTATAACTATCTGTATACTTATACTGTAACTACTATCTCTAGCTGAGTCACAACTGCCCTCATACCATATCTCCGTCAGCCCTTTAAAAGGGAGTTTACTTCATGCAAAATTTTCTTCCTCAAGCTCTTTACTTTAATAACCAAGGATTTCAGTTGTCTGTCATTTACCTTGTCCAGCTTATTAGCAAGACAGGTAACAATCCGTTTTGCTAACTGCATCACTCTCTCTCTATTGTCATCACTGTTTCTCTTAGCTGTCATTGCTCTGCTTTCTGTAATTCTTGCTCTGCTGACACGATCTTGGGGTTTGGGGTTTTTTTTCTTTTTTTTCTTTTTTTTTTCTTCTTCAGTTGGCCAAGTATAAAGATTACATAAATATCAAGCCTCCGCCTCACATTCCTTTGTTAAAACTTTTTATTGGTTGTAGTTTCTTGACACCATAGGACTTCCACATCAAGTCTCAGAAGAAAAGTATAAAAGCACTCTCCTTCCATGAGCTTCCTCAAGGGCAGCTCTAAGAAAGTCCCCAAAACCTTCTTCATGGCATCAGGCCTAGAGGCATTTGCTGCTCTAAAGAAATATATGGAGTAAGGATTCTAATTCTGCACGACTAAGGGGAGAGTTCTTATGTCTCATGTGATATTTTTGTTAGTCCTAAGGTCTTGCAGAAGGCTTGTGAAGCTCCTTTAAGGTGATAACTGGCAGTTCTCTAAGCTCTAAGGGGCTCTTCAAGCTTCAGTGACTCCAGGCAGAGTGCCGTAGCAAAACATTACAAAGTGCTCAAGGGAACCTGCTGCAGACCAATACTAAACCACATAACACAAATATATTTCCAGCAGAGTTAAGTCCCTTCTGAATTTTAATTCCTCCCTGGTATATCTGTTCTCTCTTCCCTGAGGAAATACTTCCTCAGTTTTAGGGGAAGATGAAAATGGTGAGGGAAAGGGGGAGATAGCTTTACATTGGATTTTGTCTCCTTAACAGAGATTTTCAGCTACCTCTGACAACTTTCATCCACATATGCTTTCCTTCCATACTCTTTCTTGCAAGTTAGCTTCTCTCCCTGAGTGAATCATTTGTAATTCCACAACATAAAGAAAAAAAAAAAGCTCACAGAGCATCTCTGTTATATCCTGAACCTGAATGAGGCCATGCTCACCCTGCATGTGGCAGACAAAGGCTCTGCAGCCCACTGCCTGCTAATTCCACACTTTAAACTGACTCACTTTCCTGGAAACTTTTCGGAGCTCTGAGAACAGCCTGCCCAAATGCACAAGAAGTGCAGAACTGCCCTATTCCTTGCTGTCACCCAGCAGATAGAGATCTTACTTCTCTGTGTAGGAAAAGGTTAGTAGATATTGCTGGAAAAAGTTACATGATCCCTTTACCACATAACAAGTTGAAGCAAAATCCAAGTGAGACACAGTTGCTAGCAATCACACTTTGCTGGCCTTTGTCTTTATCAGATGGTCTAGAAAAATATATATTACCTTCCCTCCCAATCCTGCCTTGTTCCAAGGATGCAAACACTTTGATGACACCAACCTTACTACAACTAAAATATGGTTTGGATTTGCCATATTCTCCCAATGTCCCATTACTTCTGGAATATATGGGAATCAAACTAGTTCAAAGTTATTTAGTAATAGCACCATTAAACAGTCTTGGTGTACAGAGCATGTCTAACATCTTCTGGCCGTGTACAGGGCAGCAACAACTTGTTTCAATGCAAAGCTAGCAGAGATATCTCTATAAGCCACAAAGGGCAAATCTCACAGGATATGAAGTGCTACACTGTGCCCCAATTTAAAAATTTTGCATTTTCTGACTGCAAAGGAAAAAAACCTCAAGCTGGATTGCAGACAGATACCAACAGCAGTTATCATATCAGAACAGACCTACTTTTCCTGGTATTTAACTTTCTTTTCATCAGAAGTCCTCTGAACTGAATTTAGATTTGCTGTTCACAAAAAGCAAGTTGCAAACTTGCAACTGAAATTTGTTCAATAGATATGAAACATGTTCTGTTTCAGGCCAAAGCATACTCAGTTTATGAGTGGCCGAAGAAATGAAGAATAAATCCATCTCCCTTCACCTTCACTAATCAAATCTCAAGTTTGCTAACGAATGCTCAGAAAGTCAGAGAAAAAATTCTCTAAGCTATCACAGGCTGTAATACACTTGAAAAAATATACAAAGACAGTGCAAGAAGAATCAATTAAATTGGCCCTTCTACCAACATCCCGAGCATTAAACTCACACAGTGCAGCCCCCAGGCTGAACTTAATGTCTTATAGACCATGAGATTTTAAGAGAGTAAATTCTGGATTTTTATTCTTTGCTTAACATTCAGCTGCAGTAGGAAATCACGTTTTCAAGCTTTTGGCATTAGGATAGTAGCTTGCTTAAATTCAAACCAAGATTTTGCCATAATTCCCCAAGTCCTAGAACTGACATTGCAAACACGACAATGTGGCAACAAGGAACAAAACAATCCACAAACAGAAAAGATACGCAACAGAAAATCTTTCTGACAGCTAGCTATTTTTTTTTCTCCATCTAGCCTCCTATCTGTATCATAGAAATAAGAAGTCTTAGCACCGATACAGCGATGAAAGCCACCTGACACCTGCACAACAGGAGCATCTGCAGAGCTGCCGCCAGCCAGCCGAGAGCAGAGGGAGGGTCAGTGCAGTGAAGAAGCCCCTTGCAGGCAAGTGGCAGCCACGCAGCTCAGGGCTGCCCGCATTGTCGTACACTTGACACACAACTCCGTCCTGCAGCGCTCGCCATCTGAGCAGCCCACCCCTCCAAAAACCCAACAGTAAGCTGCTTCGGTTGAATAAGTGCCATCCGCAGGTGCTCAGAGCAGAGGGCGAGCGGCAGGCGCATTTCTCGCGGCACCCTGGGGCGGAGGGTCCCTTGCAAGCCGGGGAGGGCCCCTCGGCAGCCCCCAGCTCTCCCTCTCCTCCTCCTCCCGCCGCTCGCGAGTGGCCACAGGACCCCACAGTGCTCCTCCAAGCCACCCCCTCGGTCCAGCCTCTGACCTCCAGGAGCCCCCAGGCTTGCAGGGGGCTTCTGATGGTGCCCCGCTCTCCTCCGCTTTCTCTCCTCCCCCCACGCATCTTCTGACCTCCGAAAGGTAGCATGCGGCTGCACTGCTCCTGCCAAGAGAAGCTGCATGCAAAGTCCTCTGAACTGCTTTGGGAGAGAGAAAAAATAACATGCAGCAGCAGCCCAAGCAAGAGCTGACCAATTAGTTTTAGGTCCTAGCTTATCCCAAACTGTGGGGATGTTTTGCTCTGGTCCACGTGGTACGGCTTAGATAGGACAGACCTACAGCTGTTCCTGTCTCACTGTAAAAATCTCGAGCCTGGACTCCACAGCACTGCGGTAAAACCAGCCAACTGATCTGCACTGCAACAAGTACTGAGAACATACCAGGTTTCAAAAGCCCATCCCTCAAAATCATCCTCTGCATACAGAGAGGGGATGAGGCACCTATCGAATTACAAAAACCAGGTCAGATTTAGGGCGCACGTGATTCAGCCTTTGACTCTTCCAGTTACCACGCAGGAGTCTGGGGATCCCCATGCCCCAAACCCAAATACTCTGTGCTTGGCCGCGGCAGAACTGGGGCTGCCCCACAGCCTCCGTGAGGACTGGGCTCTCCACAAGCACCCCAGCAGAAGTGCGAGGGGCTTGCTAGTGCCAACCACTTCCAGCCCCCCGGGGCTGCACAGGGTGGCATCAGGTCAAGTAGCATCTGTGGCTGCTGCCTTTGCTCAAGAGCGCAGCACATCCTCCTATAAAAGTCACTCTCACACACAAACATACACATCTAGCAGACCCCAACACATATCTGTAAACAGACAGTGCCCCTGACATGGCACCACACAAGCACTGAAGCAGAAAGGGACAGTATTCCAGCAGGGCCTTCATCCTCACAGCACCATTTCTGCGTCTCCTATAAGGAGCAATTCACATAGAACCAAAATACTTATTCCTAATTTGCCACATAGTTCCAAGAAATCTAGTTAATTCCTATTAAAAAACACACACAGTTGTTAAGCTAATCATAAACTATTTGCTCCTTTTCCACATTTTCTGATACTTTTGTTTCAAGCAGGAAAAAAGTTCAAGAATCATTTTGAGAAACCTGGAGACTCCTTTTGAAAAGAGTATGTATTAAATGCAACTATTTTGCTTTATAATCATGTCTGCTCCCATCAAAATCCAGCAGTGAAAGAGAGGGATGCAAACCACAAGTCTTACCACCTTTGCTTATTTTTCCCCCCTTCAGATATCTATAGGCAAAGAACTAATTTAATCTAGTTCCTACAAATCAGGAAGTCATGTAGACTGTACGAGTAAAACTTAATTATTGAATGGGTATACAAATCCCAAGTACAAGCACCTCTCCCAGAAAATTTAAATCTTTTTTTCACAGTTAAATACACACCTGGAAGCTACTCTGATTTTACCAGCTCTATCAATTGGCCCATCGTTGCCCCTTCCACACGCATTACAGCAGAGGGAGCGCAGAACCACAGCAGCCTTGCCTCGACTCTGCTGGAGCTACTGTGCAACCACATCCTGCCTGGTGAAACTGGTTCCCAGCTCACCGCACAACAAAAAAAGGCAGAGAGAATACCCATTTGAGAAAGATCTAATCACTGGCTTCATTAAATGCAGATTCAGGGGGTTACTGCACTCTGATTTGTATCAGGAGTAATTTAATTGAAGTCAATGGTGTTTCAAGTGAATAAAACAGATGTAAGATTTGATTGAAGCACATAGTATTCAACTACTGTTTGGCATTTCTTTATCAGCTTGAAATGTAGTTGGGAGGACCATATAAGTAACCTGAACAAATTCCATGACATTTCCTTGAAAGGAAAATACTAAAATTAACTTCTGTGAGAGCAAGTCTCTTTACTGTACTGTTGCTAGAGCCAACACCCTGAGCTACCGGGATAGGAATCTAGAGAAAAATGTTGGATACTGTATTTTAAAGCCCATTGGGAGAAGAAGGAAACCAGTTAACAAATTATTGCTAGGGAAAAATAAAACAATGTATGACCCAGTGCACTGCTTTGAGAAACATAACAACATATATACTGCTAAGAGACTTTATAATTATCACTGTATTTCTACTTTGCAGACCATGAATTTATCACAGACCAACCATTAACTACCCAGGAATGTATGACTGGTAGTTTTATTAAACTGAGTGAAACTTTGGCCTCATACTTATCAGTATGTATTTATCAGCACATTTATCAATTTGTCTTTCCCATTATTTAATTAAGATTTGTTAGCTTTCTCTGTGGGAGGATATCCACACAGAAAGCCATTACTTATCTCTCAGGGTGCTTCACTTTTGGCTTTTAAAATCCATGAGAGTGAAGATCCTTTTATTCATTGGTGTTGCAGACACCATTCTTGGTCAAATTAGGGCTGGCACAAGCCATTTAAGATATTTTACAGGCAAATCAGATTTTTTTATTATTATTATTTATCCTCATGAAATGCCATTTTATAAATATGGGAAGACAAGGATGTCCTAAAGCCTCAAGATGTCTAAGTCATTAACTTCAAGGTGGGTATGTATTTAAAAATCTTAAAAGATTTAGGACAGCATCTGCCCAAAGGAAGCCTGTGGTAAAATGGAAATTAAACTCAGACCCCATCCCAGCATCTTATCCACGCACTCACCTTCTGCATTTTCTCCAAGGCTGCTGCCTTCACCAGCTCTAGTTCCTCTTCTAACCAACCAGAAGCAAATAATTTAAGCTGCCGCTCTGTAACCGTGACCTAGATACAACTAGCAGCACAGAGGCCCTCCAACTCAGCAACATGTGAGCTGTCTGAACTGCCGAGCATGCCCTCCTGCACACCCATGCCAGCAGGCGCAGAGCCAGGAGTTACTGGTGCTGCTGCTGCCACTGATGGTGCTGGATGAGTAAACTGAAGTTTAGGGATTTCTGCTCTGGACTTGACAAGTACTGGCACAACAGCAGAAGATACTGTGAGCTTCAGTCAGCTGAGAACAAAGTTTTCTGTACTCTAGCTCTGGCTTTGAGACCAGTTCCTCCTACAGTTGTAATCAAGTTAGTCTCCTGCCTTCTTTCCTCCATCTGTAACATAGGGGCACCATTACTCAGAGCGTTAAAAATTTCAATAGGACACACATAACACTTATCCCCAAGCTTGATCCGCAGCTGTTTTGCCAGTGGCCTGCAAGTCCTCAGAGTAATTAGGTAGTGTGTTTTTCTTAACATTTCCATTTGGGGTAAGTATCTGTAGTGCCTGGAACAAATTGTCTAGAGGCTTTATGGGATCTGCCACATCCATCTAATCTTCATTAAATGGTGACCAGTACTAGGTGGTGTTGGCTGTTGTGGGACATTCTGATCCTCACATTGAATCTCTCCTTGATCTAAATAATTATGGAAATAATTAGCTAGGAGTTCCACATTCATATTCCAGGAAAATGTGCTGGAAAGTTATTTTCTGCATAAGAGAAAACTGATAAAATTAGGAGTGCTCCAAAGAGCAAGGCCACAAACCCACACCAGAATCCCAAAAGCATTCTGTGTCCCAGGACGACTACGTCATATCCTGATGGGCAGGAGCTGGGTAAGTTCAATGGATGGTACAAGATTATATTCATTGCTAGTCCTTATGTAATGTGGCACCAGAAATGCCACGGGCAGATCTGGTGGCAGCTGAAGCATAGGACTAACCATGTTTTCCTGTTAGGCACAGTTGACCTTAGTTTCTTGCAAAATAAATGGCTTTTTTCCCCCCCCTATATTTGTAGACGTTTACTTATGTAACTAACTTTCCCACTGGCATAACTTGAGGTTCCATTTTCTTACAGACTTCCACTTCACTCATGCAGTGCTTAATAGTGCAAAATCTCCCATCCACGTTATGCAGTATTCAAGAATAAGATGGCATATAGGGAAGACTTTGTGGTTTAGAGTCTTCTGTGATACCTCTTTCATTTGGTATTTTACACTCTTTCAAAAGCTAAAAAGAGCTTTTAAATGGAAACCAAAAGAGTGGGATCTATCCACATTGCTTCTACTGTTAAAATGTATTGATGGAATTGCTATTTTATTCTCATCATCCTTCTGTGCTGCATGCCTTGATGTTCCATGAGAACATTACTGGGACAATCTTTCATGTACTTGAATGATTCTACCATAGGTTCACCAGCTGAGGATCTATCTCTGCCAAGTGTAGCAAATAATGAGACATCTGATGATTTTCAGATGTGGCTAAGTAGACTGTAATAAATGACAACTCATTATTCAAGATAAAGCAGAGGTGATAATGTATACCCATCCCATTGAAGGACCATCATGATCCTAAGGTCAGGGGGCTGAATTAGCACCTCTTGCCTTTCCTTCTTTGCCCCAGCCACACATATAGCATAAAAGATAACAATGTCAGACAAGGACTGGCAGATTTCCCTGGGGTAAATATTTTAGTGACTGCTTAGGTAAATAGGTTGAACTTTTTAGGTGATCACAGGTAGATGGCATGCAAGTAAACAAAAGCCCACTTTATGATAAAGAAATACACACTCTTCATGCAGAATAAGTATAATAAACACACTTTTCCAGATTAACTGCCAAACTGTGTAAAATTTTGGAATAAAAACAACAGCTACAGGATTATTTTGCTAATAAACAATTGGGGGAGGGAGGTTGTGTGGATAAAACTTCCTCTTGATCCTTAAGATTAGGTTCCACAGCTAATTCTTTCTTTAGCAAATTCAAATGACTGAAATAAGAGCCTGAATATACATATTTACCAGTCCACAGTTCTCTTATACCCTTATTGGTTTTAAAAGCTCTATGCCATCCTCATTCAGGCTATCACCTCCTCTCAAGAGAAACTTGTGGGGTTACAGAAATCATTACAATTATACAGTGCTACTAGCCAGAGCATAGATTGATTATTTAAGTAGCCAATGTTCTCTAAAGTTTTCAGACTCCTAATTTCATTCTTCAGCTACAAATTTTATCAGACTCGCACCTATGAAGGTAGGGTGAAGTGAGACTTACTGAGACATCAGGGATTGCATACATCTATGTGCATCTATACATCCACACTCTCTGCAAGAACACAAAGACGACTGGTATCACTGTCATAGGCAGTCATTCAAAATGTGTTAATACTATGTTCAATATTTGTTTGTATACAGAGATGTTATTGTTTAAAGGACACAATGCAATGCTGTTCTAAGTGGAATGAAAGGACCTGCAGATACTTACTCATCCACTCGGAGTACGAAATACTCTTCCCAGTGGAACAAAATATCATTATCACAGAATAGATTTGTCTATTACAACAAATTCTGCACTGAGTCATTTGACATGTATTACTCAGTGATCATTATTTTTTCCTTGATTGGAATAACGATGGGAAAAGCTGCTAAAACATGCAGTTGTGAAACTTCAGATTTTCAGGTACTCCAAATAAAGTTAGAAAGCTAGATTTTCAAAGTACTATTTTAGGCATCTAAAGATGAAGAGAGGTGCCTGGTAGGATTTTTTTTTTATTCTTAAGAATGTAAACTACTCTGTATCCACAAATACCAATATATTTTTGGAAATATGACCACATTCAGCAATAACATTTAAATAGCATAATCTAGAAGGGCATATGTGACAAAATGACCTCAAAAGCATTTTCTGCAGTGGTTCATAAGGCCAAACACTTTATCTAAAATATTGCAAAAAAGAATTCCTTGGGCACTTTGTCAAGTTGCCCTATTTTGTTGCTGAAGACACATCTAAAAATCTACCAAAGTAGCATAATATTTGCTCAGTATATCACTAGCACCACAAGAGATATCTGCATTGTTATAATAATGCTACATAAAAGATAAGAAATATATGAGAGATGAACCAACAACAGATTTGGGGGGGGGGGGGGGAAGATGCTATGTAAGAAGACTCATAAAACGAAACTCTTCCTTTTTTGGGGGCAGGAGGTAATCATTTACCATAAGGCTACAGCTACATCTAATGCTGCATACACAGAAAAGTTTAAACACTACTCAGTTTTCATGAAGACTCCAACATCTTTTAACAATTTGAATGGTCTAATTGTGTGCATTGTTATTTGAAATCGGATCTTAATCTAAACAGAGCTTGGCACAGATCAAATCATAATGATTTAGTAAAACAAGATTCATCATGCACCATTTTTGAACATTAAAACATAAATTTAAGTATCCAAATAACTATAAATATTCAAGAATAAATAAATGAACACTAGAGGCCCGAATGCATTTATGAATCTAGGCCTACCAGTCCCATCGAATGCAGCTGTGGCCAACTAGACTAAATAGAGTTTATCTTCCTGGCTAGCAAAAGATTTATTAGCTTTTGTGTAAATACCATCCTAGTCAGATTGGTTTAATAATTACCAGCTACCAAGAATGAGCCTTCCTGTAAAAGAAGAATAAAAAGTTTAAATCCGAAACAAAATTGAAGTTGTTCATTGAAATCAAGATCAAAAATCACAGCCCACCATGACTAGGGGATTTCTGCTCCACTGTTGCTTTTCCTATTGAATTTGAGATTTTCTGATGTGACTACTGACAGCTAGATGTGCTCACACCAGGCTAGGGGCCTCTGATCCAAAGGTCTTTCCTTGCAATACAGTTGTCATTTTAGAATGGTGTTCTTTCAACAGGTCTTGCACTGTTTTGCCGTTAGGCTGGGATGGGGGGCTATTTAATAGAAAGCAGAGCCTTAGATACAGCTGTTCATATTCTGTGCCTTGCATGGTTTTACAGGAATGTTATTATATTATTGCCAAGGCAAACTGAGTCTGTTTTGCCTTTGGCGTCAGTCTTCTGCCTGCCTTTATTGCTGTCTATCTTCCCATTGCTTTTTCAGATCACAGGAGGAGACAGGACTGCACAACTTCCTATTTGGTGTGAAACCACATGATACAATGTAGTGCAGCTCAGTGCTGTTGTTTGAATCAGGGCTTGCCACTCTTCGCAAAAGTATTTTCCATTTCCTCACCACACTTCTCATTAAGAGTGCAAAGTTTACCATATGCATCCCATAATTCTGTTTTTCTTCCTTTCTCAAAAATTCTCATGTTACCTGTGATTACTTTTGTCCAGCCTCACTGCCCACCAGGCAGGTGATATTGTTTTTCTTCTACTTCTAACAGGTCTTATTTCTTAAGATACATATTTTGTCAATAGCCCGTGTTTGCTCCTGGCCTCAGAAATTTCTCAGTGTACATAGCCAGCATTCCCAGTCAAATACTGCTGTTCTTCATGACTGTGGGGATTACCCTGCAAATGGCTCCATAATCCAGGTGGAATTGAATTGGTCACTCTTCTAATAGCATTCACTGCAAAAATACCAGCTGGATGGCTGACAGCTGCCACCTGCAACATCTCTCTCTTGAGAGACTATGGCCAGGCTAATCACGTCATTCATCCTCACTGCAATTCCTAACATCCCCAGTCAACACAGGCAGCATTTTCTTCCTCTTGAGGCTGCTGTAGCAGAGGCAAATTGGATGCTTTACATACTGTTCGTATTGTTGCTTATAGCCTGGACATTTTTCCTATCTTTCATATTGTATTCAAGTGTGTATATACACCATGCCACAACAACCTTTTGCTTACACTGTCTCTGCTCTGCTTTTTGAGTTCCTTCAGCTTGAACCCACGTATCTGTCCTGCATTAGTGAATGCTATTACTTTGATCCAGTACCTGAACATCAGTGGCCCTTGATTTGGAAGAGCTTCTCCCCAGTCCATTCTGTTAGCTAGAATAATAGCCAAACAACCTCACCTTTAACAGGGAAAGTCATGCCCATACTTGCACATGGATATCTGATATCAGCTCAACCATGTGTGTCATCATCATTGTCAACAATACATTAGAGTCTCATTCTACAGCCACTGTACAAATCAAACCTAGCATTTAGTATTCACATTAGCATTTGGAATATTAATTCTGGCAATAACATTTCATTTCTCAAATAACTAATCTTTCTTCTAGTAAATCTTAACTTTCACTTTCTTACCTTTATCTCCATGGACAAATCTGTTCACACAGGATTAATTTTTGCTTGCAACCTTGTGGATTTTTCTGGAGATTCAGGATTCATTCTTTGTATGTGCCTGTTCCTTATACACGTACACTTCTGCCATTAATCGCACTCCCCTTACTAGGTAGGGATCCCATCAGCACAAGTGCTGCATTGTGTTTCAAATACAACATTCTGGGTAATTAGTGAAAGGACTCTGCAAAACTATATCGGCTCCTTATTTAAAAAATATTTTCATTTCAACTGCTTCTGATACATAAACTAACACACAGTGTCTTCTCCTTTTTGTCCTTCCCAGACTTTGGCACCCCCCTGAAGTCTCCACAAAGGATTCAACATAGTTTCTGGCAAAACAACAAGATGCTCCTGAAACATTCTCTTTGCCTCAAAAAAAGACACCTTCAAAGGAAATTTGGTTTCCTAGGAGGCTGTGTGATCTTGTTATGTTTTAACCTGAGCAATTAGACAGTATGCAGATAATCTGAAGATTGATTTGCACTGATGATTAAAGCCAAGCAATGCTAGTGATTTACAAAAGGAAAAAAAATCAGAAAGTCCTTTCTTTCCCTTCTGCATGGAGTAAGACAGGGGGAAGCGCCTCTGTCAGGAAGCCAGAAAGCCACCACCTTCCCTAGTTCTCAATGTGCCTTTTCAGCTTTTGGAGTTCTGCCCAAAAGCTGCCTCCCTCAGATTTCTATGCTGGCCATACTACAGCTACCTCACCTTCAGTAATTTTGGAGCTTTCTTTTGCCAGCTTCATTCTGTTTTTATGAAAAGCAGGCATCAGAAGCAGCAATTTTAGGAGTTCTGTGGCTATCCATCCATCAAAGACACATTAGCTGGAAGCCACCTAACCTCCAAGCTAATATTTGTTAAAACATCACAAAGAATAGTACAGAGTAAGTCTGAAAAATAACTAAAATCTTAAGATTTTCTATAATAGGAGACCACTTAAACGTTTACAAATGGATTATTTTCTAAAAAGCTGTCTGCGCTTTGCTCAGGTTTTGCTATTAATTGTCATCAGGGCCTATCAGACACCATTTCCTTCCTTTATTCTTCTACAAGAATTGGAGGGTGAAGGGGCCCAACCTTTTTTTCTAAAGGCTCTTATGTTCATCTCTTTTCCCAACCATCATTCCTCACCTTGGATGTGTCTTTGTCTCCACTGTAATAACAAAGTGAGATTAGATGATTTCAAATAGTAAGTCTACATTACTTTTCAGATAACATTTCCCACCCTCTTTTTTTTTCCCCCCCTAAAACCCTATCTGCTAACATTGGTCAGAGATCTCATTTTTTCTATCACTTCCTCTTAGATCCAACATCAGGGCACTAACATATCCAAAGTGCAGAATAAATTTAACTGCTATTAAGTACCGACATATTTTTTCCAAAGACCCTTCTTAATTCCCTAGTGACAGCTTGCCTTATCACAAGAACAAACACACTAAAATGAGAATTTCAGCACCAATTTGAAGAGGGAGGGCTATAATCACTGAGCTATATATGCCCTACAAGAAACAAGGCAAGCAGCAATGACTTTGAATTAAAAATATACTGTATTCTTATGTAAAATATAGCACAGTACCATGACTTTTCAAATGTATAAACTACTCTAATCAAATATAAGAATTGATAAAAGCCAGTTCTTTTCAGGACCCATACACTATTAGTTGTACATCTGTATGTATAGTATATAATACGTATAATAATGTATAGTATAGGATTTAATAAATACAACATGTTAGAAATATGTTTTCTTTTAAAAAAGGCAATTGGGGATAAAAATTATAGTTTAATCTAACAAAAGATTGCTTCATACTTTGTAATTTATGCTCTGAATATGTTCTATTTTGTGCTTTGTTATACTCTGTATAGTTTCAAGTATCTTCCTATGAAAATTCTTGGTTGCAAAGCAACCAACTACTCTTCCTCGAAAATCTTATGAATACAATGACTAATTTTTTCAGGGAGCCTTTTCTATTTGAAAAGTTGCATCATACAAACCATGAAGAAAAGCAGCATAAACTAATGAAAGATTTAAAATACCTAACTATAATTAGGTTGTATTTAATCTCAATCTCCTTCTTGTGAGCATTGCTAGTATTGCTTTACCGTTTAGTGTATGGATTGGAATCCATGGAAAAAAAAATATACCAGAAATGAAGAATTATGGTTTTTAGAGGCACTTTAAAGTGCCTCTAAACTTTAAAGGCATTAGAGAAAAAAAAAAATGGTGGGGGGGAAGGAATGCTCATGTCTCTCTTCATTACTCCAAATCCTGCTTTTATTCAGTTCTTATTCAGACAAATCTCCCCTTGACTTTGATAAAATTTCAACTGAAAAGGACTTCAAGATTTTTTTCTCCCTGTTGCTTAAAGACAGACTGCAAATTACAAATTAATTTCATAGACACATGGACTCTATCAGTCAGTGGTATCCAGCATCAAACTATAGCAATGTGTCAAAACAGTTGCTTTCATCATCATCTTGCATAAAAGGAGCATTTTGAAAAGAGATACTGATACTCTCCCCTCTGCAGCAGCTCCTTTTTGATTGCCTATGGCATTGCAGCTGGGAGGGAATTCTTTTCATTTGTCTCATGACCACAGAGCTTTTGGTACACTCAGATCACATGTTCAAGCATTTCCCTGACACCATAAGAACTAGCAGTGCATATTGCAAAAAGCTGAGTCTCAAAGTACTATCTGGGTCCAGAAGCTAAGGCTTTAAATGAAGTACACATCATGAATATAAACTCACGTGTTGGCAGTGACAAGAACTCGGGCACATTTCAAGCACATTCTTGTCTCTTCCTCTAGCATGCCCCTAACATTAACAGCTGCAGGGAGAGGGGGGAAAGCTAGGAATATCATGCGAGGGTTTCCTCACGAGGACAGGGGAAAAGGCATCTTCGGCCTGAGAATTTCAAGAAGTTTTTTTTTGTTGTTTTCTCCATCAGAAATGGCTGTTACTATCCTTGCAACCTCCTCAATGTACAAAATCCTCCTGCATCCTAGGGCTTCAAAATACACATAGGACTCTTGAGACGCTTGTCTCAAAAAAAACTCAAAACCCACAAACATTTACTGTTTAGTTTCCACACTGCATAGTACAGCAATCAGTTACAGATTCTAGAGTTTCTAACAGTGCAGGCTGCTTTACTTTCTCTAGTTTTAATGCAGCCACACCAATTCTATAGAGGCTCTGAGAGTTCTGGCCTCCCTCCCTTTTAACCTGGTGCCTGCCTTAATCTGATGGTTTTGGGGTGCATCAGTTTCTTGCTATGTTTTTACGTTGTTCATTTAAGAAGGTGAGCTTTTTATTTAACTCTGATTGACCTGTAGCAGGTCTCTACTTTAACATTAACTACTACCAAAAAATTACATAAACCACATTTCAGAGTATTTAAGCCTTTAGGCTTTTCAGGTTTCTTAAGCTCTGTCTAGCTATTTACATTCTGCAGTTATGTCACTACTGCTTTTAAAGAATATCACTAGGTTATTTCCTTCAGTAAGCAAAAACCTGCAGTTATAGTATTTTATTGAGCAGAACTTTCTCATTGTCTTGGAGGAAGTAGAGTAAGGTACTATGCCATAGCTATCAGGAAAATACCATCTACTCTAACTTGAAAAGAGGACAATCCAAAGGACTAAATCACGAGCATCCTACTATATCCAGTACGCTACTATAGTTCATAAGCAACATTTTTAACACATTAATTTTTCAGTTTTTCAGCTACGTCATATAGCTCTAAGAGGACTCCCAAGCTACTTGGTAAACAAAGCTATGATGAAACTTTTAAAAAACATATGAACTGAGGAACACAATCATCGGGATGGAAAAGAGAATGTTTGAGGGTCAAGCTCACTAGAGAGCTTGTATCTGAGCAAATCTGAGTCATGGTCAAAACTGAAGGCAAATCAGTGCTTATTTTCTTTGTTAGCTTTGAGTGTTGATTCCTGAGAGTCAGTAGTAATTTATTGGTAATCTAGGAGATGAAGAAGAAAGAATATTATTTGGCTTTCTACATAAGGGCTCAGAGGAAGAGAATTAGATCTTGAGCTCCTTTTTCCTGATAAATTCCTCATTATAGAGCTGTTGAGATCTTCTTAATTTTTTTGCTTCTTTTATCTCAAGCTTGGGAATGATACTGGAATGATGTCAGGACTTGCCTAATCCAGTAGTCTGATAGAGACAAGGCTGCTGTAGCTCCATGTTCCCAGGGCCAGCCAGCAGTGAGGCTGAGCATATATTCCAGTGGACACACACAGACCCGTATACAACACACACACGGCTGTCCATACAGATCAACGCAGACAGTAAACAAAGCAGTCATGAGAACAGACTGCACTAATGGCCTCATCCTATTCTCTTATCCAACTGAGCAGGATCAAGTTCTGTTAGTGGGAAATACATACTTACATACATATAATAGGGATCTCTCCAGCAGCTGGCCTTACATACCTGATAGACATGGAGTCTATCCAGTAGCTGGTCCCTGGATCACAGGTCTTCCTAGTTGCCAGCACCTGGGCAATACAAGGCTCCAAGACCTGCAGCCCCTCTCCAGCTGCTGGTAGGCAAATCCGCTTGCACTCACCAACACGTGCAGACATACACACTATGGATCTTTCCAGTAACTGGCATTAGATACTTAGTCTACCTAGCAGCTGGCCCTTGGGTCTTCCCATCTCCAGTTGCCTTGCGCACAGACACATACAGGCCTCTCTGACAACCCCAAACCTTACTGCCTCTTTAGTAGTTGGCCTGAACCTCCAGATCCCTCCAGTAGCCAGCAGTCTTGCACGCAGCTCTCAGTCGACCTCCAGACCTTGCAGTCTCTCCAGGAGCTGGCTTGGACTTCTTGGTGCCTCCAGTAGCCAAAACACAGGCTCTGCAATATATGGCGCAGACTTACCATTACTTCAATACCTGGCCTCCACACTTCTCATCTATTCCTAAAAGACACTAGATGGCAGCAGTGCTTAACTACTTTAATGCTGGTAAGTAGAAGCGCAGTCATCCATATTCAATAAAACAGTAGTTTTTGAAACGCTATCTTGTTTCTACGTATGTGAGAGGATACATGGACAGGAGACAGGAATTCAATATTAAGACAGCACAGATAAATTTGACAGAGCTGTTGATAAAATGCTCAATTAATACAGGCAATAGCAGAATTAATCAATGGTCCAACATCCTACTGCTGTAAGAGTAGGCAGGAAGAGTAATATGACAGAACTGCTAAATGTATTTCTCACTGTCACAGAGAAATACTGCAGAACTGGAGAGGTATACGACACTCCCAAATTCAACCTCATACACACACAGGAGGTGAAAAATAATAATAATAATAATAAAGACTGACTGGATTGCTCCTCTCAAAGAATGCCACTCAGTACTTGTCTTGTGGCTCGTATTCTCCAAAAGCATACTCCTCCAGATCACCCACCTCTACTCTTTTTCTGATTTAGGCAAATATCCACCACCATTCTCTCCTCATGCCTATTCTCACATTCATCATGTTCTAGTCTTTTCTACCTTTTACTTCACCACATTTTCCTGCAACCACCTTCAGGGCCCTCTTGCTCTTCATGTTGCTTTGTCCTCATCTCTTCCTAATTCTTTACATCCCTCCGTACTTCAAGTCTGTCTTCTGCTCCCAGCATTCTCTGATCCATCGCTACTGTCTTGTTTCCAAATCACCTCTGCTTCTCACAATGCATCACTTTATTGCCTTCACCTTGCTTATCTTAATAGGGTAGCTACTTTATTCCAAAACAGCTGGCTTAGTTCTGACCTTAGAAACAAGGTAATACTGCCAGCCACAAAAGTTTAAAGCTCCTGAGTTTAACTTTTTATCTCCTCTTCCTTCCTGAAATATTTAAGACTTTTATAACACATTTTTTGACCTGCCTTTTAAAGTCTTCTGTTTTCCGCCTATCATTCCTTTGAGTGCATGGCTGGCAGTCAGTGTCACTAACTCTACAGTAAGGATATATTGTGCTCTGCCTGTAAGGCCTCTCACTAAAATAGGCAAGCATGAGGAGACAGATCTCTGAAATGCTCTGGCTTGGGAAGAGGCTCCATCCCTCAGTGTTCATCAAAATTGGGCACCCCTACACATCAATTACGATGCTTTCAGCTTCTATGCGATTCTCTCATCCCACACCTCCCACTCCCATTTGGTTTTCGCAAGACTGTTGCGGCAGACCCCTGCAACACCACCCTGACTGATGCTGCTGAAGGAAGGGAGCAAGAAGCACAAGAAAACAGCCCACATGGTCTGACACCACACTGCCAAGGACAGCTAGCACCTTCTGTGCAACTGCTGGCAATAGCTAGTGGTCATTTTGGATAAGGCTTAAACTTCAAATGATTGAAGCAGAGCTTACAGCATCATAAGACCTAGTGAAAAAGTGTGGCTGTGGGGCTTCCCCCCCCTCCCCCAAAAAATATTAAGATAAAATTACTAGATATGCAGGCCTCTGAACTGTGTATCTTCCCTTCTACTACAAAACCCCACAATGGCCTTAGAAAGACACAGTCTGGTGACACACCGCGCTGGCACCCGCTGAAGGTTAGTGAATAAGGAATACACCCATGGTCATCTCATAGGATCCAAGACTCGGACAAGTAGGACAGTCACGAACCATAGGCTCTGTGAGATGACAGTGAAGGCTGAGCACTTACTTAAACTTGAACCACACCTCTGTTCAGGCTGACTTAATTTCCCATTAGAAGTTTGACCTCCACCCCAAAACTAAACTACATGGCACAGTTACATAGCAAACAGCCCTTCCCTGTTCTGAGGCAGGGACAGACAGGAGCCGCAAAGAAACCCCGCAGCCAAGGGAAGCCTGGCCAAAAGGAGGCTCCTCCTCATTTTATTCCTTTCCTCAGCGTTTCCCCACCTCAAGCTAGCAAGGCGCTGTGGCCAGCAGCGCTTGCTTCGGGGCCCGGCTGGTGCCGCAGCCAGGGCGCCCACAGGAGGCCGCGCCCTGCCACCAACTGCCACCACCAGCCTGCGCCGGCCCAGCCGCCCCGCACAGGACATGGCGCCAGCAGCGGCACCAGTGCCTCGGCCCCGGCCGGCGTGCAGGGCTGAGCTGTGGCTGTGGCTCTGCTTGCTGGGCAGCAGCAGCTGCTTGCGCTGCGGCAACGAGCAGCTGGTGTATTCGGTCACATTCTCCAAGGACACGAAGGCAGCGAGATGCACCCAGGTGAGCTACACCCGCACCAAGCCCATCCTCCTGCAGCACCCCTGTAGCAAGTACAGCTCCTGGGACAAACAAAAGATGTCCGTGTACCTGGGGAAGTTTGTTTTTATCAGCATGACTACTTTTGAGTCCAGCCTCTCCCCGCTCTCCATCCCAGAAGAACTTGAGGCCAAAGAAGCTGTCGTCAGCGCCATCGCCTTTGTGCACACGGACAGAGTTTCAATGGTGATTAACGGCCGGGTCTATGTGTACTTCAAGAGCCCTGACAGATGGGTCCCATCAGCAGGAGTCAGCTCATCCGTGTCCGAACTCTCAAACGTCCACTGCTGCTACACAGGAGAGGACTCCCAGTGCAAGGTGGTCAGCTGGACCCTTTTTGCTTACGACACAGGGCACTCTGTCTCCAAGAGCCACATCTTCCTTTCGAAGGACGGGGGTTACACGTTCACACGCATGCAGATCAGTACAGGAGAGCGAGGCATGCTGCTTGGTGTCTACAATTTCAACTCTTTTGGCCTGACTGGCCTGCTGATCAACAGAACTGGAGGGGATGAGACAGGGAAGGCAGCAGGGGCTTATTTTAAATACTTTGGTACTGAGAACAACCATGTGCCCAACTACAGCTCTGCAGTCTTCCGCCTGCTGTCCAAAGGCCCTGCTAAACTTTGGAGTATCCATAATCTTGGCTTGAGGGGTTTCCTCATTCTCTGGACAACAGACATTTTGCTTGTGTCCTCCAACAATGGCTTGTTAATGGATGAAGTGACTGTCATGCCAACAAAGAAGTTTCAAAACACTACCTTCCCCAACTGTGGTTTCTCCCTTGTGACTGTTAGCAGGTCTGAGATTGCAGTCTTGACCCAGGACAAGCAAGTCTTCTATGGCAGCATCAGCCAGGTCACTACTGTGGTGTATATTGCCACAGACGAGAGCATAGATTTGAACACCACAGTGATGCTGTTTGAAGAAAGAGGGTGGCTGACCTTACTCAGCCCTGTGATGAGCAATTTTTCTCAACTGTATGACTTCAAGAAATGCAAATTCAACTTGCAGTTGGCAGTCCGGAGATCTCAGCAGTCCTGTGATGTGGAGATCCTTGAAGGAAATTTCCAGAACAAGATCTATTACATTGACATGCATAAGAACCTGACTTTGAATGCCACGTTTGTGCCCAAGCGAGGCAAAACATCCATTCCCCTGGTGACAGTGAGCAACCCCCATGTGCTGGCTTTCAGTGCAAAGATATTAGAAAGAGGATTTACGTATGATGGAAACACCGAATATCTTCTGCACATAGGTCTGCAGCAGCAGTATTTCTCTGGTTTTGCAGAGCATGATTTCTGTTATGGCTTACTTGATGGTGAGTTATCTACTATCACTGTGGATATCCCTGACAAAGGCATTGGCTGTATTGATGTGGCTCCTTTGACTGCACTTGTTGCAGTGTCCTGTCCACCTACAAAGCATATTCAAATTTTTAAAAATATAACGGCATGTGACAAAGGCCTCATTCAGGAAGCAGTACTAAAGAAGAATTTCAGTTACACAATTAGCTATGAAATATATGACCCACAGTTTCTTGCCAGGCCAAATATACAGCAAGATAATCTACAGATCAAATATGATTTTAAGAATCTAGGATGTCCTCTTCTGGTATATTACAAAAATCCTTGGGTGCCAATTCTTGAGTTATGGGAAAACAGTGCATTTCAGGAGCATGTCTCTGCTGAATTTGTTATGTTTGAAATAAATGGAATGCATAACTATGATTATCTTTTGACCGCCAATGATGCCAATTGTTTCTCTCAACCTCAAAATTGGACTGCTTTGCTAAAAGAGCAGGAATCTCCAGACCCACATACTGCATGGACCAGAAGAAACTATATGAGCTGTAAGAACAGGAATGGACCTGAATTAAAGTGGCCCTCAGTCAAGTATCAAGTTCTTGGTGGAGGCAAAAATAAGATCATTTTCCCTCCATACAATGGTCTGTATGTTTTTAAAGCCATTATAGTGGATACATTTTACAGTTACTGTGACTTAACCATAACCTTCTCAATTTACGTCTATGGTGCCTTTCCCAGGACCTACTTAAGTTTTCAGGCCACACTGATAGGCCTTCTGATTTTAATTTTACTTTTGATTTTGACAGGCTACTTCCTACCTCATTTATCACTCAAAAAAATTCATCCAAAAGTTAAAGTATTTTGAGTACACTTTTTGAAAGACTATGGGAAATCTAACCAGAGAATGTCCCTTCTAGTTAAGGAAGTTCTGTTTTAGTTATGAAGATGTGACAAGAGAAATCAGGCAACTAGCTCAATGTCCATTTTCTAGTTAAAGAGTTCAAAATTCAAAATTAATGGAACTTTAAGAGGAAGTTGCATTACAATAGCTTTAACATGCTAATCAGTTTGGTTTTCTTCTCCCCATTTTTTCATTCTAAAATTTCCACTGACCTTTTGTGGCTTGTCCTACTTACTGCTTCACTGTAGAGATAGGGGTTTTTTTAAAAAAACTATTTTTCAGTACGAGTGCATGATTTCACAAATATGCCAGCTTTTAATTTAGGAAATAACTTTTAAATTTAACATAACTATGTGAGCTTCATAGGATTTCTCACGAATCAGTATCCATGAAGGTTTTGTGACAAACACCAATAATCTCCAGATTTCAAAACTTGAGCTTGTAATGAGCAAGTCTTCAGACAGATAACATAGCTTTTCACTCATGCTGAGTATCAGGAGAATATTACCTGCTTAATAGTAATATACAGGTAGTACTGTGAAAGAGCCAGCATTCTGAAAAATTTCTAAATCCATTTTATTTATTTTTTAAGTAATTTGGTAGACATTTTCCTAATAAGACAGCAAAATTCAATAAAAGCTAAGCCTACCACACAGTAAGACAGCCATTTGATCTATAAATTAGACAGCAGTTAATAATACTTTTGCTATAAACCATTTCAGACAACTCAGTATTCCAGAATTCTGTAAATTTCAAAAATACAACTTAATTTTTGGTATGTAGTGCTAGTTAAGGCCTTATTCTGTTATGTAAAATGTTCAAATAAGATTTTAATAAAGCAATTTAGGATAGAGATAATAAAGATGAGTTTCCATCATACATAATATAGGTTCCAAATTAAACTTTTTTTTTCCTGTTTTGATTCATAAGATGGAGTTTAGTTAAAATGAGGAAAAAAGTTCCAAACACTCCATAGCTATATCAGAGTAACCAGTCCTAAAAAAATCCCAAAGAAAAAAAATACCCCAACAACCCACAACTCAGAGATTAATATATTTAGTAGGTTTTCTACCATTTTTGAGAAGGAAGTGCAGGAAGTATGAAAAAGGCACAGAAAAGACCTTGCTATAATATCATTGTCATCTTATATAACAGTAAAAGAAATCAAATCTCTATACAGATAAATATGATAAGTACAGAATGGAGCCTCTTTAAGAAGCTTACATAGGAGATATAGAATGTTCTTTCAACTGTAGTAGCAACCAACCTAATTACATACGAATCAAATGCAGTCTTTGCTTGCCCACAAAAACAGTTAAAGATTTCATCTTTTCTAAAGACTACCAACTATAGCTAGTCGAGAATTTGTGACTGGCAGTCTGAACAACAAATTAAGTGATCTTCAACATGCCTGCAGACTTTTAAACAATTTTTGAGAACAGGTATTGCCTATTGTCTCCCTCAGCTCACAACTGTATTGCTGTGGTCAGTTTCTTCTCTTTATCTTTCTTCAAACTGCTAGAGTCCAGCTCTCTTGTGACAGTTTCTCTAGACCTGTCCCTTTCTTTTTCGACTCTTCTGCCAGACTTATTCACATGCCTTCACAAGTTTCACCTGAGTGAAACACTCTTAACTTGTCACAACATTCAGCTTACCTGCTTTCTCAGTATCCCGCTAGATAAATGTAGTACAGAACTTTGAAAGCAACTTTAAGCTGAATTCTTATACTGTTCAGCCACAAATGCCTTTCTGCCACCTCCAGGCAGCATTCTTCTCCAATATTCTTACACAGCTTTGATTGTGAGCACTTCAGTGATAAGTCCACAGGACATGTATGACAGCACATACAAGCTGAAAGACACTGCTTATTGCCTCAAGTCACACATACTAATATACAAGTTCCATAAGCAACTACAGAGATGGAATATTTGTCATCCTATTTTAATATGCATATAAAAACTAAGCAAAGATTTTATTTTTGCTGCTTCATAGGAGACAGTTAAAAAAGCATGCAGCAAGCAGACTGAACTACTAGAGAAAGCACAATAGCATATAAATGAAATCAACAATTTAGCTGCCATACTCTAAACGCCCTTTATTTGCATACACAATGGACCCAAATACTAGAATGCCCTCTCAAACTTAAGGAAGTGATGTAGAGCAAAAGGTATCAGCTGCATAGATTGATATTCTCCTCCATTCTAGAACTATGCTTTCACAAACATTACACACTTTCTAAATCACACTCATGGCTTCATAAAGATGTTATATAACCTTATGATTCCAGATTTCCATTGCACAAAACAATAACCCACCAATGCAGAATTTCATCCCCCCCGCCCACCAAGATGCCTAAAACCACCCAAATTCCCATAGCCCTTATGTTTCTTTAGAACTGAAGGGGACATAGCAGTGCATGCTCTAAGTATGAAACTGATGGCAGAATTCACCCCATTTCAGGACCAAATTACAGGTTAGTGAAACAGCTCATTGAAATATTCAATAAAATTAAGAAGTTAAAGTTTTATTTTTAAAGGTATGGAATTATTTCCATGTTTTATTTAGTAAAAGTCTAAGTTATTCCCAAATTTTCTACCATGCCCAGAGTAAAACTGAGTGTTTTACTTATTGGGGGGGGGGGGGGGGGGGGAAGCTCAAGCTTTATGGTTTTATAGCAGAAAATTCACTAGATATCTGAAAACAAAAAAAAAAATCCCCTGGGTCATGTCATTTTTGAGGACTTCTTTCCAACTGTGCAGAAGACAATATAATATGTTAATCTACTCTAAACTGTATGGCAGGCTCAAGGATTTGAATGAATACTGTTTCTCAGCAAGCAGCAGTTTCAGCCTTTACAGAGATGCTTGTTTGCTAAATAGCATGACCAGGTAAGTTTTGTTTAAATACAACTGTTTTTAGTCATCTCTGTGGGTGCAAACATGCACACAGTTTTCCATCTGAGAATTCCTTAAAGAGGCAGGTTTAACTATTTCTGCTTGCCAGCTCTTCTAAACAATTGCATAGCAAACTTCTGTTCTGCCCCATAAATGATTACATTCTGAACAGTTTACCCTGTCAAACTAGCAATGCACTACAAAAGAACTGGTGCCAATTCGTAAAGAAAATGTTTAATTTTAATGGTTACAATACAGAGTCATTTCTTTGACACAGCATGGCAGCAGTCTTTTCTAACAGTGTACTCCACTTTAAAAGTTAGAATGACAACTTCTGCTTTTCAAGAAGTTGTCTTAGAATATGACAAATTAAAAACAAACCTTCAGTACTTCCTAATTACCATATCAGGAAGTAGAATAAGCAGGAAATTTCACAGAAGCATGTGTGGCGGACAGATGAGTGAACTTTTGCCTTAAACATTTCTTGGTACATAAGGTGCAAGCACACCATAACCCCGAACAAGCCATCTGTTCCCGGCGGGAACAGGACTGAGCTGCTGCGACCCCTGAAATGGTCTCCCTGCGACCATTCGGGACACACCAAGCCTGCGCTGAACTGGACCACGATCGGACAGAGACTTTGGGACCTGGACTGCAAATTGCTGCTTAGCACAACTTTTATAAAACTTGCTTAGCATAAGTAGCTAAATTTGCTGAAGCCTTAGGCCGCACTCCCTAGTTCAGAGAGAAAGGGCCCCAGAGCTGGTGCAGACTGGAAAGATAAGGGAGTTACAAGCAGTCTGCATTCCTATGCTTCACTCTCCGGGAGGGAGGATGTCAAGGCTTTGAAATAAGGCCTGCTTGGGCGCCAGGACCCTGGGAAACAAAGCCTCCCCTCACTGCTGAAACAGTGTTAATTTGGGGGGGTCTGGATTATATCCTCCTCATCAGGACCTTGGAAGATAACACCTACTGTCACTGCTGGGGCAGTACTAATTGCTGGAACAACACCTGTTGGTCAGGGCCCTGAGAAAGCAGGGCAGAGCTCGAGGAATCAAAACACATCTGTCAGCAGAAACCGCAACAGTAAAGATAAGGGAGAAAAGCAGCCTGCCTAAGAACAATGATGAGACCCAACAGGGAGCAGGAGACCCCAGACCCCAAAATTACTATTGGTCTGAACTACCGCATGAGGGGTGGGAAACTTAATTTGAAAAAGCTATAATTGCCCAGGGATTTCTTTGTTCGGGGTCCCTCTTTGGAGGCACCCAACTCGAGCTGTAACTCCCAGGGTGAAGAGAACCAACATGACGCCGCTGGATCCACGGGTGGTGATATCTCTCTCTCTTTCCCCCTTTTCTCTCTCTCTCTTTCTCTCTCTCCTCCCCTTTGCCTTTCCCCACCTTTTCTCCCCACTCTGTGGAAAATAAATTTAAAAGGTTGTACGATATTTGACCGGTTTTAGCATCTTAATCTCGTCCTTGGGATCGTAACGAAAGCCCCCCCCACCCCCCGATATTGGATCGGGACAGCATGCCAGGAATCACTTAAGGTGGGTAGTCCTCCAATCTGCCCAATAGCAGAAGAGGAACAGTACTCTAGCCCAGAAACAACATATTGCTAGATAAGCATCTAGATAAGCATCTAGTTCATAAATCAACATGATCTACAGTCATATTAAGTATATAACTACAAAAGATCATGTGCTATGAAGGGATTCCAAGACTGTGGAAGTGTTAACTCCTGAAGGCAGTCATACAGTAGCTCTGGATAAAAGAAATTGAAAGTCTTTTCCAAAAAAATGCGTGCACACACCGCTGGAGGCAGATGTACTGTTTCATTAAAAAAGGTAGAAATTTTGTCCTATTAGGGAAACTTTCTTCAACCACAAGATACAGCAGACTGCCAGAAGTCTGGTTTGCTTACGTGCTTCAGATTTCTCCTGTACCCAGTTAACCCATCATAAGCAATAATTCCCTAATTCTAGCCGGTTTCACTGCACTTGATTGCTTCACATTGCCTTCTCCATGTTCAGCAGCTGTCAAATTAAGAAGTCCCCAGCACACAGTAAGTAACTGAAATCTCCCAGGTAGCTGTAGTCTGAGGGTTGTACCAGGGAACACTGTATAAGAACGCAAAAGGCAAGTACAGCAAGCACTACAACTTTCATCAACATTAGACATGACAACAGGCCAGAACCTCACCTGACCTAAGAGGACCAGTATAAACACAGTACATAACTGAATTTCTATATATCATCAGCACCTGTACAATCTGCTACAGCTGTATAAAGGAAGCAAAAGAACAGCCACAAGTCTATACAGTCAATATGGTGTATGTTTTATTCTATTTACAGTACATTTGTTATAAATATAATACATTTCTTGAAAATCTTGAGTAGATTTTTTTTTAAAACAGATCAATTGTTATAGTTACATAATAAAGCAAATGACAATTTAAATGACAATCTCATGGTTGTGAAATAGTGCATTCTGTGCTGAGATGAATGAGAAAATACTCAAACTGGTCAAAAAATTATTTTTGAAACATCTTAGGTGGACTTGTGTGTAAACCTTGAAAGGTCAGCTTTCATAAACATGAAAACTCAAAACAAAAATCTTAAACTAATTTTAAAAAACTGAGGAACAGATTTGAGACACCCTATTGAACTTCACAGTAAGGCTGGAATTTATCATGACTAACGGCTTAAGCCAGGAAAAAGCCAGTGAGGGTTTCCTCCTGAACCATATCCTAATACAGTCACAAATATTAAACACACCATGCTGGAAGTTACACAGCAGTCAAACTGCATCTTTGACAGGGCATAGGACAGAAATATGTTCAGATTTCGAGTCAGAGTATTTTGTGTTATGAATATTTTAGTTACCAGAGAAATGCATTATAAAAGGATAAACATATTTCAGTCCAACGTGCGTTGCATTGAGAAATAAACTGACAAGTAGTCTGAATATTTTGCTAGTTTCTTTCCTACACAATCTTTAGTAACAAGTTAGATGCTGAGGTGCAATTTCCAAAAACTGCAGTAAACAGTCAGCCAGCAATTTAAGAAAAGAATCCCATTTATTTTGTCTTTCAGTATGATTTTTTCATAAAGTGGTCAGATATTATTAATAATGATCAGTGCAGGCATGGAGTTCTGCTGGCTTGTTTCAAACAAAGTAACTTGGTCCGCTAGCTTGGCAAATACCCGGGGAGTTCCAAGATTATAGACGCCTGTATGAACGAAGCAAGCTTTCAGCTGCAAGCTGTAGACCTCCTGGCTTTTAAGTTGAAGCTTGTACTGCGTTTGCCCGAGCCACATAAAAGATCCATGGATTTCTAGCGCTTCTGGGCTGAAAGAGAAGGTAAAGTTTATTTCTTCTCCTTTTGAAGCATGTATTACTATTTTTATATAAATCCCTCAACTTTACAGGCCACCTAGGATTTCAGGGTGCACTCTGCATCTGTGTCCTGTCCCTTACAACAGAGGTACTCATCTATGCTTGTTGCAAGTCCTCTCTCAAAAGCCAGGAATTGGAAATGCCAGTTGCTATTTTGGCAGTCTTCAGATGTGATAGTTCTTACTGCCTACAATAATTTACCCAAGTCCTTCCCCTAAGTGCACTGTGCTTTGTTTTTTCCCCACACCTTATCTTTAAAAGGCCAAGCTTACTGTAGCAAGGGAAAGTTACACTTTCAAGATTAACAGTTATAAGCATAGGTACACAGAACTGCACTTAATACCTACCAAGATGCTAAATGCAGCTCCAAAAAAAAAAAAAAATCTGTATGTCCTTCATATTCTAGAAACACACACAGACACAACCAGACTTCCTAGTCACCCTTGGGTATCTTGATGGATTCCACTTGTACTGATCAGTCCCATTTAACTCCAGATCCTTACTTTTTCCCAAGTACTTCCCGTCTTCTTACCTCTATGACTCCCACATCACATACTGCTTTACAGTTGCTCCCCTCTTGGCTCAGGTGGATCAGTACAAGTCTTTAAAACATTTCTTTGGTTCCTAATATACATATACACTAACAAATTATGAATTCCAGTGTATTCACACCTTTTCATAGAACCGGCACAAATACTAACAGACCTAGTCACAAGATCCAAATTGTTACAGTCCCAGAAACTCCTAGGTAAGGCATCCTACAGTCTGCCCTATAAGCTAGAATTAAATCAAAACATGTATCATACAGAAATAGTCAACAGGGATATACACTGCTTTACAGACTTCGCATTACTGTTTTAGAATTCGAGGCACACAGCCTGACGGAGCTTTGCCTTGGAACACCGCTGCAGAGTAACCACCTTGTGTAAACACACCAGGTTAGTGCATAGCTTCCTACTTTTGACTCATTAGAAAAATAGGCTTCCGTCTTTAATTCTGAACCTATTATTATGCCTCAGTATTATGCCTCAGGCTTTCAATTTCTATTTGTCCAGACAGACTGCCGGCAAGGAACAAGCGTTCCCTGTGAGTACAGCTATTTCAATGTCTTTCATAACCTGCTTTCCCCCCCGCCCCCGACTATTCAATCAGGGTAGCCACCACATCAATTTGTGGTATCAGTGCAACTAGCATTATATCTGACAACAGACAGGTGCCCCCCCATCTGAATTATGCATGAGTTAAATTTTTTTGTTTTAACAAAAGTGGAAGAATTATCAGTGGTACATCACGGCACTGAAATGCTATCTTTCCCAAAGAAATCATCAGCAAAACTTTCAGAAACAATTCACAAAATATTTCCTCAGTGCTAGTATTTTCTCAAATACTATTACAGCTCCAAACAAAAATCCATAGTCATAAGAATCAGATGATAAACCTAGGGGAGATTTTAAAAACATTTAAGATTCTGTGACATTGTGACACACCAAATCATATTTCAGGAAACAATACTTAAGTTTAAATTTCAAAAGGTCATCTCTACAAATTCTTTTGATATTTTAAAATGAAAGAAATTCAACAACATGTTTTAAAATGTAGGTTTGCAGAAGCTAGTACTTCGCAGGTCTTTTTCTGGAAAAATATGGAAATATTTTTAACTAGCAAAGTTTAACTGAACTCTTCAGAAGTCACAATTCAAGGTTCTTCCTTAATAGCAGTCAGAAGCAAAGCAAAAACTGAATAGTGACTGAAGACTCCCATATAAAGTCTTTAACAACTTGTGTTCTTCCATAGAAACCATTTGGCAGGGGGGACTTATTCTAGATATTTAACACATTTAAAACATTTTAAGATTTCCTAAAATCCAGAAGCATTCTCTGAAAGTATTAAATAATATGCACACATTACCTTGTTGTTTTATGCCGTAAATCAATCATCACATCTACAACAGCTTGGGAACAATTGGAAAGTAGGAGAGTGACAGGTACTAGACAGAGGCTGTGAAGAGAAATAATTTAATAGCTAAGGAAAAAAAGCTTTAAGGAGAAAAAGCTTTATTCTGAATAGTCTTAACTATACTCTTAAATAGACTTTTAAGAATTCAACTAATGTAAAATTAACATGTAGTTGTCTATTATACATCTGTCTGAGACAGCATACATTGCAATATAGCCACTTACATTCACTAGTTATTTATATCAAAGCTAAAAATTGAGGCAAACACTAAGCCACAGCTCAGTTACCACCTTCCTTTGTCCAACTGAGAAAGATCAACGCAAGCATAAATACAGGAGAGATACTGATGTATAACAAGAGAAGTTTCACAACGAGATAGCCTGGTCCAGCATGCTGGTCTTTAAACTGCTGTTCAGAACATTTTCTTCAAAATATTTTCACTAGACACTTCTCTTCTGCACTGCCTTCTGTAGACGAATTGCTTGCATCTGACACCGTAAAGTTTTAGCCAGAACAATGCCCAGCAGAAGCCGAGACAGCACGCACATTTGGTGATAATTAAAGCCACCACTCTGAATACAGCTAATGCGGTCCACTGATATTTTGCATACACAGAATCAGTATGACATTATTTATAAATAGCATGGCAGCCAGAAGGACATGAGACTGTTACAGACAGATGTATGAACTACTGCAGCTGAAATAGCTCTATTTATGTATGAAGTGGTTTGCACCACTAGAATTCCTTGCCTTTGCTTAACAGTTCAAATATCCTAAACCTGACAAGTTTTTTTTTTTCCCTCCCCTCTTTTCTTCACACTGGAAATTATACTGAATAAGATAAAAACTTGGTATGGGAATAATACATGCTTTATAACAGTTATCAAATTAAGCCACTTCATAAAGTAAACCCTCTGTTTTGGCAACTTACTTACATTAACTGAAATTAAATTAAATGCCAGTGGAACATGATAGAGTTCAGACTGAACAACACAAACCTAAATAGGTATCTTCTTGCTTAGAAAACAATTCATTTCCTATCTGGAAGTGAATCCAGCATGCTTTGTTCAGTTCATTTTAATTGTGAAAAAGTCAAGATTTTACAGGTTCCAACTAATCCACTCTAGCAGTCTGCTCTCTTACAAGGGTTATTTTTGAGATTCTTCTGGGAGAAAAGCTCCAGTGATCTAAACTGTTACCACCTTTCCTTACAACACAGATCAGAACCACTCAGTTAATCCTGATAAGCCAGATACTGTAGACATTTTAACAGTTTTTAAACTTAGAACTACCAGGTTACTTTCTGTCTAGCTCCTCAGAGTAGTTACACTATTTCCTCCTTTGCCCTCCCCCCAAAAATAAGTGGAAAGGCAGCAGAATATTTATTTTACTTTCAGCAAGTTCGATAGGTTTACTAGTTAATATTAAACTGAATTGCAGTAATACAGCCTGTTTCTTTAAGAAAAACTTTCATTTCACATATACAACCCTGAAACAGTAAAAGTTTCAAAATTCAGCAGCATTTCACCTTTGTCCACCATACAGTTTTATCATCTTCTGCAGCATAATTCACATAGTATCTCTCAACACGATTTATATCAAATTAGCGCTATTTCAACAGTTTCTACAGGAAACATTACACTAACCTTTTTTGATGAAATGAGTGACTAAAAGACTCTGGATAATGAAGCCTGGTTTTGATAAGATTGGAGAGCTGCTCTGGTGTTGGTCTTGCAGGTACTGGGGTGTTTTCTGGTCGAAAAAACTTTAGAAGGACTGTTTCTGGTAATTCCTAAAATAAATTCAGAATGAAGTTTAAAACATTGATACGAGTGTACTGTGCAACACAACAAGAAATCCAGTCAAAGAAGTTAAAATTTTCGGTTAATAACTCCAGGACACAAATCTACATCATTATGAAGCTTACAATTTTTTCCCCATGTATTTAGTATTTAGTGTCCTAGAGGAGGAAGTGATATGACTTATTCAAGAGCTTCTTTTGAGACAAGAGATTTTACAGTCACTTGTGAAAACACTATCTGTGCATGTTTCACAAAACATGCTCACGCTGGGGGGGGGGGGGGGGGGGGGGGGACGGGACTTATTTTTGTTTCAAGTAGGAAGAAAGGGACAGCATTTGAACAGTTCCCAACTCAACAATTCTAAAGAACCCAAGCACTGCATCGGTAATGTTCACAATAGGAAAGCCAATAGCAAAGCTCCCCAAAATGGATCCACCATAAAGCAAACAACACACAGAAGTTTATGGGAACATGCTAACAATGACTGAAGGGCACACCAAGGCAGAGTAAGATCTGTATAGCAAGCTCTCACAGATGTGAAAGTTATCTTCCCTTGTCCCCAGCTGAAAGTCCAAGTCAAGCAGTGACACTCTACTTGGGAGTATCCCAGCCCTATGGGCAGACTCAATCTCTGAAGCAGAAGAAATCAGATGACGCAGAAAGATGCAGTGCCAAGAAAGCAAATCGGGCTGCATTTGGTCCAGCACCAGAGTACTACTGTAACTCTATCATCATCTAATCTGTTTTGCAAGCAGGATTTACTGAGGAAGTGCCTACCCTTCGTTGTTCCCTTACGAATCTATTGTGCAAAAAGTCCAAATTTAGAAGAAAAAAGAAAAAAGAAGAATTTGCAGCAATAAACATAGCAGTAACTACTAACTATGGGAGGATTTAGAAACACTAGTATGTCATCAGTACAGTGCAACAATGTCTCCTTTTTGTCTAAGGGTGATGGATTGTGCCTTATAAATTGAAAACGAGCACTACAGGCAGCAAAACCTGACTGAATAACAGACAGTGAGACAGTGAAGTCAGCAAACATTCTGCAAGCTGTGTGATCACAGTCAATGTTTGCCTGTGCTTGGTATAACCAGAAAACTTCAGAAGTTTTATCAAGCTTGCAATCCTTTCCTTTACATTTTAAGAAAGTTCCAATTCCTTTTAATTTGAGGCACAAGAAAGATATTTCACAGTAACAGTGAAATATATCCACTAAGTGCTTGAACGAATTTGGGGTTTCTTCTCTATCCTATGGGCATCTAATTTGATGGAAGTTGACAGCATGAAAAATACTGGTCAGAGATTAGGTACTACCTAATTAACAAATTTAGATTATAGGTTTTCATTTAAATTGATCTGTCCCCTGAAAGTATAGTACAACTGATTATTCAATGCCCTTTTTAACAACACATCAATATCCTACATGCTACAGTTTTCCCTAGAGTGAATTACCTGTTCCAAGTCCTCCCAATCAGAATTCCCGAGTATTTTTTTTAAACCCTACAAAAGACAGATACGAAGGTTTATCTCTACAGACAACAACATCATGAACAGCAGCAGGAACATTTATTGATGAAAAGGCAGAATGTCTTTAATGCTTCAAACCTTTACTTCTAATATTACATTTCTACTGAATGACTGGAAAGCAGTAAGACTAACAATTTAACATCAGAGTTAAACCTTAATTCAAGTCAGTCTCTAGGGGTCAGACTCAGATAAAGATATCTGCATCTCTAAGGTTGCTCAAAGTCTAGCTATTTGTAACTTTATTTTTCAGCCTGTGTTCTAGACAAAGTAGCATTTAGCCATGATTCTCTTAGGCAATGCTTTAGGAGAAAGTTAAGCATCTCCAAATGATAACCAGAAGATCTACATATAAATCAGGGAGCTGCCTAGAGACCGCTAATAAATAATGCTAAGTTTAAGGATGCATTAGACTCTATCCCTATGCTAGAACTTGGGAAATTGAATCAAGGCTACAAAAAAGATGCCCGTACCCATTTGGGCACCTGTACCCTCCCCTCAAGGATATGCTCCAAGAAGGTAACAGCCTCAAGTTCTAAGACTTTCACAGTCACTTACAATTAGAAACAAAGTAAAACAAAAACAAGAACCAAATGGGTGGGATTTTGTTGCTGAAAGCACCCCTAGAATACCAGTCCAAACAGAGTATGTTTTTGCCATTAAGAAAGCAAGTTCTGACATCTGAAGTCAACTTTTTGACCCTTGCAAAGCCTCCAGAAGCGCTATGGACTCCAGTACACAACAAGCACCATATATTCCAGACAAGAACAACAAAACAATGGTTAAGATATTCCCTTTAAAAAAATGTTAAGGTATATCTGAAGGTCTCATCCATCCACACTGGTCATGGTACAGATGGACTTGGTTGGAAAGAACTAGAAGAAGAAGTAGGAAGAATTGTAGGTAATTTTTTTATTCTGCAGCTGTGTTTAGTTTTTTTTCCAATGGAAATGTACAATAGAGTCTGTAGCAACAGACCCACATCTCTTCCACAACTGCCTTCCAACAGCAGCAAGACTGTACAATTAACATTAGGAAAGTTGTTTGTTTTCAAGAAAGATTTTTACTGCACAAGTGATTCTCATCTACAAATAACAGCTTCAGACATACACACCTAAAACTAGATATATGCTTACTGTTTCAAGTAAAATAACCTTGTCACTTTTTGACTAGTCACAAAAAAAGCCAGCATCTTTAGAGTCTGATTTTTGCTACCTTGCTTCAGAGTCATGTATTACCCTTACACTGAATTTTTAGAATTGCATGTTAATCATTCACAATGATCTTAGATTTCTCATGCAACTGAACTACTATGCTAATTAAAGTTGGAAAAGTCAAAATTTATACCCAATTAAAAGCATCTCTGCATTACACCATAGATGTAATAGATAGGTCTGCCCATAACACATGGATGGAGTTTCAAAGCGCATGTTATTCCTTTTTATCAAGTGAATGAAGTGATATCTTCACATTCAGATATTTTAAAGGATTTTTCAAACTGTTGTGGAGTATTAGACAACTCTAAGATTTTCATTTCAGAAACAAATCGACCCAATTATTGGGTCAATGTAGTCTTAAACAGATGAAGAAAAATAAACATAATTTAAGTTCAAAGCTGTGTGGAAATTCAGCAGTATTTTTTCCGTAAGTCACCAATTTGAGACAGTCAAAACATTAGTAACATGGTTAATTAAGTGTTAAGGACCAATATGCATAGCATGGAGGAGATCCAAACAGGAAACTCTTGAACAATCCCAAGTGTATAGAAAGGAAGACGGACAAGACACTTGAAAGCAACGAAATAAAAACAAGAAATTAAGAGCTCTGAAGTTTTCTTCCACCCTTTCCCATTTTTAGAATAGCAAACTTCCATTTTTTTTTAAAGCCAGGCTTTAAGGCTTTTCTTGACCATATGACTTTCATATATTTACTCTAGCTCCTAACCCAATGAAACAATTCTCCAGAGTAGTATTTTATTAAGACAGCAATTAACATTTAAGCATGTATTTTAAGACACAGAAATATTATAGCCCCAGAGTCTAACACTTGATAAAGAAGTAGGTGTCAGTTTGTCAGCTATTTGAAATTTTATTCATATGACAGTAAGGAAAGCCAGTCCTCAAGCTGGTACAGTAATAGGTACATTAATTCATACAAAGAAAATGTATACTTCAACGCTTATGTTTCCTCTTAAGAATTTCACTTTCCCTTCAGTAAGTTGGTTTAAAGGCGGCCTTAAATCCATTCCAACAGTCCATGTTGAGGTATTTCCCCCCATACTCCATACAAAACACTGAACTAGCACAAGACATCACTTCTAGTAACTCATTTGAAAAAAGTTACTTGAACCCTACACCTCTCATGCCTTTCAAGAATTCCTGCTTCCATACTGATGTAGCGTCACTAAGCTACATCTATATTAAGAAGCAGTGCAACTCAAAGTTAGATTTGTGAAGTGAAACAGCTGGTACCAAGAAGCCAGCATCCACACCATCTTTCATGGATTTTACTTTGGACTAGCACTGGTCTGATCCTCAGGACTGAATCAGCAGCCCAGAGCATATGATATGCAGTTCTGGAACACATCTGGATTAACTCTGTCTGGAAGGAATCTAGTTTGTGCATTCCAAGACCACTTCACCATGAAAATAAAAGGCTGTACCTGGGGACAGTATCTTCAAGAACACATGCCTAATCTAAACAAAAACACTCGCAGACACTTGTATCCCATTCTAGACTTCACTCGATGCTAACTGTAAACTCACATGCATGAAACAAGTTTCAGATATAAAGGCACACTACTCCAACATGCTGGCATTCAGAAATGACAGCTCCAATAGACAGCTTTTCATCAACCACAGCATGAAGTGTCTGACAATCAAAAGTACAGCAGATGTACCAACCCCACACTATTATTTCAGTCCCACCATATTAGAATTTGCTTTTTCTTTGGAAACTTTTGGCTCGAATTTGCCAAAGCAAACTAGGAGACGAAGCTGTAAGTGATATGGAAGATGGGCCCAGACTGAGAACAGAGGTTTAAAATACTTCAACTTTCTTCTCTCCCCTTCCTAAGGGACAGTAGCAAGGTCAAAAGCTCAAGGGACAGGAGTTGCATTTTGGATGCAGTTACATTCTGACCTTCACTTAATACAACCCAATTCAAAGAGGAAATAAGCTTCAAAAGAAGCAAAACAGACTCATAACAGTGTCACTGTCAAAGACAACAGCCCTTAGTTGCAAATAATCCAGCTAGTCTTTATTACCCTTTGAGCACCTATTCAGTTTAACTTCCTACATGAAGTGTTATATCCTTGCTAGAGACTATAATTTATCACTTTGAAATCTTTCTATTCCTGGTTCAAGGAAAGCTGTATTTAGCTTTTTTTGCCCTGCTTGTACCAAAAGAGCAGTTTTTTTTTTTTAATATTTAGAAGTGAGGGAAAGATAGGAGGATAAATACTTTCCTGACTGTTCAGAGAGCTTTACATGTGTGAACAAATGTTTTAACTGTGTCAATATTCTGTAAACGTTGCTTTAACTTGAATCCAAACTCCTAGAAGAAAAAGATGCAAGTACTTCACCAAATCACTTGAAAAAAAGTCTACTCTGCCCAGTAATCTATGCTCAAAAAACCCTACAGTGTGAGAGAATAAAGAAAAAACACACAAACCAAACCCACAAACTAACTGTATTCAACTACAAAAAAAATCCAGTAAGCTTCAGGGGTACAGTTATCATTGTCTCAGTTAGAATTAAGAGTTCATAATTCTATACTGAATGCATATGGTAAAAGAGTAAATAAAGCACATGCATTTGAGGTTCCATGTAAAATTTATAGTTTTCTGTTGTCATTTTCTTGACAACCAGTGATTGTTATTTCAATCAAATGCTCTTGCAAGTTATGCTGCTGTGGTGCAGGAGTAATCACATCCTGCTGTCTACTCCACATCCTTGCTGCATCCATCACATCTTTCACATTGAGGTAAACAGAAGAAAATACCTGTCCTTGCCTTTCAATCAGTGCAGTCTAACATCTTAGCTTGGAAACCTTAAGAGGACTTATGCTAAATTAACATACCAGCTTGACACTGCAGAACTGCAAAGCTCATTTCTTCAGGCTCTCTTAAGACAACACTCACTGAAAGTTTAAGTCTCAAAAAAGAGCCAGAGCTATCACTTGCATTGTCCTATCTTGACGCTGCATTCAAAATGAGTGACACTATGAATGATAATCTACCAGCAGCTACCAAAATAATGTGAAAAACGTGACAGCATCAATAAATACAGTTCTACTGGTTCTTCTACAGGACTGCTTTACTGTAGCTTTATTTCTCTGAGGGGTTCTAGAAGTTTGGATAAATCCAAACTAAATCCTTGAGGTAGGCAAAGAATTCATCTCAGATATATACAATAATTAGCAAAAGCAATAGAAACCAATCAGTATACAGTTTTTAACCAAAAACTGAACTATCTAAATTTGCTCAAGGTAGTTATTTGAGGAACTCAACTAAGATTTTAGTAACTTTTCAGATTTCCCCCTGCTGCCCAGCCTTCTATCTTGTTCGTGTTTTCTTCATGTCTATTCTAAGATTGCTCTTCTTGGTTGAGGAATACTGTATTGCCAGTCAGAAATACAAAGACTTCTTTACTGGTGACTACAGCATACAGAAAGTGGAAGCAATTCAATTCAAGAGGAAAAAAGTTACTGAAAAAAAAAAAATGAGGAACAGATAGTAGGTTAGCAAAAAAATGGAGGGAGTGAACCAGACTCTTGCATCCTCTGTGACACCTTGTTCAGAATCTGCACATAGGTCTATTTTTCAAGTCTAAGCAGCCTTGCATCACTTAAGAGCTTTATAAAGTATTGGTAAAAAGCATGCATCTCCATCTCCCTCTACTGTCTATTCCACAGAAGACAGCTAACTTTTATCAGCCCAAAACACTCAAACTGTCTTGAGTTTCTAACTCAGCTGATAACAGAGAGAATAAATAAAGACTTACAAGACAAATTATTTGACTATTCCATTACAGGTCTGGGTCTGGAAGCTAATACTGCAAATGTTAAGTTAGAAGTACTGATTTTTTTTCCTGTTTCACTGCTTGTGTGACCTTAATGCAAGAGTAAGATAATTCAATGATAGTAGACAAATCTTAATAGATGAACTACATTTTTTCCACATAGCCTCATTTACTCCCATTTTTGAGGATTCTTTTAATTCTTTACTTCATTTACTCCACATATTTAACTGATGCAAAGTCTCAGATCACTTAATTTGTTATACCTCACTTCCATCTCAGAAGAGTTTGTTTAGTCTCCTCATGGTACAGAATGCCCATAAAAAAGCAGTATGTGAGCATATTTTATTTCTCAGTCTTCAGCAGTACTGAGATTACAGGCTCTTAAAGTCTAAGTCAAACCTGAGTTTTGGCTACTTTGAGGACACAGGACTTTAGCATTTAATAAAACAACTAGTACTACTTTTAAAATATCATATTTCAGTTTATTCAAAAGATGCAGCTTTGTTTCCACATAAGGCCTAGGATGCTTTACAACATCCTGGAAATTCATTAGCTACACTGATGAAAGTGAATATGATCAATGTACATTGTACCAACTGTATGATGTGAAATTGAGGTTATAGAGGGTGAATGCTAAGGTGGTAACATGCATTTCTCAAAACAATTTGAGGGTTCATCTTGGCACTGGTGGCAGGATTAATTTCATTTAGCTTTACACAACTGAATCAGATGCAGACATCTAGAACTCCAATATAGTCAAGACGAAGCACAGATCTCTAGCATGTCTGAAGTTCAGCGATATGTTCACTTTAGGATGCAGGTGTGATTCATCCAACTTGAGTGGGTAGTTAAGGTAATACAGTATAGTATTGTTCACCATAGCTTGAGCCCACATATGCACAGAGTAAGTAAATTTCTGTGCTTAAGTATAAAGAAACACACACATCACTCTTCAGAGACAAGAGCTTAGATTTTCTTATGTTTCACTGCCAATGAATAGCAGCCAGTTTACCTCAAACAATACGTCCCTTTCAGTCTAAGATCTTTCATAGGACAAAAACTAAACAGAAAGACTTCTTAATGATGGGAAATATTTAAAGGCTTATGAACCAAAGCCAAGTGTACAAATTCAGTTCAAAGAAATCCACTACTTACGTTACAGCATAAAACGATATTTTACAGCCAAGTCACATTTGTTCTTAATATTGTGTGCTTGCTGAAGTGCATGAGTAATTCTTATTGCAAACCTGTCTGAGTGCTCAAGGAAAGCTATATGAAGCTTGCAGTATTGGCAAAAAACAAATAAGAAGCTGGCACTGAAACAAGAAGGAACAGGGTTGTATTGTTCAGCAAAAGACTGAACAGGTACAAGACTTGGCTTTTATTTTGCCTGTTAGTCTTCATATACAGAAACTGCATCCAGCATACATGTTTACACAAACTTTTGTAACAATAACAGCTATAAAAGCTGTACATGTACCAGGAGACCAGTTTGTTACAGATGCTATTTTCTTTGCGTAATTGAACAGATTATAAAATTTAGAAATGAAGTAACACATTATTAGTTGATCTCTTCCAACAAGAGCTTTCAGTGTCTTGTTTACTGCCCCAGCAATTCTGCTCTTCTGGTTTCTAACTTTTTAGAAGAACACTTACTTATAAATTGTATATAATAGTAAAGTTATTTTGATTTTGTAACGCTTCAAAGAAAAATCAAATTCTACTAATTTACTAATACCAATAACCCATGCTAACTTTGACTTAATACCACTAATGAGCTTTTCTTCATCTAGTTCCAGTCTGAAATACCAGAGAACGGTTTATTTCAACAACTGTGAGGTTATACATTACCTGTATATTGCCTTTCTCCTCTTTAATCTAAGCCTATTTCTACACAGATGACTAATCAAATACCACAAAAATGTGAAGTAAGCAAATTGAGTCGTTTAACAATAACTCAAATCTTATGTTAGATTCTACAAAAGCACCCAGATTTATTCCATTTATTTGTATTTACAATTAAGAACAAGTCAAGTCCATTTTAGGAAAAAAGCAATTATAAAGAAAGATTTTGTACTAAATTACCTGCTTCTGAGGAAAGGAAAAAGCCTCCTTCCCAACAGTGTTAAGAGCAACATGATGCTGGCCCTCCAAAATAAGCTGCTTATTGTCTTCCACAACATATGCCTACAGAATATAAGAAGCAAAAACATTAGCAGACCAAAAACTATCATAAACTTCATAATATAGAATTGCTGATTTCCCACTAAATTAAGTGGAAGAGCTCGTACTGTTCAAAATCTAAATGCTAGCATGACCTACGTATTTTATGCATATGATTTTAACTTTGCAAGCACAGACAACTGCTGAAGTTGAGACTGCTCATTTCCACTATTTAATATTTGTGTTCTGGTAAGTGGCTGTATTCTGGTAAATCCTCTTCAAAGCACACTGAGTCACTCTTAGAATTCTATGATAAAAGCAAGTATTAATGAACCTCACACTCTAAGAGTTCAGAAGAGCTCAGAGAGAACTCATTTGCAGGAATGCACACATCTAGAAAAATGTAATACCATTTAAGCATACTTATTATAGTAACAGCAATGAAAATTGTCTTGGCTTTTTGATAGCAAATTTTGTTCGCATGATTTCAGACAAAAGTACATCTGTTTAAGTTCTGTATGAGTATGCTTGAAAGTTCAGGATGCCATGCCACACCATGATTTCTACTACTGCTATTTCATAACCGAGTTACTACAAAAACAGTGCAAAAAGGCTACCACCATACATACCTTCCACAATACAACAATGTTCAAATCCACTTCACTACACCTTTGTATTAATCTGACTGCCTCATCAAATGATTGTTTCACAGCCCTTTGAGATGTGTGAGTATGAGACTGCACATGCGTTCTTTTAAATTCAGAGGATAAGCTTTGGAAAAAAAAGTCTGCACAAGGACTGGCTGAACTTATTATCTGCAAGAGAAAAAGAAAGTGCTTTCAGAACAGGTTGAAAGTTGATACAAGCTACTCTTTAACAGAACTCACTGTAGTATTTTAGTTCCATTCTCAAGCAATCCTTTACAGACCTACAGGATGCAGCACATTTTAGCTTTTACACTTTTCTTTGTAACATAGGTTAGCCCTATATAATGAGTCCTGAAAGATAATATAGAACAGAATCATAAAATACTGGCCTTAATTATGACTAACCACCTTTCATTAAGAGCTATGACTGTTACCAAACAGCCTGCCCTGATATACCAAGCATAGCTTGGAAGATAGACTCCAGCTTTCTAGCAACTCACATGCAAATCATTATTGCTTTATTAATAATGCCCTCAGGTTAGTTAACTAGGAGTATTCAACAATGTTTGGAATGTATATTTTGCTACTAATAGGAGAGATCAGAGTATAGCATATTCCACATAAGTGGCACAACCAGAAATGCTGTGCTGTTTGTCAAGCTTTAGTCACTTGTGCTTACATTTTCCAATACCAAACACTTGCTGAAAAAAGCATTTCCTAACAGCTCCCCTTTGGAAAGCAGTAAGCAAACAGCTCTGCAACAGCATATTCTGGCAATTGTTCTACCAGGAGAACCCTCCCATCAGGTGAAAGAGCCTGCCTTTTGAGCAACTGTCTGGAAGGTAATTTTCTCTTCTTCCCCCCATTGGGGAATATTTTCCTAAGAAAGCTGAAGTCCCTGAAGCTCATCCAACTTTAAAATGCACTGATTATCTGCCTCAGATTTTTAGTTCTAAACTCAACTTATATAACTACAAAGTAGAATGGCAGTGGCTTTTACATTTACCATCTCTGTAGCTGGCTTTTACACTCAGCATAAAACAATTCAGTACTGACATGTAGCTACCTAAATCCACTATACTAGTGTAGACTTCTGTCCTGATTTGAATGGCCTGTTTTCTCAAGTTTTGGAGAAACTTTCTCTGTACCAAGATCATTTGCTAAAAGGATTCTTCTTCAGACAATGCTTGTGGACTTAAATAGATTAAAGAGGCATGGTACTCTGGAATCTCAACCATTTAAGGAATTACAGAAGTGGACTTCCTGAAATGATTGCAACCCAGGTTAGTGGCTTTCAATTCTGGTAGCTATATTCATTGGAGGTTTACAGATTATTTTTAGAATGTGTCAGTAAGAAATAATTTAAAAAAGCAGTAGACTAAGAATCTGACATCTACAGATCTCTACTAAAAAATAACGGAATGGGAAATATTGAGAACTTCTCTGACGAGTCTGAAAGGAAGGAAAAAAATTAGTATCTCAATATACTCCCATGAAAGTAGCTCGGCAGTAGAGCTGGCAACTGAAGTTTCCAGATTATCCACTACTAGCTTGTGATACCTTGTAATGTATTTGTATAAGAGCAGCTGACCTCAAAGAGTTTAAGGTGAAAAATCCAGCTTCCCCAACCATTAAAGCAGTGTTTTGTCTTTAAAAGATAATAAGGCTTTTGCTGGGACACTTTTACATGCAGGCATTTATAACAAGATAAAATATGCAGTTGCACCAGTTCACTTACCTGTTCATTTCCAAAAACAATGTCTGCAAACGTGTAATTTTCTAAGAGATAAAAAGAAAAGGCTTTTCAGCATCATTGAAAAGTCACAACTTCAGCATGCAGTATCTAAATCTTATTTTCTTCAAAAGTTACCACATTAAGAACCTACCTTCTGAGTTTTTGCATCTTACTGCTTTAAAGCATAACTTTGCTCTCTCTCTGCTAGCGAGTTTAGTATCTGAAAGAAAAAAGGTTACAAATGTTTTTTCCTCAACAAGTCAGCCAAGTCAGTATCCAAGTCAGCCTCTGCACTTTGCAAAAAATCAAGCACTCATGAAACTTAAGGATATCTAATTAAGCAGAGCAACTGCAAAAAAGTAAAGATATTTCTTCTGCTGGCCCCATCCATCTAGTTCTAGAGCAGTAAGTGAGCTGTAATACATAAAGAGGGTAAGAAGAAAGAATGAAGGAACAGAAGACAAAATTCACCCTTCAGCATTAATGCAAGAGGAGGTCAGCATATTTAGACTCATGGTCAAGTATGTAAAAGGTCAGTGATGTATGGATAACATTGTTTTAGTGCACTTGTTAAATACTGTAAGACTTCCCCCACACACCCCAAATTTGCGTGGGCTAGTTAGTTAGCCTTTTCAAAAATTAGCAGGTTGTACTAGTTTAAGCAGGACACAGCATTTATCAAATATTCTGTTGGATTAGTTAAATTAACATTGATACAAATAATTGAAGGTAAAGGAATGCTGTCACATTTTTCCTGTAAAGCAAATTATCTGCCAACTCAGACACGGATTTCTCTACATCACCCAAATAACTTACACATAGATTAGTACCACTACTTAGACTAATGAACTCTGAAACCATTTTTCAATGTACTTTCCTCCTGAATCAGTAACAGAAAAAAAACTATAGTATGTTTGAAAGGGACAAATAACTTATAATTGAATCATTCTTAAAGACAAATTCAACTCCTTATAAGATTCTTTTAACTATTCTGTCAGGCAGAAGCTGGACTACCCATACATTTGATGATTTAAAAGAAACAAAGCCACAAACCTTTGTCTTCAGAGATGTTAACAGATTTTTGAAGCTTCCAGTGCTTGCTGCTACTTGAAACTTGTACTATATGAAATTCTTTAACACCGGTCTCACTCTAAGGAAGAGACAAAGATGATGTCAAACAAGACAAATCACAGTTTTCATGTTCTGCATTGCTCAGTAAATGGTTATGGCAAGGTGGCAGGGTTGGAATCTTTAAGACCTCTTTCACATCATCTGTATCTGTTATATAGTATTAAGGAGAGACAAGAGATTAAAGACCCATTGTAACAACAAACAATAATGCCAGCCCCCAGCAACTTTCAGTTCCAGTAAACAAGGCCACAATAAGAGAAGGAAACAAAAGTCCAGTGAAGAAAAAGCAGCAAACTTTTTTTTGTTTTGTTTTTTAAATTTAAAGACCACTAATCAAACCTAGGCTTTTGACTCCAGTGCAGAACACTGTCCACAAGGCCACTTAGTCCTCCAGAATGACTTCAGCAAACTTGCTAGATCATTCAGTAACTTTTTTTTATTTTTTCAAAAAGCAGTTACATACATACATGGTGAAAAGCAGCTTTTCTGTTGCTTTTCTTTTTTGGAAACAGTGAGGCAGTAGCAAAAATTTAATTGCATAGAATGTTATATCAGTTAACTTAGTAAGTACTTTATAATACAATCCTGCCTCCTCAAAGAATGCTTGGGCAATATTCACTTTAGTAGCTGAAGATCATCAGATTTTACATACCTTTAACACTAAATGACCTATCAGGTCAGTGATTCAGCTAACAGGTTAAATGCTTAAGAGCTCTAAGTAGAGCATTAAACTACTCTGCTTTGTTGTTCAAAAAGCTGCAGCAGCTTTACCAAAAAGCAGTCAATTTAAAATATTGTAGTATGAAAAACTGAAATATTTTCATCTGCTGTGCTAAGTGAACATACCACAACAGACATCTATGTTTGGATTATACGCGTGGGAACCTGTTTAAGAGTTTGGCTAGTAAATTTAGACAAGGATGCTTCCTTCAAGTTTGAGTAAAAGTTTTGACTTCAGGTTATCATTAATTCTACCATGCTAGTGTTTTGACTGAAAGAGGCAGGGCGAAGGTGTTTCTTTCAGAACCATCATGAAAGCTGTGAGCATCAAGAACATGTATGAATTTAAAATAAGTCATCCTACAGGAGGCCAAGGAAAAGACTCACGGTACTGTAATACATGAAGAGAATGTTACAGCAAATTTCTGCAGTGAGTTTTGACCAATGACTTACTGTTGGAAAGAAGCACTAACATTAACTGGAATGATTAAATGTGCAAGGTTTACTTAACGTTTCCAGTCGAAGTGGCTTTAAGAAAGGTTTTACTTCAATATTGGCTTTACTGATGACATTTATATATCTGCTGAACTTAAGAACAATATAGTTATTTTTAATATGAACTTACAGTATTGATATTTTCTACATCCACAAACACCAACATATTATCCCCTTTGCCTTCATCTTCAAGTGCATTACTTCTGCAGACAGTAGCTCGAATATGCAGAGACCGGCTAGTACAAATAACTGCAGTGTGCCTTAATACCCTGTGGCTAAGGAGAAGACAAAGAGGGGAGGGGAGCAGGGGAGAGAAGAAAAAGACATTCTTCAGAACCAAGAATGCCATCTAGAATCTCTCATCAAGAAGTTTAACTTTTTCATTTGCCATTGTTATTAAGGACATTAGACAGCTTATTCTTTTCCACCACTGAAAAGATACTTTTCTTTTTAACATACTGTCTTTTTGACAGTATAGCATAGACAACTATGCAGCATGGATAGGTATTTGAAAACGTGCTGTTCAAACATGCAGTGTCTTAGCCTGTTAAAAATACCAAGGGAAAGTTCAGATGTTACCATGAAGAAAAATACATCATGAGCATTTCAGATATGGGACCGCTGGCCTAGAGAAAGCAAACAGGCATTTACTGGCATAGGGATGTAATTAAGTATTTGATGCCAGCACGTATTATGGGAAATACAGTTTTTAAGCAAATAAACTCTAAAAGGTCCACTAGTCATATCTGCTGCATAAATACTTAAAGCATGAAGACAGAATATGGCTGCATTCAAAGAACTCCCCTGAAACGAGGATTTTCAAAGCTGACTTTTATAACTGTCATTATTCTGTCCTCTTCCCATTGGCATCTAGACAAGCTCAACCTTCAGGCCAGCAAGCCTTTTGTAAAAGTCTCTGGAGGAGAAATTAGTGGTACCCACTCTACAGATTCACTCCTACTCTGCACTAGTTGTTAATGCAGACATCGCCAAAGTGTTCTCCAGATGAATGATTCTAGCACATACAGCTCCATGATAAAATGGAGTGACTTCCCTCTGCCAGAAAATTATAAATTATGGGAGAATACGCAAGACTTCCTGAGCTTTGTTAGCCTGGGACAAGGGAGGGACTTAAGGATAAGTAGCATAACAAAAGTCATCTCACTCCCTTTGAAGTAAAGTTCAAGGAAAACACTATTTGCTAGCTTGTGGTGTCAAACTCAACTATCCATTGTCTCAAGAATGGTCCAAAAAGGAGCTATAGAAAGAAGAGCAAGCTGAGAAAGTTGTCCTTCAGCTAGTTAACTGAACTAATACCTCTAGTTTTAACAAGGCCTTCTAGGGTTTTTTCACTGTCCTTCTGCATCCCAATAGCATGCAAGTGACAAACATGGTATTTGTAACCCTTCCAAAAAGAATAATTTTCATAATATAATCACTAGCCACATTTTAACTGATGACAGAAATCTTAAGTTCAAAGTAGGTAAGATTTTGTTTTATAATATGTAGAAGCAACAAATGAAGCCATGAATTTTCTCCCCTGTTGCTCAGAGAAAGGGATGTGCTTCCCAAGAAACTCTGACTATGAACACAGCCTGTCCTAACAGGATTCCATCAACTCCTGAATTACCAAGAAAGAGTGATTTGGCACTTTGATGGAAGCAATATGGTCTATGTAATTTCATTTAGAAGTTAGATCACATAGCAGAAAACAGATTACTGCTTTTAGACTGCACAAACTTAGAATAGCAGATAACAGGCCACTGTTTTACATCACCACAGTAATTCAGAGAAATTCAGTAACACTTATGTTTACAGTGCGTGTAGTTAAACATAACAGATTATTAAGTATGACAAAAATAGCTTTAAAAAACTTACCACATTTTTGAGTGTTTTTTAATACTTTCATAGTAAAACAAAAAGTTAATTTCATGGACACCTTCTTCATCTGGTCCTCGTAACCACATTGGCAGCTGCACTGAAGCCCCAGGAAGAAGAACAGAGTCGGGAAGTGGGACATGTATCACCTCTGGTTGACCTCCTGTGCCAACCCCAAAGTCTACACAGGAAGCTGAAGACAGCAGTGCTGTACGCACAGAGGTAGGATCTGTCACAACAGTCTTGTAAGCACTACAGTTTTCAGAAGCTGAAGGACTTAGTGGCGTTAGAACAGCAGTATTTCCACCAAAAGTAAAAAATTCCGGATGCTTGGACACAACCTTCAGGGCAGTAAGGGGACACTTGCTTACATTCACAAATTCTACATATGCTTTTCTGATTTCTCCACAGAGAAGCCCTGTAGGAAAATTTATAAAGAACACCTGTATTGGAGAGAAGGGGAAAGAGGAGAGAAAACCTGAACATTGACAAGTTATGAACAAGAATGAAAACCACCACCACCAACTTTAAACTATAGGGTGTTATCATTAATCAGATTTAAACAATCCATCCATTACATAATCCTAGCAAGAAAACCAGTGTTTGAACTAAACAACTTTATGGACTGTATTCAAGATGAAGAATGGCAAAAAAATTAAAAAAATCTGCCCATTCCGCTCCTCTCTTGTAATTTGGTTACAAAAGCCCTCACCAACTAAAATTCTAAAGGGAATAGAACAATTACAGCAGGGTATTAGTTTGGAGACTTCAAGTTTCACTTGAAGAAAATACAAGTCTGGCACTGACAGGTCAGAAATTAACTTTAGACATTAACAAAGGTTAGACATTTTGGTTAGAACTACATTTATATCTTCAGATTCCAAAATTTGCTCAAAATTACCAATAGAAAATAGCTATGTACCTCCAACAAAGGCATTTCTTCTGTAATAATAGGATCTAAACGTCGATCAGGTCCATATTTAATAGATGTTTTTTCCTCTTTTGTATTATTAAGTCGAGGCCCTTGGATTTCTAAATCTTGTCGTCCTCGTACAGACAATCCGTTGGAGACAAACTTCCCTGAAACATGTTTTAGGAAGTAGTTTTTTTGGTTTTTTTTTTTTTTTTTTTTAATAACTTCTAAATTTTGCTGAGTATTAATCTCAATTTCCCTCCCCAATTGTAAAAATCATTTTGAATTTTCTATTATTGGGCAATACACAATGCTCACTGATTAAGCATCACTGCAGACAAAACTATTCAGTTCACTGTCATGCAAAATGTTTTGCTATTGCAAGTTCAGACAGTCAAATGTCTTGTTTCGGACTTGCTCTGCCCTTTAACAGTGGGACTACAACTGTATAGAGCCCTAAGAGAATAGAGATGCCAAATTTGGGGTGGCAGGGGGCTGCTGAAAGAGTCAAGATGATCCTGTTCTATTTTCTGATTTAAGTGCCAAGGGCGGGGGGAGGGGGGGGATAGGAGGGGGGAAGGACAACACATGTACACACACCCCAACACATTTTTTTCCTCCATCAAAACATGCTACCACTGCTCAAATTGAAAGCTTACACTATGGATAAGTCTTTAGAACAAAAAGCATCTGTATACAGCTAACCAAGCTTCATTATTTCTTTTAAGCACTTTCGAATACCTGTTTTAATCCCGTTTCCTCCAACAACTAAGTTTTCCCTATGGGAAAGCGTTTCAGGTGAACAACTCAACAAAAGCAGTGACATGCAAGTAATAACCATTTATATTTTAATATAAAGGAAAGATAGCCAAAATAAAGTGAAATGCTTAAAGACAGAAGTCCCATCAACCAAATTTAAATTTGGGAACCTATACCAAAGAACTTCAGAGCAATACTAGTAAAAAAGTTGGGGGGGGGGGGGTAAAGGTTAAACTAAGAGCCAGAAGTGGCAGCAAAGGAGTCAAAAGGTGTTACAGATGCAACATGGCATACATGGAATACTTAACTTGATTTTTAATGGTTTCAGAATTTCTAAATTTAAAAGGAATTAAGTTCCAACAAAGATAACTAGCTACTTCCCCTTCTACTCCAGCTTCCCCTTCTCATGGGATTTCTACAGATGCCAGTTTTATGAATTTCTTTTGTTTCCATCTCAACCTGAAGGAAACCCTCATAACGCGATCATCAAATTAAACAGAATTTAGTTCTAACCCTGAAGAATCACTGTCTCCTCCTTCCACAGGCACACAGTTTAAGGGAATAATATACTTACCTGTCTGTAATCCAACAGAAGGATCTATTCCATCTAATGCCACAGCACCTTGAATAGTGCCAAGATTATAAACGACTCCCAGAATATGTAGCTCCCCTGTTTGATGGGGAAAGAGCTTTAGTCTTGCCTGTGGAGATATGTTAGATTTTTGTTGTTGCTGCTAAAGAAAAAGTATTATTACATTCAAATGTCCAATTACTAAAGATACCCACACCTATATTTATCTTAAGAGTCACGTCTGATGCAATTGCATATAGCAACTACAAGTCACTAGGTTTGAAATTTCTATATACACAGAATTTACTAGACCAGTCCAGCTGAAAAGTATTCATTACATTATGAAAGAAGTCCTAAACTGTGACAACACCAAACTTTAATAAAGGCAGAATGTATTACTGATGCATGAAGTACTGGAAGTTTAACTTTGGTTAGGTCTGAAATAAGACTGAAGCTGCAAAGGTTAACACTGAAAAAAGTATACTACTTACCACTTTTGTCTCCTCACTATTAATTAGAAACTCTGCTATTGCTTCAGTCCCTATCATATCATCATCACCACATGTACCCTGAAGAGAGAGAGAGAGAGAAGAGAAAAAGAAGCTTTTCAGATATTTCTGGAAACAGACACAAACTGCTATAAATATTAGTGCTTGCAGCTTTGGTAACATGTTTAAGAAAAAAACATGAATTCCAAACTGCAAACAATTAGGACCAGCAGAAGTTGTATGTCCATACTCTGAGGCTTTCTGAATTAGAGAAGCAGTTAGACAGAGCTCAGTCAAGACCTACTTCAGAGAGAAATTTAAGATGCATCAGTATAAATTGGAGCCATTCCCAATCAATTTCACTAATACTCACAGAAATATCATTAAGGCAGTATTTCAGGCTGTAACAGAAGGGAATGTGTATGGCAGCCACTGAGACAGATTTATATGAAACTCTGGCAAGTATTTAAAGCACCTTTAGAAACCAAGATGTTAAAAAAAAAAAAAAAAAAAAAAAAAAAAAAAAAAAACAACCACAACTTTCACCAGGAAACCAAGTTATCAAGGAATTTACTGTAATATTCAGAATATATTAAAACTTAGTTACTGTTCTCACTTTCATATTTCTAAGAGGGAAGCATTGGTCCTACTAGTTAAAGTAACAAATTACATATAATAATTAGGTCATCTAAAGTATTAAAAAATTAACTTTTATTAAAACACATTTTCATTTTTCTCCTAATCAAGATACCAAGAGGTTCCCATGCCACACCAGCACTCCTGTTTTTCAGAGCACACACTTCAAAGTATAATGTGGCTAGGATTAAAAAAATAGATATTTGATACAGTGCAAGTCATTTCAGTCAGTCAAGGTTAACGTGATGCAAAATAGCATGTACTAAACATACAATAAGCATACAATAAAATGTATTTATACATAATAAATCACAAAAAAGCATTTTGCCTAGCCTCAAGCACCTTTACATTACTTATTACAGTAAATTTCTTAACAGATATTTTGTGCCCTATGGATCTGGAGAAATCTAAATGATTCATGAAGATATTCAGTAGCTTTTTTTTTTTTTTTAATTTACACTTAAACCAGACATTTTCTTGCTCTAATATTTTGAGATGTTGAGATGTACTCCACAACTGTAGTTGTTTGGTTTAGGCTGAAAAAGGTAAAGCTTTCCTTACCAGCTCTTTTGTTTCTCCATCATGCTTTGCATTGAAGTCTTTAGGTTGAAACTTCCACAGCAATGAAAGGTCAGTCAAAAGAAGTGGAACTTTCAGTGGATTTCGGAAGGACACTTCTACAGTTATTGGTTCTATTAAAAAAAGTGCAAAAAAAAAAAAAAAAAAAAAAACACACAACTGGCTACCTCCACCAAAATCTGAAGCTTCACTTTTAACTCAAGAGGCCAACTGCACAAAGTGCAAGTTTAATCCTACGATAGTACAGGAAACCTTTTACAAAGTTCTGAAATAGGCAAGTCTCAACTTTACCTTCTATTACAGCAAGTGGAAATCTGGAGTTATCTGAATAGCTATTTAAACAGAACTGCGTTGGTTGAAAGTTTGAAGGCATCATTCCTTTGTTAATCACAGAGACAACCTGCTCCTCAAGTTCCTTCCATTGTTGGGAGGATTCTGAGTCATATTCCTGATCCAGACTTACATGCGTAGCTGCCTGCTTTTCACCTAGTACAAATTTAAGGCAACGTTACAAGATGACAGCAGTGACATGCAACAGTTATAACAAAGTGAGTGCTTAAATATTCTTGAAACATGGCAAGTGCTCAGTCACTGCCTTTAATGTTACAATTAATTTAACAGAGAACTGCTAGACATTTTGAAATAGACACATGGAAGACAATCCTGAAGATGATTTGAATATACTTCTGCTTGCAAACTGTGGAATTCCGTGATTTTAGCATGCAACATGGTATACTCAAATTACAGTTTATTTTTAGTTTATGACAGAGTACAGCCCCAGTATGCATATGAATTTCTACTCAGCACACTCTACATTCACAAATCTAAGTTTCAAACATATCATCCAAGAAGAAATTAGATGTAAAGCTAATTTCATCACTAGTGCTTGTATCAAGAACTTCACACATTAATAAGTCACTTCATGAAGTTTATTATTGACTTGCATTGAAACTCTCAAGCTACAAGGAAAAAAACCCAGGAAGTCAGTGCATCTGTGTATGTAGACTTCATGAAGTCTGAAAACAGCTAACAAGAAGATACTAAACTTAATCTTTTCTCTTTTGAAGTCTGATTTAAGAAGCTATCTTGTCGCATTATTTTTATGTAATGATAAACTTTGAAAAGAGACTAAGGCTTGCATGTTTTTGTTCCACAAATAATGGATTTAAATCTGTTTATGTAAAGTTCTCTAACCTTCTGCTGGTCTTCTATCATGCCCAAAGAAAACTCGGGTCGCTGAACTGTTAATATATGGTAAAGGAAGTTGTGGTAATGGACCATCTGGTGTTAGCTGGGTAACATTCTGGAGTGAATGAGAAAGACGAAAGTGTTATGATCTGAAAATTGGTAATATACAGCATAATATCACAAGCAGCAAGTTATATAGCCCTCAATATTTGAAAGGGCAGCATTTGTAAGACAGCATGAATCATTAACTGCTCAAGATCTGAGAGCTGCTTCTGTCTTGACAGTCTGAAGTATATTATTTTCTTTCAGTAAGAGTTTAAAGTTCAAGAAATCTTTATGAAAAAAGGGCAATGAAGATTTTAAGCCACCACTCCTGCACAGTTTCGCTAGCTTTATTATGATGCAAAGCTTGTCTCTAAGGTCAGGATTTGATAAACTACATTCACTATACCACTACCATTATACCTACTCCCAGCACAGCTGACCTGTAAACCAGTCCCAAGTAAGGTCTACCATAACTTGGCAATTACTGTAGAAATTCTGTTCATGAATTTAAGTCATTAACTAACTGCAAGGCTGCAAGTTGTGGGGAGATATCTGTACTGTATATGATTCAAAATCAAGAATGAACTTGCATATTAACTGAATGATATACTTTATCTATAAAAATCCATATGAATTAATTACTCCACATCCATGTTACAGAGGGTTTTTGGGGTTTTTTTTTTTTTTTTTTTTTTTTTTTTTTTTTTTTTTTTTTTTTTTTTTTTTTTTTTTTGGGGGGGGGGGGGTTAAATACCAGAAAAGGCTAGTTGGATTCAACTTGATTTTCTGCAGCCATATTCACGTGAGCTTCTTGCCACTGAATTAGAAAAAGGCGATCATAAAGTACATGTTGGGATGAGTAACCATACCTATAATAAAGCTCCACCTTAGAGAGGTGTCTGTCATTACCTGTAGTTACCACAGTTTTATAGTCTGCTGCTTCTGACACAGCTATTAAGAGGAAAATAGCTGAACCTAACTGTTACAAAACACTTCAAGGTATCAAAAAAGCCCAACTCATACCAATGCACAAAAAAAAAAAAAAGCAGAATCACAGAATGGTTGAGGTTGGAAGGGACCTCTGAAGATCATCTAGTCCAACCCCCCTGCTCAAACAGGGTCACCTAGAGCACATTGCCCAGGACTGTGTCCAGACAGCTTTTGAATATCTCCAAGGAAGGAGACTCCACAGCCTCTCCGGGCAACCTGCTCCAGTGCTCAGTCACACTCACAATAAAGAAGTTTTTCCTCATGCTCAGACAGAAAGCAATTTAATTCTAAGAGTGTCTTTTTTGACAGACAAGAAGCAGTGAAAAATTATTGCATGTAAGCTTGTTAGCTTAAAAATAAGTCCAGATTTAAAACCTAACAAAATAATTCCAAGAATTAAATTTATGCTGAAAGCATACTCACTTAGGCAACTGAACACTTACTAACTTTACAAGTGGTCCTTCTCCCAAATTCTTGGTACCAACCTTAATCAAGTTAAGCTATTTTTAAGTGAAATCTAGTTTATCACTCAGAGAATGCTGCTGCTAGCAAGTTAATATTAAATGTAGGAGGTATAAGTAAATGTAGACACTCAAAAATCTAGCAGGACACAAGATCCAGAGTTTTGTCAGTGGCACATGAGAGTAATGCATACATCTAGAGTTTATTAAACATCTGTTACCAAAAACCTCAAAGATCATTATCAAATGAAGATAACAAAGCCAATCCTTTTACTCTTAATGAGACAGATCTATCACAGGCTGCAATTCAGCCACTGACCTCAAAATTAAGAATTCATTTTATTGCAATAAAAGCATATTCAAAGAATGACACTAGTGCCCTACATGCTAGATTGTATCAAACTAGCTGTCAGTGGAAATCAACTAGTCCTAATACACACAGACACAACAAATTTGTGTTTGAAACCTAAGGTTAAAAATGAGTAGGTCAACTAGATAAATAAAAAACTGACCCTAGAACAAAGCAGACATGACTGAAATACATTTAATGACTTAACACAAGTGTTACTGACAATAGAATCAGACTACTCAAGGAATAAAAAAGGGGGGCAGGAGGGAAGAAAAAAACATTTACCTTATAAACATACAGATATTCTCTTAAAAAAGCTCCTTGCTGAGCTGGAGGCTGTTTACTGTCATTGATCAAAATATGCCTGAAGGCTGACACAGCATTGTCAAGTTGACGAAGTGTAAAGGACTGGCGACCAATAGTGAAGTTAATATGATCTTCTGCAAGGGACCAACCTTTCCCTTTGTAAACCTGCATGGCTTGACAGTAGCAACGTAAGGCATGTTTTTTCTGCAAAAACAACAAGATTAGTTCTCAAATAATCTCATTAACCACTCAATGCAGTTTTAGTACTAGGAAAACTAAACAGTAAAGAAGTTACTGTATTTTTTTAAAAAAAAAACCTTTCCCCTCTCCCATGTCACCATGCTAAGTGTAATACTTGCAGAATTGTACCTCATAATATTTAGTCCACATTAATCTAAGGGCAGAACAATCGTTTGCTCCTGTAGTACAGTGCATAGTTTCCAGATTAAGTTCTGGTTTTCAAAAACTAGTGCAACAGGCAGCATGTTAACCGAAGAAATGGATGAGAAGTCTACTGTTAAAATTAAGCGTTCCGTGTTGCTTTAGAACCAAGTGCTAGAGTCTGCACAACTCCACTGCCAAGCCTCAGGACACGTTTCACCTCACTTCAGTAACAGAACTTTCAGTGCGACAGCTCCATTCCATGTTCTTTGGTAAGAAACGTGTAGGACAAGATCCACGCCAAGCAAACCAACACACATGGCCCCATAGTACATAGGAGACAATTACCAATCACATCAGCCATTGGGAGATAGATGCCCTGCTCCCAATCAGCTCCTCAGTTTCCTTTCCTGTACATACATCAGGACCTAGGCATTCAATGCCAAATCTAGGTACTGAACATCTGCATAGGCATTCACTGTACAGGGAAGTCTTGGCTTCTTAAAAAAGGGGACAGCATTCCCTTATTTACAGCAGTGATGGGCGCAAAACCAAGAAATGTTCAGACAGCTATGGTGATGATGGAATACAAGCAATAATTCTTTAACATCAGCAGATATTACTGACACTCTTTAAAATACAATATTGCAGTATTACAGCTGAGCAGCCTGGCTGACTTTTTCCCAGTAGCATTTATTTTAATGCTTCTGCAGATGGGAAAAATAATCTACAAATACTTCAAAACAAAGAATCATTTCTTGGAAGCCAGAATCTCTACAAAAGTTAAATATAAACAATGTGAGAGGGATGTTACATGAAGACAGAGCCATGAAGCTCTACAAAGTATATACTTTTCTAGGCAGAGAAACTGGATTAAAAGCACACACTGATCAACAGCTCACTATCAGTAACATATTGTCAGAAAAACTGATAGGAAACCTACTGCAACAAGACAACCAAGTTAAGAGGAAAATAGTCCTAGTAGTATTCACATCTAATTTTAAAAACAGAAGCTGGGAGTAAAACAATACTTTCTTTGGTCTTTATCACAATGATTAAAACTAGATTTAATAAGAGGGAGGCGGAGGGAAGGCAAGGATTTTGTTTCAAATAGGATTTTGATGCCTGGGGTCTCTTGTATTGTTGATTTGCAATACAAATTGATCTTTGCTACAAGTTTGCAGCATATAGGTAAACTGAAATTGACTGTATTCAGGAACAGCCCTGTAACTGAACTCCTGCAGCTAACCTCAAGCAGGGATCAGGCACAATCTATATTTAGCAAGTCTGTTACACATCTGAGACAGAAATAAAGAACACAAGTTATGTACAAAAGACTTTCAGTCTATTTATCTCATAGTTAGAGCTGTCTGCACAGGAATGTGAGTGAAAAAAACAATATGATATCAGTTCAATTGCTAATTGAGTCTAAGCAGCCATAAAGAGATGCTACAGTTTGCCTTGTAGTAACTGTTCACACACCTGTACCTTTACACTGAAAAGCATGTGGTTAAAGCACCAGAAAAAACAGGCTAAGTTTTGCTACTACTTTAATAAGTTACAATTTAACAAATCCCTAGTTCCTGCAATTCACTCTTATTCTCAATACATCTGTAATAACACATCTTTATCTAAATGAAAAACATGGTATTTCACTATTTAAAAAAAGCTGACACCTAGAAGTGAAAATTTATTGCTGAAATCTCAGCATTACTTCATATAGATGTAAGAGACCATATTGATTAATGCAGAAGTCATTTTCACATTCCAGAAGATCAGAGCTCAGTACTTCTAATACAAAGATGTTCAAAGCAGAATATCTCCTTCCAGAAGGATATGTTCACATTTAGCATGCTATTCAGATTAAATATAAAATACTCATATTTCCCATTTGGAAAGATATATTTACCTGTCCTGCTTTACTAAACCTATGACCAGCCAGTATCATATGAAAGGCAAACTTTCTAACCATGGGGCTCTTCATGTTTATAAAGCAATGAGCTGCCTGCTCCAACAGAAGTGCACTGCGAAGATCAGAATCCTATTTAAAAGCAAAAAAGATAATTAGTCTCAAAGCTGAATACAGAAGTAAAGGTTCACCAAATAAACATACTCCTCTATTCACTACTGGCCCCTACAAGATAGATGACACTTGAACATTACCGTTCTGTAAGAGAAACCTATTATTTGCACCTACTTATCCAGCTCTTCATAATACAACCAGGTTTTCCTGTCCTAAAGAATTTCAGTTCCTAAAACCTGTCCTAAAGTATTTCAGTTCCTAAAACCAAACAGTACATTCGGTAACATTTCAATTTCTTTTAAAGAAAATGCACATGTGTAAACAGTTTGTAGACTCCGTTATAAGAATATGCAGTTGTAAAGTCTATATTGAGACAATTCACACAGATAATCCCTGGATAAGTTTGGACCTACTTTGGAAACAAGACAAAATTTATATTTCAAAAAATTTGATCTTTTTGCATTGTTTCTGCTTCTCAGATCAAAATATAACTCAGTAACAGTGGCCTTATTTTTATGCTAAAAAGAAAAAAATCTGTAAAGAAAAGTTGGAAATGCTTTTATATACAAACATTATTTTCTTGTTCTATGTACACACACTTGAATATATTATTTACCTCATTATATATACAGTGATAACTGTTCAATACCAAATTTATTGGTATTTTTTCTGCAAGCTGCAGAGATACTGAAGTAGGTGAATGAAATAGAATAAATGAATGAAAATACTTTCTGCCTCTTCAGTTACTCCAGGTACCATTTCTAACACTTACTATTAACTTTCAAGAGCTCTAACACCTTTTCCCCTCCATCTCCCTGCCAATTTTAAAGCTAGAAACAAAGAACAACAGCTTTAATAGGTTAAGGGTAAAAATAACAATGGAGCTTACTGAACTTAACACACAAGAACAAGGATAATTTCTTAATAATTTAAGATTTCTTCTTAATAATATAATCTCTTTTCTCCGAGTTTATTTTAACTGATAAGAACTGAATCTACCTGGTTTTACTAAAACTGATCTCTGTGTTATCAGCAACATGCAAGTGTCTGGATTATGAGTATACCTGGAAGACCTATACGGTATCCTACGATAATCTTCCTTGCTACTGCCAAAAGACACTACAAGTACATTTATTTTAGTAAAATGACTGTGCACAACCAACAGTGTTTAAATTCTGTTTAAACAATTTATGCTGAAATAAGTTATTCTGTTCATATACACAATTTTCTGAAACAAGTTTAAGTTGAAAGGGCAAAAGTGAAGCTACAGAGATGCTTCGGAGAGCAACCTGTAGAAATAAGCAATTTATTCTGTTTTATTTGTCCCAGGAAAAGTATCAGAAGCATCACATTTGGTGCAGCTGGTCGCAAAGCCAGAACTAACTACCACTTAAGACTTTCCTCCAAATCTGGGTTGTTTTATCAGCTACACAAAAGATGCACACAATCACAGATACTCCCCCCCCTCCCCAAGCAAGACCCTTTCTGGGCTGTTAGCACACAATTCCATGCTCAATTTACACCAATTACTATAATAAGAGTGAAAGCTGGACTAAACACTTACATGGCTAAGATTCTAACGATTCACAGTAGCTGAGCTACAGTGGTGCCTTCATTGCTTAAGCTATAAAGAACCGATTGGGTGGAATGGTATCCAGCACGGCTGTGAAAGCCAAGCTAATATTTTTAGCCATAATTTTAGCTGACAGAGTACGCCACTCAGGTGCTAAGTAGATGTTAAAGGAAATTAAATATGAAGTCAAAAAAGATAAATACACATTTAGCAGGTCTTTAAAGAAGTCAAACAAGTCACTTGACTTGAAAGAAAGAACACGCAAAGTACTAGCTGCTTCACTTGCTATATAAACAAAGTTTACTTCATTTCAAACCTCATACTTGGTCATTTGCTATCTTTGGATGTTTCAATTTAAGAACAGAACTAGACTGTAACCTAGAAGTGCTTGGGTATGTAAACAAATGGGGGGAGGGCAAGTGTGGAAAAAGCTATTAAGTGTTTTACCTCACTGGTTAAACGAATGAGAAGAGCAGCTGCTTCTGAATATTTGCTTTGACTTTTTAAGATTTCAGCACTAAGCAGCACACAACGTTCAGCCAGAACCATGTTCCTAGAACAAAACCATAATATATTAATAAATATTTATCAAAAGAAACCATGGAAAGCTTAACCTCAAATCTGACAAGTTCTTTCTGTATTGCATCAGATTAGTGCTCTATTGTTTATATTCTTTAAAGAATAAAAGTTCTTCCCCCACAAAATAACCATGTGCAGACTGTCACTTTCACCATTATATTTCTCATTATAGTTTAATGGCAGCTTTTTTAAAAGTCAAAGCTAATGAGATCATTTTTGAGGAAATGATATCTTATTTATGAAAGCCTTCAGCATACCAACTAAATGATCTGATAAGCCAGAAATCCAACAACCAGCAACTAGTTTAATAATTACTTTGTCAAGAACAGAGTGCCTCCTCTTCCATGTTATCCCAGATAAATTAACATATCTTACTCTTCTGGAGTTATAACATCATTCTGTGGTCTTGTAAATATCTGACATTATCAGAAAGAAAAGTTAAGCCACTAGGCATTACATCATTCATAGAACCAGTATGAAAACAAACAACATACTTGCAGATATCTCTGTAAGTCTGAATTGCTGTTTCCATGTAGTGAGCAGGGTATGGTCTAGTAGCTCCAGGCTGAAGAAAAGCTGATACTGCTGCCATTTCCTGCAAGCGGGGGAGAGAGGGGGGAGAGGGAAACACATACACCATCAGTACAACTTTTTCCAACAAAATCTAAACCTCAAGGAGCCAAACAGATTTCAGCAGCTGCTAAAAAAAATTATTTACCTAATCAGTTACTGGCATATACAGGGCATCCAACATTTTATAACTGACAAAAGGTTTAATAGAACAGCCTATTTATGGCTCCACTTGTATTTAATGAGAGCACAGCAAGAAAGTTAGACGCACTGATACAAGCACCTGTTTTCAGCTGATGGTACCCCTAACATTGTAAAGTGGTACTGAAATAATGCTCCTGCAAAAGTCCAAGAAGTAGTTTTCTATTGCAGGAATGATCTTTTTGATACAGTAGAAATACCATCTATTTTAAGATGAAGGCTGTTTTCCAGGTTTTGAAGACTGTAATTTCATTTAACCACCTTCTAAAGAAATTTGGCTGTTCTACTCTGCAAGGAAAGAACTAAGATTTCAGAGGACATGTTTACTTACTACAGAAAAACTTGGCTATCCTACTCTGTATCTAAAGCTTAAGAACGGTAGGTTGCATAAATTCTTAAGACCTCTACAAACCATTAAGTTTAAGAAATTAAGAGAACTTCTGAGACTAGCCAAATACAGTACAACTGTCTGTACAGCAAAAATACATTAAGATTTTTATTCAAGATTGGACTATGTACGAGAATGTTTTCCTAGATCTAAAAGCAAGGTTTCAAGCTTGACTGAATTAACCAGACTAAAGATTACAAAATATAGCCTCTAAAAATTGTTAAACTAGGTTTTTACTTTTCCCCAATGTTCCCATTTATCTTATTGAAGATTATTTTAATCACCTACATTTAGGTCTCCACTCTTCAGGGAAATCAATTAATGAATGAGAATGTTACTGGTGATGAACTTGACAATAGACACATACTCAAAGAATATCCCTCAAAAGGATTAATAAAAATGGTACGATACCATATTTTTAGTAGTATATTTACCAAGAACTCAAGACAAGTATTTTGCCAAAGTCTAAAAGATACACCATATTTTCCATGGATCTTTAAACTTGTAGTCTGATAACTTAATACATTTTGCTGGAGGTTGAGTTACAGGAATACTTTCAGTGTTTCACACTAAGAATAAACTCTTCAGTTTTTATTCAGTTTATTTCTTTCATAAAACAGCTTTGAGAACACTCAAATTTGCTTAACATATGCATTAAATTTGGTAAGACCCTTACAAATTTGGAGGTTGAGGGAAAGGGTTGCATTTCCTTACTTTCAGATAGGGAGATTATTATGAAAAGTTCAAAGAATATTTGTTATGTGAAGTACCAACCAGTGCGCCAGCTGCATAAAGCATTGCCTGATCATTTAAAAAGTCTTTCTTCGCTGTATGATAACAGCTATATGCAAGTTCATAGTGTTGCACCAAAAAACACAAGTCTGCCATTTTCCGGATCTGAAGCTCTGGTGCTTCTGGTGGATACCTAGAAATACAAACATTCACATTTAAAGCCATAACCAGAGCAAGGCACAAGGTTATGAATCTTTCTTTAAAAAAAACAAAAAGAAAAAAAACCACACTGTATGAAGTCTTCCCCTCTCACCTTAATTTCTGTTCAGAAGGCAGGAATAAGAACTGCATTGCTTCAATTTTACTCCAAGAACGGTTACTAAGAAAACAGAAGGCTGCTTCCTTTCTGCCACAAAACTTGGTTTCCCCCCACTTTCTAATTAACATGATTCACCGACATTCAAAGAAAGCTTCCCTCTTATCAAGAAATACTAAAACAAGCAAGCAGCTATCAGAAGAACCAAGTAAAACTAACTTACAGCTAAACTAACTTAAATTAGACCTAAACAGTGCTGCATGAGAAGAAAAATAAGTTTCCCTACTCTTTACCTAGCTATACCTTATGCCAAATAACTCAGCAAGTTCCTGTCCTCTGCAAAAGAACCTCACCGACCAAAACAAAAACCTGAAAACAGTGCAATTACCAACACAGAAAAGACTTTGAATACCACTTGTGCGCATTATTTTGAGACTGGCTTACAATAGTTTGGCCATTAAATGTTCTGAAATGCTTCTTAAAATAAGGATAGCAGGACAAAAAAAAGAGAGGTAAAAGGGAATTAAAGTTTCTGAATGCTGCTCCAGAATGTGGATTGTTGATAAAAAGGACACTTATAACCACATAGTCAGCATCTGGATATAAATGCCACTTCTTGTCCAGGATTTCATCACTACCAGCACAAACTACAGATAAGTTAATCAAAGGCCATCAAGTCCTGCACATTGACATTCCAGAGTGGAGAGCATTCAGCGAAGAATATTAAGAGGATATAGGAAAAGGACACTGAACACAAGACAAGTTCTGAAAAGTACAGAGTTAATTTATACATTAATGCTAGATACCAGTAAAACATCATATTATTGGTTGGTGGTATCAGTCTAACTTCCAAAAAGCCTGAATAATCAACCGGAGTAAGTCACATGACTAAACATAAGAACACCTATACATGTGTTTGGTTTAAAAAAGAAAAAACTTAGACTGATTAAAAATGCATCATTCCCCTTAAGGCAGACTATAGCTTTCTTTTATTATTACTCTTTAAAACATGTGTCCTTTTTTACTTAAGCTCCACAGTGCTTAGAGCAGGAGGATGGTGAACAGTTTCTCTTACCTTTCTTCTTTAGTCGCCTTTTTCTTAAGCCTTGCTACTCCTTTATTGCACAGCTTTACACACAGTACTTTACGATTCCCCCACCAATGAAAGCTTTTTACAGTGCAGTTGCTTTATTTCATTTTCAAGAATACCATGTAATAAACACAGGCAGCCCACCCCCTGAAAAGGTACATTTTTCATTTAGGTTTAAATTTACTGAGCGAAGCTACTTACAGCAAGCCAGATGTATTCTTCAGTTCATTTATACTTTTCTCTGGAACTTTACTGCCACTAAACCATTTTTTAGTAGCAGAAAATAATGATCGGCTCAAGCCCTTCCTGGATATTAACTGCAAAGAGATGACAAGCTAAATCACAGCACTGCTTTGCAAGACCAAGCTAGACCCATCTAGAAACCCAAGCTTCTTTAGGATTGCCCAAGAACTATTTTCAATAAAATGGTCAGAAATACACTCCTTTGGAGTGAATCACTGATAAGAAGGTAGAAGTTGTTGTTCCTATATTTATTCAGATAGCTGAGCTTCATTACTGTTGCTGTGGACTTCTCACAACCCAGTCCTAAAAGAGATGAAATGTTTGATATATCTGTTTGAATTAAGTTAAAAAAAAAAAAAAAAAAATCTAACTTCTGGCCTTGGTTCACCTTAGGTCAATACTACTTCCTTCTTGAAGGAGGACAAACTTCAAGCAGAAGGAACACTCTCCCCATCACCACATTGCAAACACTAACGTCTAGTGCTGAGGATGCCATTGTCATACCTGCAAGCAAGTTTACATAATTTATTCTTTTAGAGATGCACTCCCACTAGTAAGGGAACTTCCACAGGAGTTACAGTTCATACAATCTAAGCAGACTACATCTCTTTTTAAAGATCCTTTTAAAATTATCTTTTAAAATCAATACCATCATGCTAGTCTTACAAATACCAGGTACTAACATTCCTACATGTAAGGATGTTCACCTGTGGTTTTTTTTCCCCCTTTCCAGTCTAAACACAGTCAGCATGTACAAACTCCCAAGAGTTCATCCAGGGAGAGACTGCACTTCACAGCATATGGTATTTAGTACCAGCAGCCATCATGCTTAAAACTATATTCTAATTGAATTGTCCAGTTAGACTATAGACTTAAGTGATTGATATTTGGGTCCAGGTCTAGTACTAATTATGGTCATTTGATTTTATATCAACTTAAAGAGCTAGAGAGATGGACTGACTTAGGTTAACACAAATGAAACTCCTTACTGTGAGTCTTATCATTAACAAAATAATACCTTTAACGCATGCCCTTGCCTTGACACAGGCATAGTATTAACTGCCAGACTTCAAAAGAATAATAGTTTAAAAGAAGACTATTTGATTTCAGAAATTTTTGCAACTAAAACAGAATGGCATGATTTAGCATTCCCCTGCCAAAAAGTAGCAAACTGAAATGCTTTTTTTGGAGATAACTATTGATGAAGACACTTTTTATAACTTTAACAGTTTATTCAAACATTGAAAGATACAGTAAGATTTTAGGAGCAAGGACATATACCCCTGACAATAGTCCAGATAGCATAAAGTGGCTTCTTGATGAAAGCCTGAAGCTCTGTTGATAGCACAGAGGGCTGTTTAAGACAAACTGACCCAAAACAACTTCTACTACTTCTCTTCAAGTTTGTTTACAACATTTAATAGAATCATTGAATATTAGAAGCAGAAGAAAGTAGTTATCCAAAAGTCTGTGTTGAAATTGCTAGATTTATACTACAACTGTTTTGGCTTATTGCAGCAGGAAGTGTTCTTAAAGGAAAACTGACCTGATCATTAAGTTGCCGAATTGTCTTCTCTATATGTGGCAAAAGTCCCCTAAATGTGAATTCCTGAATGAATTGCCTAATTCGATCATGATCTGTGAGTGTTAAACAAGCACCATGAGGCATTCCAGAGTTTGATTTCTTTGATTCTTGCAATGATGCAGTAGCTTTCATGTAGTCAGTGCTATCCAAACTGCCGCTGGGATGATCCAGTTGAAGGGGGTGAGTTTTAAAGTTATTTGATAGGCCATCTGTCAAAAGGTTGAAACAACCAAAAAAAAAAAAAAAACCAGTAAATATGAAGTTCATCATTAAAGGTAACCAACTGAATGCTATCTCCTCAGACATGTAGTTCCAGAGGCACTTTTTTGGTTCTAGACCACAGTGCAAAGAATCATCAAGTAAGCTAAACCGTATCAACAATATTCAAGGTAAACAATGAAAATGTCAAAAACCAAAGGTAAATAAATATTCACGGAAAGATGAAAATGCATGAATTCCTACAGTGGAAACACTGGATCCAAGTGTTCTTTTCTATTTCTGTTTTAAAAAGAAACACTAGTTTCCCATGCCCTTAATAATCATGAAGCGTGTTACTCTCCTCTAAAGCCCCTTTACTTCAGTAAGTGGCTGACCACTACTGTTTCTAGTAATCTGAACTATACCAAGATATTGTCTTGCTCAGTAAAGTTTTAATAACTTTTGATCTTACTACTTCCTTCCTACATAAGAACACTTAACTTGTTTCATCTGGCCCAGCTGGCCCAGCTAGCAGGAAGCAAAGCTGAACCGCGAAAGCAAATCCTTAAAGGATTTTACTCAAGAAGTGTAAAGCTTAGTATGTAAGCTTCAAATGGCAGCTTGCAGACTACCTCTGGCCTGTGAGGCCTCAGCAGGCTGCTTGCTCAGTTACTTGCAGGCTCCTACACATGCTGCATCTCCCTGTGCCTTTCAACTCAGGTCTGAGTGACCTGGGCCAATTCAGGCCAGTGTTGGGTATCTGCACTTCTTCCTTACTTGATGATGCTTCTCATCTGTAGCCTACACAGCCTCCCTAAAAATAAGCCATAATTTAATTTGCACGCAATTTCAGTTACTGTCCCGTTTCCTATGCCCTCTGAGAGCTCATCTGCCAGATAAGTTGTCTCAGACTAACTTACATAAATACCTTACTACTTTGTCATTTTCAGATTTAAAACCACAAAAGAACAAAAAAATTAAATTCCAAGCTACATTAAAGCACACCAGTCTTCACTTCTGCGATAAAGAAAACTATTCACTTATTAGTCAGAGTTTGGAGACCATATGCTTACTCTTACATGATATGATCCTAATATAATCAGAAGCCATGTCATTAAAGGTACATCCACCAATATCCACCAACTAGTGGATCAGCAGCACTATGTTTTCCTTTGTGAACACCATATTAAATATCTGAGCATCTAGAAAATTACTGCTTTGACTACTCTAACAAAATCTAAATTTGTAATTACTTTTAATTTCAGTTCAGAGATCATCTGCCACTTGTCCATAACTTGAGATAACGTTTCATAAATCCACAAGCTTAATCCAAGTATCAAATTTAAAAATCAAATTTGTGAAGTTTTAAAACTAGTACATTTAATGCTTGTAAAGTAACAGTATCTATAAACTACACAAAGGCACATCAAAACTTGCCCAGAGTTCAAATTACTACCCAAGACATTAAGCAGCTCTATAAATGCTATCACATTAACATTTTAATGGAAGTTATAAAAATACCTTTAATCTCATCATCTAAGCCATCTGATATCAAGTGATCGGCATTCTTATTTGAAATGACAGTATATGGATAGTCTTCATAGCAATCCTACACCAAGGAAAAAAAAAGTGGGATTTCAAGACTATTAGAACACAAAAATCAGTCATCAGTAATTGTTAACTTCAGTTACAGTTCACTGGATTATTAAGAAATTATGTTTAAGATAGACATTCTTATACATTCATTTTTTCCAAGTTTGTGAGGATTTTCCCAGCTGCAAAGATGAAAATTATATTCACAGACAAAGCAAATACCCTCCAGTTTGTTCATACAGCTTCACTGTCAACTTAAGTAAGCATCTCCAACAGCTGAGTCTAACTCTTACATAGCAGCGCTTATAGGAGTAAATACACTCCCAAACACAATTACTGAAAAGACCTTATCACAAAAAATTATCTCTCTCTCTCTCTCTCTCTCTATATATATATATATGTGCATGCATGCAGAATGGTTGGCATGGGGGGGGGGGAGCCTGCCCCCCCCCCCCCCCCCCACACACACACACACAAATCTCAGGAATAGCTTATGGTGGAACGTAACTTCTTGGTCCTCCAAACAGCATAAAGAATTGGAGTGGCTTTGACCTTTCAGTGCCAGCTAGATTTGATGATGGACTGATTCCACAGATACAGTTAAAGTTGTAGGACAGTCAAAAGCAGATTCAATTAATCTGTTTAGCCTTGAAGCCCATTTACAATGTTAATGGCAAACAGAACTAAATACTGTAACATATATTTTGATTTGTCACCTTGGCAGATAACAGACTATCAGATCACATTGTGGGAAGTTTTTTAAAAAAAAAAGAAAAGAAAAAAAGAAAAAAGAAAAAAACAAGCCACACACACACACACCCCACAACTATGCTGCTTAGTGAACTACAGGAGACCTGGAAAAGCAGTTTTGAAAGTGAAGAAAGTTAACCAAAAGTAAGGTAAAAGCTTACTATGAAAAGGACACTTCTGCTTTATATGCACTGACCAGGGCAACAACTTCAGGAGGTCAAGACCTTAGTGCCAATGGAATATTTTCAGAAAGCATTATTTCAGTGCTTTTTACTATCAGTTTAAGTGGCATATATAATAGTCCTTTGAATAAGGACCCATCTTGTGCCCATACAGAAAATCAGGTTAAAAAAAGTGAATCCTGTAAAACAGTGTTTGAAGTATCCTTACTACTTCATCATAATCCATAGAAAAATACATAATACTAAGGAAAAAGTTAATGCAACAAAAATAGGCATCAACATGCACAAATTGTTTTAGGAATACTGTAATACCTGGTTCTGGATACTGTTTTTCTGAAGGTACTGACTCCAAGGATCTGGTATCTGTTCATCTGTTCCTCTGTTAGACACCCGTGAATTTATTTTCAGCAAATAGCAGCCCTGAGTTCCATATCTCTGCTTCATCTCTTCATAAATGGAGTCAGCTCTGAAAAATTAAAATATTTACCCTGCCTTATCAATAATACCAATTCTAAATCTGTACTGCAACAAGCTATTTTAGACAATTATCCACAGGGGTTAAAAGAAAAGTTCTTTTTTTTTTTTTTAATCAGTCCTTTACATAAGAGTAAAACAGACTCTCCTAAAAGAAATTAGTTCAGTGAGATGGCATAGAAATCATTAACTCAAAAAGCTGTAACTTACTGCTTATTTTATATGAACACAAGAATTTGATCTAGAAATACTATTTAAGGAAATCTGCCTTAATTATAGTCAGCAAACGGGTTAAGATTAAACTCACAACATAAATATATTAACAGTAATTTATAACACATGCATTTTGGTCAAAAAAGTTCACTGAAAACCAAAAACTCACTTCTGCTCTTCTCCTGTGCTTACATCATGCAGCAATACATAATATTTGAGTGTGTTTGGTATAAACCATTTTGGATATAAATATTCACTACTATGCTGAATTCGATGTTGTTCTTGAGACAGCTTCAGAAATTGTTCCACAGGCTCCGGTTCACTAGAAGAAACTACGAGCATACCTAAACTCATGTTAAGGACATTTATCAGAAGAACCAGAAACAGCCAGTGATCATACAGTAAAAACAAGAAATGTCCCTTGTTTAAGCCTGTAAAACACAGCAGGATAAAGCCTGTGCAACTAAAGTTTGGCCTGGGTCAAATTAAGGGGAGAGAGAGGAAAAAAGAAACACAAAAAACACCCATGTTTTAAAGCTTTTAGAGGGTCAGTTAACTAGTATCCGTGTCATGAGATGAAACATGAGCTTTCTCCAGTTTTGACATGGAATTCAAGCTGGTAGTCCATTTGGTATTTTAGATCAAGATCATCTGTTCACAGGTAAAACTTCTGTTTACACAAGTATAACTGAAGTTCCTTCCCAATGTATTTTACTTGCTAACTTTCAAAGAACTATTACTTTCTTTTTAAGGCTTTACCTGACCAAGCACATTAACAGCCAGTATTAAGAAATATGTCAGCATCTGACTAAAAAGCAGGTATGTTCAGTGTGCCTCTGATCATGAATAAGGAATTCTGCTTTGCTACTTCTATTCACCAAACCAAAGTCATTGAATTAGAGAAGCCAAAAGCAAGTCTTATTTTAAAATCTTACTACAATTTAGTAGTCAAGAGCCAGAATCAGTATTTTGCCAAATTAATTCTGCACAAATTGTTATTTCAAACATAGCTGTGCCACCATACTGAATGATAAAGTACAGTTCAGAGTTAGGAACAGAGTAAGCATTATGAAACCTGCAGCATTAATTTTACTGTAAAGTCAACACCAACTACATTATGAAACAGCATACTCCCCGCCTCCCCCAAGGGTTGATAAATCAGGCTTAACTTTTGCTCAAAAAAGTTACTCCAAAAGTATTTAAATATCTTTACAGCCTTTCTGGACTAGCTTCTAATTATTTTAGACAACCTTTCAACACTTCCCCACCTCTCAAGTGCTGGAAAAGCTAATAAAGAGCTGCAACCACATTCCAGCACAAAATCCTCTGCTATACACTGAAGACAATCAACAGGTACCTAAAGAGCCACAGTAGAAAACATTCTAGGATAAGTTTACAGGTATTAGGTTATAGTTCAGTTTGAGGTATAAACAAGTATGTATTCCTCTCCCCCACCCTTTAAGGTTCCAGCTACAAAGAAATCCCTTACACAATTAGTCTGAATAGTTAGATCTATTAAGAGATATTTCATAGCACATTGGCAGAAAGTTATTCTAAAATTGTAGTCTCTTGTATTACATTTCTGCAGCTAGCTGTAACAGTCTTCACTAAAGACGACTAACACTCAAAGGATACATGCAACATAGTGGTTTAAGAATTCGTGATCTGATGCAGGCATGGACTGAAGAAAGCTCTCTCTGTAAGACTCAAACCAAGGAGTAGTAGCTGAAATACACAATAAGATACGACCAAATTTACTCATGTAGCCAAGCTTCTGTTTATTCATTCAAATAAAGGAATTACAAAAGACTGCATCTGTAAGAGAGACTTGCAAACTCTGACAAGCTTTGCAGGAACCAGGCAGGAGGGAAGAGGGAAAACAGTCTAAGGAAAAGCTTCTAGAAAACAGAGTCTGAAAACATACAGGTGGGAGATATTGAAAGATACTTTAAAATTAATCCCGTGAAACTGAATAACAATATCTTAAGCATCAACTCCTTCAGTATTTTAAGCTCACATATAGTCAGCCTATACTGAATATATACACCAGAGTAACTACTACTTCAGCCCTCTGAACACAAACATTGTACTCACCTCATCTAGGGTTGCAACAACTGACTGAGATGCTAAATTCATTTTGGAGTATGCAGAGGAACTAAGGACTACCAAATCACTATCCTGTCAGTTTTGCCAAGAGCATTTTGCAAGTGTTGTGACTTGCCAGTAGTCACCTTCCTCCTTCATCCCTTAACCCATAAACATACACCAACACACACCGCACCACACACAAATGCTAAAAAGCTCAGGTCTGAGTTGTGCCACTAAATCCTTACAAGGATACCCTGCCATGTTCAAAATGCCCTTTTGCAGAAGGGAGTCAATTATTTCAGAGTATCGAAGCAAGATCTACAGAGACACCAAGTATATCTGGGACATCTGAAGAGCCTCTGAACCTAAAAATCTTATCCATTTCTTTCCACTCCAACTATCAGTCTAGAAATGAAATATTATTTCTCCTTTCAAGAACTGTTCTATGCCATCACAATTCTGCAATTCCTTCACCTCAGTACAAAAAAAACACAAGGCAAAATAAATCAGTTTGTTTCTAATAACCTGATTCCACACTGCACAGTAAGCTGAAAACCAGAAAAAAGTCACATGCAAACTTTAAAAGAATAACTGGCAAGGAAAAAAATGCATTAATAAAAAACCCTCAAGACATTTGTTTTCCTTATAGTGCCCAAGACAAAAGAAATGCATTCCTTGATTTAAGTTGCCTAAGAATTCCCTAAAGCTTTGTCAACTTGCCCCCCCCCCCCCCAAAAAAAAAAGGGCTTTGGGAGAATATCTTCTAATGCATTAAAGTTGATCTATTTTGTTTAGTCTTACATTGTCAGACCATCTTACACCAACTTCATCCACACATTTAAGTCAAATATCCTCACATTTTACAACTGAACTCAATCTGCCAGTATATTTCAGTGATTAAAAACATCACTAAGAGGCAAATTTCTAGCTTGCAACTATGTTCAAAGATCAGCTGGTTAGAGCACTCATCTATGGTAAAAAAATGCACTTGCGTTTACCAAGTCCAATATGTAAATAGTGGAATTACTTACATCAAAGAAAACACAGCTTGTTATTAAAAACAAACCGTGAAAAAAAATGACTCTAGTGTGTATTTCACAAGTATAAAGAAGCCCTGTAGTCAGGTTCAAAAGCAAGCATTATTAAACTATTAATTATTATTATGTTTTAGTTTCAAGCTCCAATTTGTTTTCCATTCCTATTATTATACAGTTGAACCACAGCAAAAAAGCTGAACAACTTGACAGATCCACAAACAGGGTTGTACTATGCCTATCTGTTTCATTTCTCATTCAGCCTAGCAAGAAACTAGGAAGAGGCTACAAAAGCAACCGTATTCTCCTCTACAGAGTCCAGCATACTGCAACACTACTCACCCAAGCACATTTACAGGGCCATAATCATCTATATTAGATACTTGCAAAAATACACACACACCTTATTCAAAGCAAACAGTATTTCTGCCAACATTTTCAAGAACGTAGTGTTATGCATCATGTGTTATAACAGTGCAAAGCATCAGAGCTGTATGTTTTATGTTTCTCCAGTACACATACAGTACGCTAAATGAGTGGAGCTCAAGTTCACATAAACTTGTTAATGTGTTCAGAAACCATTAAGAAAAAAAAATACAGATAAGTTCTATTTGTACAAGACAGCTTCTGTATGAGAAATCTACTTCGTTAGGTTTTGTACTTTCCTCATTATTTTACTGAGCAAAACCAATTTCACAGGTATCAGTATTTAGCACATTTAGAAAAGACAAACATTTAGCAGCATTTGAACAGACACTATTGAAAGGATAGCTATGACTACCTGAAGGCATAAACTTTGTTAATATTTAAAACTGAAAAAAAAAAAAAAAAAAAAATCACGATCTAGCTATTTTATAGACCACAACATAAAGCTTCACTGTAAACCGAGAGGTCAACAACCAATGCATTTTTGGCAGCAATAGGTCTAATAGAAATTAGACAAAAATGCATTATAAAACTCCTTGTTTTGAAGAAAGTCATAATCCAGAAAATATCAGTAAGGCAGAGACATGTAAATACAGTTACATTTTAGTTTCAAACTGAACACTACTATCCACACAGAAGAAAACTCTAAAGAGAAGCAGAAGTATTTGTATTTGGAATACAGAACAGTGACAGTATACAGTTCTTACAGGATCAAACAAGATGGCACTTTTACAGCATCAGAATCAGCTTTTCCCCACTCTGCACTTATTGGACTTTATGGAAAGACCAAATGACTTAGGTTAACAGGATTAGAACTGTGAATAAGAGAAAATTAAACAACCACCACCAACAGGTTTTTTTTTTATTTGGGGGGAAAAAATGGAGGAACACACATCTATGCCAAGAAAAGTGCTAAACAGTTGCAGCAGATGGTAAAGAAAGGTGGATGAGGCACACGGAAAAGGGATAAAGGGCAATTTGGCAAATCCGCACCAACCACAAAAAATACCTGAATAAAACGTAGATGTGTTCAGTTCCATCAGTGTCTCTTTCCAATTACTGTACCAAGGAACACTAGCTTTAACTGAGCGATCTGATAGAAAAAACATGGTATTATTATACTAAAAGAGGCTCAGGTTCAAACACACTATTGCCTTTTATGCTTTGGTAACATTAAGTAGAAGTCTGTACCATATTCAGGCCCGTCAGGGACTGAAGACATTTTAATCCAGATAACCTCAGTTATAAATGTTTCAGGCTCAACATTTTACAGTGTACTTTAGAGTTCAGTATTTGTTTCTAGTTCAGCCCAAATTTTGGCGTTAATAACAATGGAAATCTATAAAGCTGTAGAGAATTGGAGAGTTATGTTTAGATATATTTCTATTTTTCTAGTTGGAAAAGACAATAAAGATAAGCCACTAATTTCGGACACTTCTCAGCCTGCAGCACTACAGGTAAAGTAACTGAAGAGGTTAGCTGCTGAAAGTGGCTGCCCCAACTTTCTCCTTAGCCCTGTCATGGTCCTGCATTTCTGTATGTCAGCATTAGCATCATGCAGCCTTGAATTAGCAGGACCAAGGAAGCCATTCAGCTGAAAACTGATGCAATAGAGGAAGGAAGAAGAAAAAAAAAAAAAAAAAAAGTCTTCAGTGGGATCACTTTTACTCACTCTCCACATTTGCCAGCACATGGGAGAGGGAAGACATGCACAGCTGAATACGAGCACCCTCTCAGCAACCATCCAAGTCTTATCAGTACAGCATTATTATGGAACTACAAATGAGACTATTAAAGTGTAACAAAGAAGGATTACAAACTGTTAAATCAACTTATCACAGCAGTTCCAAAACTTTTCTTAAATAAGCAGGATCATGATCCCACGAAAGGGGACACTCACATATCATTCTTACACAGTCTGTTGATATCTTCCTTGAAAACATATTGCACTTGATCATCATTAAAGATCAAGAAAATAGGCTTTACTATTGCTATCATAGAAAACTAATTCACCACAAGAAAAGCAGCAAATTAGAGATTTGTGCATTTCACATTTCCATTAAAAAAAATCTGATCAGGAATGAGTGCTTCACAGGTTTTCAATAAAATGCTCTAACAAAGTTGGGGGGAAAGGGGAGGAAGGAAGTTTCTTAGAGTTCGTTTTCTACTTTTAAAAAAATATATATAATTTCCTATCTGACAAGGTAAGGACTTTGTCATGTCCTGCTAGAATGTAATGGGATCCAAGTTTCATCATCAAGAATACCATGCTGCTTCCTGCTAAAGCCCTATGAAGGGGTTACTAAATTGTTACATGATTTTTGTCCCCAAGTATAATCTTAAATAGAGATTACACTGTTCTCCTCCTGTTGTCAAGAAAGCATATGTCCAGTGTGAATGGAAATAAGAACCTAACTGCTGAGAGACAGTAGAGATCTGAAGAGAGTCACGAATGATAACTAGTACATCTGGGGCTCAAGCAGCAAATAGGAAAGACAAAAATGAGGGCTATTTGCTTGCACCACTACACAAGAAATGGCTCGATAAAGTCATCTCCCCCACCCCCCAACATCACTTCTAAGTTGATTATGTTTAAAACATTACAGAAGATTCTCTTCATCAGAAGATTTCTGACTCCTAGAAACTGGAAATCCCCAACAATTCAAGCTGACTTTACCTCTTCACAAATTTTTCACATTAAAAAAGCCATTAAGCAGAGAACTAATTCCACAGATAAGCAGGGGCATGGAACCTGTGAAGACAGGTGTAATTTCCACTTGCAGCTTTCAAAAATTAGAATTCTAAGTCTCTCAAGTCTTTTCCTTTACTATCAAAATTTCACATCAGCTTGCAGATGTGGCTTGTAAATCAGGAATTGAAGATGTACAATTTTGATTTTTTTTATATTCATATAGCCAAAAAAATATAAATGCTACTGCATCTACGACTAATCCTCATGAATTTACCAAATATATATTAAAAACTGTCAATCTTTTCTTATAGCACTGCCAAATTCCTTAAAGCATGCCAAACTAAGAACAATGAGTTACCCGTGTTTAAATAGGACAATTCATATATGCTTTAAATTAAGCAGGTACTCAAAGGCTTTAGTGGATTAGTGCCTTAATTGGGAGGAGTTTAATCTTCTCAGCTCTCAAGATCACATCTCAACTTTTTTTTTCCAGATCTCCAAGGAATAAAACATTGCAAATACTTTTTCATCTTCAGAATATTCTAACCATTGTGACAGTGAAATATGAAGCACTGAGTTTCATGGCAAAACCACTTTTTATGAGCACGTTATGAACTCTATGCATTAAGCAATGAGTAAGACAACAACCAAAAAAACAGGATGACTGACTTTGAAGTAAAGCCATACATTAGTACCAATATTGTAAGTTCTGATATATTTTTGTGATCTAGATCAGGTGTAACAGGTTGCTATCTCAATTTTGTAATAAAAAGCTCTAGTTTAAACCACAGAAAAATACAGTATCATTACATACCACTAATGTTGAGATCATAATCTCCAGCTGTGATCACATTAGCTACTAGTCCTTCAGCAGGCTGGCTGACAGATACAACATCATTCAAAAGCTTTCGAATGGCACCTGGCTGAGGTGGGTGAGTAATAATGTTGTTGACAGCAATCTTCAGATTTTTAATTATGTGAAGCTGATTATTAGGATCTCTCATGTGAGCTAAAAAAGAAAAGATAGGTTTTGTTAAACAGTATAATAGAAAGAGTTAAAACAGTTGTAAGTTAGCTTTTCTGTTTTTTAAAGATATACTTAGTTAGCTAAACCTATCCATCATCAGTTTTAGAATACAACCCATAATACTTAAGTATGAAAAAGATGGAGTGAGCAGAGGGAAGGAGAAATTACTTCATTTTTTGCCATAACAATTTCCACATTAGGCTTATTTAGACAAACTGATGAAAGTGAAAGTAGGGTCTTAATTCATAAGACTATCCAACACAAAATGAGTGGCAAAGTACTCATAAAACCCATACCCAATTACATTGCTCCACACCCTCCTCCTTGTGGAGCACACAAGTTGCACCAAAAGCTTGTAATAGCTATATGGATGTCACCATTAACATATGTTCCACAGAGTCTGCCAGAAAGTTCTAGTACGTAATAATGTAGCAGTCAATAAACTTGACAGGGATAGCATAGGATTACTTCATCCAAATGAATATTTCCTTTTATTTAATACTATAAACATTATTATCTTAGGTTAAGAACTGTTTTCAGAACCCCGTTCTCCAAAAGATATCACACAAGTTAGAACACTGATCTGCTCCATGATTTTTCAGATCAGTTTCCCCATTTCAAACCACAAACGCCATCAAGCCAGGCAATAAATCCAGGCAGGATATACTGGGTATGCCTACCTAAGCTATTTTGCATGACCACATGCCCCACAGTACAGCCCTAGACCACTTTGCATTCACACAAACCACTGTACACTGAAGTAAGGTATACAGAGCACAGCACGAAGGAAGATTCTTGTTCTTCTAGTTTTTCAGCTAACCACAAGATTTACACCATGAAGGTCTGAAATTGAGTCTGTCTCCCAGCTGAGAGAGTTTCAAACCTTTTCCCCAAGTCTTTTCAGAAGTAAGAACCACGCAGATGAGACTACATGTGTCCAGAGTCTTAGCTGTTAACGCAGCTGGCACTGGCATAGTACTACTCTCCTCAGGCTTGTGACCGCTTCTAACCTTTTAGCTAGCACTGAAATTCACAGTAGCATGCAGTGAAGCAGTTCATAGAGATGATTCTGCCAAAAATAACCCCCAAATCCAGAAGGAATTTTTAGCCAAACAGTTCCTCGAACTGGAGCCACGGGATTGAGAGCTCAACACAAAGGAGGGCAACTGTGCAGGCTCAACCTAGTGGATCCAGCCTGGCACATCCAGCAGAAACACTGATCCTGGAGGGCAAAAATGAAGAGAGTTTTTTCATCCAACTGGCTAACTAGACTGATCAATTCTAGAGGCACATGATTACTGAAAGGATCAAATGCAAAGGAAGTGGCAGAAATAAACAGCTAAGGGCAAAACAAGCTTTTTAGAAAAGCAAGAAAAGGACATTTGTCTTTACCAGTGTAGCTATAAAATCACGACCATTCTTGCTGACTCACCTAAAACGTAATAGCCGTGAATAATGAAGATCTTACCCACCGCCATACAGGATGCAAACGATACTTCTGGCATGCACGCAATGAACTGGCTAAGGACCAATATAAAGGACATACTCAGTATCCCACAAAGGTCTTGCCTTAATCCCTAATAAAAACCTACTACTGTTACATATTTCCTTAAAGCATCTGTAAGATTATTTTGGAAGTTATTCTTCTGGAATAGCAGAAGGAGTAACGTGAAATAGAACAATATCCTTCACATTAAAAGTGAATATTCAAAATGACCCCACTGTTGGCTAAAATACGCACAAGGAAACCCTAACATCAAACTAAGTTCATCAAATAAACAGTGTTCCCATTACACTTCCAACAGATATCTAAGTTCAAGACTTAGAAGAATGAAATATACAGTTGTCAGAAACATTTTTTAAGTAAGAAATATAAAACCCTTTGGTTCAAGAGCAACCAAGACTGTGTTAAAATGACACTTGCTAGCTGAATGAAATACACACAGTAATCCTCTCCTCACCTCCAAGACAATATTAGTTCAAATGGTATTTTTGAAAACTTGTTAAAAAATGAGATGCTATATTAAAGAAAAACTCCATTCACAATATATACATTTGCTTAATTAGCCACCAATTGTTACTAGCACACAGTACAGTTATGAAAAACCACTGCCTTCTGAATGAATGTGAAGGTATAAAATCCATTAACGTGTTTTCAGTTTCCTGTATTAGAAAGTAAAAACAAAGTTTGTAGAGCATTTGCTTTTTTGGGGGGGGGGGGGGGGGAAGGGGCAAAGTTGTTTGTTTGCTTTAAGTCAAGACTTGCTGAGACAATAAAGTTGCGCTCTCACCATTTTTTAAAATCATTTCTCCTTCAACAACTGAAAGCTACTTCTTTAAAGTCAGAAATGCTAGAAGTTATGGCAAAGAACACTTCAAACTTGTGCTCAGAACTTTCTACCATGACAATCTGCCATACTGCACAAGTATTTTTGGTTACACTAACAGCGGTAAGTAATTCACAGGCAAAAGTTGATCAGCAGATTAAGTACTGGTTAAGGTCTGGGCCTTTACATCTCTGTTAGGGCAAAGGGGACAACTGGTGCACACAGTGCAAAGCTTTCAATCTAGTTCCTGTGTATCAACTGTTTCGCACATCATTTAGGAGATTTGCTTCAAAACTACACTGCTTCTCCGAACTAGAACACTGATAAAGATGCAGTATTTAGTCAGCTCAAACTATGCAAGTCCTAGACTTCAGAGAAGAATCTGTATTGTAACCAGACTTGAAGTGTAGCAGACAGGTGACTGAACTCTTGGAACCACATATGGTACTTCCTCATCTCCTTTATAATTTGAAGTTTTGCAGGAGTACTAGAGACAGCTAACTTTCAAAGAGATGAAATACAAAATAACTGAATTTTACATTAAAAACTCAGTGAGGTCACCAGTAAATAAAGGCAGGAATACCAATTCACAAAAACAGCCACCCACCACCTACCCACCCACACACAATTCCCTTCTCCTGTAAGGGGAAGAAAAAAAGAAAAAAAAAAGAAAAAGCTTTAAACTGAAGCTACCAAACCAACCATAAGCAATACAACACACCACAGTTGTACACGCTATTCAGATGCATATACATATATATATACACACACACCCTGCTGTTCTATGATCAGATCATTAATCATGCCTCTCTTAATTGGACATTACATGCACCACAGAAAAATTTTAATAAGTCTGTTCAAACCTACGAATGTACAACTTAAGAACCTATCCTATGTTGCCAGGGTCTTCTGCAAGAGATAAAATTAACAGTGTCACTCATTATGACTGTAAGTGTAACGGTGCTTGCACAAATTGCGATAAGCTAAGTTTCCCCTCTCATAAAGCCCCACAAATTCTGGAGCTATGAAAATTGTCTGTCATTATGCAAACTTAACAAGAAACTTTATCACACTGATCTATCCTTTCGCCTGAATCAAAAGCCTAGTACAGATTTTCCTACCCTTATGCACACTGGCTTTCATGACAAGGAAAAGTTACTTACAGCACGCAATAATATATTTTCCATGAAACTAGAAGAAGCCACACTTGGAGCACAGAACTGCAGGCAAGCTTGCAGTCTATTGAATCAGAGTATCTAGAAAATAGTGTAGCAACAAAACCCATTGTTATGAGCTTCAAATTCTCAGTTCTCTGACCCATGAGTCAGGTTTTGAACAGGATAATTTAGACTGTTCAAGCCTAGAGAGAACAGGAAGAACGCTATTTTTCAGAGACTCCCCAGGACACAGTCACAGCTATGAAATTAAGAAATGAAAACTGTATCACTGGGATTTAGATCAAGTTCATGTGGGTGTTCATTTATGCTACTACATCATGGAATTTACAGAAGAGCAACTACAGAAACATCAGAACTCAGAGAAGTTACTGAAATCAAATAGCAGTGCTTTTCTACAGAAGTTTTAAAATAGCACAGAAATTCACAATCAATAACAGTCTCTCAAGAAGGAGAATCAAAATCTCATGTTGTACAGAGGGAGGGAGTCTGATCTTTAGCCATTTTAAAGGAGAATGAAGACTAATTTTGTTTATAGGCATGTTGTATTATGGCACTTACACAGGAAACATGGAAGAGGCTTCAGGTTTGAAAGTTCCTTAACTGTTACAATGGTTGGAACAAAAATAGTTACAAACTAAGTGACAACAGTAAATATTCTTCAGAATGAATACTTCATTCTGAAGCGACTACCTGGTTACTTTTGCTAAACGAATTTTGAAAGCTTTTTGCTAAAAAAAAAAAAAATCTAAAGAGATGTTTAAGCAAGTTGAGGATTTCAAGGATTTGAGGTTCTGCATTATTATTTTCATTTGTGCTGTATTTTCATGTAGCTCATGAGTGTTGCTAAAGAACAAAGGGAAAAACATTCATAAACAACTTATAGTTAAATACGATTAATAAGTTGCTAAGACTTGCAGCAGAGTTAAGACAGATTTCAACACATACTAGCTTTTAAGTAGGCACCATTCACCTAAACAGCAATGCAAAAACTCAGCTGAAGTGACAGTACAAGCTTAATTTTCTTGAAATGTTTCCTCAACGCAAGAGACAAATCCCTTGGAGCTGAGTGCCTGCCAGAAACCAAATCTGGCAAATACCACTGTGTTGCTATTCTGTTGAACAGTTCTGCATTTCTGTTCTGATTACTGTTCAGCATGTTGTTCTATCGAGCAGTATCTTGAAAAGCATAGCTTAGTTTAAGTCGTTCTTTGGGTTTTTTTTTTTTTTAAGAAGTGTTACAGTGAAAGAACCTTACGGTTTCTCTAAAGTGGTCAATTTCCAGTTTTGCTAGTATTTTACATAGTCATGTTATCTCTATGCCACATAAGCAGTTCACTCCTCTCCTGCTTGCACGTCTTACACACAGAAAGAACAACAAAACGACATTTGATAGAACTACAAGGGAGAGAGGGCAGAGACTTACAGCTGAAGTTACAATTCACACTCTAAAAGATTACTCATGTTTTCAGTAACTGGTACCTTTTAACAGCCTTACCTCAGGCACGAAATCAAGAAACAGCTATAGCAAAAGTCCCAGGTATAAGTATTCATGAAACAACAGTGCAATATTAAAAAAAAAAAAAAAATCAGAGAGAGAGTGCCATATGTAAAGCCATCTTTCCCTTCAGCCTTTTGTGAAGTCTCGAAGAGCAGCCTAACACCCATGGCTCCACAGGGAAGAAGAGATGAAATAAAATTAGACAGACTTACAAGTCACCCCAGGCAATCCCGGCAAACTTGCGCCTCTGCAAAGCCCGTCATGACACCCGCCCTTGCTAAAAGCTGCCCAGCTGCCGCCGCCGCCCTGGCCAAGGCGCGGGGGTCTCGCCCGCCTCCCCCTCTTCGGGCAGCCGCGGCAGGACAGCGGGGGGGCGGCGACGGCCCCGCCAGGCCCAGGCGGGCGAGACCCCCTCGCCGCCCCGGCCCGGCCGGGCGGAAGACGGCGCCGCCGCCCTCCCCGCCCCCACGCAAACAAGCGGCCCCGCTCCCGGCACCGACCTTCCGAGGTCAGGCGGCAGAAGGGCTTCACCAGCTCGGCGAAGCTCAGGTTGTTCTTGCGGGTGAGCCTCTCCGCCTCCTCACTGCACAGCGCGGCCACCAAGGGCACGAACGAGTCCTGGATGAACTCCTGCACCGACTGCACGCACTGGGCCATCGCCGCCACTCGGGGGCCCCAGCCAGGCCCGCCACTTTCCTCTGCTGCCCACCCCGCCGGCTGCCTGCCCGCTCGCTCGCCACCACGGCCTTTCCTCGGCACGGCCTCCCCCGCGCGCTGCCGCTGCCGCTGCCTCCGCCACGGCCGCTCAGCAACCGCTCGCCGCCGCCATGTCGCGCCTAAGCCGAGCCCATCAGGTAGCGCCCGCTCCCGGCAGCCCCCGCGCTCGCTCATGTGATTGGGCGGCGGGGGCGGGGCGGAAGCGGCCGCGGGGCGGGGCCGGGACGGCGGTTGCGGCGGGGCGGGGCGGGGCGGGGCGGGGCGTCCTCGCGCTGCCCGGGCCGTTGGGGCGTTCCGAGGGCGCGCCCGTCGCCTGGGGCCTCTCGCGGGGAAGTCGGCTGGGGAGGTCCTGCGCCCCGCCTTGGGGCAGCAGCCGCGGTGGGGGGGGGGGGGGGGGGGGTTGGTCAGGCACAGCGGGGCTGGCCTGGCTGCAGACTGGGCTGGGCTGGGCCGGCCCGGGCCGCCAGCCGCCACCGGGGCTGGGGCAGCCCTGCTGTGGGGGACAGAGCACGAACGCGGCGGTGCGAGTTGTCCCGCGGAATAAATGGTTATTACTGACTAGGTGCGAGGAAAGAGGAAGGCAGAGTCAGTCATGCTTTTGCAGAGCAATGTTCAGCGCTGGCAGTGCTGCTTTTTTTAGTGCAGAGCTACTAGAACAGTTTTGGAGGGTTTTTTTAACAAAAAGCTGCAATGGTTAGAAAGAGAAGAATTGTTTGGGTTTCTGTAGCACGCAATGTGGCTTCATTTTTGAGACTTGCCTATTACGGCATGATATTATACAAGGCCCGACTTTTACATCTGTGGCCCAGGTGAGGATGGATGACGTGGAAGGAAGACAACGGTGATGATCAGTGGCAATGAAAAATGAGTACATTTCGAATATGTTCTCACCGAGTGCTGTAGCAGGGAGAGGTTTTAACGTGCTATCAGGGACAGTCCTCAGGATGGAGCTTGTAAACAAGACTAGACAGTGGCAAGAAGCCAAGCCTCACCATTTCTCCTGCTGCCAATAACTACTGTTTATGCACAGCTAATTTTCCTGGTAAATCTTCATGTATAAGATTCTTTAAGAAGCAAAAGGGAGAGAGATTCTAAAATACAGCTTGCACACTGACACTCTGAAGCAACAGTGCTTCTTCCCCATTCCACTTAATCCATTACTTCAGAACAGTTTATGGATTACATCCAGTAGATTGAAGTGAATCAGAAGAAGCCGCACTCTTGTCTGCAAAGGCATTGACATTAACAGTTATTTTAAAAATCTGTTTCAGGAAAAGAAAAAAAGATACTCTGTTTACTTACTTTCACTAAAGTGCGTATGAACAATAAAAAATACAAATGCTGACCATCATTTGTCTTTCTAGAAGAGATTCAATTTCTATTTACTTGTTGGTCTCTGGTCAGGCAGTATATGACTATTGATGATCACTGGTAGCCATTACAGAATGTGAAATCAAAATTTATTTTTTTGCTTTCATAGAGCAAGATTTGTAAATGTTTTCTTATTAGAGTAACTGTGCATTCTAAATCTACATTTGTGTGCTCAAAGTATATTTTCAGTGTATGAAAACACCTTGTACACATTTTCTCTTCACCTAGCATTAGAAATTTTGTCCTTAGAGTTTCTTTCTTTGATAATAACAGTTCTTTTCCAGTATGACTTTGTCGCAAGGACTGATTCTGTCATACTAGTTTTGTATAACTCCACAATCTCCTGATTTGTGTTATAGTAACACAAGTTACTGTTTTCCCATGACCTAGAATTTTTGATTCAGGCTCTGACTTGTCTGCCCTACTAATGAAAGATAAACAACCCAATCTTCAATAAACACAGCAACTCAGGGTGTTGTATCCCAGATTTGTTGCTAAAAATAGTATAGTTAAAGAAGATTCAAATAGCATTAAATTTATTTAGAAGGCAGAAGACACAGTAGAAGGGATATATTATATCATTGGTAATTATTTGCATCATTCCCAAGCCTGGCAATTTGTGCACAATATTTTGCTTTTAAAGTCTGATAGTCTGCTAGTAAGTAAAATGAACAGTGGACAGAAGTAGAAAGGGACCTAGTAATAAGAAATTGTGAATCCATGATTTAGCCATCTGAATGATTTAACTGAAAATACTATTTTTTTAAGGAGGAAGAGATGGGTCAAAAGAAACAGCAGGTGAACAGAGGAAAAGAAGTGATATTGTGTAGTATAGGGTAGAACATGGGAGTCCTGAAAAGAACAGAAAAATAGAAACCAAATAATAAGAGGGAGTGTCTTCAACAGACCAGAACAAAAAATCACCAAGACAGAAAAATATGACCACAGTTTAAATAGTAAAAAAATTTATGCTACTGTATCACTTGGGCCTGAAAGCCCTTAGCCTCTACTCTTCTGCTTCCCTCTCACTGGCTGGAGTGCTCTGTTACTCCTTTGGGCTAGAAGCTTTCCAGGCTTAGAAGCTCTGTGATTCCTCTGTGCGGATCACCTAGCCAGGGAGCGTGGAGCTTACCGGTGCACTGAGCTGCTCTCGAGGCAGATGAAAAGGGATTCTTCACCTGTTAGCAAAATAATGGAAAAAATGGGCAAGTTTAATGCAGAGGAAAAGATTATAGAATTGCAAATGTTGGAATCTGAAATTGAATCCGGTGTTTTCATTTGCAGTTACTCAAATATGTAACATGCCTATTTCCCTATAAATGAGTTACAGGTTAAACTGTATTCTTGAAAATTTACATCATGGACTCCCAATTCCCTGCAAACTTAAATGACAATTTTGTGTTTTTGCTCAGTGCAATCTTTTGCAAAGTTACAGAAGAGATGTTTTCCACAGTGACACATCCCAGCATAACTTGAAGTTTTTAAGAAAATAAGAATAACTTGAATAATAATAACTTGAAGGTTTTAAGATTTAGCTAAAATTAGACAAAAGGCATATTTATCTTTTTTTTTTTTTGAATAAACCAAACTGAAGGTGCAACATGTACAAATCATTGCAAGTTAAACATCAGTGCCTATTTACAGCTAGTTTGCTGTCTTGCCGTAACTCCTCAAGGTTAATCCAGCAAGCAGAGCTTTTGGTCTTGCTTATGGCCCTCTCAGGTCTTCTGGATAACGTGATCATTGGCATTAGCTGTTTTGCCCCAGAACCACTGCTATGGGCAATCAACTGCTACCATAGTCTCTGCAGTCTGCCATGCATAATTTGCCCTCTGAGTTTCACTGTCTTCCACAGATCAGGAAAAGCTCTTGAAATGCCTTTTAGCAGCTTGCAAGACATCTACCTTGGTTAAAAAAAAAGAAAAAAGCCAGAAGCAAAAACAATTCATCTTGTCCTAAATCAATGACTTGGCACTAGCAATCAGCAAGAACAGATAGCAGCAGTGTCCTGGCAGCCTAAGAGCATTGCCCAGATTGGACTCACATTTTTTCAAAAGACAATGAAAAACCGCTCTTGAAAGAAGATGAACACAGCAGGGCAGTAAGAACTGTGCCACAGGCCTCAAGTATGTGCCAATCCCACTATGGCCATGTCAGTGCGTGTAAGTATATGGATATATGGGTATCAGTATACACATATGGGTAGTGTGCAGCTTAGAAATGTAGATAGAGGCCATCAGGTATGTACCACAAGGATATTAATCAAGATATGGTTACACTATACATACACAAAAGTGTAGAGAAATAACTAAAAGTATGAATTAAAACCAGTTTAAGTCCTTTAATTCCACTCCGATTTCACTTAGCTTAGCTGTCAGTTGCTGGTGTTAAATTTAAGCAAACTAAAGAAAAAAATCCCCTGGGGCAATAAATAACTTAAAATGTGGTGACAGATGGGAGTGTGAAAATACATTGTCAAGGAGATTAGTGATTTCAAAACTTTTACTAATGTAATCATGAACATACTGCAGCTGTTCACCTGAGGTAAATTCACATCAAAATTTTCTATAATTTAGAGGAAATTAATCCCTTTTCCTTGCTATGCCATGAAAACATACAGTGTTTCTGTCTAACATAAAGTTCTCTTTTGTGTGCTATGCTATATAGGAAAATACTAAATATATATTGACCTAAAGCTACCTTTTTTCTTTAGTTTACAAGAAATTTACTTAAATTAGATCATACTATCTCATGTATGAAGAATGCTACACCTAAGTATACGTCACGTACATAACTTCATTACGCTTCATTACAAGACAATTTTTCCAGCACGTTCCATCACCGTCACGCAGCTCCGGGGGGAGCATAAGCTCATGCAGATGTGGTTTTGTTTTGTTTTACTTTCCTGGCGTGGCAAAGCTCCCACCGATGTCATCCCTAAGTCTGTGGACTGCAGTGACTACAGTAGATGGTGCTGTTGCCTGCTGGCACCAAGACTGACCGCAGTGCCAGCAGTTGAGATTTTTGAGCGCACGCCCACCACACGCACAACGTGAGGCGCGGGGACTAGGATGGTCAATGACATTCTCTGCATCAACAAGTTTATAGATTAAAAGATGGAACAATATAGGACATAGACATAGGACGCAGTCACAAATGACACAGATACGGAGGTGAGACTGAAGGAAAGGAAGAAGTAAAGAATTTTTTTGCTTCCATGCTAGGTAGAAGTAAAACTTTAGCCAGTCAGGAGCTGTTTTCACCATTAAGCCCCCAGCCCAGCATTTGAGAGGTGACAGTTCTGTCGATGCACCTTGATAGGGGTGAATTTTAAGAGAAATACTCTATCCTTACTTTCTCTTCAGGAAGGAAGCAACACTCTCGTATAAGATCCTGGACTTGTGCCAACCTTACAGAGACAAAACTTCAATTTGACACACTGCATCTAGTACCGACAGACAGCAGAAGGGCAGCAGTTAGCAGCAATCATTTGCTTCAGTTGCAGGCAATAAATTTTAAATACAGTTGGGTTTGGTTCTGATTTAACACTAGATTACTGTATTTCTAGCATACAATTTTGTTACTCATGTCCATAGAGAAGCTGAAAATTCTCATGTCACCTGTGCAAACTAAGATTTGAGATACTTAATTTATAAACTTTTGTTATTCAGTTAAATTTAAATATTTTAAGTTGAATGGCAATGTGCTTAATGTAGAGGAACTTGCAAAGATATCTTAATAGGATTTTTTTTCATCTTTTAAGTTAGAAGGGAATGGTGTCACATTACTGTTGTCTTCAGATAGATTTACTGAAGATAGTACTGCTAGTTCTGCTTTTCTAGATATTTCAGTAATTACTCTTGGAGACATAAGGAGAAGATGAAAATGAGCCAAACAGTAGATTGTCCTTTACCAATCAATATTTTCCTATCTCACAAAGTATTTTCCGAGGTTTTTAGTTACATAAATAAAGCAGTACGTGGTGCAAAGTCATACAATAATAATGAAATGCTTAGAGACGATAACATCAGAGTTTTCTATTGTTCACCAGATATTACTCCAGGGAAAAAATCAATTTGAGATTTCCGGTCTTTTGGATGATTAGAATCTTCTCTTTATCGTTCCACAAACAACTGTCTTTTCATCACATTGCAAAAAAAAAAATCAATAAAACAAAAAGACTAAACAAACTTTTCCTCATCATTTAAAGAAATTCAATCCTTGAATAGATTGAGGATTTTCACTGCAAAAGATATGTTGATATGTTATAAGCAACTAAGTCGCCATAGAAAGGACGTCTAAAGTTTACTTAAACAGTCACAATAGTCAAATAGGTGCAATTCATCTATCACATCACAGGCGGATTGAAGAGAAAGAAATACAGATTTAAAAATCTGCCTTTACTGTATTCAAATGGTGGGACAAGTAATATTTTCAAACAGACATTTTGTCATGCAGGTTCTATTAACAGAATTTGGAGTGCCTGGAGAGTTTGGGGAAAGCCTGGAATAGTCCAAATAGCATGTAAAAGCTATGCGTTTTAAGCAGTCTAATTTTTTCATTTCTAATACTTGCTGTATAAAATCAACGATAAAGATAACTACTGGGAGTTTCTGTTTATCTCAGGAGCTGCCATGTGGATGTCCATTTAAGGAGCAGATTCACAAGTCATTCAAGCATTGGCAAGCCTTGATTGCTGACAAAAGAGGCAGTTCAACCCTCCCCAACTGCTCTCCACTTTGTGCTTCTTTGTACCGCTTTTCACCTCTGTTAATCTACCACTGTTTCTCAAGTGGTTACACAGTCAGCTGGAACAATGAGGTAATGCAGCTGAAAATTAACCGTATTTTTTAAAAGGCTAGTTTTCAGTAGGACCAACTCAATGGTCCAGCTTACCACTTGGCCAAAGCTGCACGAACAGAAGAAAGGGGCAGTGGCTGAGGGCAGGAGATGGGACCAGCCCTTTCAAAGGAAGCCTGGGCTACGAGCAACCTAAGCCACCCACAAAACCACCCCTGAATTGGTGAAATGCTCCTTAGTGTGAGCTAGAACTACAGAGACAACACACAGGGTACAACTACGTCACTTTTTTGGTTTGGATGAGAAGCGTGCTTTTGATGTCAATCCTTTGCTTGTCCTTGCTCACAATGCTTTGGGTTGACATGAGGGAATGAATAGTTTCAGATGCAACTAAACTAGAAAAGGTTTTCCCTGAGTGCAGCTAATAAGCTCAAATAGCTAATGAGTGTTCAGCCCACAAGCCAAAAAGCCTCAGCTGTTCCAGTCTACAAAATCCACTCCTATTAGGCTTCGCTACTTGCTAATGTAGACATAGCCACATACTACCTTCTTTTAGCTCCATTGTGGGAGATAACTTTAATCAACTGCTACTGTCTACACTGAAAGTGCCACAGCTATTTGCTCAGTAATAGTGAGCCAAAGCACTGACAACAGGACAACAGAGAACATGTAGCTTTGTTTATTACGATTTATTATTCTGCTTTAAGTGTTCCTGATGAATGTAAGAAATATTATTTTCATTCTGTAATATTGTCCTACTTCTGAATTGCTGCATTATTATCTGAAGTTCAAAGGAATTAATTCTGATCTGGATTATACTGGGAATTAATGAATTTAGTACATAAGTCATGATATTTCCTCCAGTATTTTGGGGATATAGTCTTTAGCTTGGGAAGGGATGGAAGGCAATGAGGGGGGAGATGGAGTCAAAACGGTCCATTTCAGCAGCTTCCAGATAGCATAATGCCTGTAAGAGAAGCATTATCACTGGTAGGAACTAGAACTGAATAGATAATTATGTTTTTGCTGTTTGGGAAAGAAGGGAAACAGAGGAAGGAAAAGGAATGTATTAAATGAGTCTGACAGTGTTGGCTCCCAAATTTGAAAGCCATGAACACAGGATATAATTGCTTTTTCTTCTACTTCTTGTGTTGTGTACTACTGAGGCAAACTAAAGTAAAAACATTTCAACCATCTCCAAATGACATGTTTCAATATTTAGGTTTAATAATGCCATTTAATTCAGAAAGGTGTTTCACATCTCAGAGTAAATTATACACCAAAATCATGACATTGACAATTCAAAATAGAAACTTCTTTGAAATGAAACATTCCAGTTAACGTCAAACAAGACCCCCCCCCCCCCAAAAAAAATACCAGTTGGTAGGAAATTTCAAAATTTCAACTTTTGTTGAAGCTTAAAGTGAAAAAAATTAATAAAGCCATTTCTTGAGAAACAGAAACTACATTTACCTGTTAGATCTTCAGCCACTACTTCGCCAAAGTGATCATGAGCCAAGACTGCCCTTTCCTTTAAAATGGGGAACTGTCTAAAGAAGGGGAAATATAGACTCTTTTGACTGTCAGAATTGAAAGGCTTGCAAACACACCTCTTGGAATTACAGATCCTGTAATATGCAGGCAGACCCAAGGTGACTGCAGAAACCGAAGGCAAAGAGGGGTTGGGCCCCTAATCTGAGTATGGTCTGTGAATACACCCTCTTTAAATGATGTAAAAATCTTTGCGGTGGCTTGCTTCCTCCCTTCTGTTGCTGATGGCTCTGGGGCCTCCTTGCTCTCTAGTTCATTTTCCGACAGCACAGCTTAATGGAGCATGCTGCCTGGATCCTCCAGTTTACCACTGACTCAGACCTTCTGATCCTTTATCGGGGGAAATTTCTTCAGCAGAAAATGTTATGTGAGTATACAGAAAATTGAATGTTCACTCAAGCATGCATTCCCATATACACACAGAAGAAAGAAAATTAACTGATTGAGTTGTTACAAGTCTTTTCTCCTTCAAATTGATCGGGAAAGCAATGAGTGCTACTGATCGGGCAATACTGCATGAAAGAGCAATAGAAACAGCTAGGAAGCTAAACTAGCAAACAGGGATTGCTAGGTTACAAAGAAGTGGAGAGTATTGGACCCAAATCATAATCAGCAGAACAGGACAGAGCAATAGCTTCAGGTTAAGTGAAGGATAAGCACAAAGGAAAGCCATGGCGACCGCGGTGGGAATTTAGGTGATTCTACTTGAAAGCCATAGCAACAGACAGAGTCAGAGCTGGAGGCAGATGAAAAGCACTGACAGAAATCAAAATACCAAAGGAAATTTTTAAAGTTATTTGGCTTCAAAGTGATTGTTTTCCTACATACTGATAACCAAAAATAAATGAATTTCGGGTACTGTTTTTCCTCTCTGTCTCTTCCCTGTGAATAAAATGAAAGTGTGGAAGCTAAGTGACTTCAGAAATTAACAACAGAATTTTAATTGTTTTCTTAAAATTCTAGCTATTAAAAATATCTGTACTTACATGACTTATCTTTTTAGCTAAACTCACAGGGGTTTTCTGTGGGGAAACTCTACACATTTCCTTAAGGTACAAGCACTACGAGTTAGAGGTTATACTCTTGTTCTACATGACCAGCTTCATGGAAACACATGCTGTCGCCAGGCAGTATTTGTCTACTTAAGATGGCCTTACTCAATTACTTAATTTTATTACTCAATCTAATAAAGGTCAAGGCATTAAAGTTTTAGAAAGCTATAGTGAATAATATCCTTGTTAGAGATTACATTCTTATGCAATAGTTTAATTAAAATCGGGTAAGTAGATGAAGGGTCATCATGTAAGCAAGCTTACTGAAATTCAAACTAACATTTCAAGACAGAAACATTACTGTGTTGCTTACGTGTATTCTCTAGTGTCTCCCTTTTGAGAGTGAGAAATACTTGCCTCTCTGTGCCCTGCATAAATGACAGGAAACTGATGTGAGGAAATCCTCTACAATCATAGCATTTTTTATTATGATGGGGGAACAAGGAGGAAAGGCAGTGCAGTGTGGTCTTTTTAGGGCAGTCGACAAACATCCGTTACTGTATTTAAACACCTATTTTCAAATGTAAAACCATGGCTTATCTGTGGGTAGGAAAATGCTCTGTGGTTCAGCAGCAGTGATTATTATACAGGTTATACAGGGGGAAATTTATTCCAGAGCCTCTGTTCTGAAACAGTCTCCCTGTATCTGATACCCTTCTATTATCCCCATTTACTTAATCCAATTTTGTGCAGATTACTTATGGGCATGGGCTATCTGAATTATGGTATTTCTTGACTGAAGTGATTGTGAAACCACATGAAGGACCCAAGAGGGAAAAATGTGTAGTGTTTCATCATGCTATGTTGTTATGATGTGCCAAATTCTTCTCACCGTTCCTCAGGGATCGAGTTACCTTCACACAGTGAAATGGTCTAGGGTGACGCTGTCACTTTAGCTCTGCGCTTTCCTGGTTTCTAATACTTTGTCTCAATTAATAGTAAGTTTCGTGTATATGAGTAAGAAATTCAAGTTGAGGTCCCTGAAAATGCAAAGATATCCATTTCCAGATTCTGGCTTAATATCACCTTTAATTATTCTAAGAAAATACACCTATTTTTCATTCAAAATAATGTTTACTTAGCTGTTATGCACATCAGTTCTGATTATTCACAGATGTAGATTATAAAATATTATAAAATCATCTAATCTGAAATACTGCTCAATACAAGCCATAAAATTGAATCCAGTTACTTCTGCACTGAGCTCAGTATTCTGCCTGGACTAAATCATATTTTCTGGAAAAGAAAGAAATCCACCTTCCACGTGAGGTCAGAAAGGCTGCTTGAACAGGAACAGTTCCGAGTATGCCCAAAAGATGATCTGTATATGCCTCGGAAGTTATGAAGTTGAATAGGGAAATGCCATCTGAATTCAAGTGCTTCCAAAGATAAGGAGCATCTCAGCAGGAGCACTGGGATGGTAAATTCTGTCTTAAATGTCTTAATTCCACATTACTGGAAATTCCAAACTACTGCATTTAATCTTTTGCTGGTCTCCAGCTCTGCCATGGCCACGCGCCCTGCCAAGCCTGACCTGCAGGTGACCACCTATCCCATCTCTATCCCCACAGTGGTGCCCGATGCCCAGGGCTGGGGGTGTGGGGGTGTCCCACCTGCCCTGCTCCCTCACAGTGGGGTGGGATGGGCCCTGGCAGTGAGGCCTGAGGGGAATTAGGGAGAATGTGCAGATCTGTATGTGCACAGAGAATATGATTGATTATTTTGTTCTACCTTCCTTAGGGCACCAGACTAAAAACTCATGAACAAGTATCGCTGGCACTTCAGAGATAAGAATCCCCTTAAAGTTTTGTGACTTTTCAAGATACTTTGTTTAATGATGCTCAAAGCTCTCAAGGTTAGAACATAAGGAATTGATATGTATCAAATTTTTATTTCTGAGTACAAAAAACTGTCTGATATGAATCAATAGATCCCTAACTCTGCCCTACTTGAGCAGTGGTGTAATGCAGCTATTTCTTTCAAAATTGTGTAGAAAGTGCACAGCACTCAGATAGACAACAGCTATGCCAAAGGGTTTAATTCCTTCTCTCAATTAAGAAAAAAAATTGTTTTAGGTGAGTTGCACAGAAGTTCCTTCACTTTTCCTGCTATTTGAGCAGTGACTCTAACTCAATAAATAACCTCATTTTCAGCTTTCACTACTTGTTATCCCATTAGAATTCATGCCCCTGCACTGATAGCAGTGCTACCAGGGAAGTACAGGCTGTTTGCCCACCCTGCTGCTCATCTCTTTTCTGTCACTAGTTACTGTTCTGGAAGTATAGTATGATTTTTTTATTATTATTATGCCTAGATGTATGAGCTTGTACTTGACTATATTAGAATGCATTTTCTTTGAATGGGTCCAATTTATCGCAGAATCCAAATCACATTGTATGACGTCTTGTCCTCATGACTTACCATTTCATCAGAGCTTGGGCATCTGCAGATGTAGTCACTTGATGATTTTATACTTGTTTCCAAATTATTCATAAAAATATTACCCAAGATCAAGTATGTATGGTTTTACTTAATGATACTACTTTGAAAGATCTGTCATTTAGCATTTCTTATTTCCCATGTGCCTATTAATATTATATAAAGCTTATTTATTTTAGTTTGAAGGCTATGAGGTACTGAGTTAAATACTTTACAAAAGTCTACTTTTGCACAATTACCAGTATCAATTATATTTGTAAGTTCATCAGCGAACAAACTGAATTCAGCTTGCCAAGACCTATTTCTAAAACCATGTTAATGAGCATTAATATATTTTTAGTCACTGAACTTAATCTTTTAATTGAATCTTAATTTTCTTATTGATGATGTCAGACCAACCACCATATAACTAGATCAGCCTTGTTGTTTGAGTCCACTTTTTGGAGGATTTCCACGGTATGCTCAGAATTATTAACAATAATTATCACTAAGACAGAAAACTTCTCAGCCAACTCTTTTAGTGTTCCTGGGTGAAAGTTATCTCTGCCTTCTCTTTTAAAATATTCATTCCTAATAAATGTGGTTTAATATCCACCTGTCATTATGGACTGGCAAATTATCCGTTATCTTGATCAGATATAAATACATCATTCTGCTCCTTATCAAATACCATAACTAACTGTTGAGCACTTCTTCTTTGCATCGTTAGCATTCTTCTATCTACCAAGCACTTAGCCTTAAATACTGTTTTATTTTCTTTTGTTTATAGTTTAAAATTCCTTCTATTGTCCCTAGTTTTACTAGCCTTGAATTTTCTTTGGCTTTGCTTGCTAATTTTTATTACTATATTTATGTTATGATTGCTATCTACTTCTAACTAGTATCTTTCCTTCCTTTTCCAGAAAGGGTGTTTAATAAAATTGTTTAACATTTAAAATACTGTGGAACACTTGTCATCTAACGGTCTTCTGATACACACCCTGTTTTTTATTAGTATTTTTTAAGTTTCTCCTCTCATACATTCTCAGTTTTTCTGCACCCTAGGAACCTAATCAAGCACATGTAGACAATGCATTTGTATATGTGTACCTAAAAAGAAATACATAGACATACCTGAATACCCTAGTCGACCATAAATCCGTGCATATGTATAAGATATTGGTTGAGCCTGTACTCTGTCTGCCCTTAATTGATATAACTGGTTGTGACCAGTGGTCTTCAGGCAACCAGAGGCTTCCAGTCCAGCTATCATTCCAACTTTACCCGTCACAGTCAGGTCGATGCAAATGCAACATACTTTGTACTGGAAAATGATTATTGATCATTCAAAAAAACTCTAATGCAGTTTTACCGCTGTCTATGCGAGACTTCCATTCTACATAAATCAACTACAACAATGCCGTTTTTATTTCCACAAGATAGTGACAGGCACTTACGTGCTTTTTTGCTTTTTTATGCTTTTTTTAAAAAGCATTTTGCTTTTATCCTTCATGAGTAATGTTTTCCATACAGTATTCATATTTACATTAAGTCAGATTGTAATTGAGCATAAGTGTGATTTACCACAAAAACTAGTTTTAGTCACTGATTTTCTTGCATAGCCTTTGTACTTAATTACCCTACAGTGGCTAATGACATTTTATCACATTATATTATTAATGCAATGATTGAAATTGAATTTGAGTGGGTATAACTGAGATCTAAATCTTACCCAAGTGACACCAAATGTAACACAGGTATAAACAGCCAGCCGCATGGGAATACAATTTTCCTTGCGCTTTAGCAGATGCTAAAGAAAAATAGTAACTGACAAAGACAAAAACGTTGGCTTGATTTTGACTTACCAGATCTCAAGTATGCTAGGATATATTTTGCTGCAGTTCCTATAAAAATGCATGCTTTTTTGTTGTTTTTACCAAAAATGAAATATAATTCTTCTTACATTTGCTTTTATTATTCATCAGTAGGGTAACATTAGCAAATAGTAAGTGCACAGGAAATATTGCTATTTGATTTGGCAAGTTACTAACATGACTACAAAAGCTGTTTATGTTTAAATGTTCAGCAGAGATGATCATCACTATAGAGTATGAGCCCAGAAAATGGTGATATCTTCCTCCAAAAACAAATCTGTGATGGAAATTTCCAAGAAAATCACTTTGACAGGAGATGACTAGATTTACTGCAGGCTAGACGCAAACTGAAAAATACTAAGCCTGCAGATGCTTCGGAGCTGCCAAGTCTACTGCATTTCCATTTTTATTTCTTACTCAGAAGTGGGTCATACTTGATTTTGAATCTGTAAAAATATTAAGTTAAAGAAAATACATTGGGTACTGGAAAATACACACATATACTGAGATGAATACATATTAGTCTTTGTGATACTATATTCAAATTTCCTCATAGTTAAGAAAGAATAATAATTCTTTATAATAAAAATGCACTACATAAAAATATTTGAAATAGGTTCCAATTGTATCTGACATAGCAGGTGTAAGTTTTAGCCAAATGAGAAAAATCTGGACAGACTTCAAGGCATTTATACCCATTAGGAAAGTTTTATCAATAAGTTTGCAGTGCTTTTTTGGCTAGTAGAGTAACTGAGAATGCTGCCTTTGTTCTTCAGATGTTCACGTTATCTGGGGGCACTGAAAAGGAATCTGCTGTTACTTTTGTTCGCAGCAGGCAGGAGGAACCCAACAGTTGCTCTGACAGTTGCAATCAACCCACGGCACGATGTCGTGTGCGTTCACTCCTGGCATGATCCTTCCTGGGCTCTCCCAAATTCCTCCCGCTGTCGTTGCCGCAGTGGGCAGGGGAGGTCCCTGCCCAGCGAGAGGCACGGGCGAGGGGACGTGGCAAGAATAAGCACAGCTTTGTTTCAACAGCTCAGCGCTCCTTGGGCTCCTTAGCTTCCACTGGAATTAATCCACGTTTGTGAAGTGTGGGATGACGCCCCTTGTCTAGCAATAGCCAACTCAAGGGCATGCCTTATGTCTTCCCTTGCCCAGTGTTATTTGCCACAGACATTCCTGAAGCACCTATCATCAGAGGACTGGATGAAAAAATAAGAGGCTAAACACAAGAAAAGCAGAAAATCTCTGTACTTTATCAGTACACAGAGCAAGAGATCACTGGATTTTTCCCAAATATCTGCTGTCCCTGTTTATCATTTTTAGGCATCACATCTTTCTATGTTTTCTTTGACAGCTCTCCCACCTTCTTTAAATGAGTAATAAAGCAGAAGAGTCAATCTTGAAAAAAAAAATTTATAAATTCTCACATAATAAATGTATTGAACTTTTCACACAAAGGTTGTCTCCTTTTATGATATTAATGACTGTTAATTAGTGAAAAACACATAAATATTTATCTACTGTTCACAGTTCCTACAAACCTAATGATACTGTGATCATAAACAGTCAGAAACTAAATAACTAGTCACTTGCAGAACAACAATAGATTTTAAAAGATTACCAAAAAAAGTGAGCATACAGAAACTAATCAGATAGTAATTGTTTAAGGTGTCTTTCTGTTTCCTGTATTTTTCTGACTTTTAAAGATTCAGCTGTTAGAGATCTCTTTTAAAACATTAGAGGATCAGTTTGTTCTCATTTTTGTTTCTTTTTAACCTATACTATCTTCTTCTGTCAAAAGTTTTCTGGTTTTTCTTTATCCAACAATAGTTAATGGAAAATTAGAGAAGTAAAAACAATCATCAGAATAACATGTTGAAAGTTCAGTTCGTGAATATCTCAGAGAAGCAGGTAATTTTTTTCTCAGAACGGTGAACACATTATTTTAATTTTTAATAGCTCTTTTGTTATTATGCTCTCTGATGAACATTTTGGATAAAAGCTATCTTTGGTAAGGCGTCAATAGTTCTGGCATATTGAAACAAGAATTACACATGTAAAATGGGTAAAATTTCTTCCAGCTAAAATAAGAAACACACTAAAGATACTGAAAAGTTTGAAGATTCAGAAACAGCACCAAATTCCTTGGACATTCTTCTAAGAGCAGAAATTCACAATTTCCTTTACATATCATAATCTCACTCTTTTAAAGCCTTTACTGGTGAGTTTAGGATGTGCAGGAAACCTGCCAAAAAGCCACACAATGAGAGCTTCTCCACTGGGACATTTCCAGAGTTTACAGTGGGATTTGCCACAAGAGGACCACAGAATTCTGGTTTTGCCACCAGGAGCCAAGATATTGCAGCTGCTGTTGTGGCACAGAGTTAGCTGGATGAGGAGATCATTCATGGCCAATCTTAGGACTCTTTTGGAAACTGAAGAATCTCCAAATTGCTGGGAAGGGCTTTTTGCATATTTATATCCATGTCCTTTATAGGTGCATTTGTAGCGTTAACCCTGTGATACTTGGTGTTGGAATAGGATGGAAGAGAAGCGAAGGGAGTTATTTACACTCCTTGTGTGCTGGCAGCGCTGAATCTGGGCCACCAGCGTCTGCTTCCGAGAAAACAGTGTCTGTAACGGTTGTGGAAATGTATTTTAAAAAGCAATTGCTGACCAAACTATCAGCTTCAGAAACCAGCAGAGATGAGCTGCCACTGCCTGCCACCATCTTAACCGCTTGTGAGTTACATCTGCACAGGAGATGACCTGGTAGTTAGAGCAATATCACTGCAAGCAATCTAATTTACTTAAAAAATACTAGCATTTCGCAGGTCTGTGGTTTGTTTCATCCAGATACATCGGGTTTAGTTCATTTTGCTGCTTGTTACGCTCTCGAGAAATTCAGGATCGCACCTACCGCGTCGGTACTTCAGAAGGCAGCACCCTGTCCACAGCATCCCTGCCGCCACACGCCCTGGGGCAGAGCTCCGTCGGGAAGAGTGACGCTTCCCTCCGAGGCTTCCCCGTTATTTGCAGCTGTGTTCCCCGCCCTCGGGGTCGCTCTCCCAAGCCCCGCGCCAAGGCGGCCGGGCCGGGCCGGGCCGGGCGGCGCCTCCCGCGGCGGCGGGGCGGGGCGGGGCGGGGCGGGCGCGGGGCTCCCGACGGCGCCGGCGCCGGTGTCGGTGCCGCGGGCTGGGCGCTGGCGCCATGGGCTCGGCGCTGGGCGGCGGCGCGGGCCGGGCGGCGGCCGCCTCGTTTGAGTGCGCCGTGTGCCTGGAGGTGCTGCACCGCCCCGTGCGGACGCGCTGCGGCCACGTGTGAGTGCGGCGCGGGGGCTGCGCCCGGCGGGGGGGTAGGGGCGGCGTGGCCCGGAGGTGGCCGGGGGGCGGGAGGAGTTTGGGGTGCCCATGGCCAGGGCTTCCCCGACCGGGAAGGGCTGTGCTGTTAGCATGTGAGCTCCCGAGGCAGAAGTGTGTGTGTGTATGGGGGGGGGGGTCCACTTCGAATTAACTAAAAAAAATTTCCTCGTTCAAATGGGGTAATCTGTTATCATAAATAACCTAGAAATACGTAAGCACAAAGCAGCAACGCTGTTAGCGCTTGTCGTAAGCTTCCTCTGTACTCAGCGGGCACAGGGGAGCAGCTGCAGAGGGTCAGCCTGCTTCGGGTCTGAGTTATCTTGTGTGAGCTGTGTTTCTTTCTCTACCGAGTGTAAAGAGAAGTTGTGGCACCTGCACTCTACTTCTGTTAAGTACCTAGAAATAAGTCAGGATTCATCCCAGCTAAAGGGATATTTGAAATTTCAGGACAGCTGCTTTAGGAAAATGCTAGTTATTCTGCGCCAGCTATAAAATCAGTAAAAACAGTTACTCTAGAGCGCATGTGTTCTCTTGGTTCAAATTCCAGATGAGCAGGTCTAGAGGTTATTGTCATCACAAGTGTAGTTTGAGCTGTAGCTTGGGTATTCCCCTAATCCAAGCCTGGTGCGGACACAACCAGGGGATGAAGAGCCCCTTTGCAATCAGCACAGAGTAACGATGCAGGTGCAAAGCACAAGAACAAATGTGAAGTATCCGCTAGTGATCTATCCCAGTGTGGCCATCCCCTTTGGGGTTAACGGCAGCCAAAAATATGGCTTACACAGATGTTTAGGAATAATTCTGTGAAAAAAGAGGATAAAGGGTATGTTAGTGTGGTTTCTGTGCTGCTTTTCAGTTTCCTGAAGGACACTTGTTGGTCTCCGAAATTATAAACAACTTTGCAGATTTCCTTCTGTACAGAAATCCAGCTAAGAAGCGGTGCCTTCTCCGCTGCTCATCTGAGGAGGCTTGTTTTCGTTATTTATTCCAGGTCGCAGTTCATGGAAAATACTGTGCTCCTGATCTGTGTAATATCCACATAAGTGTGTCTAAAATGCAGCTGTTTAATACGTCTGAAAATGTTGATTTCTTGTTGAATTACACAGAACTTTCACTATCTTCAAGAACTAGTGTATCAGCTCTAGTTGGACTTGAGAGGCGTATGTACAGCCTCGACCGAGAGATTTTCAGTGAATTGTTTGGAGGCACTATGAAAAGGGAAAAATAGGGCCTAGCAGTGTCCAGGGACAATATCCTGAGATGCCTGGCCTTTATTTCTTCCACCTGAACTGTTTTGAGGTGTTTATTTACCTCTTTAGGTATGCCCTGAGCAAATAAAGCTGATTGAGTTAAAGGTGGAGGGTTTTTTGATGTTAACTTTCAAATTGTTTTTGTAGTCAATAAAAACAAATCACTGACAAATAGTAGTAGATTATTTGTATATAATGCATGGGTGGAAGTATTCATCCATTCTTATATCCTTATATCACATTTTTTTTCTTTTTTCTGCTACTGATGATTTTAAGGTGAGAGCAAACAAACTGGCAAAGGGTAATCTGAGTTTTTATTTTGTGTCATGGAAAGGAGAAAGCTCTCAGAAAGCATGTGTGAACTGTGTTCAGAGTATTTAGAGAAGACTGTTCTGTTTGTCAGGGAAACAATGAAACCTTTTCAACTCTGTCTAAAGTACAGGAATAATCTAAGTTAAAACCTGCCTGTGGGCAAATCATGTATAACAATTTAGAGTTTATCCTTGGACAGAGAGCATTTTGGGTCTTGGCTGTACTCTCTTTGCACTTTGTGTAATCATTCATACTTGCATGAAGTAACTGCAAAATACCACCTTCTGACTAACTTACGACTTGATTGCGTTTTGGATGACTCCATGAGGCTATTTGAGGAAGGCTCCCAGGACAGCCAAAGAAGAGATTGCGTTTGGAACCCTACTATAGATTGATCACAGGCTGTTTAGTATGTTAGAAATGTGGTTGCTAAGTGCGCTGGCAGACAAGCTTTGGCAAGTTGTTTTACAGTGGTTTAAGACGTTTGTGCCCCAGCTTCCAACTCTGCTCCTCTGCTGGAGCTGCCATCTGCACAGCAGAGCTGGCAGATGGGGAGTGTGGGCTTGTGACTTGGGAGCTCTGGTGCAAAGGTTAGTGTTTTAGCTTAAACTGGTGAAGGAGGTGGATTTGCACTAAAATGCCAAACTGAGCATAGCTGAGAGACAAGCATGTGATCCCCCCTGCTGATCTGGAGGTCTGGGAGAGGAGGCAGAAGTAAAGAGGTAACCTCCAGCAAGGGGCAGCTCAGGGAAACAGGAGTGGCAGCGGCCCAAATTGGCACAGCTAGATACACCAGCATTAGCTGGTTTGAGCGACTGGCAAACAACTGCAGTGATTTATGGTTTCATGTGTCCCCCCTGCTAGAAGCTGCTGCATTTAAATCTCCGAGCAGAGCTGGCAAAACAGAACATGTCCCTGCTCCTCATCTGTTTCAGTGCAAAGTCAGTGGTTTATTTAAGCTAAATTTTGCATTCATGTGGCTGGATTTGTGGACATAAGCTTGCTCCTGCTGATTCTGCTGCAGAGCTGTGACATTTAGCACAAGGGCACAAGTACAGATTTACCGTAGAGGTTTAAGGACTTTTGCCGCCTCACCATTTACATGTCTCTGCTGTCCTCGCACTCGTGCAACATGGGCAATGTGCTCACTGCTGGTTGCAGTTACAGCTAGCTCTGCCAAGCCAGAGCAGCTGGCAGGCAGCGTGCATCCTTTCTTCTGTCCTTTCTTGCAGCTCCAGGCTGTGACCCTACCTGAGACCCTTCAGATCCCTATCATTTGACTTGAAGTGGAGCTGTAATTTAATGCAAAAAAAGGCTCTCTTCCATCCCATTAGCACTGAGGCTCTGCACTTGTGCTTGGATAGCGAAAGGCAGTAATGTTTTAAATCTCTACAGGAAGATTCATCAGGGCTCATCTGTCATATTCCTAACTGACAAAAAGCTTTCAAAGCAGCTGCAGTAAGTGCTAATCCAATCTGCTTTTATAGCTAAAACTAGAGTACCGAAGTGGCTAAAACATTCCCAGAGGTAGGTGTTCCTTTGTCTGGTCCAAGCCATGTGAGAGCTAGATCAGAGAACCACTTATGCCTTATGTACTCAGAAAAGAACAAAATATACATTACTGAATTTATCTGCAATTACTTCCAAACATAATTATTTTTGCTCTTCTGGTGGGGCTTTATATGTTTGCAAACCGTTACTTTAACCACAGGGCAATTGGAAAGAAGTCATAGTTATCAATTTCTTGTAATTGCTTGCTCTTTCACGTGGCAGGGGCTTTGCAGATCCCACTCTACTAGTAAAGCTGTAACATTTGATAGTATTACAACTAGTAGATCTGAAGGTTTTTCCCTCTTTGGACAACAGCTATATATTTTATTGTATCAGTCTTCCTGCTCGAATGTCCCCTTGGATCACTGAACATCATCTGACCAACTAGATAATTTTATGTGGCCTAACACATGGCCGTGTAATCTCCTAATTTTAAAAATACATTAAACGTGTTTATTTGTTTGAACTGAACATTGACTGAGATAGTTATCTGGAACTGAGAGCCTTTGTTTAGTGAAGTAAAGACTGAAAAGCTGTATTTGAACAAACTGTGTTGCACACTGTCATGTAGCATGCCAGATATGTTTCCGCATTCTGCTTTTTTGGGTTCCTAGAACATATTTTACAGGGCGGGGAGATTTGAGGAAAATACAGGCAACATTTATACAGTTTTTGCTACAGCAACTTTAAAGAAAACAAAATATCTCAGCATGCTTCATAACATCTTGGAGATAGTCTCTGATAGACTTGCCATTTATCAGGTGTGTCCACAAAATTGGCTGAAACAACATTTACTATATGGCTGCTGCTGCTAAAAACTTCAGAAGGTAATTCCCAGAGTCCTGATTTCTTCACATATTTGAGAAATTCATTAACCTTAACAAATCAAATTCTTTTCCTTCCTAGGAATGGTGTGGAGTATTCTAATTGTGGGCTCAGGAAGGCTTATAGTAAGCTGTATATCAATGTGCATATTTGTGACATCCACAAAGAACAAAAAATGAAATTATCCCTACTGTTATGGCAGGTTTTGAAATCATACACTGCAGGCTTTATCTAGCCCATGGGGAACAGGTTCCCCATTTTTGCTCTGAAATGAGTAGTAAGAACTGCATAGATTTCAGTGATACCAGGAATTAGCTCAATTTGCCTGCCTTTTTCAGTACTCTATTTAACACAAGTAGGGACTGCAGGAACAATACCTGGAAACTTTAAACAATGTATCTTTAGGGCTTTTTAAGTCTTTCAGTAACCTTGTAACATGATACCTCTACATCCAATTCATATTAATAGATTGTAAAGATACCCCTGAAACCACGTGGATTGCAACACCAGCCTGGCTGGAGATACCTGCTGTAAGGGGGTGCGTCCCCTTCACCGGCATCCTCTGGAGCTCTGCACTTAGATTTTGGGGCAGGGCGGAGGAGTATCTGTCTAGTTGCACCCAGGTCTCTGTGGATGTATCTATGCTTCCTGCTGCTAACTTCCTCCTCTGCACGTTTGTAGAAAATGGTGGTGTGCCCGGCTAACACATGAAGGTGATGTCCCCAGTGCACTAGCTTCTCCTCTGTCCTGTCCTCAGGCTCTGCCAGGAATATTAGTTAGGAATTAGCTCATGGATAGCATGAGAGCCTTTCTCAATGCAGCCACTGGGGGCATTGGTGCCATCTAGCTGAGTTAGAGTAACAGTGCGCAACCTTTCCCTATTCATCTGCTTTGGTGCTATTCCTGATTTAATGTACCTCTGATTCCAGTTTCAGGTTACCATCTGCTTCCTATTTGCTCTTCAGAAGTTCTTTATTTCTGATGCATCTCTCTACCTTTTCTGATTCTACTGTATGCATCTTTGGAGGAGGGGAGATCAGAATTGCCTTACGTATGTTATCTCTGCGTGCCAAGGATTTATATATTGGTGATGTTCCTTGTTTCGTTCTGTGTTCCTTGTCTTCGTAGTTCGTAATGCTGTTTGCCTTTCTGGTGGGGCTGACATTTTAGGGGAAGTATCCACACCAACTACCCAAACCACTTTCTCATTTCCAGGTTCTGCATTATATTCCTACTGCCCCATATGCCTTCCCATGTAGAGTAAATTGTATCATAATTTAATCCCATAGGCAACATCAAATATAAAGTAAAACCACATTTTGCTTTGAAGCCAAATATTTTGCTCTTCAGTAGTACGTGGTTTTATATTGAAGATGCAATCCCAGATATTCATTACCAAGTCTAAAGATTTATCCATAAAGAAGAATTGAAGATTAAAAATTTTACTGAGGGATTTACCACATAAGTAAATTGATCAGCACCATGACAGTATCATTCATTCCCCTTCATGTTGACCAGTACAGCTAAACAAACAACAGAGGGTCCAGCTCCAGGCTAGCAGCCCCTGTTGGGAGCAGCTTTTATCTCTGGTGTATAAAGCATACAGATAAAAGGAGCATTCACTAGTATGTCATTTTTTTACTGTCATATCATCCAAAGAAATTCTGACATTTGATACAATCAAAGAATAGCTATTAAGTGACAGACAATTGTGGTAGGAACAAGTATTCTGCAGTGTTATGCCAGTGATGTCATTATGAGGTGCAAAATTTTGATTCTTTTTTTTATGTGCATTGCCTTATTTGAAGCATGTTTTGCAGGGGCTTATCACATTTGTTTTGCTTTTTCTCTATGTGTAGATTCTGTCACTCCTGTATTTCTACAAGTTTAAAGAATAATGCATGGACATGCCCTTATTGCCGGGCTTACCTGTCTTCTGAAGGAATTCCAGCTACTGATATTGCCAAGAAGATGAAGATAATATACCAAAATTGCACAGAATGTGAAACACAGGTTTGCAACCTTGAACATTAATTACTAACTAATTCCTGAGACTTATTCATGCACAAAAGCTGACAGCATTAAGATCCCTTTTTAAGGGCATGTCTAAATAGAGAAACTCAGCAGCAAGGTGATAGAAGAAGAGACTTTGCAATTCTTCTTGAAAGGTACACAGGACTTTGTGGGGCAGGGCACATGTGGATAGGGAAGACAGTTAACTGAGATTTAATTCATACATGTTTACTTGAAAATTTATATAAAAACAAATATTTTCAGGGGTGGTTGTGAATATTTACTTTTTATATCTCTTTCTGTAGGCACAGAATTGCCTCGCAGTTACAATGAACACTCTTCAGTCTTCCTCTCCCCTCATATTTTTATTCATATGTTGTTTAGTGGAAAGAGATCATACAGTTTACATTTGTGTGTCTCTTGTTTTTTTTCTGTGACTAGATCTATCTATGGTTTTTATCGTTTCCTTTGTCTTGCTAACTGCAAAATTCCCTTAAAACTTTCTTGTCCATCAGCGGCAGTGTGAAAATACTAAAAAAATGTAAAACAGCAAGTAAAGGTGTGAACGTCAGAAAGACTGCTATTTGCAGGATTATGGGGAATTACAGCACACAGGAGAAATGTAGCAAGAATGTTTATATGTTGTTAATGTTATGAGTTATTTAACTTTTTGCCATGCGTTTTATATCTGGTAAAGCTTTGCCTAAAGCTAACAGTGAAATGCATGAAGTGTAACACCTTGATATTGGCGGTAGTTAAATATTGAGTTTTACTTCATTATTTTTAAAATTGGGTTTTGCAAAAATGCAATACATTTAAAAGTTTTGTTAAAAATTACTGAGCTACATATGGCTTAGCTGGGCTTCTCAATACTTAGTAGAGTTTGAGCATGGCTTTTTGATATTCAGTAGCAGATTGCAACAATGAGGATGGATATTTGCAGTGGTTTATAATCTTTCTTATGGCTGTAGAAGTATTGGCTGTATTTTGTGTGTAAAACTGTCGATGAGACCACTAAGATATGTTGAATATGTATTGAGAAGGAGAGTGCGTTTAACGCCTTATAGCATCAGGATATCTTTGTATGTTGTTTCTGATATTTGGCAGACTACCCCTGGCAAATGCTGCTGTGGTGTCTCAGTGGCATCAATTCAAGGTTTGCTGGGTTAATATAAACCTAATTTCTTTTGCAGTTTCCACTTGGACAGTGGAACTTGCAATTAAGTGATTGAGGCATGAGCACATTTCATTCTGCTGTATCTGATGTCAGGAGATCACTGGTGATAGAGGGATAGAGCAGACATCTAGGGCATGGTTATTTTAAATTTCTTCGACAAGATTCATCAGGGCAAATCACAGTGTTTGAAGGTTAAAAATATGAAATGATCTATAAGTAATACAAATACCTTTGCACTATTTCTGTTTTTAATACCTCAGCATGGTGATTTCATGTCACTTCATATTGTTTCCCTTCATAGAAAGCACCTCATGATTGTGCTTAATAAGATTTTTTTTATAAAAAGGTTGTGAATTAGAGGAAATAGGATAGCTAGTAGCACCATCTATATAAAACACAAATCTTACACATAATGAATGGAGGTTTTGCTGTTGGCCTCATTGAGATCAGAATTTGGCCTTCAAGTTGGCAAACTTTCATTTTTACTGGAGTTGGTCTGGATTTGCACCATTAAGACAGAGCAAGTTGTTACCTGGGAGGGTTTCCCCTCCCTGCCCAAGCTAGTAGTGTTTCTGTACTGACTTCAAAATGTCATTGCAAAATATGAAGGACCAGTCCAAGGAACGTACAAAATCACCACAAACGAATTACTTCACTCTAATTCACTTTACTCTCATAAGATGACTGTTATTATTATAAAGTATATGAGAGCAACACTAAGCCAGTAACATAATGCTTGAGGAATTGGGCCAGTTAAAAGAAGGAATCATGTATTCATGAGCTTTTCCCTAGGTTTAGCCATGATGTTGTAGTAAGGCTTTGAACTAGAAAACATTGAGTGATGTATGAATTATGTGTGTCATGGTATAAAACATAACAAATTGCTTCTTCTCATTGCCTAGGTATGTCTGAGTGAAATGAGAGCTCATTTAAGAACTTGTGAAGAATATCTAAAAAAATATGGACCTCTACAGGAGCCTGGAGATGCAGTAACAAGGTAGACCTCAGTGATGATGACATTGTGAACATACTTTAGAGTTTGTTATCACAAAGTAGTAAAGTCAGTCTGGAAAAAAATGCTCTGATTCATTCACAAATTCTCTAATATCTTCTCTCTTTTTTTTTTTTTTTAATTGGAACATGTTTCCATTTCATAGAACACAACATGAATCCACTTCTAATATTTTTAATCATTGTATTCAAATATGACTTAAAACGGTCACTGATAAGGTTTTTTAAGTATGAGTATAAAGTAATATATTTTGATTGCATTTTTTACATTTTTTTGATAGACTCTAGGTCCATATGGCCAATTTTGTAGATACAACAGTATTTTGACAAGTTAAAATACAAAATATAAGTAGCAGCTTTTTGCTATTTTTCTTAGGTGGTGAGGGGGAAAGGATATTTGCTTTCAAATAAAACTCTTTGAAAATATTGGCCATTTCCAGAATGGAATAAGACTAATAATAATGTAATTGGCTATCTTGTAGTGATTTGTTCTTCATAAATAGTTTTCAGGTAGAACTCGTGTTAGCAGGGAAATAGTGATAAATTGGTGGCATTCCCTAAAGAAGACAGGGAATAAGCTTTTCTTATGTTTATATGTATGTCAGAAGGTCAAAATTCTTTGTCCCTTTTCATTCTCTTTTAGGGTAGGACCTGCTAAATCAGTCGATTAGGCATCAATGAATTTAGACCATTCTAAAATGACTGAGTTCTTGAAGTTCAGTGGACTTTAGTTTTGTCCATTAAAGATTAGGAACAATTTTTGATATCATTATTAAAATGTCTTTAATGCAAATGATTTATATGATTTAAAGACCCTATATTTTTTGCTATTTGATTTCCTAAAATGACATATAGTTCAGGTTGTTTGCTAAGAAGACTCATCTACTTCTCAGCTCTTCTTCTGATGCTCAGAAAGACTAGACCTTTTATGCACCCATATTTGAAAACTGCACTAATGTGAAAGCATTGCTTCCACCAGGTGACAAGACCATACTCAGTACTGATAACTAAGTAGCAATCCTCTGCAAAGAAGTGTCAATACTCAGTGAGGGCTCCAGAGAGTTGGTGGTTTGGTCTCAGGCTCCAAGTGTATCGCAGAGATTAAATTGATGATTTTTATCAAACATCTTTAGCTGTAGTGTTCAATATTTTACCCATTCCATTCTGCAGTCATGGTTATGTTAATGCTTTGCTGCATAAGTATCCTGACACATACAGTTTTGTTACAGTGTTCAAAGTGTACATTAGCAAGGTTGAACTTCGGCATACATCATGCCTAGGTACATGCCATAAACCCATGCTATGTTTTAGCTGTGGTTAAAGAAGTTTGTAGTGACATCTGGCCAAAGAAATCTAAATATTAATTTATTATTTGTAGTATTAAAAATACTACATTTACATTTGCAGCTATTAACAATATATTACATCTTATTCCCAGATATTCTTGTCCTTTTTGCCAGTGCGAAGTAGATGAGGATGATCTAATGGACCATTGTCTCACCTACCACAGATCAGAAAGGACAGCAGTGGTAATGTGCATAAGTATATATTTTACTAAAGTCACCTGTTAAACTGATTAAGTCTATTTAATTACAGGCATTACTGATAAAAGATAATAGGCAAACAGAAAATACATTGATTGCTTAATTGGCTTTGGCAGTGGAGGAAAACCATACCTATATTCATTCTCTCTGCCCTTCTGTCTCAGACAAGTGACTGTGTACGTAATACGTATTAACACTCCTATCATTGTGAGCAGTGGTAGGAGCACTAGAAAATGGCATTAAGAAATCTTTCAATTGATACAGCAAATGGTTACTTATCCTTCAAAAAAGTGTTAAGTTTGGCCCCTTAGACTATGGCTTGCTTTTCCAGTAGGCAAAGAAAATCAGCCTTACTAGGTTCAGTGACTTGCCTGCTTTTTATCTGCATATGTACCGTTTCTCTCTACTGACCTAACGCAGCTTCATGTGCAGCATTCTCTGTCTATTCTAATCTGTGGTTTTGGGTTACAATTGGAGAAATGCTTATGTGGCATATACAGGAGTCTTCTGCAGGGTTTGGGGGGATTTTTTTTTTCTTTTTAAGTTAAGATAACTTCACTAAACAGCTTAATTCTGAACCCCCAGGTAGGCTGAGAGGTGCAAACCAATTTACTTTTAACTTTATTACTTTATTTACTTTACTTTATTTACGAACTTACTGTGCAAACCAATTAGTAGCATTGAGTCCTATAATGTGTAGACCAGAACTTCAGCAGGTATAGTTTACTCCCCTAATTATTATTTGCTCAGGCACTTTATATTCAAGTTCTAATGTGCCACACAAGAGAACTTTGAGAGGTTACAACTGAATGGCTTGTACACAAATCAGCCAATGCTTCCATCTATTTCAGTGGGTGGGATGGGGGGAACCCACTCCATTTTCTCTTACATTGCAGCTTAGCTTTTCATCACTTTAACCATGTTCAAATTAATGAGTTAGCTTGTAGTCAGAGTTTTGAGTAAAATAAAGAAAACAATTGCTCATAAGTGTATATTGTGTTCACCTTTATCATAGTTAATACTTTAACAAATAATATTTTGAAAATTGTGTATTTTTAAATTGGACTCTGCATTAACTTTGTCAATGGAAATAATTGTCAATAATTTGTATTACACCTATCAGACTATACTCTCTTATTTTTCCCACTTAGAACAAATTCATCAATGATTGTACTGTATAGCTGTGGAGCAGAATTAAGCCTTAAAACTTAGAAAATACTCCTTTATTAACTCCAGAGTTGTATATATACAGCCTTATGGTCTTTTCATTGCACATTTCTTTGAAACCTAATGCAAAACCAATAGTCAGAACTATGTTTGCCCATAAATAATGTAAAAAAAATCATAAGCAGGGAACTGAAAAAGTGATCCCCAACTCATGCTGCTCTAAATACATGTGCTAAATCTACCTCTAGTTGGTATGTAAAGTACAGACACTACGCCATTAACACAAAGCAAACAGTGGGAACTGCTGTGAGGAACACGTCGTTGTCCTCTGCAACACACTGACCCTTCCCTTTAATTCTGAAATCCCTTTGGGGTATATTTTAAGTTTTGGTATGTTTGATCCTGTTTCTGTGAATTTGTTTGAGGTTATAAAGTGATTCTGGCCAGTTGTTTCAACCTCTTATTTCAAACATTAGAATAAATGCTAAAATAAATGGATCAGGCTGTTAGCTCTAAGAAAGGCAGAGGAGTAATTGGTGTATTGTATCATGTTCATTATCATAGTGGGTCATAAGGCTGATTGTATTATACACAAGTATATTCACACATGGTATATTTCACAGTAATCGTCTTTTTAGTATGCACATAGTGTTTTCGTGGTATTGCTTGAAGAAATAAATGTTACAGCAGTTGCAACTTTTATTTATACTACAGAGAATCCACTGATAGAAAGTAATTCAGATTTTCTTCTGATAAAGGGCATTAGGGCACTTTTGTTTTAGGTGCACAGATGAATGAATTTGTCATCGATAACCAGAGAAATTCTGTGTGTTTTCCTGAAGCAGTCTATCATCCAAAGACTGCTTGGGAACTTAACAAAAGCTTTGGCATGGTTATTCTCTTGTTAGCTAGTAGAAGTGAATGAGTTAACTGTGCGGTGTGCATAAATTGACAGTCTCTGGGATGTCTGCAAACACAAACTACACAGCTGAGATTAGCATTATTGACAGCTGGACTGAAAGTACATTTTGCCTAACAGTATTCATGTTGCTCAGAGTATGCCATTTGACCATAATGGCTCCACTTATTTCACATTTCTGTTTTTTAAACACACAATATTTTCTTCTGCAAGAACGCCAAGATAAAAACTCAATATTTACCTCCTTCCCTTTATAGTATTGTCCAATTTGTCATTTAACACTTAGGAGGGACCGAGGGACCCAAGCTATTGCAGCAGAAATTTTATAAGGCATCTTCAACTAGGAACATTCTATTATGAAGAGTAACGGTATTTGCAAGCTACTGACTTGATTTCTTTATGTGTATTCTCCTCCACCTCTTTTACGATCAAGGAATCATTAAAAAAAAATGAGTAGGCCATGAAGCATAGCAGATGTTTATGGAAACAGCAGTCTAGTACTCAGAGGAGCCAGCATATGGAATCTGTCCTCAGTTCTGTTACTATCTAATGAAAAAGCCATGTACTTCAAGCGAAAGTTGTTTAAACAGCCCATTTTTTTTCTGTAAGAACTTAAGACAATACAGCTTTACTTGAATCCTGAAAAGTGCTGAACCTGTTTGTTACCTTACTGGACGGTAACTTGGAAAATGCCTCGCAAGTATTAGCATGCTATTGGAGTTTCTCAAGAGCATTAGTTAATGCTCCCCTATATTTGTTGGAGGCCTACCCAGACAAGATCCCAAATAAAGATGCACTTTTTTTTTTTTAACGGGACAAAAGGACTAAAGAAAATGATGTTCAAGTGGGGGAAGGGGCAGTAAAGAATCATCTTTATGATTCTGACCCATAGTTCATGCATGTAACAGAAATAGACATATGTAGATCACATTTTAATGAGAGCACCCACATTTATCTTCATAAAGTATAGCCTGAGTATTTATTTATATATGTAATAGTATAACATGCATCACCAGAATTGGACTCTTTAATAAATAGCATTAGAATTGTTGGGTTTTGCATAATCAGTTCATCTATTTGTCTGCATTTGATGATCTCCTTTACTTATTTTAAATAAATTTCTCTTCCTTTACATTGCAGTTAACGCTAAGGAGTAGAAAGCTAGGCAAAGATTAACAAATACTATAACAAATACTAAACTTTACACATGGATGTAAACTCACTGAAACCAGTATTTTGTTGAATTTTAGACTAAGCAGTCAAAAATATATCTATTAACACATTAATTGGTATCTTGATATTCAATAAAATATCTTTTTTCTTTCAGGACATAAACATTGTTGAAGAAGTTCTTATTGAAACAGTTCTAGACAGGCCATTCTTAGAATATGTGAATGTAAATCATCCAAACAGCACGTAACAAGTACTGGGGAAGAATGGAAGATGATGTTCTGTGGTTAACCATGGAGAGTAAAGTCTAGCTTTTTGTAATTAATGGGGTGTCAGCAACCCGCTTACATCTAGAAATGTTTTTTCTTAAGCATTGTTTTGTTTTTTCTTAATTATTTTTAATTAAATTTCAATTTTTTAGTCCAAAAATGTTTTAAAGAATAAGGAAAAACAGAAATATTGTCATTTTCTCCACCTCCAATGGAATCGTCATTGTTTGCTTGAGCTTACTCTGTCCAGTATATGGATACACTGGCTTTTACGGCAGCCCTCTTGTTTGTTTTCAGCTACAATCTGGGCCAGTCTCAAAATACTGATGCCAGTGCAACGCTAGAGACAGATGACAAGCAACAGTTTTTCTGATTCTACAGCACCAAACAAATTGGAACAACAACAACAAAAAAATGAAACAGTATCAATAACGTATTACTAACCCCATAGGAACGTGCATATATTTCATTTACAGTGTTTGCAAGATGAGGGTCACACTTAGCAATTGGTAAGTAAAAGCCATCTTGGAAAAAAAGCAAGGAGTGAGTAAATAATTATTAAGAAAACCTGTTGAGGAGGTTGACAGGGTCGTTTAACTAACCTGTATTCTCTTACCATGTAAGTTAACAAATTTTATCTAATTTTTGTAAGAAAACTATGAAGTTTTTTGTATATGTACAGTTTTAACATAGTATTTTTTAAAGATGCAGTTGATCTGTAAGAAATTAAAATTCACATTCTTGCATAGAAACATGTACACTGATTAAAGTAGCTTATTGGTAGTATGTTAACAAGGAAATGTCTGGGGGACTTTAGGTCTGGAGTAGTTCCTTTTGAAATTGGAAAGTCTTCTGTTTGGGAGACAGAAAGATTCAATGTTTCATGTGCCTGGGAAGTTCCCTCTCCTTCCTCGTTAACATCTGTCCTTGGATGAAAATGAAAACTCAATTAGAAAGATGGGCAGAGCTGGTCCAAAGTGTGGAACTTGTGGGAACATTTCATTTTAAGAGTAACTAAAAAAATTCTGTTCTGTCAGAAGTCAAGGGGCCAAATAGATTGGTATATAAATAGTTGGGCTTATGGCTCCCTGCACATTCAAAATTTATTGAGAATTTTTTGTATGTATTTCTTAGTAAGTTACTGCCTCAGGAATGTTCTTTTCTGTTTAATCTGTGGCTGCAAATGTTGTCTGTAGGTAGTGATACAAATACAATGAGCAAAAGCAAAGGACAGTCTTCCCCTTGCATGTGGCACCTTCTAGTCTGTGCAGTTACACAGCTTTCTCATAGTCCTTCCTCTTACACCCTCCTAAATCTCTGACAGCTCCCACAGAACCCCAGCTACCCACCACTCCCATACTGACAAGGAGACACACTATTCTTGTAAGAGGATCATTGTTGCCAAATAAGCAACCAAAAGAATAGTTGTATACAGGCTATCTGAAGTGTGCCTTTTCAGTAGCAGCTGCCACCAGCAAACCGCCAAATTTTATGAGTAATTCTACAAGTTTTCATTGCTGAGATTGCATTTTGCAAATGTGTTTTATCATGAGGAACAAAAAGTTGGTAGGACCATTGACTTCATCTAAAAAGTCTGATTTAAAATGCTTTCCTTCAAATAAATGTGTTTAATAAATTTCAGCAGCCCGATTTCTTTTTACATGTTGTCTATCTCCATGGCAAAAACTATGCAGGATTTACAAGGCTGATACCATGCTATATATTGCTCCATGGCATACTAGTTGTCAACTTCAAGGTCATAGCTTTATTAAAGGATCAAGATTTACAATAACGTTCACGCAACAGCATGAATAGGCCTTCACACATATCTTCCTGTAGTTTACTTCCTTGAGGTCATCAGCACAATTTCTTCCCCCTGCCAAAAGCTACTAATCAATAAATACTGCAGTCTTCTGAACAAAGTTCAAATGGACCTATCGTGTTCTTTTAGTAATAAATCTCAGCCTTTGTTTAACACTTGCCTTCAGAGCACCTAGCCCTCTTTACCTATAGTAATTAATTAAACTTCATAACAACCCTATATAATGATTAAAAACTGCTCCCTATTTACAGACTGGGAAACTGAGAAATAAAGCCATGCTTGCCTGAAGTCACACAAGATGACTGAAAAGAGTAGGAAATGCACGTATGCCAGCCCTCACCGCACTGCAGGTGAAGGCCATGCGCCCTCCCTTCTAATGAGTGAGAGAGGGAGGTTTTATAGTGTCCCAGTGGAGGCTTCTGTAATTCTTCCTTTTAATGTAATTTGCAGACAGCATAGATAGGACATACCAAAATTAGCTGTACAGCTGAGGCATATATAGTCATAATTGACACACAAAATGCACAAAAAATGTTCTGAACAGAGCAAGAACAGCAGCAGGCCATTTACTCAAGGAGGAATTAGGTGACTGGCTGTACTTCCACCGTCACCAGCTGCTGTTCATTACCCCTCATATCTACAGGCTCAGCTTCCTACTTCATTTGAGACAAGAGCAAAGTTAATCAGTGCAAACAGTAGTTCTTTGCAAGCCCAGCCCCTGCTGAGCATCCACGTGAACAGCTCAGCTAACCCTTCGCAGCCTCTCCGAAGAGCAGTGACGAGGGGAGCGATGCCCCCGTTAGCTAGCACAGCTCCAGCTGTGAGGGAATGCGTTTGCAATGCGTGAAATACCCAGAGCTGGCCTCTCCCGTGGGTGTCCTGCCCAGCCAGCCCTGCCCTTTTGCACTGGACTTTCTCCTGGCATGAAGCACAGGCAGTAAATGTCCCAGCACAGGTGACTTAACTCTCTCACTGCACCCATTACCTCAGAGGTGCTTCTACTCATTATTTCAGATGTCCCAGTACATAAAGGGACTCAAATTTTGCCTTCACATGGTCTAGAAAGAAGGTATTTAGTGCAATCATTGACTTTAGTTAGGTCTCTGCTTTTTTTAAGGATAAAAACCAGCTGCATGGGAGATATTACCATTTTTTAGCATAGCTGAGCTAATAGTAATGGGCACAGATCCTGAATAAGGAAACACAGCCAAATCCTTCACCTGCATCTTGCTGCTCATCACTGACAGGTGCAAGAACAGCTCTGACTCTGAAGCCTAAACAGTTTTGAAATGCTAGAGGTTGTTAGGCATAAGTGAATCACAGGGCTTAGTGTTTTGTGCTCTCTCTCCTACCTAAAAACCTAATCTCAGACTAGAGAGAGGGACTCCCCCTAGCTAGTGATCTCTGAACATCTACAAGGGGTATGGCCAGCTGCTGTCCCAAGGAGATAGGGAAACTGAAGGTGAACGGTCCATTTCTCCTCAGCCCTTGCTCCACATCTTTGATTTGTGTGAGAGACCAGGACTAATCCTGAATCTCAGATTTAGTATGAATTAAAATAACTGCTATGAATTAATGTAATCTGTGCAAATATAACCTCTACAAATCTGTTTCTTTTTAAAGTATTACCAGCGTTTATTTTTAGTCTGCTGACTAAAGGGAGGTTGCCACATTCAAGGGAGGTCAGTGCTAGAGGTACTTAACGGGTCCAAAGTCTTCTCTACTCAGAGAAAATCAATGACATAATTATACCACTATAATAATAGGATCATAATCCCTCCTCCTGGAAAAAAGCACATGGACAGGAATACTGCTGAATTACTGCTAGGAGTTTTGCTAAAACTACACCTAAAATTACTGCTAGGATTAGTCAATTTACAAAAAATGACTTTCTGAAAACTACTAAACTAACCTTCCCAAAACCCATGTATATGTAAATGCAATTTATTTTTCTCTTACCCTAAGAAATTAAGTCTTTGACCCAGAAAAAAACATTTTTGACATAGGCAGCGGACAGGTATGTATGGAAAGTGCTCCATACATGGAGCCTACATACATCACAGAAAGTAAATCGCTCAGTAAATCACCCTGTTTGTCAGGCTTGCTCGGAGCTGAAGGGATGAGGTGCTTATGCTGGGTGACATCCAGATCACCACAGCGACATGTCAGATGCATTCCTGAGTAGGTTGTGGCAAGCTACACGGGCACATCTTCCCTTAAATCATCTGAACCTTTTTCGGCAGCTGATGCCGCTAGCACAGATACATGGCTACGCCATGCGCGTTTCCACCAGCATTTCCACAGGGGAGAGCGAAGTGCACAAACATACTTTGTTCTTTTGCGTAGGCGTCAGCTTTTCTCAGGCAGAGATATTAGCAAAATCCAGTTTCATCGATATACCATGCCATACCTGGTGTTGAACATTTAACACCTGTAAGAGCTTCCTGACATAAAGTCCTAAATTTAGTAGTGCTACAAAGGGTAGCTGAAAAATATTCACCTAGTTAATAATTGAAGCTCCTGACTGTTATGATTTGGCTTAAACTTGTTTAATGATTTTGTTAGTGCATTAAAGTCTGAACAACTAGTTTGTCATTAAGAAGTGTCCAGAAATGGCTTATTTTACTATTTGTGCAGAAGCTGCTGGTGAACACTTTCCTGATTTCCTACTGTCAGATAGTTTCACAGACTTTTCCTTAGCTGCCACCACCTGAATGAGAAGTGCAAACAGTCCAGTTTGGCTGGTCGTGTGTCTTTAATCTCGCAGTGAGTAATGGTGCCTGCACCAGACCTATTTGCTAGTCCCTCTCTGCAGCTGCTTTGGGGGCCTGTGCTCTTTTTCACATCTGTGTTGGCAGCAGCTGCACGTTCAAAATGGAAATGAATTTAGACCATGGAGAAAGGATGTAAAAAGCGGGAAGGACTGCGCCATCTGAAGGGCCCCACTTGGAAGGCCAGATGCCAAGACCTCGCCAAGAGCTGGCTTCGCTCTCTGGAGACGTTTCGGGGCCGGGAAGCCTTAACCACCCCACGCCGCGGCGGCGGAGGGCAGCGTGCAGTCGCGCCGCCCTGCCGGGAGGCGACGCCGGGTGCCCGGGCCGCGGCGGCCCAGCGCGGGGCGGGCACTGCGGCGGTCCCTGGCGGCGCCCCGCGGCGCAGGCCGCTGTTCCCCGCCGCCCCTCGAACCGCCCCTCGCCGCGGGGGGCAGCGGCACCGCAGCGGGACGGGAAGGGGGGGTTGCTCCGGGGGCCCCGCTCACTAGACCCCTCGCCCCCGCCGCGTTTACGCGGTGCCGGAGCCGCGGCGCCCGCGGGGCAGCGCGGCCGCGCCGGGCACAAGGGCGACGGCGCCGCCGCAGCCGCGGCCCGCGCCGGGCACACGCCGAGAGCGGCGACCGTGCACCTCCCCCGCGACCCCCCGGGCGGGGAGACCTCGGCCCGGCCCGGCCCGGCCCGGCGGCCCCGTCGCCGGGGGCTGCTGCGGAAGGGGAGGTGCGCGGCGCCGGCGAGGCCCCGCGGGAGCGCGGCGGGGGCGGGGAGGGAGCGGGCCGGCGCCGTTGCCGGGCGGGGCGGCCCTCGGGCGGGCAGAGGGAGGGAGGCCGCCCAGTGGTGTCATAACAGTCCCGCCGGGCCGGGAGGCAATCGCCATGGAAACCCGGTCCCGCCCCAGGCCCCGGTCCCGCCCCTGCCCCCCGGGAGAGCGGCGGGGCCTGGGCGCAGCATGGCACGCGGCTGCCGCTGCGCCTGAGCGGCTCGGACGCGCCCCGGCGGCGGCGGCGGCGGCACCCGCCCCAGGCGCTCTCTGCGCGGGCACGGCCAGGTAGAGGGGCGGAGGGGAGCGCGGCGGCGGCGGCGCCTCGCGGGGCGGCGGGGGGAGGCGGGGCAGGCCGGGCCCCCTCCCCCATCCGCCCGCCCCGCGGCCCGGCCTCCCACCTGGTGCCAGGTGCCCACCCGCCATCTTCTCCGGCCCCCGCGCCCCCAGGCCGCCGCAGGGGCCGCCAGGGTGGGACATTTTTTTTTTTGTTCTTTTTTTTTTCCCCTGTCCCCGCACCCACAGAGAGGCCCGGACGTGTTGCCATGGCCGAGGAGGCCGCCGCGGCGTGCTTCAGCGAGGATGACTTTTACTGTCCCGTCTGCCAGGAGGTGTTCAAAACGCCCGTGAGGACGATGAACTGCCAGCACGTGTGGGTATCTGCGCCTGCCTCCCTCCCTGCCTCCCCCCGCGCCCCCAGCGGCGCCTGCCTCCCCCCGGCTGGGCGCCTCTTGCTGCTCTGCGCCCCCGTTTTCTGATGCTCGGCCTGAAGCGGCCGTCCTGGGAGAGGAGACGTGCGGCAGCCGGGTCAGCTGAGCCCTCGGGAACACCTGCGCTGTGGATGGACACGCCTCCGTCACGGCCCGGTTTAAAGCTTGCGTCTCAAGTGTTACATGAGTGTTTGGTTTTTTTCTCACCCGTTTCTTTTGTAGTGAATGAGCACTAATCAGTTTAAAAAGCCACATCTTGTCTCTGTCAGTCCTATAAATGATCGCCAAGTTTTACTGCAGTTGAAAACATCTTACAAATCTAACGAAACTTGCATTTTTAATTTTATAGTTTCCTGTTCACTTTCGAAAAATGACCATAGTTTAGCTGTTCTCTCTTTCCGTTTCTGTGCTCACAGTGGAAAAGTATTTTTTTTTTCTTTCAGAGAAACATTTAATTACAAACTAATAGTTTGTAAAAACACAAAATAGCTTTGGCAGTTGATACACTCTGCTTCAAGGAAAAGAAAATGGTCTGTATGCTGGTAAGGAGAAATGCAAAAGCTTATGAATTGAAATCTTTAGTAACACTTAAATGAAGCTTTGCATTATTTTTGGCTCTGCTCGAGGACAATAAACAGGAGTTACTGATAAAAACTTTTGCAATATCGCATGCCAACTACACCGTTTAATATCTCATTAATGATCAATCTGATGCACAGTTTAGGAACAGTAGACAGTAAATAGTAAGATCTACCTAAAATGCTTTGCCAAGTTCCCCTAATTTCAGTAGGGGAATTACAGTTACATTTTTGTAAGTGCCACTGTTTTATTTTACTTATATTTTTATAAGGTTTTATATTCAGCAAACCTTTATTCTGATATGTATCTCCCCCCCCCAATAATCGTGCAGCTCTCTTTTAACACAAAATATCCAGCTTCTTTCACTTTGTTAATCTGTGTTTGTGGTAACTTTTCAATTTAGGTTTTGCAGGAAGTGCTTCTTGACAGCTATCAGAGAAAGTGGAACACATTGTCCTCTCTGCCGGGGGAGTGTGACTAAAAAGGAAAGATCATATCCCAAAAGGGCTCTAGATGTTGAAAACAATATGAAGAAAGCTTCTGGGGGCTGTAGATGCTGTGAAAAGCAGGTAGAGTAAAACTTTATAAACAGTTGAGTAAATTTTTCTTACTTTTGACCTGATTCTGCACGCACTTACTATGTGCCATTCATGCCTCGTAGGTAAAAAGCTTACAGCAGTTTGCAGAACTTAGCTTTGTATGGGTTGTGCGTGTACTAGGCATGCAATGCCTACTAGGTATCCTAACAGATATAAGCTAAAAGAGGATAGTGGATTGTTTATAACAGTGTTTTATGTGGAGTGTCAAACTTTCTCCAAAACAATGAGAAAAGTGAATGTGACTATAAAACTAACAAAACAGAAATTAAATAACTGGAAATGAAATTTGGAGAATAGATGGAAAATCTCAGAAACTCTCACTATGGAAATGAAAGTTTGTAAAACTACTGTAAAATTTCATTTAAAAACCCAGCAAATATGTATGGATTACTCGCTGTGTACATGCAATCATATGTAATTTTGCTCTGTCCTACAAAACATTAGTCTGCTCACTTGCAGTTTGTAAAGAGGTCACTATTTTCAGAACATTGGGTGAAATCCTGACCCCAGCTGAAATCAACAATAAATGACATAAATGGATCCAGGATTTTAGCCACATGTTTTATTTGCAAAGCATCAAATCCAGGTAGTCTTCATATTAGTTTCATTTCACTTGGAACTTAGTTGTGCTGACATGAAAATTAGTCCTAGTGGAAAGCTGAGCTCCTTGCTTTGTTCTGCCTGACTCATGAGGATGAAAAAGCTAGGAGAAAGAAACAATAACAAGTTGCTGAACTGGAAGGAAGAACAAAACAGACCCCCAAAAGAACTGGAATGGATTTTAGATGCAGATGTGTGAGATGGGGTCTTGTATGATTTCTAAACCCATAGGCACTAACTGACAGTGCTGTTGGACCTGAAATTCTTATTTAGTGCATGTCCAGCACAGCTGTGTTCCGACTGATCTGAGCAGCTCATTGTCTTGTCTTGCATTCAAGCTAGGTAGATGTCCCTGAAGTTTGTATTCATTCACCTCTTCCGCCCCCCAGCCCATGAAGTTAGGTGTTCTCAGAACACACCTAATGCAGAAAGACTGGACTCTGCACAAAACAGCAGCAGGCTAGAGAAGGCTGAAGGAGCAGTGGTGCTTATCCCATCCTCCAAGCCCACTTCCCCACCCGCAGTAGCTCATCACTTACTCATCCTGGATGCAGGAGGTGTAGTTTCTGTGACTTTTCAGTCAAATGGAGTTTACTCACATTTTTTACTCTTGATACAGAACTCTCAGTTGCCTGGCTGTTTGGTGTTTGAGGAGTGGGATTATTCTTCATTCTCACAGAGTGGTAGAGACTGCAGAAAAAGGAAGGAAGTGTTCATCCTGTTGGGGAGACGTCAATTCTAATTTCTGCTGCATGTGATGCCTAAACAATTCCTGCATGCATCGCTTTCTATTGGCAGAATTACTTCTTCCTATCCTTGGATTATTTAGTATAATGTCAATAATTTGACATTTCATTTACAGGTTAGGTTTTCATGGATGAGGCAGCATTATAAAACGTGTAAGAAGTATCAGGATGAATACGGTGTTTCTTCTATTATACCAAACTTACAGATTTCCCAAGATTCAACAGGGAACAGGTAATCAGGGTGTTCTATGTATAACAATATATCTTCCTCTTTATTTTTTTTTCCTAAAAGGAAAGTGTTTTATTTTTCAGGACACGCTTTCTTTTTGTAATAATTATTGTCCATATTCTTATGCTTCAAAAAAATTTTTGCAGATTTCTTTTTCACTCATACAGAAGAAAACTTTTCTAGATGGTGGTTTGGAATGTCTTCTAGGGGGTCTTCTAAAGATTGCATAGCATTTCCACCTTTTTTTCTTGCCTTCACAGCATTTGAGCAGCTTGCTTTGTAACAGATTTCATTGTATTTAGCCCCAGGGAAGTTCCCTTCTCTTATCCCCTTCCCTCCCCTTTCCTAAATCTGTTTTAGCGGGTATCCTGTTGCAAAACATTACTGTGCAAGCTTTTGATTTCAGATTGAATTTGCTTTGAACTGATCTTTTATGAAATGCAAAAGGAACTCCAGTATGTTTTATACCATAAAATGAAATGCCATTTACCCATCTGTTTTCAGACAATAAAGCTGAAGAACTTCATTCTTGATGCTTTCTCGTGCCATGTGTTTCTTGGTTTGCTTTTTGCGCATCTTTATTATGACCTTTTTTTAGAGCTTTATTATATATAGCTTATGCATTATTTATTATGTGTTGCTATCTATTTTTTGGTTTTGGCAGGCTGAACTTCTGTGTGTTCGGGTTTCAACCCATCAGTATATTGAAAGTGGAAATTTTACGCTGTTACCAGAACTAGTTGCAGTGATGTTTACCTGAAGTGTCTGGATATTGTTATATAGCTACTCATTGAGTATGCCACAGTAGAATTCTTGTGCTTATAACATTACAGAACTATAGAAAAAAATTTACTGTGATCAGATCTGTGATTGTAAATATTCCTACTCTTAGGATTATCAGCATACCTGAGCAGTTTCTGGCTTAGCTGGAGGTGCATGTATGGTCAAATTTACTTTCTAAAATGTTCCTGTTTGTCACTCTTACTTTAGGAGATAGTAGATTCCCAACACAATGTAGAGAAATTTATCTTGCTGGAGTTAAAAGTTGTAAATGATTTGTATAAGCACATGGCAATTAAATGACTATTACATTGTCCTAAATAAAAAAAAAACTTAGAAAATGCACATAATTCATAATGATTTTTGAGCTATGTATCTGTAATCTCCCCTGTCATTCTTGTTGACTAAGTAACCATTGTATTATGTACCACTTTCCTATTAAATTGCATAGTATTTTACTAAGAGTCACCATGGTAACTAAATGCTGAGAAATAAGTTGATATGAAAGAAAAGTTTGAACAGTGGTACAAGTTAAAGTATGGGCCATTATATGTTTTGCCTTAAAATTCGTGGGATTCAATGGAGGGTTTTTCCTGTTACCATTAAACTCTTTAAAATCTTGATAGCGAAGTACAATAATACCAATTTTCTTTTTCTTTTTCTTTTTCTTTTTTTTTTTTTTTTTGTAATATAAAGTAGCAGGAGTGATACAATATCTGATAATGGAGAGAGGGCTAATAATCAGACACTTCAAGGAGATACAAGGTAGGCTGCTTATTTTTCCACAGTTATTACTTAAATAGACCCAGCAAATCATAGTATAAAATTCTACTAACTAATAAGAAGTTATTACAAATTTTAATTAAAAAAAATGTTTTTTCTATATTTGTATCTATCCATAAGAATTTGGTTCCTCAGCACCGAATTTGGTTCTTTCTCAGTTCAAACTGAAGGGTTTGAACTAAAGGATACTACCAGTAAATAAGAATGGGGTGCAGCTGCAATAAGAGCAAAAGAATTTTCTAAAGTCAAAGTCTCAAAAGAATACATGTTGACATAGAATTTTAAAGCAAAATTTAATATTTGTATTTCAGAAGTAGCAGTGAAACTCTAGTAGTGCTGCTATAATATCAAAGACTTCTTTTGGGGGGGCAGGATTATTATCAAAATAACAGATGATTTAGTGTTATTTTCCCTTATCTTCTCACTTCTCTAGCACTTTTTCTAAAACTCTTTGCTGTTTAATCCTACATATTTCTGTTTACAGTGGACATCCAACCTTCAAATGCCCCCTGTGTCAGGAAGCCAATTTTACTAGACAGCGCTTGCTGGACCACTGTAATAATAGACACCTTTATCAGATAGTTCCTGTAGTAAGTACAGTTGCTTTTTTATGTATGTTTCTTAAACTGCTTTTGGTTTTTTTTATAAATGCTTCTTAAACTGCTTTTGTTCTAATTATATGGAATAGTGGGAGGATTTTAGACTATCTGCAGTTGCTAGTCTATAACTGTAAAGGTCACTGTGCTCTGAGAACGAAATTACTTAATTCAGTGTGTTTAAATTGAGGAGTGACTTTCATTTGAAAATCCTTGTCAGCCATAACTGTTAAGCTTCTTGTCAGTTGTAAGGCATTTCTGACATAGCTGCCTCATTTATCTTGAGTTGAAACAAACTCAGTTTTTGAGCCTGACATTTACTTTTCCTCTTCAGTTACTAATTCAGATTCTAGACAATCCCACTTGTAATCAAACTATTATTTCACATGAAACCTAAAGTTACTAAAAATCAAAAGATTGGAGGAGGAAAACCCTATTTTTTATTTTCATGTTTGTTTTGTTTTCAGTTGTATCTTGGATATTATTATTTTTATTTATTTATTTATTTTTTTACGCAATTGCATTGTTCAAACAAGCAGAGAGAAAGATCCATGCAAACACTAACTAGGGTGCAAAATCACTTTCTCTTCTAAATTTAGAACAACAGAAATCAGCATAAAGAGTGGTAGGCAGGTGTGATAATCCACCACACCTAGCAGACACGCTAACGCATTTGGCACATTGAAATGTAATTTTTGAGTGTTATGCACTTGAGGAAAAAGAGCACTTTATGATTTTTTTAAGTAAACATTTCTACTACTATTTCAGTAGTGGATGAGTAATAGATTAGTCAAACGTGTCTTTAATGCATTCTGTATTACAATTAACCTTTTTTTTATTATTATTATTCTCTCTCTTTCCCCTCACCTTCCAAATTTAGATCTGTCCTATTTGTGTATCTCTTCCTTGGGCAGATTCTAACCAGGTTACAAGAAATCTTGTTAGTCATCTAAATCTAAGACATCAGTTTGACTACGGAGAATTTGTGGTAAGCTTTTTCTTCTTTGATAAGTGGGGAAATAAATGGTAACTTTTTTCTATAAATAAAAATGCTGAATAAATATTCAAGCCAAATTTGTTTCTGGTCTGGAAATGCTGACAACTCAGAAGTAAGCCTGCACGTTCTTAGACTTTTTCCATTATCAACATTAAATGCTACTGGCGGTAGGTGTTGTCGACAGTTAAACCATGCTCCAAACTGATTAAGAACACTACACTAAAGACTTCAGTCATCAGTCTGAACTATTTGTCCTTCTATAACAGTTTATTACTCCTGCTTCTGAGGGAAGTGTAGTAAATTCTGATTTGCTTTAATGACATATTTCTGACCTTTTTTGGCAGAAATGACCAAATCATAGTTCTCAGAACTCGAAGTGCAGCTTGACTAGCTGCTAATGCTACTCCAGCCTTTGCTTCCATGTGGTGGGAGAGGGGCTGCAATGTGATACAGGAAGAGGTGTGGCATTAAATCACTGTTTTGGTTGCCTTCTTTCAGGCTCACTTTCACTTTGAGTAAGTGACCCTGGAGTAGATGCAAAGCTACATACACAGATGTAGTCGTTGGGTGGACTGCAAGTCAAGCCAACCAGCTAGTTCTGCATATTGGATCAGATAGCTGGAGAGTTCGTGCTCTACTTTCTAGAGTATTTGATAGGATTCAGGGTACACTGTTTGAGCTTTGTGGGGGACACATGGTTCCTGAGGCATAGGCAGCCTTGCAGGTTAAGGAAAGCACAGAAAAGCACACTTTTCTTCATGTCCAATACTCTGTGGCAAAGGAGTGAGGAGCTTGGAGATAATACAGGGGATTGGCCTCCTCAACATGAGTGCATCTTGTGTGTTTGAGGATGTAGAACTGGTGACTGGAATTCTGATTTGGCGAAGCTTCCAGAATCATACTAAAAAGGTGAATTACTCTAGTGTATGAATGTTTTGGAATATAGCTCTTCAAAAGTCTCAAGGTTAACCACCCATCTTTTGTGATACATATTTGCTTTCTCTTTTTAAGCAGCATATCCTCCACAATCTATGATTGCTGTTGTCTGGGGATTCTGTTTTGTTTTTATTGATAGAGGAGGTTGTGGCTGGTTGGAAGCCCTGTTATAAGAATTGCAAGACACATTCTGTTCTCCTGAGCTGACTGTTTTGTAACGTAATTGAGCCAGGGAGAAATGATGGACCCTTCTACTTAATGAGCCATGTCCCACTCATCTGATTCTTCTCCTGTGTCTCATGTCCCTTGGTACTTGGTTAAATAAAAGAAATTGCGTAATATAAACAATAGTCTAGTACATATATAAATGGAGAGTCTTCATCTAGGTACTGTTTCCTATGTAAAAATGTGGAAAGTGTACAATTAAACTAAGTAATATGCTACATCTTCAGTATTTATCTGTTTTTGATGATGATTTCATTTTGTTTAGAATCTTCAGCTTGATGAAGAAGCCCAGTACCAAAATGCAGTTCAAGAATCCTGTCATGTGAACTTTTAAAGTATAGATCCCCTTCAACTTACTGATTATCTGAGGGGGAAAAGCTACATGAATTCTCTTGGTAATATGAAATGTATATTAATAAAAATGGAATTCAGTAAGTAGTTTTCAGGTTTAATTTTTCCACACTAATAAGGAATTTTCATAAACAATTAAGTGATGTTTTTACTGAGTTCTGTCCCTCTGGAATTAGGGACCTTTTTGAAACTTCTCACTGTTGTCTTGATTGTCTTTAACTTTTACTACCCTGTTAATTATATAATTTCTTTTTATTAATTCCAGATGTTTTAATTCACCAATGACAACTTTGAGAATAATATCTTTAGAAGTCAGTAAAGATGCTCTATTGCACTATTTTTTTTAAGTTCAGTTTCCATCTGCGAAGATAGCTCTGAGATGATGATTTTTTTCCTCCTCCCACCTGATGACAAATATTTGTTTTGATATTGTGATTTGTTTTTTACTGTTACTATGTGAATGAAAATAAATGGGGCCAAGTTATAAAGTCAAAATATTTGCTTTCTGTAGATCAGTAGTGCAGAGTAGGTTTCTTTCACATCTCTTAAAGAAAAAACGATGCTATAACCCAGGAATAATTAAATCTATTTTTTCCCCCTCTTGGAACATAACTGAAGTTGGACACTTGCAGGCTGAACGGGTAGGTGAGAAGTTTTCTCTGTGCCTCCAACTAATAAGGAAGAGAATTGCCCTGACATACTCCTTTCTGAACAAGTCAAGATGACATGCAAATATAAAAAAGGTGTACTTTTGGGGGGGGACGAGGAGGAAGGAGTATACAAATATGATCAGCTAATTTTTCATTTTATTCAAACTTTTCAAAGAATTTCTATTGTTGCATAAGAAATTCAAGTCTTGGTCTTTTCCATCTTTCATGGAAGACTGTACCTAGAAAACTAATTGGCTTAAGACCTACCAACACTCAGACATGAACTCGTTTGTTACAGTAAGACTGTTTAAAACTTGGGCATCTTACTGCATCTAAAGGCCCCAAAAAAACAGTTGAGAAGAAAAGCTTTCCTTGAAGTAGTTATCTGCATATTTTGAGTTCCTATTTTAGATTTCCACATTCTCAGCAAGAACCTCAGTAAAATCAGAAAAACATATCACTTCTAATGAAAAATCCTTTTAAAAGAATCTTCAGGCTTTTTTCTAATAGTTAGGGAGGGAAGGGGAAAAAAAGCTGCAATGATTACTTTTCAGTGAGGGGTGTGTATGTGCATGTGTACACGCACGTGTGCAGGTGTGCGTCTTTTCAGATTGGCTTTCATGGGGCCTGGAAATTTTCCATCCATGGTAAAAGTAAATTGTCCTGAATGTGTATTCTGTTGGGATTCACTCTTCATCCTGCATCATTATTGCCCATTCTCAAGCTGTTACTCTTAATGGGTATTGTGTACATGGTGAAGAATATATCCAGTAACTTTCCTACTCTGGTGATTTATGTGTGATAATATTACCCATGCAGCAGAAGTGCAATCTGCTTTTTGTGGCCTGGCTCCTCTTTGATCTCCAAACAGAAGTTTGGATTATTCTTTAAATATTAGAATATTTCGTATTTCAAAACTGGCGAGGTTGAAACACACCATCCTGCAGTATAATGGGTTTCAGAACAGAATTTGGTTATAGTATGTTGTGAATGTTGGAACTAAAACACTATACACTGTAACGTTAAATTTCTGTCCTCTGTTTTTAAGAGTGACTAAAAACACAGAGAAAATGAACTTTTCAGAGATGTCTTAAGGCTGTATCCTTTTTATAACAACATGCCCAATACTTTATTATTGACTAAAATGATAGCCTGCTGCCAAAATATCATCTGATTTTTTTTATTATTTTTTTTTTTACTACTCCTTCTCTGTTTGCCCCCCGTATTCTTTTCTGTGTCTTTTCATGCATCTGTCAGCTGTAGTTTTTGTGTGACCATGTACTGATTTAGAGTGGTTCACTGATCCAGCTGCAAAGTTTGTTTGGATTCCTTATTTTTTCTTTTCCTCTATAAAGCCAACTATGAAATAGTGCCCTTAGACAGAAAGGAATTTCAAGGTAACCTGATGGTCAAGTTTTAACTTTTTAAAATAAAAACACATACCATGGTAATTTTATTACTGTATGCATTTCCTAAGGAATTTAATAGTTACATGTAAGTTTAGTTAACTTTTTTAGATTCAATAAAATATTTATATGATGTGGCAATAAATGCCTACAGCCAATACAGATTTAGAACACCTGATTGACACTGGAACTAGTTATTTCTGTTACTTGAACATATCTTGAGAACTGCAGATGAAATTACATCTATTTTAAAACTCTGGGAAACAAATTTTTCTATAGCAATAATTAGTTGTCACTTGATGCATAGTTGCTGAAATAGCATTTTAGTTATGTTTAGATGTTGAGAGACTTGAATGCACATTTAAAGCAACAAATGTATATAAATGCAATATAAAAAACAAAACTTCATGTCTGGAAAATGTTTATCTTTTTTATTTGCATATGTAATTTGCATCCAATCTGTATTGGCAGGCACTGCCTTCCTTAATATTTTATTACTTCTACTATGAAGCGATTGCATCCAGTACATTTACTAGGTAAGCGTTTAATGAAAATGAAACAATCTGATTAAATATGCTGCTGCTGTTCATGATCTGTCTCACTGAAGCTCAAATGTGCACAAAAAGCTGTGTATTTGTAGTGGGTGATGCTTGTACTGAAAACACACAACTTTCACTGGAAGTTTGCTGTTGAGCAATGTTTTCATGTTCCATTGTGTATGGTTTCAATATAGTATATTATGTTTGAATTGTATTTTCTATTTTTTCTCCTATTAAAGTATTTTATTTTCTGTTTGTCTCTTTGTTGCATAATAAAGATGATCCGTCCCTCTGATGCTACTTCATCCTTTCCAGACACTCCCTAAACTTAAGTTCTTGGTCACCATTATGCCTTAACAATTTAAATGATTAGAATGGCATGTATGTTGCTGGAACTAATGAGGTACTGCATTAGCTTATGATCCTCTCATGAGCTGGCAAGTTATCTTGTATCATGTCTTAAGATTGTTGCCACGAAGCAAAAAGATAATAAGTTTAGGCAAAACAGTGTTATTCATGCTTGCTCTTTCCCCTGTTCGTGTGCTGATGTCCCATAGGATATTGATGGAGAAATAACCTCATAAAAGAAGAGAGAAAGAAGTAAGTAACATTTAGGGCCAATAGCAAATTTCATTATTTAAAGGTAGATTTACTGAGAAAAGTTAACCTTTTTGTGAGGAAAGGTAAAAATCAACAAAGATTGATAGGTTTGGGCTGGTTGCATTACTGGACCAGCACTCTAGCAGCTACGTGATCGTTCTAGCTATTATTCTGCCCTGTACTTCTGAGCTGAAAAATCTTGTGGTTATTTCTCTGTGCTTGTATGTCCTATATCTTAAGAACGTATACATTGTAATACGGTTACAGAATTGAGTTAATGTCTTCATATTGTTTTGAATGACAGAAATAGAGCAAAAAATGTTTATTTTTGGTGCATTGTTCTTTCCCCCTTAGAATGTAGTTTTCTGAGTTCTAAACAGATTATTGTGTATCCCAAATCTGGTTATAAGCCTCTTGTTAGAGATTGTTTTATTTCATTTCACTATAACGAAGCACGTTTCATTAGAGTCAGAACGCACTCCAATAATGTGTTTAATTCTCATTGATAGTGCGTTAATTATAGGAAAAGTGCTCTTTGGGGGTTCTCTTTGTGCTAGTCCAGCAACGCCCAAGTTTGGACTTTGCTCGCAGGGAAAGGCAGGGACTGTTGTGCAGCCAGGACATCTGACAGGTAGTCACGGCGAGAAGGTGTTCTGCATTTGGAAAACATTTCTGGATCCTGTTGTGGCTTTTGAGACCAGTGAGATTTGAACACACAAGTGTCTGTTAAAACTCTACTATAAACGAGTATTTCTAGTTTATTTATTATATCCTTCTTTGTTTTATGCTGAAACAAACATTAATTCATGGATGCTCCTAAGAGATACGTGCTTTGCTAAGTCTTGAAAAAGCTGTGCAACTTATGAAAAAACTAGAATGTAGCAGGCACGCTTCTGTTATCGCAGACAGGCGGGGCTACGAGAAGAACTTACAGATGCAGCTTCAGGATTTTTTGTTGTTGTGGGGTTTTTTTTTAGGGTTTTAGAATTGAGAAATTAACCACGAAAGGACATGCACATTGTAGTTTTTTTTCTCCCTGTAGTATGCATTTAACCTTATTCTAGATATTTCATTTTTCTTTTGTGTCTTGTTACATGTGCATTTGAAAATACATAGAAGACAATATTCGGTGCCTTTGCTTTGGGAAGGCTTTTCAAAAGTGTTTAAAAAAAGCCACTTCCCAGTGAATTACCAAACTTCTTGTAGAGCTGGTTTGGTTCCCCCCCCCCCCCCCCCAAATAATTAAAGTAGGTCTGTACTGTTTCTTACACTGCTTCAAGTATAGGCTTTCTTTGGGAAAAGCCAGCCTTCACTTTCTCCTTTTTGAAATCAAAGCCCTAAACCAGCCTTATTCTATCTGTAACAGTTTTCTCCACAGTCATATGTCTCTTTTTTGGGGGCCGTGATCAACAGTAAGATCTAGAAAAGTAGATCTTATTTTTATTTAACAACCCCCCACTCCCTGTAAGCTGTTAGGAAAATGAAAGAAAAAAAAAAAGTGAAGTCATCACTGCCAAATGCATTCTGTGGAAGGCATCTAATTCAATTTTAAATCTTAGCCTGAAATCCTCTGTATACATTTAGGATACATTCCTCAGTTTCATGAAGCCAGAGGTCATCTCCCATGGCTTAGTGACAGAATACTGTTTTTATGAATGTGCTTATAAGGACACTTAGTCACTGAGAAAAGTGTCTCTCACTGTTACTTTATTTTGTACTCTCTCTCTGGGTTTTGGTCTTTCTGTTCCTTTCTTTCTCTGTATGTCTTTCCCTGCAGCAATTCTCATCAGTTCCCCCATCTAAGTTTCCCTCCCACTGTCTCTTCTGTCTTCTAAAGTAATCAGCAATTAAATAACTAAGATTATATTACTTAGTTACTAAGTATCATCTCATATTCCTTATGCCTTATGAGTTCTTCTGGCTGTGCCCTCAATATCTTGGGGCTGAGGGGGGCCTCTGGGCTAAATTAAGAAACTTAGCACCACTGGCTTTCAGACTTAGCGTGCTAAGTTTACTTCTGTGGTTGGAGGAGTTTATATTTCTCAGAAAGTATATTTGCAGTTTGAAAAACTGAAAGTCTGTCAGTCAGATCTTAGATTCAAAGTTTCTGAATGCTGGAAGATTTCTCCCCCCTCCTCTTTGTGTTTTTTGTTGTTTTAGGGGGGGATTTTAGAGATTAAGGTTATGTAAAAAACCAAAAACATCTCATGCAGACCTGCTGTTCAAAGGTAATAGATGCTTTTCAGAAAACCTTGCTTCAGATTTTCTGTTTTTGCAGGTGTGGATGAAAGACAGTAGGATGGTGTGGGGGTTTGTTTGTTTTTTTGTTTTTCCCCCCAGGGTAAGTATGGGCAGTAGTGTCTCAGAAGATCCAACTTGTGTATCACCTCAGCTGTGAGATTGTTCAAACTTTAATAGTTTTTTTTGTCAATATTTTATTTCATAATTTAAGCCACAAGGGGGCACTGAGTATTTTTGGGTTGTCTCTAAATAAACATAATAGTTAACTACTTAGTGAATTAACATCTTTGTGCTCCTAGACACTTCTAGATATGGGATATCTCTATCCAAATATTAAATATAATGTAATATTTTTGTTTGTTTGTTTTAGAGAGTAAGAAAGAAAATTACTGGAATCATTCAAATCTACTGCAAGAATATTTTGATTTACTTTAAAACCTCAAACTTACAGATTTATTGTTTTGTTCTATTATCTGGGGCAAGTAAGTTGTATTCATCCAGGACTCTACGCTGTAAAAAACACTGAGTGCACTCAAGTTCACGAGTGAACATGAAATGTAACATATTCATGCTAACCGAACGTGTACTGGCAAGTCCCTTCATTCCCCAAAAGCATGCTTTAGAGGTCGTCTTTAAAATTACAATGTTGTCATGCACATAGGAATCACAAGGGGGCATCTGAGGACTACTGCATTCCGCGATGCTGAGCAGTGGGGCTGCTGCTGATCATATTGACTTGCTTTATGAAACTGCACACATGTCAACGACCTAGCTAATCATGTGTGAGCTAAACCTTTCACAGCTGCTGGAGTGAGGAGATCTGCTAGGTGCCAAATACAGGCATGCTTCAGTATCCCTTCCTATTACTTAGGTCTTATAAACGCCCCTCTGCCCGCACACGCAATAGTCTGGGGCTGCTGCAAGCCTCTGAAATAGAGACGGATTCTCCTAGCTAAGGCTCCATCATCGCACAGAGAGCTGAGTATCCCTGGAGTATCCCCCTGTACTGGCATGATATTTAATGGGTAACTGCAGCCACCCGCTACAGTGTACTGTGATCTGATTAATGTTTACCATAAAATATCCTTGTGTAAAAACATGTCAGGCGTGGTTCAGATTCCAATGGAAGAGGGAGAGATGTAATCCTGTTTCAGGTAATTATCTAACTTATGAAAGACTATCACACAGAAGAAAAGATAATGGTTAAAGTACATGTCTGAAGTGACAGTGAGCAGTAAGGGATGAAATGTTACACAGCCAAGCTCCTGCTTGTTGCTTTTTAATGTTGCTTTTTAGTTCAGTTGTAGATAAGTAGTGGAAGGAAACTGAAGGTTTGTTGCATTTTCCTGAAGACCCTTAATGAAAGCATGATGTCATGTTTGCTGCTCTGCAAGAAGATGGAACACTTTGATATTTGTTATGATTTTCACCTTCTCACATTACATGGCAAATGATATTCCAGGTTTGAGTTTCCTGACTTGAAATATTTAGGTGTCCAGACTGAAACATTTTGGATTTGATTGAGAAACTCTCAATCTTTCACATTTATCTGACAGCCCCTGTCTAGACACCCTGTTCAGGCTGCTCTCTATTTAATTTAGGAGCTACTGTTGCAATGTTGTCACCATTTGGGAGATGAATTGAAAAAGTGAAACTAATTCAGGCAAGACAACACAGGAAGTTTGAGACAGTGCAAGGAACAAACTACTGCCTGAAAATAATACACAGACCATTTAAATATCCTCCCACTCTAACAGTTGGTCTATAAGCACTGCTAAGTGGGGTACATAATGCCCTATAAGCCAGCGCTTTTCAAGGCTTTTAACTAATTCCTATCACTTGAAATTCACATCAAAGCTCACGATCAGCCAAGTCCCACCCAAATGTCAACAAGCGATCACGAATCATGTTAGTTCAGTGAGGAACATACTGATCCCCAAATTATCAGAGCATCTGTACTAAAATACAGAGCAACAAAACTAATCAGACAAATAGAAGAATACAAGCCAAACATGCTAGAAAATCTGTGTTGATATAGAGCCACTGTTAATTGTTTTATGGTTTGAGTTTCCATTTTGAAATTGTTTCTTCAGTTTTTAAAAACAGCATTTGCAAGCAAAGTAGGAGTTGTATTATTATTCCTTCTATTATTTCTTCATTATCCCCAGACATGGCTTCACTAAGCACACTAAAGCATGTGCAGCTTTACATCGTGCGTTGGGCAATGCAGATGGATGTTCCTTATTCAGGGTAAGACCTGCAGCATCATTACTTGTTGGGCTGCAGCGGTGGCTGCAGGTGCCAGCGCCAGCCTGCTGTTGCAGGTGCTGGGCAGACCCAGAGACGACGCCGGCCCAAGGGAACATGCAGTCTGCTCCCTGGTGTTGCCCATCTGCCTACTGCTAGTGAGGTGAGCTCAGCAGGAGATCGAAGTGGTCATTGCAGGAGACCTGCACCAACCTCCACAGCAGTTTCTGATGCCTTTCCTTTTTGTTGCTTGTACTAGCAGCAGGGAAGCATGTGGGTCTATGGGGAAAGAAATCCAATTGACTGGCAAGAGCTCAGATTTTGCAGGTGTCTCTTATAGTTACTCAGGGCTCATTAGACAGCTCAGCACCCATAAAAGTTGTGAAACATGTTCAAGGCAAAGAATTGTAAGAAGGGTAAAAGCAATCAACCAGCTAAAGATTTGCTCCCTCTCCTTTGTGTTTAGTGTTTTTACTTTTTCTCAAAATACACAACATGAGTCAGAACACTGGTGGACTCTAACAGCAGATCAAAATGGTAATGGAAGGAACATCCTTGGTCCATAGGTCAGCATAAAGTCCCTAACAATATGAAGAAAGGACCTGTGCTACTTTTAGCTGTTATGTGCCCAGCTAACTGAGGAACAAAGACATAACGTAAGACCATACCATTCTCTGTGTACATCTGAAAATGCACATCATCTATTCAAGTAAGTTGCACTATCCTTTCTTAGTGCATCTCCAGTAATACTCATTCAGTTAGGCTCTTACATTATATACCCTGCTGTGGGCTTTGGTCTTACAAGTTGGATTGGGCCCATAGTAATCTTCATCTTTAAAGTAAAATGCAAAGAGCCATGTATCAAAACCCTTATGGAAAATAAGGGATAAGTGTATTGCCTGAACATAGACAGTAAGTCAGTGATAACACAAGATGTACATTGTTTCAGAGCATGTGGTCACAAAAGCAGGTACACTCTGTAGAAAAGCTCTTCAGTGATTAGACTGAAAAAAAAATCATTAAGATTGCCTATCTATTTATTAACTTTTTCTCAACATGTATTAACAATCCATTCAGCTACTTCATGGGGGAACACAGTGAAATTTATGCCAAGAACTTCCACCTTGTAAGTTCTGACACCTTGTTGTTGTTCATATATTGTTTAATACTCTATCATGTGTCTTGTTTTGTTATAACGGATAACTTGTTAAGGTGTCAAAACTCTGAGTAGTTTAATTGATTGAAAAGCTGTATGAACTGGGGGGAAAAAAACGTGTATATGGACCGTATTTAACAGTGCAGGGTTAGTGTATATCTTCTTCCAGTGCCTTCACTGTTTGGCCTCACCATACACCACTCCTTACGCTTTCTAGTGTTTTCTTCAGATAACTCACTTTGTAGCCAGTCTTCAGAGCAGCAGCAATCATGGTACAGAGGTTCGTACAGCCTCTGTTTGCGATGGGAGGATCATCCTCATAGCTCCAGTTGCAGAGAGGTTGGATGTGGGGTCTTGGTGCTGGTTGATGCATCTTGTAAGTGAGGATGTGGAAACTGAGAAGCAGATTGTCTTGATCAGTTGCATGTTAGAGGGCCAAAGTAGTAGAAAAACCAGGATTCTAGGCTTTCTTCCAAAACCAAGCAGTCAGATTAAAAGATGTACTAGTCCTTTTGAGTTCATCATATTCCACCACCTCGAGAAAACACCTGTAATGTATTATAACCAAGGAATAATGGGGGCAGCTGCACTAGTCTATTAGTTTGGATCAGGAGTCTATTTTTCAGCAAGTGTTGTCATTATCATCATCATCCCCGCTTACCATGCTTTAGTGCATGTCACAGAGCAGTTTCAGAGCATACAAGTTGAACTTCCTTTGGATGAATCTTAACCAGAATATGTATGTCAGATCTCCACCTAATGCAGTCCAACTGCCACATTCAGTCTCCAGAATCAGATCAGAGCTGGTCTGAAATAAAACCCTTTGAAATGTGTATAGGAAAGATGCCAGGTCCCTAGCACCAGCTGTTTCAATTTACAAATCTGTTCCAGCTGAGTCAAACTACTAATATAGATGAAGCCAATCTAAGCTAGAGAGCCTCCAAAAGAAGAACTGTCATCATGCAGCAGTTGAAGGTGACAGCATACAAAATTCAAGGATTGCTGAACTTGCAGAAAAAAAACTTGACAAAAGAGCTTTTCAACCTTCCCGATATCAGTGATTTGATTACAGTTGACAAAATTATTATCAGCCAATAGAGGATTACAATATTTATTGGCACTTTGGTAGGCAATTAAAAAAGAAAAACCTAACTTTATAAGAAAAATAGTATCCATAATTGCTGCTTTTCAATGGGTCAACAATGAAATAAGTATGGGTCTGAGCAGCTAGAATCATTCTGGTGTTTTCATTACTTAGGATCAACCAGTTCTTTTTCATCATCTCTGATACTTTAAATACTATGAGAAATGTTACTGACCATAGTATTATCATTTTGGAGTCTGTTCTCCAAGGAATAACCTGTTTACAATACAAAACCTAAATATCATTATAGTTTTTATGAAATCCTAACCAGATCGTTGGCCAGGGAAAGGTAAAGTTCAGCTAAGTCTTATCATACAATTGCCACAAGTACCTTCAATTTAAGCATAAGAAGAACCTATGGCAATTTCCGCATTCTCTGGCAGTAGCAAATAGAGGAGATGACTGAAGTTTGGAAGAAACTAAAAGTTCAAACAATAAAAGACAATGCAAGTAGTACAAGGGTTTTGAAATTTTTTAAATTAATCTGTACTGAATTTATAAATAATCTGGAAGAATACTATGGTCTGATCTACTGTCAAGTACAGTATACTATCCACAGTAGAAATGGCATTGGCTTTTCTAATACAAAGATCTTGAAATTTTGACAGATATTTTTATGTGGACACATCTACCACGTTCACTTTTTGTGAAAAAATACATAATAATTCATATATTATTTCTTACCACCTAAGAGTCTTATTTGTTTTCCGTCATTCAAAAGCTTTTAGTGCCAGCTCTATTCACAGAGCCACAGGATTGTCGAGGTTGGAAGGGACCTCTGGAGATCATCTGGTCCAACCCCCTGCTCTAAGCAGGTTGCCCAGGACCGTGTCCAGCCAGATTTTGAATATTTACAAGGGAGGAGGCTTCCCAACCTCCCTGGGCAACCTGTTCCAGTGTTTAATCACCATTAGAGTAAAAAAGCTTTTTCTTATGTTTAAATGGAAGTTCTTGTATTTCAATTTGTGTCCATTTCCTCCTATATTTCCATTTCCTTGTGTTCTCCTGTATATCCAATATCCATTTAGGTCCTTTTTTTTTTCCCTCACAGGGGTATTTATAAATAGTTAAAACATGTTAGTTATCTTAATATATTAATGGTGAACTTTACTTACTGGAATTTTTAAGACAACAAAAGGTATGGTATGTTAATCATTGATGAAAGGACAAAGGTTTTGATTTATGACATTTACTGCCTTAAATACCAAGCTGGTCTGAAACGCTGGCTGGATAACAACATGGTCTGGTTTTCTGTGCCTGCACTTCTAACTTGGCTTCTTCTTCAGGTGGTCTGGAGTCAGGTAAGAAAACAAAGAATGTACATTCTTCCTATGTTGAAGTGCAATGTAGCTTGAAATGAATTCGAGAAAAAAAGACTAAGAACATAGCTATTGCAAAAATATGAATTCTGTCTAATGGTTGTGTGGAAGACAAAGGAAGAGAGATTTCAGTTTTCTTGGGATCTTAATGCTGCTATTTTTAATAGGTTCAGCTGTACATCAGAAGATCTCATCTTGCATTCCCATCTAAGCAAAATTTCCCCTAGTGTTCAGAGTAATGTTACCAGATAGGAAATATATTTGATATTGAAATTGGTGTCATTTCAGCCACTGGATATGCTTTTTCATGACTCTGTTCTCTGTTCCTCCACTCCAGCTGAGCTATTTTATGACAAAAAGCAACAATGACAGTTGTGAGAATTTGTATTTCCTATCTTTTGTGGAGAAATGCAGTATTTTGCTGATGTGATAATTCATTGTAGTTGCCAGGAATTTGAGTGATATCACACAATACAATTAACTAGGAGAGCAAAAAAACAGTAGATTATTGAAAGTTCATTTCTGCACTTAGTAGCTTCCGGGTAATTTACAGAGTAAGATATTGTGGCATTACTTTAAGTGGAATAGCCTTATCTTTTTTAGTTTATGCAACTTAACTATCTGATCCTATGAATCCAACTCCAGTAACCTGATGTGGCTGTCATTTCCTCTTCCTCTCCACCAACAGACACTGATCTGTCTTTGCAGTCAAGAGCTCAGTGCCATATCTCCAGCTTTCCCATAGTTCTCCTCTATTCTCACCTCCCCACTACCATATTTCCCACCCGCTCCTGCTGTCTACCACAGCTCCCTGTTTCTGTATTTCCAGGCTCTGGGAAACTCAGGTCTCAGCCTTGTTTAGATTCCTCTACAAGGCTTTTGTAAAGCATGCAATGGGTTACGCAGGCTGCTGCCAACATCTGCAAGCTATTACACACCAGCTGATTCCTAATAATCTGCCCACGTGTGAGAAAGTGGCTCCTGATCACCAGGACTAATCATTTTATTTCCATATGCATTATTGCCAACAGAGGTTTCTCTCGTGTTTCTGGATATCAGTAACAGAAGTTGTATTCTCTAGAGAAAATACTGATAAGTTAGGGTATCTCATCCAAGGTGATTGACTATGCTCCATCTGAAGTCCCTGGTGAAAGAGGGAAATTTTCATTGGGTGATTTATCACATCCTCACATAAATATCCAGCCTAGGTGAGGTGGATTATCTTCTAGAGACACTAGCAATTGTGGATGTACTGTATGTATTTTAGGGATGAGATGAATTACTTGTGTGCAATTAGCCATTTCTTTCTCTATTGATTATTAAGTGAGTCTAGATTCCCCTTGGTACATCTCAGTTAATATAACCTTCCTCTGTGTGTGACTGTGAACTGTGAATCTGTTATTTATTTACAAAACTTTTAGGGACTGGAAATGCATTATGTGGGCCTCAGTGGTCACGCTGCTATTGAGACCATAGCTATTTTTGGTCAGATCCAGCTGTTGCTACTCACGTGAGTAATATTTAAACACACAGATATCCCTTCTGAAACTGAATATTTTACCACTAAGATTCACATGATGAAAGATGAAGCCTTATTCAAAAAGAACTAGAAAGGAAGGATCAATTCTTTCAATGTAAAACATTCAGTGACAGTTTTCAGATGCTGAAGACCAGCTTGGATTTCAGTTATCACTGGAATTTGGTATTCTTTGGTAACCGACTCGCATTTTGTTTTATGCACCAGAAGTGCAGCTGGATTTACTTGCACTGATTTCATCTTCTGTTTTCTGGGCTTTTGCTACAGCTAGAGGAGCTTTTCCATGAGACAGCCTATTTCTACTGTTAGCATGGTTTTGTTTTCTGGTTAGCGGATTTAGGAACATTGTAGCTGGTTATAATTATTGAAACTGCAGAGATATTTTACTTTTCATTAATGGTGATAAGTGCATTAAAAATTTCAGGGTATGATGCCCATCAGTGCCTCCATCAATGAACTTTAGCAGAAAGGACAATAATGTGTTTTTAATTTTTGAAGATTGTAAGCTTTACCTGTGCTGTTTTTCTTCCACGTTAGTTCGAACTCTGTATGTGACTGGGATTTTGAAGAATTCTTGTGTTTAAAAGCAAATTTAGTCTTCTAAATGTGTCTTACGGACTTTGCGCATGTATTTTCAGCTTGTTTTACAAGCTGCACTTTGATTTCAAATCTTGAAAATATGTGGACTGAATACTGTTATATGAATAAGTTTTGATAAATAAATGAAATGTTAGGATGTAAGTGCAATAAAACTTCAGAGAAACCCTTTGACATTACAGATGTATGGATGACTTGTCTAGAAAAGATATTTTGTTTTGTTAAACAGTACTCTTATAGAATTTAAGTCTTTAATTCTAAAGTTCCCATTCTTATTTTTTATGCATCAGTGTAAACTTCAATAACACCAGTTAACTCAGTGAAATGTGAGATCAAAACCAATCCTTTAGCATTTGTCATGTTGCATCCGCACACCTCTAGAAATAGTTTTTCAATGGACTCAGTGGTTTTTCTAAAATAACACTGGGTTTTTAAGAGCTGGGTATCTTGAAATCTCCCAAAATTTGAAGCAACCCAGAAATGTGAAGTACTGGTTCTCTAATAACGTGGTTGTTTCAGGAGAGATCAGGTCAGGAGACATCCTGCTCAATGCTTTTTGGTAACCGAAATTTCAAGGTCAAAATCCTTCCTTTACACTAAAACAATATATTGATGGTAGATTTCATTAAGAGAATTAAAAAGCAAAAGAACAACATGATTAAAAACTGTGTGTTTTTGTATACTATAAAGATATTAAGCATCTGACTATACCAACTTATATCAATTAGGCATTAACTATGTTAAAACTGTACGTTATAGCCTCTACTTGGTTGGGCAAAAAATATTTTCCCCCCTCTTAGGCAGAATAAATAATTAAATCAGAATAAATTATTAAAATCTGAGGAAAAAATGTAAAGTAGCAATTTTAATTAATTTTAGTTCAGGTAAATCAGAATGTTAAAATGAAATTGTAACTTTCTGAATTTACAGTATTTTTACTCTTTTGCTCACTTTTTAACAACACAGGCATGTCAGATTGAAAACACAGTCTTTCATTAAAAAAGACAAAGTAAGGCAATCTGACAGTTTCAGAACTTTCTTTCTGAACCTGTTCCAGATGAAGAAATTTCATTGAAATTAACTCTTTTTATGCAAGCGGGTTGTTTTGATAAGAATATGTACTTTTAACAACAACAAAATCTCAGACACACCCCATCATTTTTAGTGCTCTCAGTTATGTTTCACCTCAAATTGTTCCCATAATTATGTGCCAAAATTGAGATCTAGAAGAACATATTGATTTTAATCTGTTGAAATTTTTGGCCACACTACTTTCTTATCCACTCTACAGATGGTAAAACTGACCAAAATTAATATCGTTGTGGACTGCATGGACTTTATTTTTAAAGTCTTTGAATATGTTGATCTTCCAATGTTCATTGCTTCTAATGGATGTTGAATGTGTTTCACATGGTTAAAAAAATCATCTAAAAAATATTGCATACAAGACTGCATGTAGGAAAGGTAGGAAATTATTTACACAGAGAAAGAAAAACAATCCAGGAGAGAAAAAAACTAAAATTCCCATCCTACTTTGCAGAATTGCTGCTCTATCTTACCATTTGATATATATGTACCCTGTATTGTCAGAACTTAAAATTTGAGCGTTTTTTTTTTTTTTTAACCTTCAGTTTGTGAGCTTCTTTTCAAACTCAGGAAAATAGGACTTCTGATGAGAAACAGGAAAAAAAAAGAAAGAAAGCAGAAATCATTGCTTAGAAAGGTGGGGTTTTTTACTCCCTGCATGAGATACAGTTGCTTAGTGCTATGTAGAGTGTCTCGCCTAATAAAGGAATATAGATGATATTCCATGGGCATGTTAAGTCAAGGAAAACTGTGCTATGTATGTTTCATTACAGTCTTGCTCTGATCCAAAACTTGGTTTTTGCACATCACAAAAGCAATCTTTAAGTCGGTGCTGTTCAGCTGGATGGAGCCTAGATAAAGACTAGGGCCGGAGGAGACCTGGGCTCTGCGTCAAGTCCTTCCAAGCCTCGCTGTGCGACACTGCACCAGGCCCTCTGTCTCTCCATCCCTGGGTTTAACATGGAAATGCTTAACTTTCATAAAGTGCCCAGGAACTGGCAGGAGAAAAGTTCTGTACAGCACCTGACTAGCAGCAATATTTGATTTCGTAGAAATAACAGGCTCTTTTTTCCAGTTAGTGAAAGAGTGCTCAGCACTGCTTGAGTCAGGCGAGAAAAACAATTGGAAAAACTTTACAGAAGCAGTAGTGGGTGACTTGCTTTTTACCAGTGCATACTGAAGTGGGAGGACACAAAACAGACACATAAGCAAATATTTCCAGTTGAATGGGAAAATAATGGGCCCAGTCACTCCAATGCAATGCAATGCACTAAATGCTGTTAGTTGAGCATAAAATGCATCTCTAATACCATTAAGAGAGTCATATTAGCCACATTTCATTATGTGCATTCTACTAATGTGTTTTTTTTTCTCTCCCCTTGCCAGCCTGCTCCGGAGACGACTGGTGAGTTCAGTTTTGAGCTCTATTTGCATGCATGGGAGGCAGGCAGCAAAAACAGCTGCTCAGAAGCATAGGACAGGCACAGAGTTATAATTACTGTTATTGTTATTTCATTAATTTTCACACTTCATAAAGATAACAGCAAGGGCTCATGTCCTACCTCGCTTGTCTTTTTATTTTTCAGAAATAGACTTAGATGGAGGAATTGATCAAGACATCTTTGACATCAATGAAGGTTTTCTTTTTTTAAATTCAGTTTTTCTTTTAAATGTTGCATGATTTTCATTACAGTAGCCACAGATCAATACAATAACTGAATGTTAATCTCCTCTTCCCTTTAGCTTTAGGACTGAACCTTTTTGAGGGAGACATCAAGCTTGATGGGGTGAGTGCAAATGTAAAATATAAAACCAGAACTGTGTCAATGACTTATGCAATATCAAGTCTTACTGGCATGAAAATGATTAATGCAACCTGCTTGTGCTAACAATAAATGTGGTTTATGTAACAATAAACTGAAAATGTTTGGGGATAGATTTCTACAAAATGCCATAGACAATGAAGGAGTCAGGTACATTTGCAGAAACATTATCCACAGTCAGATCAGATCAGCCATTAGATCAATATTATTAGCTTCTTGTTTCCTTTACTGTGACTTCTATGTTCGTACTTTTAAGAGATTCAGCAGCATTGATCACATCTAGACAGGTTTATACAGAAGTTTCTTAATTTATCTGAACAATATTTATTATCAGCCAATTAAATTTACAGAAGAGTGCTGCAAAAACTTCTTCATTATGTAAGTAGATTCACTAAAGCCAAAGGAAAATTAAATCTGTAAATTATACCACATTTTAGAGCACCTGTCTAGTACCCCATCCGCTCAATAAAACAAAATAAAATATTTACATAACAAATTATATCTCAACGATTCCTAGTAGAAATCCAAAAAAGCAGTTTCATCTTGTTCTCCTGAAAGTCAATAGTGTTTTACACTCCCTTTTGGTGAACTGCTCTGCTCAGACATCAATGGCAAGGAAAGCGCTTGTTAAGGACACAGGAACAGATCGTTGCATGTATGAAAAGTTGCAAAATTATTAATGTCTATGCACATTTTAACACTTTAGATTTTAATGCTTCTTATAGAAACTGAAACTCTGGCTACTCATCCATCAAAATTCAGGTAATCTGCATGGAGAAAGTGCTGGAGAAATTGGAAGCTCTGGTAGTAGGGACTGAAGGCATTTCAAACCCAAGCCTAAGATCTCTGAGTGATCTACCCAAGTGTTTGAACTCTTTGATTTGTTATGTATCTCATATGGATTTGTAAGAGACATAATGCATGCTTTGCAGGTTAGCGCTGTTAAGCTATTTTACTCCCTGATCCTAAATCACTTTTTACTGAGGACTGCATACTTATTTTCTTTTTCAGCTGCAGGGACGAAACTCCATCATTGGTGACAATTATCGGTGGCCGTACACTATTCCCTATGTCCTCGAAGACAGCCTGGGTACAGTATATGCCCTTGACAATGTCTGCATGTCATTTTGATTAAGTGTTAAATACAGGTTTGTAAAATCCTGAGATAGTATGGCATCCTTTCCTTCCCCCACTGCCGTGCTCTGAGCCTACAGCAGGGCATTTTGCACAGAGCATTAGCTCTGGGTGTGCAAAAGCAGTGCAGCATCTTAGTGTCGGCGCTGGGGTCTCACCTTACCCTGCATTGCTATAGCCCAGATGAGACTAGGAGCTAAACTTTTGAAGGGGTTCAAACTAAGCTAGTTTCTTAGAGGGGATAACCCAGGAATTAGCAATTCAAGGCCTGAAGAGGTCCTGCAGGAGATTTGTAACTTGCAGGTTGCACTAGGTGAAATCTGATGTCTTCGTTCACTGTTTATTTAATGGTCACTCAGATAATTCTCAGTAAAGTAAATGACAGCATTAACAGAAGTAAGACTCATGCACTATCATTTATTATATGCCCATAAAGTCATATTTTATACATAAGTACCAAAACATTGAAACAAAACAAGAGAAAGATAAAATATCACAGCAGTCTAATTTATGATTTTTAGGTACCTACCCAAGCCTAAACCTAGCAAAAAGCCTACTTATTTTAATTAAAGATTGCTGGAGCAAGACCTACCCTTAGGACTTGCTCCACAGTGCTGATAACACAAACCTATTGGCTCAGTATTGACAAGAACACTGTTTGCTTTGCAGAAATGAATGCTAAGGGCCTCATCCTCAAGGCATTTGAACAGTATCGACTAAAAACCTGTATTGACTTCAAACCTTGGGAAGGAGAGAAGGATTACATATCTGTGTTCAAAGGAAGTGGGTAAGAGGAATAATGTGAAATAACTCTCATCCTATTTGGCAACAGGCTATTTTCATGGCCAGTATTTGCTCTTAAACCCACATGTCTGATGATAATTTTACATTTTGATGTGTCCATTTTTCCTTTTTTTTCTTTTAAACTGGGAATTGTAGTAGCTTTTGAATCAGATATTATCCTGGTAGTAATTAACTACTACTTGCTGATATTTGTTTTTAAATATAAGATGTAATAAAGTCCTTAAAGAGTTAATTTTTTTAGCATAGTAAAAATATCTGAAATAAACCAGTTATTTTTCTGCCTGACCTTTGGCTATTTGGAATGTCACTTTCACATGGTCCTTCTAATATACCTTATTTTTAGAAAATAATTTCCAACAGCAGGTATGTGGTAGCTTTAACTGAGGGACAATGAATTTGTTTAACTCTAACAAATAGAATTACATTTAAACAATGTCATATCAGCATTGAGATATAATATTTTTGAATGCTGCACAACACTGATACATTCTACAGGGGATTCAGTTTATTCACCTTTTTTAATGAATTGCTTTTTTATTCCACCTGGAGTTTTACAAAATAACATTTTTGTAATGAAGTCAAAATTGCATCAGCTGCTTCCCTCTCTAGAACAATTTCTGTCAAAACAGTGCACCAAGAACAAATATACTCTCCACTCTATGCTGAACCATTTATTTCATGTTAGAAAAGAGATCAAAGAAATCTTGATGGCCTGGTAAGGAAATTTACTCTCAGAAAATAATTTCCTTCTATAAGCAGGACTGCATCCATAAATGGAGGATGATTTTCAGATAATAGAAATGTTCCCCTTTCCCTTTAGCTTGTTCTGAGGTATTTGTTGCAGATAATTGCTTCAAAATTTCTTCAGTCTCTGGCTGTTCATATATTCTGCTCTGTGTGATGTGCACGTGACATTGAAACGCAACGCTGAAAGCTGTCATTGTGGACACTAACAGAGCACTGCATCTCCCCTGCTAACAACTGTTTTGGCTCTTTGAGCTGAATGGAAAACTCACACAGGGCTGAATTCTGGGGTCCATAGTGGCACAAAAGTATCCACTGAATTTACTAGAAATTGTATCTGAAAAACAACCACAACATGTAGCCTGTGCTAATTCAGAGACGTCTACATGATGTTTCATTTTTTGTCTCTGTTAGAAATAGATGGGTCGTGGTGACCAAGAGCACAGGTCAGCCCAGCTGGGTAACACCTGACCTTCACTGCCCAGCATGTTGCTTGCACTGAAATGTTTCCAGTATCTTAGCTGACAGATCAGTAAAACTGTTAATGGTCAGCAGCATTTTTTAGAAGACTGGAGCTACTCTCCACAGTCTCCCCAGAGTGGCTGGCCAGTTTCACCGGGCTGTTTTTGGACTGTATGAAGGGATTTTCTGAACTGAGCCCACACTAGCGGCCTTTGGCTTCCTCCCTTCCTCCGTTCTGATGTAACATGACAAGGTGAACTGGGGTAAACCAACCAGTTTCCACTCTGACCTACCCAACTTTTTTTGTTTCAACTAAGTCTCCTATAACCTCAGACTAAAAACCCCAGTCCAGAGGGTATAGTGCATGCAGAAGCACAAAGTTCCTGGAGACACCAGCCAGATTCATAAAGTTTTATCACACCAACAAAAAGCCAATAAATCCTCTTTGCCTTTTTGAGCTTTGCCAGCATCTATAAAACATACACAGGGAGGTGGATTAACTCCACGCCAGAGATTTGTGGTTGGCCATAAAGTCCTCGCCTGGGTTGTCCTTTTGAATTCGAAAGTCAGCCGCAAAAGAAGCCAGCTGCCATCTCGTTGTGTTGACTGCCCTGTGTGAAAGTAAGTGTGCAGCCTCTGATATACGCACACAGTGTCATCAGCCCCAGTGCAGAGAAAAAGCCCTTTCCCTGTCCGCATTGTTCATCTAACATATGCCAAGCCTTGGCTACTGCCTGTATTGTGTTTACAGATATAGGTATTCATGATGCCAGGCAAGTAGGAACTGTGTGTTTTCTAGCTCTGTACTGATTGTCAGTCTTCTACATTTGTTAACAGTGAGAGAGCATGTCTTTCCTAAATAACCCAAAGGGTCAGAAATTCTGTTTACCCACCATTACACTCAGCCTTTTGCTTCAGCCTTCTCTTCAGCTCTGTGCGTTTGCAGCAGAGGTTAGACCACAGATCTATTTAAAGGCCTTTTCTTGACTCCAGCCTGTGTGCTAAGCAATACATATGAGGGATGATTTGGATTACAGAAATGGCAAGGTCATCAGATGTGGCAGCTGCCTGCAAAGCACACAGAAATTGCAATGCGTGTGCCATTTCTCCTCCTTCTTCACATGAAGAGCAGGAAAACTAGCATGGCATGCTAGAATTGTATAGTCAGTAGACCAGGGAGAATCGACCCTGTCTCTAGTATTTCCAAAAGGGAAGTCACATTTCCATGGAGCCCTCCTGGGAGGTCACTCCAGCTCTTTGCCACCGTGGTACATGGCTAGGGGGGTCCATATGGAGGTGGGTTGATACAGATCCCTGGCTAACCAGCTCCATGCTGGTGGATCAAAATGTTTGTGCTCTGATACTGTGGAAGTTATTTACTTGCAGGATATCAGTATAAGAAAAAGTGCCTGAAAAAACAGGTGGCTCTTAGGGAGGGGGATTTCTGGACAGTATCGGCGCTACTAATGCATGTATATGCTTACAGTGTGTCTTCCAAAAAGAAGGCTGGTGAGGCTTATGAGAGCAGGTACTATTCCTTGCTCCTGTAGGGTCTGGTAGAGCAACTACCAGTGTGGAAAACGTTGAATCTGAGGAGATATGGCTCTAAGGTGCTTGGAGAAACTGCGACATTTTTCCTGTCTTTTCCCCCCTCCTAAAGACATTGCTAACATGTGGTTCCAGGTGCCCAGTGCCTTGCAGTGCCAGCTCCCACTTGCACAGTTTTATTCTCAGTGCTGAGCTGCACAGAACATGCATTTACTCCCTCGCAGTTTCAGAAAGATGTTGTCAAAAGCATTTGGTAGACAGAGGGCAAGGGGAAGCTGCATCCCCCCATCATCTGGACGCTAATTTTGCCAACGTCCTGGATGTCCCTGTGGATATCCTGTGCTCTACACGACAACTGTGAAGCTGGATGAAAGGACTTTGGTATGAAGCGGACCCAGAACTCTAACGGACTCTTTCTACGGTTGCACAACCAGAAAGAGCTAAATAATCGATACGAGTCCTTGTTCAAGGAAAACCAGTGAAATTATAGATGCCAAATGTGTTCCCTTCCGGACCACATGTTGTGATTTTAATGAGTAATCAATAGCTAAGGCCCATGCGGCTTTGCGGCAAGAGAAATACTGTGGAATATGTTGCACTAATAAGTTACAGGGCTCCAAAGTGCCTGGTGTGCTTATTTTTTAAACTTCTGGGGTGATAGGATTGCAAATCCTATGGGATATTTTGTGCCTGATTAATTTTATAGACTTCATTGGGTAGGTGTTGATTTATTTGCTGCATAAAATATCAATTTAAATGTAACTCTCTGTGCCTGCTAGTTTGTGGACATGGGGTGCCATTTTATGGGCCTGTGCAGATAGCTCACTAAATGTTATTACTCTTTAATAAAAACTTCCAGCATAGCTGTGGTTTTCCATTTCCTTACAAGTGAGTGGTCAACAAGTGCTCTCGCACAACAACTCACAAATATCTAGAAAGAAAAGAACTTATGGAAAGCACTGTCAAATCTGCCAGCCATCCCCGAAGTAAACATAGGCACTCAAAAGAGTACTTTGTCTGTCCCAAACCATCACTAAACAAAAGTCCCCAAAACATAGAGAGACACAATGGCAGAGATGAGAATTTACGCTAACATATTTTTACCTTAAAATAGGGATAGCTTCAAAGTGGCCCACTGTGGCCCAGTTGAGGAGCAGCAATTAATTAATCTACAGTCATTTTAAATCATGTGCCCATAGTCTTTGATGCTTAACAGGGTATCAATGAAAATCCTCATCAGTTATTTCTGCCACAAATAGTTCAACATTTTTCTACTAAAGAAAACCCATTAAAAGTGAGAGCTGAGAAACTGCTTATTCATCAAAACAGCATTAAACACGAGAGGAAAAGATCCAGTAAGGAACAGATCAATGAAAAAGTGGTCTCTGTAGCAAAACATAACTTTAACGCTCCAGCTAGAATTATACCTATTGAATAGACCGATTCTGGAGTTCATATGGGGATGGTATGTATTTCACAGGTCTGTCTTTCATTATATTTCGATATTAGTTGCTGGTCCTCAGTAGGAAACCGCCAACAGGGGCTGCAGCAGCTCTCAATTGGAGCCAACTGTGACAGAATTGGGACGATTGAGCACGAGTTCCTGCATGCACTGGGGTTCTGGCACGAGCAGTCGCGGTCCGACCGGGACGACTACGTGTCCATAATGTGGGACAGAATTCAGTCTGGTAAGTCCTTCCCCTGGCTTTTCTTTCATGCTGTTACACATGTTGTAGCTGTGGAGCCAATTTCAGCCAAACTGCAACAGTTAGGATATTCTCTCACCTTGACTTATTTTTCACAACAAAGCATATCAATAAATTAAATATCAAGTGACATCTATTTGGGACAGAAAGCCCTATTTTTTTGTGGCTGTTGTTATTACTTGCATCATGGCCATTCCCAGAGGCCTAACTGGAGATCTGAGTCCCATTATGCTAAATGTTGTACAGTGGAACAACAGAAGAGAATAATTTCATTTCTTTAAATGGATACTCTAAAAGAAGTTTTACAGTGGGAGCTTTTTACAAAACAAAAGTAATAAAAACAAACAAACAAAAAATCCCACCCTGAACAAGCCAGTGCAACCAAAGCCAGTGGAAAATCTCCAAAGAAAGAGCTGATCTTTCTCTTTCTCGCCTGCCTCTAAGCAGAAGGCAGAGAGCGGAGCTGCCTTTTCGGGGTCCCTGTCACACAAGCAGTTACTTGGGCAATGCAGCTTTTGAATTTAAGTATTAGGGTATTTCACACAAGCGTGACAGTTTGCAGGGGGTTCCTCAGGACTGTTTTTGATAACTGTTTCTTCAGCTTTTTGTGATTCTCTGTGTCTGTCAGGCAGTGTAAAAACAAAGTTAGAGAGGGATTACTGCAGCTGCAAACTGCGTTAGCTGGAGTACTGCAACAGGACGTCCACTCTTGAGTATGCGTACCCAAGAAGATATGTTAGTAAGCTGAAAACAGAGAAGACTAACATGAATGATAAAAAGTCTAGGCAAGTTTCACCTATTTTGTTTCAAAAAGAGGAGATAAACAAAAGCTTTTCAAAGTTTACGAGTAGCTCCATGGGGGAAAGATTTCTGATAGCAAAAAAGCTTTCTTTCATCCACTAGAAGTCATATCAGGTTCCAATGGCTGAAAGAAGCTAAATAAATCTAAATTAAAAATAGAATAGTTTTATGGAGTAAGTACAAGCAAATTATTACAAAAATATACTTGGGGATCTGATGTCATTGACGATCTCTGTCATTTAAAGCCTGTCTGTAAAGACGTGATCATCTTGGGCAATAAAGAATTCTCCTTTTTAGGTTATGAACATAATTTCAATAAATATGATGATACAACATCGGACTCCCTGAATGTTCCCTATGACTATACTTCTGTGATGCACTACAGCAAAACTGCATTCAGGAATGGCACTGAACCAACCATCATAACCAACATACCAGACTTCACGGACGTGATTGGACAGCGAATGGATTTCAGCGATTATGATCTCCAGAAATTGAATCGGCTGTACAACTGCAGTGAGTTTCTCCATTTCTTTTAAATTCTTTGCTTCTGGTATTTGAAAGAAATGAGGGTGATACATACATCATGCTGGACTCACCCAGGCACAAGTAAAAGAGATGTAAACATATTCAGAGAAGTGAATTGTGTTAAAAACACCACGAATAATGGTACAGCTAGAAATAACATAGCCCTCCTGCAGAAACACTGCTGTGTAGCAGAGTTTTCCGTGCAATTTTATTTGACCTTTAGTTAAAAACCAGCATCACTCAGCAACTGATTTTTGTTCATCCCTTGGGTGGCTGTTTAAAATGCGTGCTTCTGCACAAGCTTCCTCTTCCCCCACCCATTAATCCCCAGCTGTTGCTTCAGACACTGTACAGAAATGAGTATTTTTGTGTGGCTGTTTTATCTACTCAGTTCTCATGCAGGCTGTGAGATAGAGCGTGTGTTCATTCAAACAGATTATGGACGTTTCCCTGAAGAAAACATGAGCATTTTAAAATCTGGTTTTAGTTTCAAACCCAGTTTCTTACAACGGTGGTGGAAAGAATTATTTTGCTCATGTGAGTTTTATTTTAGAAGGTTGATTGAAAATAAGAGAGCTAGAAATACAGGTAATTCTGTTACCAAATGGGATTGTACTTCTGTAGTTGAGACTGTATCAAATGTGCTCTGGCACTCAGATTAAACTTTTATTTTATTACCTCAGCATATCAAGCAGCAACTAATGTTTTACAATTATTTTAAACCTCATTCTACAGATATATTAATTAAAAATGCTATCAGTTTATTAAAACAATGCATTTTTGTGTGTGTATGATTCTGACAAGAATGTTTCTGTTCATGTAAGTCTAAGCCGAAGACATACTTATATGCAGTCCTAGCTTGCAGCATCTGACGTACAATCAGTTAGGCCTTATACAACTGTCTAAAGCTAAGGATGTCTGTAACAGCGGATGGGGTCCTTCTTCCTCTCCATTATTCCTATATGCTTTTCATCATTCTCATGCATTCTATTAATACTTCATTAAATTTTACCTTTTTTCTTAAACCTTACTCACATCCCCCCTGGTGCTGAAATTAGTCCCCTCCCAGACATGTTGAAATTAGTGACAAAACTCCCACTACCTCCATCACAATCAGGATTTTGCCAGCTCCTCAGTCTGTTCCTTGGCTTAATATGGCTTAGTATGATGTGTACAATATTCCCAGAGCCATAAGTGATCTCCAGATCACCCACAATTTGCCCAAGCACCAAGAAAGACTTCCCTCCACAGGTTTCACCCCTGACTCACCCAGTTGCTGAGCTGACCTTTTCAGTTTAAAGGAAAGACCGAGAACACCAAACATGATTTGGAAGTTGATGTCCTCCCAAAGGAATGAAAAGGTCTCCTTAAGATTACTTTTATTGCTGAACATGAATTCCTGCTAAATTCCTGCTAAGAACTTGTATGGTTAGGAATTGACATTGAAAGTCAGAAACATAGTTTTTAAATTGAAAAAAACCCCACAACATATGAATTTCTGACTAAAACTTCAGCTCTGTACTGCTGTCTTCCTCAGGTTTGTCTTTCAGCCCATGGTGATAAAGGCAATTGCAGCACACTTTCCCCTTCTAGCATATTACTTAGTAGAACTGACTATGAGATACTCTTCAGCCATTGGAAGTCAGGACACAACATTCATCCCCCATGTATTGTCTATTCACTAAATGCCTAGAAATTATCTGGCTTTTGGTGCAGATGAACTTCAAAAACCACTCACACTGCCACCTTTCCCTATCTCATTAATTAATCTAAGAAATACACTGTACGCTACTTGGCCTTGCTTTACTCTCGCTTTTGTCATTCAGTTCTTCATTAGACATTAGATGACAATGGGCGCTTTTTAACTGAAGTAGAAATTAAAGTGTATTTTGATTTCAAAGAGTTCTTTCATCTAGTAATTCCGTATTTTTACTTACAGTCTTGCTTGTGCAAGGCTGGCTGACACCCTAGCTGTTTTTTTCTGCCTTCAATATAACCCTGAAAGCCAGGCTGAACACATACTTGGTTTTTGCAGCATCATACAAATAGCATTTCTTAAAAGATGTTGGTTATACAACACTTATGATAACCTTGCAACCTCTAGAGGACTGTTAGCTTTCTACGAGGACAGTACAAAATATCTCAACAGTACAACTGATTTGGCAGCAGTTCATACTTAAGCACTTCCCTGTACTGTAGTGCAAGTGGTACATATGGCATGCCTTTGAGGTTGATTTTTGTGATACTCAAGGCCCTTTTTATAGTGCAATGAAACCTTTAAACCTGCCACAATATTTTAGACATAGTTTGGAAAGTGATAACCATGAAGCATTTTATTAATGTAACTGTTTTCAAATCATGTTTGGTGTTACACAGAGCTCAAACATGGTACCATGGGAGACAAATCTAAGAACAGAAATAAACCTTGACTGTAGCTTCCCTTGCACATGCAGAGTCAGCTTTAGATAGAGAAAACATTTTATACAGGATTTTTCCTTCCAATGTACTTGCTATTTACTACTCAACTGCATGGTCTTCCTTCAATTAATTTCTTCTTGGTTACATGTAAGAGAGATCTTCAAAATTGGTATGAGCTGAGATAGCCACTGGTCTCAAATCTACTTCTGTCAAATGTTTTTTTCAAATAAGCTTTTGAAAATCAAGGCTTGCATATTGCAGTGAAACAGGTGCTGCTCTACTGTATTTCAAAATAAGCACTCCAGCTGAGGAATTAGGGAAACTATCAAAATCTGTGGCCAGGTGTGGACTAGCTTGAAGAAAGCAGAGGAGTGAATGGGAAGACCTCAGACCCTTTGGCTGTGTGATGGCTGGTGGATTGGGGCTGCTATTGGTGTGCTTTTTATAAATTAAAGATGTGATATGATAATTAGCTGGCACCCTTCTGTGCTTGCTAAGTGCCCCGGTGTGGCCCTGACCACATCTTATTAGCTTCAGTGTTAGGGGCCAAATGCAGTGAGCTCTAGGGCATCATACCTGTAGATATTGATGGTATTAGAAACCACTGATCATTTTGTGTGTTTATATTTCTTAGTCTCTCTTTGCTTTTGGCTCTGGATGCCTAGAATTAAAAAGCATGTCATGTAACAGGGATTCATAACTTCTTTTTTTTTTTTAATGTTATAGCCTCCTCCCTAAGCTTCATGGACACATGCAGTTTTGAACTTGAAAATATATGTGGTATGATTCAAAGTTCAGATGATAACAGTGATTGGCAGCGTTTGTCTCAGGTTCCTGCTGGGCCGAATACTGATCATACCAATATGGGAGAATGCGAAGGTATGAGAAAAGACTGTTCTTATCTCTCTGGGAAGTATTTTCTGCAAAGGCATATAAGTTGACTTTGATCTCGGCCTTGTTCTCAGTTTATTTGTTGACCAGTTACAGTCAACTTTTTAACTAAGCAACATAAAACGTACTTAGGGATATCATGTGACACATTGTATTTTCTGCTTATTTAAGAAGATTGAATGTTCTTACCTCTTTTGGTCTGTTTTCTGGTTTTAGTGTAACACCATCACAAGAACATAAAATGTTCTAACCCATGGTACAGCTGCACAAAAACGACTGTTGCTATGATAAGTCATTTATTTTTGAATAATCACTCAGTAAGTCTTTGGAAAGGATTGGGATTTAGAGATTATATATGTTATCAGGGCCCAGGTGAACAATTAATTGGGAATAAAGCCAATTATTTCTTAACTCATCAGTCAAAACTTCATGAATTCAGAAGCCTAAACCAGTCCTCCAGAGAGAATGTCAACTATAAATTACTGGTACTGGCTAAAGAGTTAAATCAGAGAGTCTATGTTTTTGAGTACTTTGCTAGAGACAACCAAACGAGGAAAAATCTTCCAAGGAGAAAAATTCTGCCTCTGAAGAATGTGAGCGGGTAACAGTCCTCAGCCTGAAAGACTGGATTTGTACAAGGCCTAGCTTACCAGGACCCCAGGCTATGTCCTCTGGCATAAATTCAATATAGTGCTAAGTAATACAGTAAAATAGCGCAAGGAAAATTTTATTTTCTCTCTCCCCCATCACTCATTTCTCCTCTACTTTTGACAGATTCTGGCTACTTCATGCATTTCAACACCAGCGCTGTAGGAGAGGGAAGCACCGCTGTCCTGGAGAGCCGAATTCTGTATCCCAAAAGAGGCTTTCAGTGCTTGCAGTTCTATTTCTACAACAGTGGGCACGAAAGCGACCAGCTGTACGTCTGGGTCACGGAGTACACTTCGGACCACCCCAATGGTACTTTGACACTCATTGAAGAGATAAGAGGTATGGATGAAAATTGCATTCTGGTTTAATCTGTACTCAATATCCTTTCCAAAATATTGGGGGAAAATATTATAGCAAAGTGACTCATCTCCTAGTTTTATTCTTTGACTTCTTCTCTAATTGTGCAATTGATTCTCCCCTGGTGAAGTTATGCTTGATGGATCCTCAGTTAGTCATTTTCCTATAATATAATCAATTGTCACAAATTACAAACTCTTGCATTATCAAGATAGTTCTCTTGCTAAAATAGCTGGAGTTCCATGAGTGGTCATTTTAACTGTCCAGGAATTGCTGGTATCGATAGCAAGAGAAGTAGCTGGTCATTACAGTAAATTATGATGAATAAGGAATTAATAATAAAGAAATGAAAAGTATAAGTGCCCTGGGCTACCTAAGATAACAATTTGAAAAAGATAAATAAAACCCGTCTTGGGCAATGTTTGAAATGACTTAACTAAAATACATGACAACATGTTAAGATTGCAGTTAGATCCTGAGGAATATTATGTTCCTGTGAGTTAGGAGCCTATGGTTTATAGAATGAGCAGTGGAGGTTGGTCGGTAGAAAAGAGCTCTTTAAGCTAGAATTGCCAAAGGTGCCTTATCATTAAACTACATTCTCAAATACTCACCTATTATTTGGTCTTCATTACAGCTACAACTAATTCAATCTGCTGGCTGCATAAGGATCTGAGCAAGTTCTTTTACAAAACAGATATCAAGTCCTTCCTCTGCTTCTCTTTGTCCCTTGAGGCTCAGCTCCTACTAATGCCTTTTTTCTTTTCTTTTTTCCCCCTTCTTTTCTTCACCTTGATGCTTTCTTTATCCCTGTATGCCATTGGGAATCCTTAATATACGTGTCAGGGCTGTTAAGGGCAGAGGTAGATTTCAGATTAGTCTGAGCCCTCCAAATGGAAAATAGTGGCGTGCTTCAGTTCTTGGTTTTGAGTTTGTATTTTTCTTCCTCATTATAACAACAAGAATGAAGAAAAGGCAAGAAATTAAGACCGATATCTGAGATCCATCGTACTGTGTTAAGAATTGCTAAGAACATTAAGCACGTGTTCTATATTTGGGATTGGCATTGTTTATTGCAGAAATGTATCGACCTGTATTGTCTTCCTGTATGGTCTTCCATGCACGTGAACATAAACTAGACAGCAAAAGACACTGTTTTGCTGTACATATTATTTACAAAGTATGTCATACTTTAATTTACCTTACAAGGCCCTTGTCCAGAAGTCTCTGTTTTTGTACAAACTGCTCTTGGAGTCGAGCGGAATTTCCTAGTGCAGGCACTTATGGGTACAGCATCAGACTCACACGAAGGCCATGTTGTATGAAGTAGATTTTGCAAATGGCTTTAATTGAACTTAGTACTATTAATCATGTGATGTGTGAGTAGTGCTTCTGCAGAGGCAAACTTCCAGCAAGCCATTTATATCTGAGAGCAAAATGAACAAATCTTGTATTTCTAGTCTCCCAGGAGCCTCTGCAGGTTTTCTTGTTGAGATATGTTGTTACTCGGTTATTTGAATATATCTTGCTCTGAATTTTTTCTTTTTAATTATACAGGTGACAGCCATCTTTTCTGTGTGTTTAATTATCACAACATTAGGACTAATTTAATGCCATGTTCTTTAAAAAATGTAAAATACAGAACTGTCTTTAAAACCATTAATACTGTTTTCACTCAAATTAAAGAGCTGATAGCCCTAAGTATTAAATCTGTAGAAAAGTAGAAGTGAAAAATACAATCTTGCACTGAAAAAGTTTCAAGAAATAACACCTCTTTTAAATACCTTGAGTAACATTTAAGAGGGAAATGTTCCAGAAGCTCAGTGCTAGTGAAGCTGGGAAATTCTCATACAACGTTGGAATAGGCTCTGTAGACCTAGATGGTACTTGACTGTGCTGCTGACCTGGAAATCCCAACCCCTGTCTTTCAGGCTCACCTGCGGATTACTGGCAGCTCCATCATGTTTCTTTGAATGTCACGAGTAAATTCCGGGTTCTGTTTCAAGGCGTAAGAGGAACTGGTGTATCAAACGGAGGCCTCTCTATTGATGACATCAATTTGTCAGAAACACAGTGTCCCCACCATGTCTGGCATATCAGAAATTTCACGCATCTCCTCGACACAAGTCCTGAAGGGACAGCAGGAAGAATATACAGTCCACCTTTTTACTCTAGTGAAGGATATGCATTTCAGGTGGGCTTGTATGTAAATGGCACCAGTGATAACCCATTTAATTTGGCAATCTACTTGCACTTGATTTCTGGAGCAAACGATGATCAGTTGCAATGGCCCTGTGCATGGCTACAAGGTACCATGATTCTGCTGGACCAGCATCCTGATATTCGTCAACGGATGTCAAACCAAAGAAGTGTAACAACAGATCCTCTAGCATTAGGTTAGTTAAAAACAGATGTGATATCCAATATATATAACACAGCAAAAAGATAAGTAGTCAAATTTTCTGTTTGAGTAACTTTGTGCAGTTTTTTAAGCTTCCAGAGAGTTACATTTGCTCACAACAACAATACAATTGATCTACGGAAAAGAAAAAAAATTGAACAAATAAGTAGATTGAGCCGGGATTTTAGAGGCGATCTTCATAGGGAACAGATGGATCATCCACTCTTAAAATTTCTTTCATTTGCTCTGTGAAGATGCACTTACGTGCTGTAACAAGAGTGAAAGTTTTCCAGAAGGCTTGAAAAGAAAAATACTGAGTTAACACAGCTGACAGCAGATAAAAGTGTAGCCATTAAACAAATTCCCTCCCTCCTGGTAAAGGGAACACTAGTGTCAGTACTAATCTCCAGATGGGCAAAGTACTGATTCACATTACATAATCTGTACCTGTTCAAGGTGTGACAAGATAAGGAGCAATTGTCCACATGGAAAGGAGGCAGTTTAGGTAAAGGTATAACTCTGAGAACAGGGTAAGAGTCTGTGTATTATTAAAATAAAACCCCATATTCAGCACTGGATAAAGATTGGATTTAGGCCAAAAGCACTTGGTGCATTGATAGAAGGGTTTTGCCAAAAGAAAAAGACTCTACCACTGAATTAGTTTCCTGGGCTTTCAGACAGTAACATTAATAGAGGAAGGAAGGCACCAAAATGTCTAAGTCACAGTATTTTATATATATATATAATATATATATATATATATATATATAAAAAGTCATTTACATTCACTTTTCTATGACAGTCTCTAAGTGAAAGCAAAGTGTGGGTAATCTAGCATGACTAAATGGCCTCCCTCATAAGTGAAAGGTTACATCCCCCACAGAGGCTGACGTTTTCCCTGTGCTCTGTGCTGTTATAGCCACAGTGCTCAGCCCTTTTCCTTCCCTCATACCCTGGACTTTGCATTGTGTTTGCTCTCTGCCCCTTCTCCCTTGCATATTCATACACTGCTGGTAGCCCAACATGCCCAAGAGAAACCTTCTGACTCTTCTCTAACCAAGACAGATGCTGGAGCAGGCAGTTTCTTCCCCTTGTGTGTGTCAGAGACTTTCATAGACAACCAGGCTCAACTTCGAGATTCGGAAGTGGGCTTGATGGGGGGGACATCAGCAACCTGTGACCTTCCAGATTGTTCAAGTACCTCTGGTCTACATCCAAAGGATGCTCTTTTTTTGAGAAGCACTGAGTTGATACATTTTAAAGATAATTCATGTGCTACTCATCTTCTTGCCCACTATGCTTTAAAGGAAATACAACCACGACAGTTTTTCAGCTAGCGCTCTGATAACCTCCTCTCTGGCAAGCTCTTTTCTCAATACTTCAGACCAAACCCAGCCGTAGAAATAGTTCATTGGCTTGTGCATCTCATCATTGTGGAATCTCAGTCAAAAAATCTACAGATATAGGCAGGTTCAACATTGCTCCTAATTCCTGAGTTTCACATAACTTATCTGTTTTTCCATATTCATGATACCCATGAGCAAATAAGCAGAGGCAGGCAAAGCTGGTTGTTGAGAGAATCCTTAGTTCTACTCTGTAGCAAAGATTATCTGAGAAAAGTGGGACCCTTTTGAGAAAAAACACTTGAGTGGCCCCACATTCACATACAGTTCATTTTTTCCAGATTCCTCATCAAATTATTTTTGGGATAGACCAGACAAAGTGGGATCAACAGCTTATTTTCCCAATGGAACTGCATTCATGAGAGGTCCAGGAAGTGGAACAAGTGCATTCTTAACTCATCAGAGACTTAGAAGCCGCGACTTTATTAAAGAAGATGGTGTTTATATTCTTTTAACAGTAGAAGGTATGAAAACATTGATGGCAGCTGGTGTCATTTGTAACACAATAAATACACAGTGTGACATATTTACTAAGTCGCTAGTGCTCTAGATATAAATACACATGGTGTTTTGGGGAGTCAGTGGGACTATTCATGTTGCTAAAGTCAAATCACATTTTCCTAAATCTGTGTGTTGCCTAAATACGTGTGTATATCTACTGTGTAATCCATTAATCTCATGTGTAGGTTAAAATCTAATTGTACAGTATGATGCTACTCCTGTATGAAACATTTTTAATAGAGTATTTTGAATAAAACTGTCTGTTTCTGAAAAACATAAAAGTTGATTTTCAATATACAGCATGCTCCTGAAAGTTAAAAAGGCTAGTTATTTATTCATTATACCAGATGAAGACAATTTAGAATAATTCACAGGTTCCTTTTCTCTTTATTACTAGAACTTACCATTAGAATAAGAGGAAAAATAGCATAGAGTGCAAACTTTGTATCTTTTTGTTTTTCTCGTGCAGATATATCACATCTACTGTCAACTCAGCCAAGTGCTTCACCCACATTTGTTATGAATAATTCCAGTGCCAACACTATCAGGCCTACTTCCACCGCCACCATCACTGCCACACCCACCACCAGCACCGCCACGTCCACCACCACCACCAAGCCCACCTCCAGCACCGCCACATCCACCACCACCACCAAGCCCACCACCAGCACCGCCACGTCCACCACCACCAGCACCGCCACGTCCACCACCACCACCAAGCCCACCACTAGACTTACCACCACCACAACACCCATCACAACAACCTCTGTCATCCTGACTGAACCCCCAGTGACAGATATTCTGGATTCCTGTTCAGACAACCCTTGTGAAAATGATGGCATCTGCATTATTGTAGATGAAGCACCTGTGTGCAGGTGACTGTCTTTATTCGCTCTCAAATACAATCTGATGATGAGTAATGAAAGCTTTTAGTAGAATAAATCTTTGTTTCTAATGAAAGGAAAGATAAACTATAGTTAATTAAGGCAAACATTTCCAACTGCTACTGCAAAAGACTAAGCTTACAACCAGCCTGGGCAATACAGAAGTTCCTAGACTCGACATCTGACTGTTTTGAAGTACTCTGCTTGACTTACCTGTAAATTATATCTAAAACATACTTATTATTTTCAGTAATGTATTAGTCCAATATTATCAAATGGACTAATACATCTTAGAAATCCCTACAGCTGAATTTAAAGGATATAAGAGTTAAACATAAATGCAGGTGAAAGAAATTGGCATTTCTATCAGTAGAAAATACTTTTTAATATTTCTTAGTCAGGAAGTCAACAAAAGCATTGGTTCAGAATTTGACTTATAAATATCGTGTAGTGCAGATCATGACCATGAATTACCAAAGTGTTGCAACTTGCCTTTGAAACTAGTGATGGAGGCTGAGAACTAAAAAGATTGTTTGGCCTGCAAGAAAACAAATAACAACTTTTATTTAATTCTCTGTGGGTTCACTTATATAACCTACCTGGTAATTAGTATTGTTCCAGCTCTCAGATGAAGTCTGAGGCTGAAGATAGTAACACTGTGCTGTGAAGCTGTGCCAAGGCAGGTAGACTGAGGGAGTGCTGTGAGGCAAATGTCTAAAGGCCGAGAACAACAAGAGTCAGTATGACTCATTAAGTGTTATATCTCCCCATTTAGAAGCCTCTTAAAAACAGTTCTGTAAGGAGGCTTGTGCAGCACATCAGAAACAGGTTGTGAAAACATCAAGAAGCTGTTCTAAGAAGAAGAAAAATATATATATCATGCAGAACATTATGCTTGATTTTGAAGATATGAAAAGAAAATGTTATTTTCTAACATCTCTGAACTATTTGAAGCACTAGTGTGTATGTGACCTACTTTCCTTCATTAAGAAGGTGTGACTCCAATTTCCCCTCTGATCTCTTTTTGGGAAAACTAGAGGGGATATGATCCATAACTCCTAGTTTAAGCCTGATCACACAAATAGCCAATAACATTGCAGTACACTACAAATAGATTCATTTCCAGGGTGGAGAATATAGTTTTGAATAAATGGTGTAGACAGGAACTATAGAAAAACAGTAACATAAAGCATAACCAGGGTTAAAAAGGTAGAGACAGGTGACAACTCAGCTGCATTGCACATATATATTTTTTTTCAGTTAGATCATTGGGACCATCACATGCTCACTGTACAATGCTTTTTAGGATTAAGCAACCTCCAAGCCTTGATTCCTCCAAGTTATCCAGCATCCCTGTCAGCTCCAAAGCAGGTGTTGGTGTTGGAATCCTCCCACCTAAGTTTTGGTTCAGCTACCATCTGGTCAGGGATGCTTTCAGAGCTTGAGCTGTGATCTCCATCCCATTTACCTCATAACGTTTAATTGCTCCGTAAGATGAGCTGAAAATTAAAAAAAAAAAAAAAAAAAAAAAAAGACATGAGGAATCAGGAGCATGAAGTTTGCTAGAGGATGGTAACTGTGACTTGAGTGGATAACAATAGCAGTGTAAAATTTCTGGACCAGTTCCGCTAGGATTTTATTCAACTCCTCACTATAAAGGCTTTTTTAAATTGACTGAGTGAAGGAGATAGAAGGACATTGTATAAAAGCTGAGCATGACAAAAGGCAGAATTGCATCAGGATAAGAAGGCGAATTGGTAATAGTACAAGCAAATACTGCAGTGATAGGGGTCCTAGCGACAGTTTCATGAAGTAGGAATGATTTTTCTCTCAACAGAAGTGCTATAAACTTAAAGCAGGAAGCAGAGAAGTGGCTTGAGTGATCTGCAGGGCCTCTCTATTGGTAGCTAGAGATGACCATTCTGTGGCAGCAGCTCTATAGACCAGCTGCAGCTAAGCCTTAAACAAGCAAAAGCATGGGGCTGCTATCTGGGTTTTCCCACAAAGGGTCCCTATGGAGAGACAGCCTGTAGAACAGGGGGAATCTGAAGGGAAAGGAGCAAATCCAGATGCTTATCTGTAAGGAGAGGAGGCCGCTCAAGACAACTTTAAAACAGAAGTCCAATTTAAGATAATTTCATGGTGGTTTAGGATACGGAAACAGTCCATTGGGGATAACAATTTTTTAGGAAGCCCTCTTCATTCCTTTAATGTTTAGTTGATGCCACATCTGTTCCTTTATTTTGCAGATGTCCAGCAGGTGATAATTGGTGGTACATGGGAGAAAAGTGTGAGAAGAAAGGCTCAACTCAAGAAAATACTGTAATAGCTGTTTCTTCAAGCATAACTGTATTTGTTGTTATGCTTATTGTCACTATCACAAGCGTAGTGTGCCTTAAAAAGAAATACAGCCAAGGAAAGGAAAACAGTGAGAACCTGACCCTAGAAGAAGTAAGTATTTTGCCTGTTTTGTCAAAGATATAGATATTTCTAAGTCTTTTTGCAAAAGAAAAGAAACAAACAACATCCTCCCAAACAACAGCACTGATTTCTTGCATTAGGAACAGTCAAATTCAGTAAAAAGTAAATTGGAGGAACTGAAGATTTTTTTTAAAGTCTGAAGGCTCTAACTTGGGAACTAAAAAAACTCTATTAAATGCAAACAACAAAAAGCCAGTTCATTCAAACGTGCCCCCACCACTCTATCTGCCCTGATGGCATCTCACATTAAGTGGGAGAATGTGAGCAAATGTGCTGATTTTCAATTTTTAACTAAATCTGTCTTTTGCTTAGTGGACTTGCATTTCACCTACTACTGCATTTTATACTGAAGCTTGCACCTTAAAACACCTGCGTCACTGTATAGTGGTTAAAAAAAAAACCCCACAAAGCAAAACAAACCAAACCCCGAAACCCCAAACAAAAAGCGAATCTGAAAAACAGTTTCTCTGTTCAATGGCCATTCTTTTTGCAAGGAGTAAAGTAGCCATAAAAGCCAAGGTCTAGGGAAAGGTAAAAGAAGGTAGCAGGTTAAAACTGTTCTGATGTCTGAACCAGAAGGCAGTGAGCGTAAGAGATATTTTGGCAGCTTTTGATGAGAAGTTTCACAAAGTCTCAGGCATCCAGACTCTCATTTTAAAGCCTTTCCAATTCATTCTTGGAAAGAGCAAGAATGATGTACCTTAGAGGGACTCACAAGACACTGGGGAAATTTTGGAAGTGAACTGAAAAGGAACTGCTTTCCATTCCTCTCTCACTGCCATTTTGTATTTTGTCCTAATATTCTGTGTGTGATACTCTGTCGAGATGCAGTATTCTGTGCACTGCCACACACTTAGCACTGTTACTTTATGTCTTTATGTCTTTCCAGTAAATTATTTTGGTTTCTTTCCAAGTAATGCTCTCACATTATACACATATTACCCTGCCACACACACTTGTCTCTCAAGATGTGATTTTTTTTTTTCTCCCATTAAGAGTAAAACATCCTTCTGAAGATACTGAAAACAAGTACCAAGGACTCAAGATGGGCATCACTGGAAAACGACAACCACATCATTATTTTTCCTGTTATCATTATTTCAGCCATCATGCTAAAGGTTTCTACAGTCTGGAAAATAAAGCACCATCTGGATAAAATACCGTGCTAAAGTCAGTAAATTGTCTGACGCCATTATGTGTAGGCATGCAATGGAGAAAGATGGAAATATGTTGTGTGACATGCCTGCCCTGTACTTTAAGTCTACCTGAACATGAAGAAAACACATAAAACTACATCCTGGCTTCCAATGAACACAGTGAAGTCTAGGCTTGCCATCTTATCATGATATTTTGGCCTTTGATATCAGGGAACTGCAGTCTGTAGTCAAGTGGGATCTGCCAGCCTTGAGTTCTGCAACAGTTTTGACAGTCAGTAGTGTAACAATATGTGGAATGGGAGACCACTGGGTTCATTAAGTTACTTGGTTAAGGACTATTTGGTATAAAAGAAATAACAAGGGAAGTGATAAATTAAATGCACAGACACACAGACATTAATGACCAGGTGATAACGGAGACAATGAAGACCAGAACTCTTTGGCCACTGACTAACCAGCCATTAAGGGAACTACTGAGGCATAGCCTCAAAGATGCTCAACCTGAACTACATATTGTAGCTGATAAGAAGGGGGAAATGCAATTATCATGAGTATTACGGGATATTTGGGGCAGGACTGTGACACTTACTACAGGAAAGGGCTCGTGGGTTTATGTAAAACATATTTTGGGAAAGGGCTAAAGGTAGGGAAAGAGGAGGATAAGGGTAGAGTGGGAAGGAACAAGCATGGGAAAATGGAGTCAGCAACTGAAGAGACCAGCATGCAAAAGAGGTCTGGGGGCCAGCAACTGGAGATGAGACCATAGGTCTTGGGGCCTGTAGGTCTAGGTGACAGCAACCAGAGGGACCGGTATGCAGGAGAGGTCTGTGGGTCAATAATTGGAGGGACCATGGGCCATGGGGCTTGTAGGTCTAAGTGCTAGTGACTGGAGGCACTGAGGTGTGTGTGTATGTGTTTTGAAAGGTCTAGGTGCCAGCAACTGCAGAAGACGCCATGGGTCACAGGCTGTAGGTCTATCTGGCAGCAACTGGAGACTGGGGTGTATGTTTATGGGAGAGAGGTCTAAGCGCCAGCAACTGGAGAGACCTGAGTGTGCTTGTATTCCCCCAGTGAATGTAATTCTCTGTCTGTATATGCGTAATTTGCTAGGAAACTTCAAGCTAGACTAGCCAGTGAGACGGAGGAGACTCGCATCTGGAAAAGACTCAAGGTCTTAACCAATGGCTACATAAGGTCCCCAGGGTCTGGGCATGGCTATTAGGTGGATTGAGAGCCCATGCTAATAGTCAAGGGATCTGTGATTGCAGAAGTGCTTGTGAAATGAATATGGGAGTGTATACATCCTTTCCATTAGCAAACATCAGGTTGCGCTAGCTGGTGAGTAAGAGGTGACCTGCATACCGGGTAAGGGGCTCCACATCTGGACGTGAATATTAGATGGACTGAGAGGTTGTGCTGATATTCGAGGGATCCATGCATACGGGTGTGCTAGAGAATGTAAAGAGCGAGGGCCTGTGTGTTTTCACTAGTGAACTTCAATTCTGATCAGCTGGAGAGGAGAAGCAGGACTGGACTGTCTGCACTTATGTGAGTTCTGGTAGTGTAATATGTGGCTGCTGCCAAAACCAGTGCTCTGTCTGTAGCAGTTTGTGTGGCAGGCCATGTTAGCGTCCTCCCTTTGCATGTGTGTGTGTGTGTGTGTGTGTGTGCGCGCACGTCTGTCTGTCTGTGTCTGTCTTGGACACACGCATGGAGAGGCATCCAGAATCTCAGAGCGCACAAGGCTGTGCTCCAGTGGCCAGGAAGGAGGAATCTCCAGGTTCAGGGTCCACTGGATTCAGTGGCTCCCTTAACATCCTTAACAAGTAGGGCTATAATTCAGTGGCATGTCGGGAACAGAGGAAACATGGAACTAGGAGAAGTGCAAGAGGTCCTTTGAGTCTGCAGAGGAAGATGGCAATCGCCATAGGCACAGGTCATCATATTTGCAGTGTTTTTGGGGGGGCTCCAAGAGATAGGAGTGCCAGCACTGGAAATGTCAGGTCATACCAGATGGTTGGGATACTGGTATGTGAATACATTCACATTTAAAGGTCAGCAGCTACTTTGATTCCCTAGAATGAATACTGATGGTCATAACATTTGTTATGTAATTTACCTTAACTCTGAGCAAAAGCAGTTCAAATATATGGAAATTTGATGAGGGAACTACGCTTCCTCTGAATGCTACTACACAGTTCAAAACAACAAAAGTGCAGGGTCCTGTACTGACATTACCTATGTAGTCCTCCTGTGGTTTATATTCTCTGAAATGTAGTTAATACATTTAAAGCATTCATAGCTGATTTTATTAGCTTTTGTTGGAACCCAAAGATTTATGAAAATAGTCAGATGAAATTTTTCAGAATTTTTCAGAAGATTTTTCAAAGCTAATGAACATCATACTGGATAGAAAGATACCCTACTATAGCTGTCTTAAAATAACTTCCCTATTTTGACACATCTTCATCAGCAGTTTTCATGCAAATAATCCTCCAAATACTCTATTAAGATATGCACATAGATTTATATGGAGTTATGAAGAGACAAATGAGACCATTTCATAAATCCAGCTCTGGCTAAAACATTTAATAATTATAAACAGTGAGCATTTCATAATTTCCAGTGTTAACTATTTGTGACTGCAGAGACTTTTATATTTTTTGAAATCCAGATTACATGAAATAGTCTAAATACTACCTGAATTCTAAACTCTCCTGCACTTTCATTAAAGAAAAGCTTAATATGCAGAGCTATATATTACAATATATTGTCCAAAATACAAAGTTCATAGGGTCTCTCATAGAATGGTAAACCTCCATGGAAAGACGTAAGCCTATGCTTATTCATCTCAAACAGGTCTCAGTGAAGAGCTTATCAAAATGAGCCTCACGGTCCTAATAAGAACAACTCACTTTTCAGTGATGTGCAGAATCCACAAAGCTAGAAGGTTTTATTAATGTCAGTAACTAATCTAATGGTTTAATCAGACTGCTATTTTTTCTGTTAAAAATAAAAACACCTGAAAATATTGAAGAGGAAAATATGCTTGTTTCAATTTTAAATACAGAAAAATCACTCAATAAGTGCTATGTCAGATTCTATAGTGCATTTTATTGTATATCACAAATGCAACACTGCTAGCTCAAATTCCTGAACAAACAAGTTTGCCTCAAAAAGCCATAGCACAATTGGCTTACAGTGATGGTATTTTTCTGTTAAGAAATTAAGTGAGAGATTAAGAATGCATACGTGGTTTGGGAAATGAAGCATTACATTTCTGGAGTTTTCTTCTTCATGAGCATATGCTTTCCTTGGATTTCTAATTTAATTAGTTGAAGCTGCAACACCTCAGTAATGGTCACCTCTTGTAAAAATAACATTGAAAATTCACCAACCCAAGTCATAAATCCCCCATCTGGAGCTGACTGCCAAGCCTTAAGAAGATTTTTCTGACATGGTTATGAGGACTGAGCCTATTATTTTTAGTGAAATAGCTTAAAGTGGGAGGTGTGGACTTGAAACATTTATAGGCAGCATAGCTTCTCATCACAGTTCAGCTATCACAACAGACTGCCTAAAAGCCATGCGTGAGGTTGCAGCCCTTCACAAAAAGATTGGCTGTTTGCTTTTCTTTCCTAAAGCAGATTTCTGCACAGAAAGCTTTACTAAAAACCTTTAATGTAAGCCTCTATGTATGAAATCACTGAGATATTAATATGATACTAAACCCCGCCAGCGTTAAACCTGCACCAGCTTCCTCTTCTTTTCCCGCCCCTTTCAAACTGTGGTGATTCAGGTTAGACGCTGTAACACGGATTTGCTCTGCCTGCGTTTCTGAGGTGATGCCAGCCAGGCGTGGAGCCAGCAGAGCATGTGCACATCGCATTTAGGCCTGTTTCTGTGACTCATTTCCTGGGGCTGACTCTATCAGGAGTTACAGCATACCGCCCCCCCCCCCCCCCCCAAAAAAAAAAGACATTCAAGACAGTGGCTCCGGTTTGAAAAGAAAAACAGTAGGTTGTTGCTCTATCTCCTTCTCTCTTTGTTTTCAAGAATCTCAGTATTGCAGAAAATCTTCTAGACATGATGTCTAATGTCACTGCTAAGCAGTAGACACAGCTTCATCTTCCTGCTATAGGCACACTAGACCAACTTCATTGCGATTTGCATCGCACAGATCAACTTCCCAGTCTATCAGCTGTTGCACTAGTAGCGAATAACTGAATCATGTCTAATACGCTGGATGGCACCGCATAGTCTAAACGTAGAAATGGGACTGATCCTGGCTACCAACTGGTTTGTTTCAACTAAGCATTTCAGGCGCCTAATATCACACATGCCAGGTAATAAGGTTCCAGGGTGCAATGCAGAAGTCATGAATTGTCATTTTTTTAGGTGTAAATAGTCTGTGAGATCAGAACAGAGAAGTCTTACCTCTGTATTTTTCTATCATCTCTCATTTTCCACTACTAGAGCACAGGCACTTTTGCTAAGACATAGACACCATATGTCTGATGGCAACACTTTATTTAAAGTACATTTGATTTTTCTTAAATAGACTCTTACTTCTCCTGTCCACTTGGACTGCATTTTCAGGCTACTTTTAGTGCCAGTAGTACAGACAGTCCGAAGGAGAAGGTAACCACCAAATAAATAAAATGCCATTTCTGAAGAGTCGTGCAGTCAGTTGTTGTTTCTCAAATCTAAAGTTGTTGCTTAGAGACTTTCATCGTTTTTGATACAGTAATGGCAAAATATCTGTATTTTACCATGATTGCATTATGAAATTATGAAGAAATTACACATATGGTGCTGATTTTCCCACTTCAAAAAGTTTATCTCAAGTCAAGTTTTAACAGTTCATTTTGTGCAAGAAGATTACAAATTCTTTGGAGCGGATGATAGATCATCTGCTGTCCTTGTCTACTCTCCTTTCCGATCATCAACAGAATGAACTGGTTAAAAATAAAAATTACCACAGCAATTCAGACTGATCACCCCTCCCACACCACAAAATAATAATTGTAATAATAATGTCACTGGGTCACCGCTGGACCAGTCTCCTTTGTACTAAACATCTTCAAAACCATCAGCTGCCTTCTTTTTGTTTGTTTTTTTCCTTATGTCTTTCACAAAATGCCTGAAAAATCTTTGCCCCTTTAATTCGTTTTCAAGTCAAAGTCCATTACTTACAACATGTACGCTGGGACAGGTGTCACAAACACCGAAAACAGGTTTCCATTTCAGTTTTCATCTGCTCATAAATTCTTAAATTCCTTCTATTTGAAATGAAACAGCCCATGCTTGATCTCTGCCTTTGACGTTACCTATTGTGAAAACAAAACGGTGTCAAAGAAGTTTAACCTGAATATCGGGAACTTAAAAGAACAAAATCAAACCTTGCTGTTTCCCAAGTTTGCAGTGCTGACTCATACAACGCATACATATTACTGCTCTTTCAATGCAGTATTCATGGGGGGGGGGGGAGAAAGATTATGTACAATTCATCATATTTAGATCTTATCTCTTTAAAAAAAGATGGGACATTCTGATTAGCATTTTAATGATAGCTGTTTTGTTTAAAGGTCACTAATATGTAACTAGAAGCAGCCATCTTGTTCTGCCGGGGTTCTGTGTATGCGCAGTCGCCTGCAATTTTTTAGCACCATCTGGATCCATGTAGCCTATGCTACAAAAAACAGATCAAATCTTGTCAGCAGCGTGTCTTGCGCTTCATCTGTGATGATTGATTTTTCTCCTACTTATTGTCATGTTGTGAGCACTTAGGCTTTGGAGGCAGACTTCACTCATGTGCATGGTGTTTGCTCATTCAGAACAGAGCACTGTAAGTTACATAAAATAACACTGGGACTTCATTTTATTAAGTTTTATTGTTATTAATTTTAACAAACTTTAGCTTATTAACTGTAGTAGGAGTCTCTGCTGCCACTTAGAAGGGCCAGGTTTCATTCTGGTTGCTACTTTCATGTCTTCTTCCCCAGCAAAGATTTATCAGGGTAAGTTGGAGGTAAGAAGAGGAATGGGAAATGAGCGTGTCTCAGCTGGTTATGGAACCATTGCTGCAGGACAGCTATGGGTTTGCCTTGGTCAAGAGAAGAGTGACCATGCTTAAGCTTGAGGGATGAAGTGAAAAAAGAAAAGTCTTTGGGGTAAAAAAATACGATTTTCCTTAAGCGCAAAAGAGCCTTAAAAAAAATTGAAATAAAGATAGCAAATGCCCACTGTAGCTCACTGCACAGCAGGCTAGAGGCCATTTCTCCCGAGCAGCTGCTCCTTTGCAAACATGAACCGCAAGCAATTCCTGCTGCTCAGGAGTCCACCTGTTCGCTCTGCTGTTCATAAACTCTAGGCTCACAGTGAGATTGAGCCCCTCTACTTTTCGCCATTTTAACCCCATCTGCAAGAATGTACCATAGTGCATGTCGCTGATGCACTGGGAGCATCACTCTTCCACCAGCCTTGGGCAATGCAAGCTGCCACCACTTGCACGCCTGCTCCCTCCGACCACAGGCCTCCTCGGAGCCCTCTCCCTTGGGAAGCCTGGGAAACTGGCAGCCGGGACAACAACGCCTGCACTGGCACGAGCACCACTCAAAACATAATGTGTCACTGCAAGCTCAAAGACTGAAGAAAAACCTGGAGCCATGACCCCTTCCCAGGTCCCAGCAGTGGTGGTACCAGCTCCCGCTGCAATGCTGGCTCTACCACCATCCCTAAGATGATCCCCATTTCTGCTTCGGCTGCCACCAAGGACAACAAATAAGATTCTCACTTGCCTTGGCAGATTTGCTGTAGGAACTGGTGGAGCCCAGCAAGCCATTGCAGACCAGATACGAATATTTGTCCTCTCTTGTAGCCTACGGGAGGAAAGTCCTGAGCCCGCAGCCGCTCATCCTTGCCATGAACGGATGAGGCTGTCACAGAAGCTGCCTTCCTGTGTGCCCCAGGGGCCAAGCGGGCAGGTACCCATGCCCAGGCTGGGCTGGCCCCCATGGTGATGCATCACCTGCCCCGGGAGCACCTGCGCAGGTGTTCAGCTGGCAGCAGAGCTTGAGCATGGGTACACCACTGCCTGCAAAAGCCAGCCAGAGCGCTGGGGTATAACCACCTCCCCCCAAGAATGAATGCTGAGCCCTGGAAGAAATTTGAGTTTCTGGGACATATAGCCACAGACACATGCATTTTGAATCCCAGCAACCTCAAAAAGTACGGCTCAACTGAGGTGTGGGGAAGGGAAGGATAGGGATTTACTTACACTTTTTTCCCCCAAGGTCTAGGAGTGACTGGGAAGAGCACAAAAGTGGCACTGAGGAGGCGAATAAGCTGGGATCCAAATGAGTAAGCCACTAGTGCCTTTGCCCACAGGATGTCACATACATGCTTTCATCTGAGTCTTAAGCGTGTCTCAATGCCTAGATTAGGAGGTGCCACTTGTTTTCTTACAAGAAAGCTGTCTTGGCTTCTACTTGCCTTGGTTTATACCTGTGTTGCACAAATCATGTCATAGAAGTGTCACATCATTCCCAGATTGTCTGTGGCTGGATCTCTATATTTGCTTTCTGCCTTGTTTCCCATAGCATCTCAATTACCTGGTGGGACAGGGCTGAGCTAAAATGATTTTTTTCCATTCCAGAAATATCATTGAGGTTTAAAATACTTTCACATTCCTTATTAGGGTAGCACCAAGACCATTTCAAGACTGGCTGACAAAAAACAGCCACACTGTCACAGAGCAGCCAATGCTGTAGTGGTCAGCGCTGGCCTCGTGAAATGGAAGGTGGAGGCCAAAGTCGCAGGAGGAAGCTCTAAGCGCTGGGCTGTCCCAGGTGTCTTGCCTTTCTCCTGCGGAGCAGAAATGCCACCTCAGGCCATGCAAACCTGTCCCTGTGGCAGCTGCATCCAAACTCTTCCCTGGAGAGAGTTTCCATTGGGAAGGATTAGTGTTTCCCATCCAAAACCCAGTTCACTGAGAAACTCTGAGTACCTCCAACCAGAGCCCGGGACCAAAGCAACACTCTCAGCAGATAGCAGATGTCCCGAGGAGGTGCTGGACTGCAGGACTGCAGCTCCCTAAGGAAACACGGCTGGTTTTAAAGACAGGCATTGCCTGCGATGATGCTGGGAGGAGGGCAAGGGCTCCTTCAGTTTTGCGGTCCAAGCTGAGGTCGCCAGGCCCCCAGCTCCCACATGCACACGGCGTACGGGAGCCAGTGGCCCAAGGAGCTGGTGGCAAACTGCCTCGCTGGAGAGTTCAATTAATAAAGCTGCAGCCTAATTAAAGCGCAACGCTTTGGTCTTTCTCACTTGTTGTCTGCATCAGTGAATCACAGGCTGTTTAGAAGATGCTGAATTTGCATTAAAGCCTATTAATAGCACAGGTTGAACGGGAGGGCATTGCCTGCAGCACTCAGCCAGCACAGCGGCGCGCAGGGGCTTGGATACGCGAGCGCTTCCCGCACCCAGGCAAGTCGCGGGGCCGAGCTGAGTGCGGCTGCGGCGCTGTGCAGCAGATGCGTGCGCCAGTGTGCAGCGTGCGGGCGGCATAGCAGAGCCCGTGGCACAACAGGAGGGTTTTAGAGCTCAGGAGACGCAAAGTTGGCTCTCTTTGGAAACGCAAGGCTGAGCACCAGTTTCTTAATCCGCAGTTACAGCTGCTGTCAAATGTGTTGCAGGCGATCCCCTACTGATAGCGGAAACAGTTTAGGGAATATTTTGCAATACAATGATCATTTCTTAAAGGGGAGAGCAGAGCACTTTGCCATGTTTCAGCTGTAGGGTCAAAACCTTTTTCAGACTGGTCTTAGAGCAGTGGAAAAAAAAAATCCAAGTAAACAGTACAGAAATCCTGTCTGTATTTTTACTGTCATGGTATTCAGCACACAGCAGCAGGAAGAAGGCCCAGATCTCTGAGCTGGAAGTTAGGAATAGTCATTAAATATTTGCTGATGATATCAGGGGCTAATTGCTCCAAAAACCTCAAATCTTGGTTTCAAGCTCTGAAAGGAATGAACTTGAATCAGATAAATATTCTCACACTTACAAAGCATTTTTACAATTAATCACCCAAATGCTCCTGGGAAATCATTTTCCTCAATTTATTGGAAAGACAGTAAAATCAGAGCTATTAGGAGGCCAGAATAAAAGCACAGAATAAATCACTGTCAAATCGGATCAAGAATAGACAATTCGCTGGTGCTCTTCATTTGTCTGACTCTTTGCAGCCCTAGTGGTGCCATTTATTCCAGCAGACACTGTGCAAGCATGGACACGGCGCTTCTCAGGAGCAAACCCGGTGCCTCCGGCAGTGCCACAGCAGCCACCAGCGGCCCCAAGGTGCTCCTTCGCCTGACACCCCAAAGCGTGAGAGCCAGCAGGTTCAGCACTGCTAGCAGAGACACCAATTTCACTGCAATTTCTACAGAGAGATCAAAGGACATTTCCAACATAAGCAATTTGCAGTTTGCATTTTCCCATTGTTCACCAGAAGGAGAACTAAGAATCTTAAAACCCTTTGGTTTCACCCTGCTGTTCATAATTGCAGAGGTATTTGGGTCTGTGGCCTTAAAAGATGCAGTTTGCCAGGCAGCTGAAGGGCAGTTACAGCCAGTGTTTATAAGTTACCTAGCTGTGAGCTATAACTTTCATATAAATATCATGAGGTGTCATTTTCAAATGCAATTTAACTCTAGAGCAGGAGAAAAGTGTGAGCAAATTAAACCAACACTTTTCATTATTCCACGTATAGGCGCCATCCATGCTTGATCAGGTATTCAAAAGCACAAGGTAAGGCTACTGAAAGAAGATGAAGCATTACAAAGAGATGTGTTTGAGCCTTAAAGTTCCCTAAGTTCAAGGGCTCTGGTAAGAAACCATCTGCATTTTAGAATTTTAAATTCTTATTCCAGCATTTCCTTCCCAGAATGCTCCTGATTCCTAGCAAATTCGAAAATCTTGCACCAGTCATTAGGAATTAACTTGCCTCCATGGTAGGGTTACACCAAGAGTTTGGGTGTGTAAAAAGTGTTGCCTCAAACTAAAAACAAGAAACAGAGAAGCTGGTGTTTTTGAAGTCGGTAGAGTAAAAAAATATATATATGTGTGTGTGTATATATGTGTACACACATATATATGTACGTATGCATGTACATATCTATAAAAGAACTACAAATGTTTTCTTAAGAAAAAGCTACATCACTACAGTGTTTTACACATCTGACAGCCCCCAGGTGTTATTGCAAGATAGGTATGTTCCAAGAGATTCTCAGAAATCCTGTTTCAATAAATCAGATAGAAATTCTCAAACTATACTTTCCTTATTAGAGTTCCTGCTTCAGAATCCAGAATAATTCTTTTTTTCTCATTTTCTTTAAAATCTCATTCCAAATTTCAAAGAACCATGTCTATGTCCAGCCTAGCTTTCCATTTTATTAAGGGACCAGCTTTTAATTTTATCGAAGGATGAACTTAATAGATAGCCCTTTGGTCCAAAACCCAGCAGATCCCTTAGGAAGTTGCTGAAGTGCCATTATGCAACTGCTTTGAATTTTCATGGCTCCACACACACTATATTTTGCTTTGCAGCAAGGTATTTGCAGCTGCTGTGCAAGCCCTTTCAACATGAAGTCCAGTAACAAATCATGACAACTCCCATCAGTAACGACTTGGTTAAAATGCGAATAGTGCAGTATAGGTGAAGCATTGCTTCAATACTGCCAAAAAGTAAGTTTGCAAGCTGTCCACTTCAAGACAAAATGGACATATTAAAAACAGAAAGACTTGAAAAGTCTTGGGTTGAGAAGAAATGGGTTTCAGGTTAGCTCATTTTTGAAACAAGTTATCAAATATGTGGTTGGATCTCTATAGCGTAGAGCTGAAATGAAGTGTAGAAATGAAGAGCTTAATTTATGCGAGGAAGCTGATACCTCTGCCAAGAGCTTTTCTGTATCAGGTTAGCATTATCAGGTTGATGTAACTTAATTATGAGCACTGAAAACAAAGCATTTAGAAATGAAGTCACAACTGAGCAGCCACTGTGCCTACAAGTGACAGAAGTGGAATAGTTCCATCAACCCGAGAGATATGCTAAAGCCCATTCGTGAAATCAGTGGGTGTTTCGCCTGAATAAGCAATGTAGGATTAGAGACTATTGCACATCATGACTGCACTAGCTAGAAACATAGAACAGATGTCAAGTAAATAGGGAAGTGTGGGACGAAACAGAAATAATTGTAAAAATGTGCCCAAGGATAAAATAAATTGATCCTAAGACACTAACAAACATTCTTGTATAAGACAAAATGAGTCTTTGTACTGGTTTGGCTTTTATTTTCTTGCTAATATTGCATAACAGAATTACACTGGCATGATGAGGAGGGGGGGTTATAAAATAGCTTATCAATGCACTATTAACTCTACATGCTCTTACCTAATAATAAGATATTGATGTCTCCTTTAATGCGTGTCCCATTGTTGAGAACTTTCTCATTACCTCCAAGAAGCATACACAAAATGGCTTTTTTAATATACTCATGGCCCTGAACACTTGGTACTAAAGGCTTGCTTAAATGGTCAAAGATATCCTATTTAAGAAACAGGAAACACTTACATTGCACATTACCAACATTAGAACGGAATCTCATTATCCATTAGCCAGTATTAGTGCAATTTATAACTTACTTTAGTTTGAGCTTTGCAGAATTTCTTGATCTTTGCCACATCATCAGCTGAAAATGTGGGTGCTATTTCTTTGCTCATCAGTTTGATATTATTAGCCAACATTATTGTCCTGGGTATTTTCCTCCAGATGCAGAGAAATGTCACAAGATTAACTATTAAACAGATTAACTATTAAATACATGCTGGACTATTGTCTTCATAACACAAAAAGCTGCTTAGGAAAGAGAAAGTACAAGCAGAATCAAATTCAAAGAAATTATTAGATTTGTCTATTTTATTATGGCTTAGTCAGTGAAACCTGCTCTGAAAGAGGATTTAACGAAGTTTCAACATCAGAATCCAAAAGAGCTAGAAATACATAGCACAGCTTTGGGATTTCATCTCTTCTCTGCCCCCCTATATACTAGTGGACTTGATATCTGTATTCTGTGAAGCAAGAGATACATATTTGGGAGAGAATGTATTTTGGAGTTGGGGCATTTCTAACTTTGGAGGAAAGATAGGCAGGACAACTCATTTTTTGCTTTGTCTTCAAAGGGCTCATCAGACACTTGGGCTTTGTCAGATGCTCGTCTAAACACTCATCAGACAACTGTTGTAAAGCACACACAGCCAGAAGAAGTAATCATCTCAGAAACCAAATTTTTGAAACAGAAAGCAGGGAAACAACACTTTGGCTTCTAGTTTCTAAAACTATTGATCATTCATTAACTTACAGCACCCAGAATTTCAAAGGGAAGTGCTTGTAAGAAAGGTGACTACTGAAAAATGCCATAAGGAAATGCTTTCAGGAGGAGCAAGTACAATCAATATAAATTATCTAGAGAAAAAAATGAATATAATTCAAAGTCTCCACATGAGCAATACTGCCCCCCACCCCCCCCCAAGGCATAGTCCTTTTTCCCAGGTAAGAGAACTTAAAAAGAAAACCAATCAATGCTTCACCACACTGTGCTGAAAGGAAAAGCACAGGAGTCAAGCTTGGAAGGAGCTGGGTCTCTGCGACCAGGCTGAGCTCTCACAGGCAGACCAAGCACATCTTCCATTTCATAAATTAACCAAATTCCAGCTTAAGCCGGCAGAGTTTTGCCTCAAATACTCCTAATGGACCTTCATGTTTTGATGACGTCTGCCTCAGATATAACAACTTCTACACATAAGGCAAACCTCTGCTTTGGGAAGCTCTTCTTGATGCTAAATTTGGCCATGACAGTGTCAGCACTAAGCCATGAATCTGCACCAACCATGCACGAAGAGCCTTTCTGTAGGGGCTAGTTTCATGGAAGCGCAGCAAGACTACTCAATGAAAATTCGGCTTCCATTAGGGAGGATCCAGAGCCAAATAACAAGAGAAAACTTGGCAAAAGAACATGGAAATATTGGGACATTAGGGTGGAAACGGTTAGTCTCAGCTCCACAAAAAGCCCAGCAGACATCCCTGCTGGGCACTGAGAGCGGCAGACATCAGCAACCACAGGTGAGCACTGTTTCTGGCTCCAAAAAAATAGGATCTTCTGGAGTGGATCCTTAAGGAAAAACTGTCCAGACCTCACTGCTCTGATGGTTTGAAATTTCTCCTTACTCCTAGTTAAAGTTCCTCATCGCACCCTTGGGTGCTAAATCTGAAGCTTCCCTGGTGTGAGGGGGCAGCAGGATCTTCCTGAAGCATGCCCTGTGCCACCTCCGGATGTGGTCTCCTCCCAGGAGCCCAGATCTGCGCTCAGCGCCATGGCGCGAGGACACTGCCCAGCTGCTGCTTCGCCAGGCACCTCCGGGATGCTTAAGCCCGGCCACCCCAGCTGCACTGTCAGGCTCCCGTTTGCCTCATCCTGAGCAAGCCAGGTACATTAAAGCAGGTTGCGCCAGGTAAAGGTATCAAACAGCACCCTAATGGCATTCACTAGCAATGCTCTTTAAACCTTGTTGGATATGCAGCACAATTTTTGCACGACCCTTTGAGGGATACAGCTGGAGGAAGTTGTTTCAGAGCATGATAATGAACTTTTGCTTTCATACAATATGGAGGTAACCCTTCATGGATGTTTTTTGTATCAATTACAGAAGAAAATTATAACAGAATTAGTAACACTTGAAACAATATTGACAAGAATTTTTTAACCCATTCACTAACAAACAAACCCTCCTATTTTATATCAAGTTCATTCCAAGCCAGTCCTGACAAAAGTTAAGAAAACTATGTCTGCTGATGTGCCCGTTTGAAATTTCGATTCACACACGGAGGACAGATGGCAGCTCCTACAGTCACCGTCACGGAGTGGGACGACGAGGAAGGGAACAGTGGTGTGCTACAGCATTCATGGAAGTTGCCTATATTATTATTTCAGTGCCTGTGTTACTCTAAGTTCCCATTAATCCACTGATGTGTATGAAGACACCCACTTGTGAACAGCCGTCCTGCCAGAGATCCCCGCTCTCCGTCTAACCTCGGCGGCTGGCACAGCAAGGACGACTCCTGACCGCAGCCACACGCTGGGGATTAGTCGTTCTCCTCAGACAGCTGGGACCCAACATGACAAGCGGCACTGGCAGAGCAGAGGGAAAATGTTATATTAATACTTACCGTTGCAAATTAAAAAATGACAAATAACGCATATTGCTTTTCATACAGCTGAGAGACAAAACATAGTCAGAGTTACAATAAAGCTTAAACCCAAAATAATTACGTTCTGTCACAATTCCTTCCACACAGCCCAAGCTACCAAGGAAACGAGCTGATAGCAGACGAGGAGAGACATGATTTGCTCCAAAGCTTCCTTCAAACCCAACACTAAAATTTCCAAATGTTTGAAATCAGGAGCAACTAAATCTTTTAATGCTCTCTGAAAAGCAATCAGCTCACCAAATGCATCAGTCAACAGCCTCCAATATAAAATAATTAAACTGTGAAAAGCTGCTACCATAATCTTACTTTAAAATCCTAAATTCCTTTACATTTTGAGGATCTGATGGCATTGACTACAGTCAGACACACTCAGACAGGGCAGAAACTGCATGAGCTTTTTGCAGCTCAGCTAAACACACCTCTTCCACTCTTTGAACACAAACAGCTTAACTTTATGAAGATTTGTTGTTGCAGCAAAACTATCCAAGAGATACAGCCAAATCCAAATTCATTTCATTTCTAGCCAAATTATATTTTGATGCAGGTCACTAGAAGCTAATCTTTCATCTCTCTTCTCCATACATGAAAATGAATAAAGAAATTGAGATTAAACAGCATTTATCATACTAAATACAAATTAAATCAAATGGAAATTTGTATAAAGAAACTCAATTAAAACAGTCCAATTAAAAAAACCCTCTACCCGTGTGACTATAGCCTTTGATTTTCTTCGAAGAGATGAAAACCTTATAATTAAGCAAACCTAAAAAGAAGAGTGGATTATCCTTTTTCCATTTCCTTGCACTTGAACTGTCAGTCTGTCTTCATGAACAGGAAATCCTTTCCTGTCTATCAGATAAGTTCACTTCCTTGCTCTCACATGCTCAGAAAACTTATGTTTTCAGTATTGCAGAAGTACTGAAGTTGTCCAGTAAGTAGCAGACGAGTAGCATTTTTTATTCTAGGGAGCACCCCTTTGCTCTCATCTGAAATACCTTACAGTGAGTATGAAAAATGAAATAAAAGGAAAGCCTTCTAGAATATGCCTATTTAAAATGAACTCACAAGTATTTCAGTGTAACTGAAAGAATTATAAACCATTTTTTTGAAAAATTCCAATTCTTCCATTACATCAATTAGAAATGCATTGGTGAACTTGGCTAATGGCAAAATTGAGAGCGATAAACAGAGAATGGCTCTCCAGAAAGAATTTTTCTGATGTATAACCCAGACCTAAGAGGCTCGATAATGACTTCGGTCAAATTCTGCTGATGAATATCATCTTCATTTCTTGGCTGGATTCCCCATCAGCTTCAAGAATTCCTGTTTCATTTCAGAGCAAGTTTTGACAGAGAAATAAATGCAGAAACGCACGTGGTGAGGTTAGTCGCACCAGGAACCAGAGAGACGCCGAGTTTCAGCAGTGCAAGACATGTACTTGGTTTGGTTCCTTGGGATTTGGGCACATTTCCACAGCCAGAGGAAGCAAACTGCATCCTTTGAGAATTGGGGTGTTTCTTACCCAGTCAGAAACAAGCATCCCCTAATTCTAGGTGCTCTACAGATTACTGTAAGAATTTAAAGCTCTATCAGTACCAAGAGAAAGCCGTAACACTCCTGAAAAGCATGAAGGAACAAAAATACTAGAGATAGAGTTACATGTGGTTTTTACAAACACAATATGCTGACATCATTTTAGTGATGATGGCAGGGTCTTCAAATGCATCTGTTATTGGAAGCCTGACTAGCATTTCCCAATAAAATCCCACATAAGCTGCAGGTAAAAACTTACATTTTAGCATGAAACTCATTAGACAAGATTCGTGGAAGAAAACGCAACAACTTTGGGAGCCCCAGAAATGTAAATCATTGGAGACAAGGAGAACAGTCGGAAGAAATATGATGGTGCATCCTATTCCTATTCCCTTTCTGAGGTATCTGCTCTGGGATGCAGCCTTGGGCTCACCCAGTATGGTTCTTCTCACACAGTCTCTTCTCCTGAGTGTCATGTCCTTTGCATTTTGAGATGAAACACATAGTGTGGTGGAGAGGCCTCTCCTCTCTCCTTTAGAAACTGCCTCTTCATCTCTGGTTTTCCATGGTCCGAGTGTAAGACATCCCAAAAGAGCTGCATAGCTGCAGCTTGTACGTGCAAATTTATGGCTCTATGCAGTTTCATGGTCAGCCTTGATATTTCAAGCTTAAGAATAAGAACCTGTGTCCTAAATGCAATTCTCATCACCCATTTTTTGCTCTTCTCTAATTTTTTGCCTAAAACCGTTGATAGGGATAAGATTATGTCAATTTTCATGGATCAACTATTTAGCTTTACTTCAGGTAGATATTTTGATTTTCCTGTAAATACACCTGTTTAAGGAAATAAGAACACAAGCTATCCAGCTAAGCTATAAAAACCAAATTCTAGCTGTTAGCTATCAAATATAAATGAAGTTATAAATGCTTGGGAAGCTGAACTTTAATGGATTCCTTCAGGGGTTTTGGGGTAGGGTAGAGGTGGAAGTAGAGGATGCTGGTCTGTAACTAGAGCTCAGGGGTTGAAGCTCTCAGAACAACAGGAGACAGACAGCAGAAGAGTGGCAGGAAAGAATGGGTTGTTTTGCCTGGAAAGCACCCATGAGCAGGACCCAAACCACATCTGTCCAGACAGCTGGATGCTGGCAGGTCCAATTTCCTCTCAGCACCTGCACAGCAGCACATGCAGGTTGGCCAGGACCTCAGTGCTCTCCTGCCCTCTCGCTCCCTCTGTGTGCCACGGTCTGGGACAGACCCTGCAAGCCCTACCACTGGCAGTGTGCAGCTTCAGGCAGGTAATGACACACCCTCAACACCTCATTGTGAAGGACTAAGATGCTGTGAGGAACAGTGAGGGATCAGTACCTTTGCAGCTCCAAAACATTCCACCAACTGTTTGGACCAAAATTATTTAACAGAGACCAAGACTGAACCTACCGGCTATGGCCAAGCACATCCTGCATGTCGGTGGAAAAAGACTTTGGCTGTTGTCAAGACTTTGTGGATGTTTTGGCTGAGGTAGATATTTTCAAAGAACTTCTGGGATGGTCGTGTTGCAATGAGCCTTTTCAAAGGGCCTGAAGAGGAGAAGAAATTACTAGTGCTTCCCCAAAAAAGTACAGGCATACCTCGTTTTATTGCACTTTGCAGATATTGCAGTCTTTACAGATTGAAGGTCTGTGGCAACCCTGCGTCGAGCAAGTCTATCGGCGCCATTTTTCCAACAGCATGTGCTCACTTTGTGTCTCTGTGTCACATTTTGGTAATTCTCACAATATTTCAAACTTTTTCATTATTATTATATCTGTTATGGTGATCTGTGATCAGTGATCTTTGATGTTACCATTGTAATTGTTTTGGGGGGCCATGAACTGTGCCCATATAAGACAGTGAATTTAATCGATAAATGTCATGTGTGTTCTGACTGCTCCACCAGCCGGCCATTCCCCTGTCTCTCTCCCTCTCCTCAGGCCTCCCTATTCCCTGAGACACAACAATATTGAAATTAGGCCAGTTAATAACCCTACAATGGCCTCTGAGTGTTCAAGTGAAAGCAAGAGCCGCACATCTCTCACTTTAAGGCACAGCGAAAGCCGAGATAGGCCGAAAGCTAGGGCTCTTGCGCCAAACAGCCAAGTCGTGAATACAAAGGAAAGTTCCTGAAGGAAATTAAAAGTGCTATTCCAGTGAGCACTCCACACGAATGATAAGAAGGTGAAACTGCCTTATTGCTGATATGGAGAAAGTTTTCATGGTCCGGATAGAAGATCAAACCAGCCACAACACTTCCTTAAGCCAAAGTTTAATCCAGGGCAAGGCCCTGACTCTCTTCAATTCTATGAAGGCTGAGAGAGGTGAGGAAGCTGCAGAAGAAAAGTTTGAAGCTAGCAGAGGTTGGTTCATGAGGTTTAAGGAAAGAAGCCATCTCCATAACATAAAAGTGCACGGTGAAGCAGCAAGTGCTGATGTAGAAGCTGCAGCAAGTTATCCAGAAGATCTAGCTAACATAATTGATGAAGGTGGCTACACTAAACAGCAGATTTTCAATGCAGATGAAACAAAACCACCTTACATTGGAAGATGATGCCATCTAGGACTTTCATAGCTAGAGAGGAGAAGTCAATGCCTGGCTTCAAAGCTTCACAGGACAGGCTGACTCTCTTGTTGAGGGCTAATGCAGCTGGTGACTTTAAGCTGAAGCCAATGCTCATTTACCATTCGGAAAATCCTAGGGCCCTTAAGAATTATGCTAAATCTACTCTGCCTGTGCTCTATAAATGGAACAGCAAAGCCTGGCTGACAGCACATGTGTTTACAGCGTGGTCTACTGCATATTTTAAGCCCACTGTTGAGACCTATTGCTCTGAAAAAAAGATTCCTTTCAAAATATTACTGCTCATTGACAATGCACCTGGTCACCCAAGAGCTCTGATGGACACGTACAATGAGATTAATGTTGCTTTCATGCCTGCTAACACAACATCCATTCTGCAGCCCATGGATCAAGGAGTAATTTGGACTTTCAAGTCTTATTATTTAAAAAATACATTTCATAAGGCTACAGCTGCCATAGAAAGTGATTCCTCTGATGGATCTGGGCAGAGTAAATTGAAAACCTTCTGGAAAGGATTCACCATTCTAGATGCTGTTAAGAACATTTGTGATTCATGGGAGGAGGTCAAAATATCGACATTAACAGGAGTCTGGAATAAGTTGATTCCAATCCTCACGGATGACTTTAAGGGATTCAAGACTTCAGTGGAGGAAGCAACTGCAGATGGGGTGGAAACAGCAAGAGAACTAGAATTACAAGTGGAGCCTGAAGATGTGACTGAATTGCTGCAATCTCATGATAAAACTTCTTTAATGGATGAGGAGTTACTTCTTACAGATGAGCAAAGAAAGCGGTTTCTTGAGATGGAATCTACTGGTGAAGACGCTGTGAACGTTGTTGAAATGACGAAAAGGATTTAGAATTTTACATAAACCTAGTTGATAAAGCAGCAGCAGGGTTTGAGAGGATTGACTCCAATTCTGAAAGAAGTTCTATTGTGGGTAAAATGCTAACAAATAGCATCGCATGCTACAGAGAAATCCTTTGTGAAAGGAAGAGTCAATCAATGCAGCAAACTTCGTTGGTGTCTTATTTTAAGAAATTGCCACAGCCACCCCAACCTTCAGCAATCACCACCCTGATCAGTCAGAAGCCATCAACAGCAAGGCAAGATTCGCCAGCAGCAAAAAGATTAGGACTTGCTGAAGGCTCAGATGATGGTTAGCATTTTTTAGCAATAACGTATTTTTTAATCAAGGTATGTACATTTTTTTTAGACATAATGCTGTTGCACACTTAATAGACTACAGTATAGTGTAAACATAACTTTCATGTGCACTGGGAAACCAAAAAAATTGTATGACTTGCTTTATTGCGATATTCACTTTATGGTGATGGTCTGGATCTGAACCCGCAATATCTCCAAGGTATGCCTGTATTTGGACATACCAGTAGGTTTCTGTGTAGGACCATAGAAAACCACCCACTATCTGCAACTGCCCCATTGCTACCAAGCGAGGAACAAGCCAACAGCAAAAACTTCATGGTCAGTCTCTGGAGAACAAAGGGTAACAGTGGAAGGCAATAAAATCAAAGGATAGGCTGAGCCAGCCATTTGTGCTTCCTGGGTTAGAAGGGTATCAGCAATCAGTGGAGTACAGCCCAGAGCAGAGCAATATGAAGACTAGGAGGCCTCTTCCTGGAGATTTTCAGAGGAAGAGCAAGCTGAGAACTCTTAAAATAAAAATCACACAAATTAAGGACAAAAAGGAGCCTGATTTTCTAGTTAACATTTGCCATGCATTGCTTAACATTCAGTAATGTGCTAGTTAGCAGACAGCTCTCCACCAAAAGCAACCCTGCTCCAAAACAGATGATAGTGTTGCAACTTAATCATGAAGGGCTCCTGCCTTGCTGAAGAGCATGTGGGCTCCCAGAGCAGCAGCTTGGCCACAGCGAGTCACAGGCACCAAGAGGGGACCAAAATGACAGGATGCTACAGGGGCAAGGCAAGAGTGTCCAATGCTATGAGCAACATTTGCATATGGAGAAAAATATTTTATCAAGCTGGGAAACTATTTCCTCTCTTACTGCTCTTTCAGTTAGCTGACTTTTTATTCTGAGACCATTGCACTCTTGCCGGAGGTTCAGTTTCCAGGTTATAGTTTTTACCACTTTACAAGAAGCTCAGATTGCATCCTGTGAAGCAAGAAATGAACACTGGAGACCCTGTGGACTCACATTTTACTCTTTCAAAATACCAGTTGTAGCAAAGAAGAACCAAGTTCCTCATCCCAGACAGAGGTACCTTTGAGAGAGAAGGAACAATGTGGGTCCTAAGATTTATATATATTTTTTTTAAGGAAGCAAGGGATATTGTAACACTATTGGATGGGTATGAGAAAATTGCTTGACTGCTTGGCCTTTCGTTATGGGAAGTAGAAGAGAAGGAACATTAAAGAAATCAGTAGCAAGGCAAGACCAATCAAGGCGTATGTGGGATAGACATAGCTAGAGGGCCACACTCATCTCTAGGGCAGTTCCATTGCTTTGTTAACAAAGGCAGAAATAATAATCCACTATGATTAATTCAGTCTTTTTGAGGGATAAAAATATTCCTCCTTTTCCAGATGAACTGAGTTCTGGAGGGCTGATTACCAGGATGGCTACTGATTCATTCGCCAGGAGCAGAGGCTATCTAGCCTCTGTGCATTTATGAGTTTCTAGCTGCAACATATTTCCCCTACTTGCAGAACTGTAGCTAAACAGATAAGATTAGCCAAGATATATGCAATTCTTCAGGGGTCTGCCAGACCTTCTGCCAGATCTTACAGTGTCAACCCATTTGTTTCCTTCTGCTTTCTGTTCACACTAATCCCCTGGAAACCCAGCACTAGAGACCTGCCTCACTGACCCCATATTAAGAATAATTGTAGATACCACATAATGGAATAGCAGCAGCACAATTAAAACAGATCCTTACTGGGACAGAGCATTGATGGGATTGGCAAAGGCAGCTGGGTGGTGTCTGGAGCCCTGACGAGATCCCTGGCCCCATCCATCAGCCTCGGCAGTCCCTACCACAGGTTTTCTCTCTCCACAGCAGCGTGCAAGTCTGACACTGTGTGGCACGCACAAGTACTACACAGCCAGCCACCACTTGAAGCAAGGGCACACTTCTCTCTACTTCACCACTCCAGTTCCAGCTCCTTAGACTTGGCACCTTAAATGCATTTTCTCCTTCCTCCCTATTTTTTTTTTTATTCTTCTTCCCCCTGACCCAGACTCCCGCAGGGGAATGGGGAATGGTTTGCCTTTCATCCAAGCATGTTTGGCACCAGATTCCTTTTGTCCCTCCCAGGGGTCAAGAACACTTAGAGTTCTCGTTGAGCAACAAATAAGGATTTGGGTTGTATTTGTATGTTCATGTTGTGGAGTCCCAGCTGCCCAACTTGAACTTTCCACCTAAGGGCTTCATGGCAAGGAAGCGGGGAGGATGCCCCTTTGTCAAAACCTTTCTTCACATCAGCTGTTCATTGTGACAAGTGAGAATGGATAGTAATACTTTATCCTGGGAAAGCACAAACACTGGTTGGAGGCAACTGAATAAAATTATAAATACTGTCAACTTTCAACAAACTGATCTTGACTGGGCATGACAATCACAAACAAGAGAGGAGAAAAAGGAAAAAAACCTACCTACAGAATAAAATTGCATTTCTGAGCAACCACCAGAGTTCCCACTGGAAATCCTGCCATACGGGCAGACAAGGTGATTACTGAGAGATCCCAAGGGAGCAGCCCAGATTTTATGTTCTTTTTGCAATGTCAAATGCCATCATCTGCTCATGGCATGGAAGAAGTGGGGAGAAGGAGAGCTTTGCCCAGGTTTGCAGCTTTTGGTCTCCATGTGCATGGAAGAAACTAGTTGCATATGATGTGATTCTGGTGATATAAAGCATGTTTCTACCTGGGCAGCAGAGCATGGTGTAGAGTGCCCCAGGCTAATGATGACCTGAGCTAGTACAGTCAGCTGCAACTAAGCACTTAACTGATTAGTCACCAGAGTCATAAGACAGGATGTCAGGCTCTTTCAATACCCTGAATACCACAGCAACCCAACTCAAGGACAGGAGCAAGAGGAGAGGGAGAACAGGGTAAATACACATCTAAAAGATCTACAGGAGGTTTAATTAGCAAATGTATCATGCGAAGAGCAATGGCACATGCATGAGCAGTAAGTTCGCTCACCACAAAAAGATGAGAGCTGCATTTTCAGGACCCTCCCCCGCTTGGACTCCTCATTTGTATTTATAGGCAGTCACGGCGACCAGAATCAGAGATTTATGTCAAGCTTGATGATTACTATAATACATGTAAATAGAAATGCCTCTTTTGCAACAGCATTTTCCTGAGAGGGAGATGGTCACCTTTTGTTTTGGGCTATAGCCTTTCCCTTCCCCTTCGTGCCTCAAACGTGTCTGTCAAACCCTTTTGCACAGCCTGGAGCAAGCCAGTTGAAGCATTAAAAAAACTGACTTTTTCCTTTCCCCTCTTTGGAAAGCAGAGTGGGGAGGCGTCCCAGACAGCTCTGCTCTTGGTGAATGAGATTTTTCTCAACTTCCGAAAGCAACTGTGCTTTTCTCTGGGCCCACACATCCTTCCTCCACACATGCTTCGCCCCCATCCCAGATGCTAGGGTTGGAGACAAGTAAACGTCATCTGTCTAAAATCCAACGGCAACTACTGTGGCAGAGTCTGCCCTGCTTTATTTCTCATAAACATATATTAATGTGTCCCTCTGTAAAAACCTCCACAACTACTGTTACAATGCTGCTGGAGAAAACTTTCTTTTGGCCTAGAATCAGCAAATGAAGTTTATGCCGAAGGGGAATTTGGAACAACAGCAACTTATCTGCATGACATGTGAATGGTAGTAGAACTGACATTTTCCCCTACTGCTAATATTGGAAGAAATGTGAACAAGCAACCTAGAACAGAACATTGTTTTGTCTCTAATTTTCTCCCCACCCAGTACATGCTTCAGAGACTTTCTGCAAAACAGAAATATTTGTGCATGGTTTGGCACTTAAAAGCGTTTCCAATTTATAACTGAGTACGTTTCTCTAAAAACAAGATAATAGGCTAAGGGCTCAGGAAAATAATGTCTTAGGTGAATGTCTGCGGGAAACAGGAACGCTGTCTGGGAACAAATTCTTTGGGGAATACCTGGCTCAATACTCCTGCTGAAGGGGATCAAGTGAAATTACAAAACGAGAAAAACTAGGAACATTTCTTGAAAGGTTAAATGTGTAAGCGTGATTGTTCTTCTCAATTATGCTAATCTTACTTTGTGAATTCAGTATCTGAGAAGTGCTTATTTCTGAATTAAATTGAGATAAGCAAGAAGATCGGTCAACAAAACCACTGATTCAAAAATAACCATTGTATATAATACATGCAACCCACCAGACTCTGTTCAAACAAATTCTGTACACATTTGAAGTATCATGAAAATAGTGTCTTTAATATACAGTTTATATACTTACAATACACGGTTTAAAATTGTTCATATACATTACAGGGATATTTATTTGCACCTGGTTTAAATAACCTGCCTTCAGCCTTTTACACAAAAGTCCGAAACAGCACAGAATTCCACAAAACCATGCTTCGTTTTATAACGGAAATGTACTAAGCCAAAGTTTTGGGGCTTTCTCTTTTTCTCCCCCCAAAGTTACTTTTTTGACCTACCCAAAGTGAATCTAAAGCACTAAGAACTAACAAATATTCTTATTTTTAATACAATTCAGAAGATTGTCCAAGTCAAGAGAATCATTCTGCAGATTTTTACTCTGAAAATTTGGTTATTAAGCACACAAATGGTAAAATCTGTACAGCTCCTGGATTACTAGGAATTTAAGACAGAACAAACTAAGAGTCATTTATTGCTAGGCCTCAACAAGGGGTCTGAATTTGCTTACTGCCCTGACGTCCCTAATAGCACAAATAATATGGACAATCCCTCACTCCGATTAAGATTTCATTCGTACCTTACAGTTCGTACATGGGAACACTGCAACTTTCGGAGCATCAAAAAGATGAGCCAGGAGAGCTGGCCTAAGCCCTTGTCCTTTCCCATAGCCGGTGTTTGGCTTTCACACGTTCGCCCAGGTCACTACCAGCATGCAAATAACTGGTGCCGCCACACTTTATAAAGCAGGGTGACAATCAAGGAGTTGATTCAAGAAGAAAACACAGGAGAAAACACTTCAAGTATTTATAGACAGATTTGAAATATGGTGTTTTTGAAACAGTATTGCTACGTACACTGTGTCTCTTGAAGCTGCTGTTGTGGAATAAAGTCAATTAAAGTGGCAAGTAAAACCGTTGTATTGGAAAAAAACTCGTGTAATGTATTTACTTCAATCCCTTGCTTCTAGCTGCAAGGAACGCTTCAAAATACATTTTCCTTCTAATTTTGGATGGACCAAATGTTTTCTGTCTCTAAATTTCTAGCCCTAAGCTATTTTTATAATACAGCAAGAATACGAATGCAAATATGCACTTTGAGTTGATTTCAATACAACTTTGGTTAGCCGGAGAGGCAGCAATACAGAAGAATCTTAATCCTAGGCACAATGAGTGTTTAAAGGAAACCAGCATTACCCCTCAAGTTGTCTCCTCATCCCTCCCCTTGCCAATGCTATTACCACCTCCACAAAAGCCTTTGTGCTAGAATCCCATTTTCAAGCTGGAGGGAACATCAGCATTCGTGCCCTGTGAATGTTGCATAGAAAGTATGTATTTCCTGGTGCAAGATAAAAAGACAACTCCATACATAATAACATTCCAGATGTTCTGCTACCGAAACCCTCAGACAAACAAAAACCCCAACAACACACAACTTCAAACACTGATAACTAAACATCAGAGGCCTTACATTTATTTAACACGAAAAAAAAATCCAAGGTTAGAACTAACCTATTTTAGCAGAGTGTCTCTGAAAAGATTTTAGGCCCACTCTTGCATGATGCACATTCTCTGAACTCGATGGCTACATCTCTATGAGTATATAAAATGGGCCAGAGACTTTTCTCAGGTGCCAAGGACAACCAAGACAGCTCACATCTACATGGTTAAACTCCATTACTTTCCAAAACAAGACTGATTTCATCCAACTTGCTATCGGGGAACAGCTGGGCATTGCTACCCCCCGAACTGCACTTGGGAGCTACCTGGGATCTCCCATTGCATAGGCTGCTTCATTTGCACCAAAACCACGCAAGAGCCCACACTAGCAGTTTGACAGCAATGGACTACCATGAGAGAGCACCCACGTCCTAGTGTTGTTTAGGTTACTAGTATAGGTGTAACCAAGCAGCACAGGTAGTCTCTGAGGCCAATAATAAACTGCTGGATAGTTAGGAAAAGGAGCAAGTACCACTTGCCAATGACAGACTGAAGTCTTTTTACTACAGACTTGCTTGCGCTCAAAAGTGCATCATTCAGACCAAACCCTAAAATGCCACAATCGGCAACCTCTTTAGGTTCAGGAATATTTCAGTAACACACGAGTACACTCAGCTATTAGTAATCTCTCAAATCACAATGAGTGTCACCCTTAAACGCAGATGCAAAATTACAAGGCAGACCTGCTACAAATGACACAAAGTGACACATGCTTTAAATTCACTGAAGGCAAGTCCTATCAAACGCTCAGTGCTGTCTCCTCCTATTGACTCCAGCTGGAAGAAAGTTCGTATCATGGGGATATTCCCCCGAGCTTTCAGACACTTCTAATCACAGCAGGAACATTAAAGTAAATCTCTGGGGGAACATTAAAGCAGCTCTCCCTCTTTAAGTACCATAAGCAGTGTAGCATTTTGTAACCTTTTATAGATTTAAGCCTCTAGGTTTGACACCCCACCTTTCTAAAGAGATCATGCAGTGCTCTGCTAAGGCTGAAAGGACTTCTCTGCTCCTGTCCCATCTCAGAAGTGCCACTATCCCATTAATGCCAGGGACTTTGGGTCAGACTGGCCCATTTAAATCAGTCTGCCGTATTCAGACTGCCTTAGCACCAACGGCGGATCTGACCCCTTACCACCACAGCAGTTGAGCTCAAGAGGAAAATGAATAAATTAGATCCCGTGAGTCCCAGAGCTGCCGAATCCAGGCTCCCTCCCCAGGTGGTGGAGAGGTGTGAGCCACGCTATCAGGCTGGCTGGCTTGCTCATCGCTCTCTTGGTTATACCAGAGCAAACATTCAAGTCCATCCTAGGCATCACAGCAGGTGGCTCAATGCTGCAGTCACATCATTCACACAATACAGAGGTTAGAAACACCTAAACTGCTAGAAAAGACTTGGAAAATTAAGCTGATGAGCTGCTGCTAAGGGCACAGGAAAGGTGAAGCGCTAACATATTATGCATAAAAATAGGTAAGCAGTGCCAAATCAGAGTAAGACAATTGAAAGGACATTAATAGCAAGTTTGCAATTTAGAGGTTTTAGCTGTAGTTTGGTATATACGACCTGCTTCTGAAATCATTACACACTCCTGTACCTTCTTACAGGCCACTTCTATTTTGGTTTTTGCATACACAATCTAAATGCAGCAAGCACATGAATGCAAATTCCACCAGGCTGTTTGCAACAAAAATCATTCCAAGCAGGTAAAGCAGAAAGAACAAGATAGGTATCCATCCACTGTCAAAGAATACTATTTTCTGAGGGATACTAATATCCTAGGGCTCTTGGAAATATTTAATATTAAGATTGCAATCTCCTTTTTTATATATATTATACTTGTTTCCCCAGAATTAATAATCCAAGCAAAACAAAGAGAGATACTTGATGTTTAAAATTTGGCCCTTTCAAAGCTGAATATTCATTTGGGTTAAAAAGCAATGATTTTAAGTTGCATGTGCAACAACCACACACATCTGAATGGTACTTGAATTTGATTTAGTCTTTCTTGCAGTTAAAATATTTTAAGATGCTAAGTAAAAAGCATCTGAAAATAGCTATTGATCTGTTGCTAAAAGTCAATACATTAAGAAAAAGAGGAAGATTATGAATGCTTGGGGTTTCTACTGGGGTACTTTCTGGCTCATTTCTGTTTAGTACCCATATCAATTGGACTTTACTTTCTGCTTGAGAACTGGTGGTATGCATTATTGCAAGACAAGTAACACATCTTCGCTTCAACATGGAGACAGGACATGAAATTTGCCCAGGTTACAGAAAGCTCCATTTGCAGGTGTGCTTTTTTTTTTTTTTTCAATGAGTCAACATCGTTGAGAAAACAGGCAAAATCCCATTTTTGTACCCTGCTCTCCGATTTTTCTTGACACTCCCATCATGTGCCCTACAATGGAGGGAGAGAGATTCTTCACACTGCAAAAATGTAAAAATTGCAGATAAGAGTCTCACCCAGCCAGGGCTCTGCTCAGCAGGTGAAGGGGCCAGAACAGCATGATGCTGCTCCGGCATCCCTGGTGCTGGCTCCCGAGGATCCTCCCAGTGCAGATGCAGACGATGGAGTCTACAGACTGACTTCTGATGACCTCCACAAATTCTTGCGTACTGTACTCAGACATTTCTGAGAGCTCTGCCGGCCACAGGCAAGCAGTAACAGACTATTGAGAGTTATTGTATTTCTAGCTTTCTGACCAGCTAAATTTGAAAGGGCTCTAACGGCAGCCTAACACTCCCTTCCCATCTCTACACTCACTTTTGACTGTTATTTCTGTGCAACATCTATTGCAGTGAGTTTTTGCAACTGGGCAACTGAATTCGAACATCTTAAGCTGCTACAAGTCCCTTCCACTTTGATACCTTAAGTGACAACCCACATCCTCCTGGCCCACTACAAACAAGGCAGGTGAAATTTCAAACTTCTCAAACATTTCCTGGAGGTCAGGCTCAAACTCTCACTTGGCCCATTCTCACCTGCACTGCATGCGCTGCTTCTGTTATTTTCCATCTCCTTAATGTTTGATTTCAAGGGCATCCCACAGGAGTACTATCACCTGCCTACGCAGAATTGACCGCAGGAATAGGATAGGACATCGAGCACATTTTCAGATGCTCGTAACCGCAGCAGAAGAAATACAACGCGTTTCCTTTTGCCAGAGCAGGGCAACTGGAGGTGGCTGAACAAGCTGCTGCCTCTGACATGCTCACGGCTGGGACTGGCAGGATCTGCTGAGGGAAGAGCCTGTGAAGTGAACTGCCTTTCCCATGAGAAAGCCGCACGACCAGAAGTCATGCTACTTACTCAAGCCATCTGACTACAAAAGCAACTTTTGAAATCTACAGGTCATAAACTTTTAATTGGCCAGGGCAGAGTGGCTCAACAGGAAAATCCCCCCTTCTCCCTCCCCTTTGGGCAATGAACTAAACACGACTTTTGTTTTAAAATATTTAACTCTTTTTGCTCAAAGTAACATGGAAAGTGTATCCACATTACAGGTAGTCAGGAAGATACTGTTAATAAAAAATATGCTGCAAGGATAGTGTATTAGTAGCACTTCACAGCAATTCTTAACATTTTCAGATACAGTGTCAAAAAAGATGTTTTTGTGTATCTGAACATGCTTTTTGTTAACAGAAAAGCAACAAAAAAGTCACAGCATGTTGCCAAATATTACTTGAACAGACATAATCCCTTAAGAAATACATTTTTGCAGTTAACACAAAACTGTAAACTGGATTGGTGTGTGTCTTTCAGCATCAAATTATTCGGTAATAAATACGACTAAGTCTTAACAGACTACGGAGTAAAAATTCCCTTAATGTCCAGTTTTTAGCAGCTGTTGAACGTTCAGGGATGCACAAGGCACACCTCTGCAGATTCTCTACCTTTATTATTGACATACAAAAAAAATCTGTTCACCACTCAGAAACTTTTGTCTGCATAGTAAGAATTCTTCTACTACTATTTACAGGAAGGGCTTTTAGTGCAAAAAACAGGAAGTGATGTATTAGCTGAAGTGTATTTAGCACACCCCATACAGTTTCACTAAAAACTAGCCAGCATCACATTTTTGGCCGCCAGCCATTAATGAACTGCAGTATTTTCTTAACCTGCAATTTGCTTAGCTTGAAGTCTTCTGAAAGGATTTCTTCTGTAAGCTGAACCAGTAAATTGCCGTCAATCTTCTCAGTAACAAAAAATGATATGACATCTTCTGATAGACCAATAAACCTCAGCGACTTAGACACTTCCTCTATTGAGAGTCCAGAAAGGTCTGTGGGTGGTTGCCAGGGAGAGCCATCCCCACAAGACCTTGGTGCTAACTGGAGGTGGAGGGGAGATGAGAAAGGATAAGACACAGAGAAAGTGTCCTGCATGCCCTTTTTAACGAGATACTGATCTTCCAAGAGGTCTGGTGAATCAGTTTTGGATTCCTCCTCGGCACCATCTATTTTTAGTGGTAATGGACACGTGTCTAAAGCTGGTTTCTCTTCACCTGATTTGGGTGCACGAGGAGGTAAGGCAGGACACGAATGACTCTGCTTTGCATTGCTGACCACCAGAGTTTTCTCATCAGTGCATTCTAGTGAGTAACTGGCTGACTTTGGACAGCTGGAGATGGTGTTAGTAAACTCTGCTGGCGTCAGTGGAGCGTACCCCGCAGGGAGCTCACACCCATCGAAGTCAAAAGTTAAAGGTGCTGGACAGTTTCTCTTTGGCGTGCCTGGAGTCTTCTGCCTGGGGTAGCTATAGCTCCTGCTCGGATCTAGCAGGAAATCATTCCTATTTAGGCCATCAGCAGTTCCTGAAAAATGGTTTGGCCAAGATAACCTACAAGAAAGAGCTTCAGCTGAGGGGCTTCCAAAAGGCATCGTGCTATCAGGCTCTTTGGATTCGGTTTTCCTCATGTTACAAGGGTAGCAGGAAACAGGTGTGCTCTCGGTAGCATTTGTGTTGTCACTCTCTGTGACGTTGCTTAAGGAACAAAGCAGAAAGGATACAGTTAGTACAAAAAATATGACATTTAAGTAAAACTATAAATCATCTGACAAAACCAGAGGGTGGCTGTCACAAAGAGAGAAACTTACTCCTTGTGGGAGAATGGTTGAGATTTGAATTAACAATATATTTGAATAATGCATTGACAGTTCTGTTACTTTTTCTGCAAGCCTGACAAAAGTTATATATACCCCAAAACCTCATGAGAAAGACTCGTGTCTTGGTTCTTTAAGCTCAAATAAAAAAGTAGATGTCTCAATTCAACCCTGTACTATCTCCCAAATACTCAGATTTTCCACTGTCTAATTCTGGAACAGCCTCACATATATCAGAAGTTTTTCTAATTCTGTGTTTTCTATTTATGTACCACAAATGTGTCACACTACACCAAAGCTCGTAAGAGGGGCAGGTCACCACTGCATCAGACACAAGCTTGAGCAACATAAGAGACAAGCAAAAGCTCTTTTGGGGCCAACATTTTAATTTGCCGTGGAACTTGCATGCATCCAGGGCACAGGATGCTTCCTCAGAGCTCACTGGTGCAAAAATCGTAATTCCACAATAATACTGAATAAGTTAATGCTTATGGCCATAGGAAGATTTTTTACCCAGAAAGGTAAGCAGACCTAGCTGTATGTGTTGAAAGATCATGCTTTAGGCTTACCCCACCGTAACTTATGTTTCCATATTTTAGAAGTTAAGACAGGAAAAACTGCTTTTCAAAGGCACCTAAAGAAAGTTACGCTGACCTACTTCCAAGTGGTAAATTAAGCTCAGCCTGTCCAAGAGAACTGAAGGTTTATATCCAGGTGTCCTTGAGAGAGAGATGCTAACAAAAGCATGCAATCTGTTAAAAAAAAGTGACTGTTTGCTGCTTTTATGTCACTCTCTAGAAGAAAGCCTGAAGGACTGGATTGATCTTTGGAATTCTGGCCAATTAAGCCAGAATACTGGGAAAACAATTAACAGATTTATAAATAACCTAACATAATGGAGGGAAACCAACAGCTGAAAAAATTGTTTTAATTACTCATATCTCTCTCCTAGAAATTAGTACCTCAGGAAAGAAACTAGGTCATCATTCTGTGACAGCTCTGTGAAAACTGCTTGAGGAGGACAACAGCATTCAGAAAAAGAGCAAACTTTTGAATGGATTGATGCAGTAAGTAGATCCCTGTGTGCTTACAGTGGCTCAAGCAGGAAGCCAACCGGGACTTGCCCTGCCCAAACGCAAAGTACAGATGCATAAAAGCAGCTCTAATCTATATCACTGGAAGATTAATTGTAAAACTCCACCCCAACAGATTCAGTTTCCTTCTCTATCCACCTATCCCTAAGTCTCCCCTCCATGTCCTCTCAACCTTTCTTGTTTCTTGTTCGTGTCATGAATACAAGTCTGCCACTTAAAGCAGCTAGAAGTTTAAAACAGTAGAGTTTTTTTGTCAACAAGATACACTTGCAGCTGGTCACTTCTGGCTGTTTAAAAGCCAACTGGTGTAACACACAGAGTGCAAAGCACTTTTTTCACAAATCTAGCCATTGGGCTGTTCAGTTCAGAGAAGACAGTCAATGAGGTGTTCAAAATAACTAACCATACAGAGAAATTAATTGATTGATCCTGTTTCCGTTCTCTAATCCAATATTAGAAATGGGAACATTTAATGATTTAAAAGAATAATGGAATTACTGAAAACCAATAAAGTAACATTTTCTGAGCACTTCCTTATTCATCCCCCAATAAAATTAACCCTCTGGGATTCATTGCCAGAGGACGCAAGAAAAATCTCAAATCTAGCCGAAGTCAGGCATCAGGCATTTTTATATGCAACCAAGGATAAATTACATTGTTTTTGTTTGTTTTTAAAATATCAGCTACAACCTTTCATGATCCAGAGAGTAAGACGACTGATAAAACTGGCAGGACTTGAAGAGCAACTTCACCAGCCATCAGGTTACTGCACAGGTTGCCATTTTTCTAGCAGTCTCTTCTGCAGCACTAGGTCAATGCTATCAAAACTGAGATATCTGGTCTGGATCCAAGCTGCAGATGAATCTCATACAAACTTTGCAAAGTCCCAAACTCATATATCATCTGCAAGCCTGAGAAACTATATTTCTCACTATTTTTCTGTTTTCTTGGGAGACAGATGTATTCTTAGCTATGAAGACAGGAAGATGCACTTGGTGGCCTAAACACTGGGTGGTCTTGTGCTCGATATCCTGTGGAGCAGGCCTTGACAGAACTACCCAACAGGCATTCATAAAAATAAATGAGTAGCCTCAATCTAGAGTGATCATTGCCAGAGACACAACAGTAAGCTCCAAGTGTGCAGTAGGGCTTAGAAAGGCAATTCGAGCATAAGTTATTATATCAATGGCAACTAGACTGAACTAATTTCAATGGCATTTTTTGATTTTCAGATCAATGCATGATACCCCAACAGGTAACATTTTGTCACTTTCTTAGCAACAAAACTGAAGAGATACCAAAATAATGGCAACAAATTCAAATAAAAAATGAAGTAAGACTTTAAAAGGCATACACACTTTCTAAAGACAAAGGAAGAATACTAAACTGCTAAGAAAAGGTATGCAACGAGGTAATTCAAAATCCGCTGTCACCTCTCAACTGACCTGAGTGGATTTTTCAGTTTGTGGATTAGTGTGTGCTGAAGTGGGTTTGATCTGGAATCTGTCTGGCCCCATTCCCCTTCACATGACTTTGCACTCAATGGTGTCTGGTGACCTCTCTTTTCTTAATCACACCCTGCCTGTAGGTTTACATATAGCTGGCACAATATATTTCCGGATTATCACACCCTTTGTGCTTCCCCTCCCCAGTTAACAGAGCTGGTTGTACTGCATGCATGTAGCATTGATATTCCACCTAAAAACTATCTTTGAGATGTCCTCCTTTGAACATTCAAAGCCATCTTCCTCAAAACTTTTGTTTTTCAATCAAGCATTACACAAAACTGTACAGGATTTTCTATTTAGATACCTGTGCCGACTTAGGATGGGATTACCAATAGCAACACGTGCAGGCATTTAATATAAACAACTATGTCCCATATAGTAGAGTTTCTGCTGGAGCTCTGCCTCCTCTTCAATTTTTAAAAATAACTTGATAGGTTAGCCCATTTCAAGAAAAGTCAGCAACTCTGAAATGGCATCACACTTTTATAAACAAGCTCCTTCAAAAAGAACACATCAAACTGGTTTCAAGATGGCTAAATTTAACTTTCTTAAAAAGAAAGGTGCTAGAATGAGGCGCTCACAGCTCAAACACATACATGTTGTGAAGTCCTGAAGAATAGTAAGACAGAGTGGGGCTAGGTGAACGGGTCTGCTGCCGTGTCGGTTTGACTGTGCGAGGAGGAATGGAGGGACTGGTGGAAGAGGACGGCTTTGAACTCCGTGGTGGAACTGGAGGAGCATTCAGGAGCCTGCATTCCTCTCTTACCTGTACAAAAGAAGAATATATAAGTAAACAGCCAGAAAATATGGCCAAACAGCACTCTGAAGCAAATGAAACACATCAGTTCAGGCTTCTTTTGTGAAAGGCAATAATTAAAAAGGGAGGAGAAGAGAATAATACCAAGTGCATACATTTACAACAGTATATGGCTGTCATAAGGATCTCCTAAAGAATGCCTTACTACGAGCTGTTACTAATGATCCTTTTAGGGTGCTTTTTAATAAACAGCTTGATATCCACTCATGTAAAAAGAGGTAGAAACGAAACTATTTAAAAGAACCTTTCAGTAACATACAAAATCGGACCAACTGTTCTAGACATTTTATGATCTGTAAGAAGAAATTCATTAGGCTTAAACTCCATTAATGCTGTTTATTTAGATGTAATAATCCCAGCTTGCAAAATGAAAAGATCTCACAGACTTTGATGGTTCATGACTTATTTCAGCAGTGATACTCAGCCATCCAGTCAGAGGATATTTCCCAGCTCCATCCCTCAGGAACAGTACATGTATCTATCATTTACCAGCTACATCCATAGCATAAATAGCTCCACGAAAGCACTAAAACAGACTGGATTTTGGTTGCCATTTTCACTGTTCGCTGTTGCTTCACCTTTGCTCTTGGTCTACGCGCCCTGACGGAGGGGCCTTTCCGCTGCCTGCCCAGCAGGGGGCATGCTGTCACCAGCCGTCCTCCCCACGCTCCCTAGCCCAGCACTGCGCAGCCAGCACCTTCAGCACAGAAAAAGACAAAATTTTCAAGGCCTATTTCTAATGCCAAAACCGAAGAAGCTTGAGCGGTGGAGTTATTTTTTAATACGTTAAATTATGAAAGCAAAAAAGCAAAACTACCCTACTTCTTTTCCTCCTCTGTGTATACAAGCTAAGAATGGACCAACCCTCAAGCTCAGATTAGGAGACTGAAATGCATACAGATGTGGATGCTGGGATTCAAATCTGGAGCTTCAGTCCTTCTGTAGCTCCCAAAGAGGAATTCCAGGGTCAGGTTAACTGCAAAATGTACAGGTTGAAAGGCATGGGGCAGAAGAGCCTCTTAAAATAATGAACCAACTTACTAGGATAGATTTCAAGCAAAAGAACTTCTTGTCTCTAAGCAGATTTCCAGATCACACAAATCTTGCTTCCAGGATCAGTGCTGAGGGACACAGTTTTAGTAAAGCAAATGACATGAATGGAATTACAAGGAAAGATCTGGGCTTTTGCTAAAAGCTTCTGAGGTAGCCATGCTGCGTAAGGCAAAAACTATTTATGAATTGTACTATGAAAATAGACCAGGTCTTCTTTAGCTTAAGTTTCTTCAAAACTAACTTTAACAAAACCTAGCAACAAAGCCAATAGGTCTACTTATTGCAGCCAGCTAAGTTTTCAGCCTAAAACACATGACCACAGCTCTGCTCATCTGAAAGTGGGTTTGGACCTGTCTAGTCATAAGCAAAATAGCATGATCCATCCCCATAGAAAAAACCATGGAGTTAAGATCTTAATCTTGTCAGCACATACCTGGGAGAGCACCTTCAATTACTAAGGCTAAAGGTGAGTGAGGTTACCAAAAATTAGACTGCCAGACTCACCACCTGCCTCTGGCAGGAAGAGACCTCTATGTTCTGCTTCTATGAAATAGCCTTAGATGCAACAGGAAAGGGAAATTCTCATTCTGTCTGGAAGTCGCAGTTTATTTTCAAGTTTAACAACACTGCAGAACTAAAAGTGAATTTAGCAATTCTGCAACACATAATTAGCAATTAAAGTGATTTAATTTATTTAAAAACAAAATAAATGTGGAACCTTTTGCAATTCACTTCAGTGCTTTCAAAATGCAACAACCCATTTCGTACTTATGTGAAATGGAAAATTGGGGACTGGGACATTGTAGTACATTTTTTCCCTAATTCAGAACAAGTTAGAATTACAGGAAATGCCCAACAGCATAAAACACTGAAATAAATCTTCCTCTAAGGGTTCTTATTTGCTCTCTCGCAAAAAATGGAATCAATTTTATTCATGTTTGTTATTGAATTCAGGCATAAAACTCTTCAACCATTTTAGTGCTGTGCCCCAAGGATGCCTAAGGACTTTTTTTCCCCCCAAGTCAGACTAGGCAAAGTTAATACACCGTGCTATTGAATATATACCATGGGGTTAGAGAGACCATTCAGGGGAGCTCTTGGAGCACAGCAGATGGTCAAGGGGTTAAACAAATTCTTTACTGGAGAGACTACTGGCATTCAAAAGTATTGGCGTAACAAACTATACCCAGCTCCTTTCCTGACCTGGATTGTAGATCAGAATTAGGCTGTAAATAATATCAGTTTGTAGTCTCAGTTGGTCCCTGTCACAAGACCATGACTATTGCTGCCAGACTCAGCTCTCAGGAAACACAGCAGATGAATAACATGGAGAGATTTTGCAGTTATTTTTAATATGTTAAATTATAAAAACCAAAAATCCATAAATGTAAACTAGCAAGAGCAACAGGCAAACTTCACAGGAGATGTACCCTCACTGGTCCAAGAGTACAGAAATGAAGTAAATACAGGAGAAGGGGAGAACCGCCACGGTGTGCTAAAATGATTGCCTGGATGGCTGTTACTAGGAAATATTCTTTCACCCAACAGCACTAGATGACAGGTAGTTGCTAGATGCAAATAAAGTGCATTTGCACAGCAATACTTCTGTATTCAAACACGCCTGCATCCAAACACTCTGGTCTGTGAACCAGTGATGGTGACCCCTTTGTAATGGTGTACGGTGCTAAACGTATTTTAAAAAGCATTATAACCTCACTCACTTTTCTTAGTGCCAGCTGCCGCCATCCTGTCAGCACCCACCTGGACCTTGGGCTGTTACAGCCCAGTGCCTGCGCTACAGGTTGCTCAAAACACCCCGGTAAGAGCTGATTTTGGCCGTGGGGCTCTTCGAGAAGGGGTATCCCTGAGCAGCAGTCTGCAGTGCCCGTCTGCGGGAGCCGCGGTCACGAAACGGGCTCGCGCCTTGCAGCGCTGTGTGAGCACCCGAACTGCAGTGAGGCCCGAGACGCACGCAGGGCTGACCTGATTTACCACTGCTGAGACTGCCTGGATGAAAAAAAACCAGTTGCTGGTATTTCCATGAGTAAAGCAATTTAATGTCCCTCGCTAACAGAAGTTTGAACTTCCGGCATATTCCATCTGGGATGTGCCTTAAATCAATCAGGAAAACAGTCTCTGATTTTGCTCAAATTGCTGTTTGGGGACTGAAGCAACTTCTTAGCTACAGGCCTGAATTCAGAGGCTGTTTTCTTTTACTTCTGCCTTCATGCTATTTTGACTTTCCTCATGGGTATTTAGAAAATGGACATTATCAGGATGTTTTCATCCTGTAGGTGAGAAGAAAAACATAAAAGCTTCTGAAATAGCTGAGCATCCTTCTCTCCTACAAATAGCTCCTGTACACATATTTTAAATTTAGCGCATCCAAAAATACAATTGCCAGCCAAACTCTGCAGAAATGCTATGGAATATCGTTTTAGAGGGAGTGATGACTAAACCTCATGTTCATCAGCAGCCACTGAGATCTACTTATTCTATAAATACCCTACATGGAAACCATATAAACATCTTCTCAACCCCAACCCACTCACGAATTCAGCAGGTCACTGATATGCCTTCCAAAGCTGTTCCAGAAAGCCACAAAACTGAATCTAAATGATTATCCCATCTATGGAGATGCAATTTAGATTTTTTTTTATGAGGTTATGCCTCTGCCCACCTCAAAATGTAATCTAATAACTTTAGCAGAAATTAGTTCTCCTACATGGCCAGAAAGCAATATTAAAATTGCTGTCAGCACTCACCCACATTACCTCTGCCTCAGTAAGTAAAACACACATGACAAAGTCGCATGCGTTTCAAGATCACCTTGAAAGGCAATTGCCATAGCAATGTACACATGTATCCCAAACGCCACCCTAGGGACCCCGAAAAAGGCCCGAATAATGGATTCTCTATTCCGCAGGTTCCTCCCAAGGGCGTGGGGCACACCTCCGCTGCGGGGCAGGAGCTCCCCGCACTCCCAGCGCCCCGCGTCTCTCCCCACGGTGCTGCACGCGACTGGGGCAAGCGGCGACCCCGCCAGGCCCCCGCTGCCAGGGCTGGGGTGCAAGGGGCCCGCAGCCCCTGCCCGAGAGCAGCCGCAACCCCACCGCGACCGCAGCCATGCTCCCCCCACGGCCGCGCGCTCTGGCACTCGTTTGACCCCGCACTGAAGCAGTTCAGCTCACAGAAATCACAGCAGGAAACTAATCATTTTCCAGATCCAGATCTGGCTCCCTGCCCAGGCACAGGAGTGCCAGAGCCAGCACAAAAGAGAAGCCAGGACCATGTGGCTGGGAAAGGAGGAGGAGGAGGACGAGGAGGAGGAGGACGAGGGTGGGACTAGCCCTGGGTTGCATCAGTGCAGGCTGCTGGGGAACCTCGTCCGTGCACAGTGCAGGCTGGCACCTGCCCAAAGCAGTTGGACGAAGCTTAGGTACATACCTGACCTCAAAAGCGAGGGAGTGTGCTTGGGTTCCAGCGCTTAGACATAACATGTAAACACTCTTTGCAAAGAGGACATAATGTCTTTAATTTCCTATCTCTGCTGAGGCTGCCATGGCTGCTTTTTTCGAATTGTTTTGGTGGCACAGTCCAACCACTGCAGTTGTGCACTTGAGGCCTGCAATGGCACTTTTCTCTCCTCTCCTAGCTGCAACTGCCTAGCGGGATAAGCAAGTTAATCCAGCAAAAGTTAACCCAGCACAAATAAAAAAACTTCATTTTTCAACCAGATCAGTTTTTCAACTGGACTGGGTCTGACTCCCAAGGCTATTGCCAACACTGCTGAGACTGTGGGGTGGCAATAGAAAAAGGATGGGATCAGCACAGTGCACTGTAATTTGGTCTTAGATTACCCTCAGTTTCCTGTGAAGCCATGCCCCTGAAAATATTGTGGGGTTTGCAAGTGGGCAGATTTTTTTTAATTTTAAATTGTATCAAAAAACCTGCAAAACTAATTCATTAAATGGGAATATCCATCAGAAATCATGTGACATCAGCATTTATCATTTACATTTTGCTAGTTTTTAGACAGTCTTTTGTGGGAGAACTTCTTCCTTTTTTTCAATTAATGTTTAGAACTACGTCAGGTGATAACAGGTGGAATTTCTACCCAGTTCACATAAGATCCTGAGGATGAACATACCCTACTGGTATGTTCACCCTCTGTGTTCTCCACAGGTTTGGAGAAATGATTTCCCCATGAATTTGTATTCGAAACCCTGGGCCTGGAAACACACGCTGTTTAAAAATGAGACTTTCAGAAGACTCATTTATGAACTCTGCAGAGTTCCTATTTAAACATATTTGCTTTTAACACACAACACAGAGCAGTAAATTCAGCTTCAGCTTGGTAAAGTTTGGTTGAGGACAATGACACTTAAGTATTCTTCAAAATCTGCCACAGACTTGTAACAGAGAAGATAAGCTCTCATTAATACACATTGCAAATCTGTAGAAATTTTAGCCATTCCTACCACCAGGGACTGTTAACTGAAGACGCAGAGCTGATCTGTGGCGATTCCGGGCAGGTGCCTGTCTCATTTACTTCAGCCGCTGAAAATTTGAGGAAAGCATGCAGCATTTGCAGAGAGGCCATGTGGAAAGCAAGGAAAGCAAAGAAATGACCTAAAAATTCTCAGTTCTTGTCTGTGAGAGCAAATAGGCAATAAACATCACCTGGGAGTTTCACGATCAAATGAGTATTTGATGCTTGATCTGAAATACACCTCTTACGATTTTTAGGACACTTGGTAGGAAATCAGTTGAAATTGCACATCTCCTCTCCCCTTTTCCTTGCCCTCCACGTGCCCCCCCCATCAAGATCTTCTCTAAAAAATTCCCAAGCATACTCTTCACCTGCTAAAACAGAAACAAAACAACATGAATTAACCCAGACTTACTGCTTCTGATTTGGGAGGCACTGGAGGTGGAGGTAGGGAAACATCTGAAGACTTTGTCGTTGCTCCGATAGTCCCAGGCACAGGAAGAAGTGCGGTACCACACTTTGATCGGAAAGAGCCTCTGTAATTGTCGCATTTGTTCTTCTCACTTAGTGTGCGAGTAAAAGGCTGGTCCCCAGGCTTTCCAGATCCTTGGTCCAACCACAGCTCTTCATAAGGAAGTTCTGGTTTTGTAGGTAGAAACATTGATTCTTCACTAACTTCAGGAAAAAGATAATCACTGCTACTGTCACCAGAATCCTGGTACTGAAGAGCATCGTGAGAAAACAGGGCCCACGCACTACACAAGTCCCTGCAACCATGAAGATTCACTTCACTGTTCCCATGCAAATTGTTTCCATAGACACACACTGACAGCCGATGGAAGGACTGCGTAAGTTCATCCCTGGCATAGCTCAGGGAATTCGGCACGTGGCTGTGCCCAGTGCATCGACTTTTCTTCGGGCTCTTGCAATCTTCGTTCCAGTCAGTTTTCACATCTCGCACAGCACGGGAATACTCATCTATGTCAAACTGTTCCTGGCATATATTAAACCAGTGCTGGATGAGGGATTCATGCCACAGCTCCCCCTTCACAAGACTGTCAGGTAGGGTAAATTTTGGAAGTGTTAAGTGCAAGGGAAAATGCATTGGAATAATTTTGTTGCCACGAAGCACACAACAAACCACCACAGTCTTGGTTTGAATGTTAACAAACTTATACCTGTGCCCTTCCCGGATAAAATGCAGGTCATAAGGGTTTCTTGGTGTAGGGCTTGGCACAGTTACATTAACAGGCAGCCTAGTTTTTTCTACTATATTGCGAATTGTGTGCTCACCTTCCTGCATCTGCACCTCCAATGGGCTGCGGGTACTAAACCTGCCCTTACACTGGAAAGGGAGACTGATGCTTTCGTTGGTCCTGTGGTTCATGCAGATGAGGCAGGGCATTTTGCCTCTGCCTAGCTTACTAATTGAATTAAGTTTCCCGATTTTCTTGAAGATGGTGTTGAGTCGTGACTTCTCCTTAGAAGATTTTGCATAAAGGATTTCTGCTTGCCCCATTAAAGTGAGCTCATCCCCAGTACTAAGCGTAATGTTGTAAACCTCAGTGTCTTCATTACATTCACCTGAAGCCACCTGCAAAATAGTAATAATAAAGTTTGAAGATAATACTTCAGTTCATACCCAATCTATTGAGACTGTACTTATAAACTGTATTTTGAAAGAAACTAAACTAATTTTAATTGAAAAGTTGAGTAGTCAAATGCAAGGTTTATAGAGTCAAGCTCAACCAAGTAACATTTTTGTTGTGCCACATATTCTCCTATCTTACTCGAGGGGAGACAGTCACCTGAAACTGCCAAAGAAGGTATGAGAACACACATAACCATTTTTTTAAAGAAAGGACAAATCCACACGTCCCAACAATTCAAACAGCTGCTTGTGTCAAACAGCTATGACAGAGCGTATCTGGATTTCCTCGGACATCTTTCCCCCGCCTTGTTTTTGCTGCTTTCTGGTACTTATTTGCCAGGATCTTGAGAGAAGCAAACATCCTTCTACCATCTTCAATTCCCTGAGGAGCAGAAAGGTGATCTCATCATTATGGATGAAGCATATCCCTTGGATATAATCTCTTCCAGGCTACTGGGAATGAGAGATGACATCTATTCCCTGAAGGAGAAGTCAAGAATATTGGTTCTGTCCCATCTGCCAAACTCCCCCCTACTTCCTTGCTCTCCTAGTCATAGACTTCCTTCCTCATTTTTTGATCATAATTGCTATTTAAGAGATTAAACAACATATGTGCAGCCATGTGCATGCTTTTCTACTATGGAAATTGTACTGCAGAGAGAGAGAAAAGGAAAAAAAAGCAAAACAGATGTCCAAGACTCATTTGTTCCCGAATTTATTTCATTAAGACTGGAATAACTCTTTATAGACAAGATCTCTCTGTCCTATTTAGGTGGCTTCACGTGGAAGGTCTTTCTCAGGGACCCAACAGAACCCATCCAGCTCTTCCTCAGCAGCAGCAGCAAACGCCTATTCACAAAAGAATGTGCACCAGATGAACACTAGTGGCCTGCTGTAGACCATTTTATTAAAGGAATACTGAATATATTTAAGAATTTGCAGCTGAAAAAACATGCAAAAATGGTAAATCCTCTCTTCACCTACAAACCCCCTGACGACTTCATTTAGCTGGAATAAGTTCAAATTTCAGGCTTCAAACTCTGGTATCAGCACAGAACAGCCACTGCATGAACTCAAAAGTATAATTCCAATTTGTGACAACTGCTGTAAAATAACTCTTCATCATGTAAGATGTAGCCTGCCATTTATCTGCATTCGTAAAGTCGTGCTTATGTTTGGCAAACCTTTCAGGGCAAATGCAGAGGCAGTTCACTAGACGTGTGCCTCCTCAGCCTTTCAGTTTCAGCCTTTCCTGAGAGGAAGTCATTTCAAGTTCCGAATTATCTAAACAAACACCAATTAGTCTAATCCAGGAAACTGCTAGAACTTTATTGTACATAATAGTCATTCACAGTTTATACCACTGGCCAGACAAGATTTTGAAGCACCACGGCGTGAAAGCAAAGCAGCCAGTCCTTACTGATAACACGGGAATGACGCTCATTGCCATTTTCTCCTCGAAACCACCATGGAGGACTGCATTCAAGTTGCAGTCAGTGATGTAGTTTTGACTTGGGTGAAGCTGATAAGGGTCGAGGACACGCAGCGCTCTGTGCACATACCAGTCAATTCTCCCCCCTTCTCTTTCGGAAAGGGCATATTCTGTAAGAATATTAGTGTCTAGTACCTACAGATATGTGTGCATGGCTTGCTTGGACAATGCAAGCCGCACTCTCCGAAATTTAAACTTGGGAATGTGTCGTTACACATCCCCATGTCCTGAAAGCCACTGCCAGGAGGGAGGGAGGTGTTATAACCCATCGCTGAGGGAGCTGCTGCTTTGACAACACGCAGTTCCCTAGTGATTCACAAACAAACAACCCGCTGTGCAAGGAAACGGACAGTCAGATGTGCGCGCACAGAGGTAACCAACTCACATAGCTTCACAGTGAAGGGCTGGCATTCATTTCAACCAACCAACAGAAATTGATTTTTAGATTAGACAGGCCTGTTCAAATCTTAAAATTTTGAAAATGCTCTTCCTTTTTTTGTTGGAATATAGTCACAGGATAACAACAGGTGAAAAAAGTTGAATTTTACTGTGTTGCAACAAATCATACCACAGTTTTAATTTCGTGTTCTCAATAAAACACTGTTGTGCACACTTCCTTCTGCATGAAAATACATGAGATATCAGTTGCTGCCCAAAACTATCATAAAAAACGAAAAAGTGAAACCAAGTGCCTAAAGACTGCATAACTCTGACTTTATTTCTATTCACAAAACTTTACTACAGTGAAGTTAAGGCTGCTGGCAGACCTCAGCAGGCTAAATATATTTTAAAGTGTAAGTTCTGAAAGTCAGAAAAGCTAACCCCTCTCTTTTTGTGTTAGATTTACGCTTAATTCATTTATTACCACATGCTAGTTAACATCTATAAAGTATACATAGCAGGTAAATATTCGTTCCAGGATATTAGCAACAAATGCATCTCTCATTCATATCATGAATTCAAATCACTCTAAAATCCTCTAAAAACTCATGCGTAGATGTCTCCTTAAGTTTATATTTCTCAAATTACATAGCTAAATAACCTTCATTTTGCCATCATTGCAATGATCTATGAAAATCAAAATTGCTCTGTCTTGTTCACTAAACCATTTCCATGTATCTGTGGCCACAAGACTTGGGAAAACACCAACCATGAGGGCCACGGACTTTAGCGCAGGATATCAGATGACTGACTCATGGAATCATCTAGGTTGGACAGGACACCTGCAGGTCTTCTAGTCTAACCTGCTGCTCAAAGGAGCTCTAATTGGAGCAGGCTGCTCAGGACCTTGTCCAGTTAAATTATTAGTTTTTCTAAGGATTGAGATTCTACATCTTCTCTGGGCAACCTCTCCCAGTGTCTGACCACCCTCATGGCAAACTTTTTTTTCCTTACATCATCAGATCAGAATTTCCACATTCCAACTGGTGCCGGTTGCCGCCTTCTTCCTCCACTGGGCACCTCACAAGAGTCTGTCTCTGTCTTCTTTACACTCTCCCATTAGGTAGGCATGCATGGCAATAAGATCTCCTCTCAGTCTCCTCACGGCTGAACAAACCAACCTCTCTTTGCCTCTCCTCGTATGTCATTTGCTCCAGTGCCTCGACCATCTTGGCGTACTAGACTCACTTGCACGTGTCAATGCCTTTTGTGTATTAGGGAGCCCAAAACTGGAACATCACTCCAGCTGGAGTCCCGCAAGTGCCGAATGGTGGGGAAAAATCACTTCTCTCAACCCGCTGGCTATACTCTTGCTAATACAGCCCAATATGCAGTTGGCTGCCTTTGCCCCAACAACACTGCTGACTGTTCAACTTGTTGCCCACCAGGAGCCCCGGGGCTCTCTCTGCAAAACTGCTTTTTAGCCAGTCACCCCCAGCCTGCTGCATCAATTATTCCGTCCCAGGCGCCGGGCTTTGTGCATGCCCTTGGTGAAGTTCAAGGCTCCTGTCAGCGCCACCAACCAGTCAAGGCTGCTCAGTTGTTAGCAGCTCCTTGGGTCAGATTTGACTGAAGCCATGTAGTACTCTTGAAGAAAACGTGACCTGAGATAGAGTACTTATCAAAAATTATTCCTACAGGCAGAATGGACAACACCGTACTAGATTCAGCTCCCTATGCCCTCTAAACTTCCAGCACTAACACAACAGGATTTATACCTTCAAGCATGCCTACATTCCTTTATAGCACAGCTCAGAGCATGCAATATACTTCCTGTCATGAAACCACTGGTGGGATGCAAGAGCCCCATATTATTTCAGACACTTTGACCTGCTAGCAGCACGTCCCACCCTGTGCACATGATCCAGCATATAATTGGTACATGAAGAGAAGACAAAAGTCTCGGAGTGGCAAAGTTAAGGTAGTTCAGAATACAGACTGATACAGAAATAAGGATATATTTTTCTGGCATCTGGCAGACTGCTGAATCTCTTCAGAATTCTGGAAAAACTGAAACACCCTACAGAAGGTATAAAGCATTCCTGGTCAGAAAATATTTTAACAATTAAGAAGTACCTGGAAAGCCTTCATTTAGCAGCATAACAGCTGATTCCAGTCCTGATGTGACTCTACTCTGACCCATACTTTCAGCTCATTTCCTCTCTACCTTGGAGCAGTACTCTTGCCTCCTTTGTGACTTCTCCAGGTGTGAAGACAAAAACCTTGTAACTGGTAGGAAGCTTAGACCAGTTGACGCAACGGGGAGAAAGTAAGGTAGGACAATACCACAAACATCTCCTTAATGTGGCAGTACCCTCGTTATAATTTTTTGTATAAAACCCTCCTCATATTTTCTGTTTAAAAGAGGAATTCTTCATTGGACAGTTCCCATACAACAACTTGAAGCAATAACTGCCATACCTCCGGCTGCAGCCATTACCCAATAAACAAAAAGCCTTCTCCAATTATTAAACACTTTGCCTTGGGAGTATCTTGAAATAACTCCTTCCACAAATATGTTCACCTCTGTGGCTGCTCTCTCTAAATGCACTGCTTTACACATTCTGACTCCCATAGTTCCCCCCTCTTTGCCCTTCCCAGACAATTCTCACCTCCTGGTAGCAGCCCCATCAACGCGCCTTGCTCTGTGGAAGAGGCACTTGGGCGTTCTAGAGGGCAAAGCCATTTAGAAACCACGTGCAGCTGTTCATATTGAACAACTAATAGACAGAGGACCACAGAACCAGAATCAACTTAAGAATATAATTTCTTTTGCTTAAGAAAAAGTTAACTCAGAATAATAGATTTTGATAACACCTGAGTCAACATGCTGTCTTGAACTCCAATTGTTCTAATTTGCTATAGTTTGAAGTAGAAGTGTTTAATCACTTGGGCATGTATGAACTTCATATAAAAAATGATTTGTGGCTTCATATAGCTTGTTATGACGGCTAGATCCTATTACAGTAGTATAAACATCGTATTCACAGTAAAAATTCACAGCTAGGATTTTCAGTTAGCACTCTAACTTTGAGGCCTCTGATTCATTGTTACTGCATACAATTTTCAGTATGAAAGCCAAAGGACCAATCACAGCATTATTATTATTATTGTTATTATTTTACAGGTTACAAAAAATGCATAAAGATTCTTTTCATATTAAAAAATAGTCTTCAGGAGAATGTCAGCTGAAGAAATAAGCAAGATTTTTAAAGGAAGTTGGCTAAATTCAATGAGAAAGCATCCTTTTTTTTCTTTTATAAATCTGTTTGTCTCACAAGACAAAGAATCAGCAAGTACAACTCCTCCTGTTACTATAGGCATGTTTCCTTCTCAACTGAGACAGACTTTGCTCTGAAGCCAGTTACAGCTGGCTTCCGCCAGGTCTGGATGTCTCAAGTAAACCTCTCAAGTAAATCAAAAGGTTCAAACAGAGCCCTGAAATCTATGACAGGGCTCTAACTTCTAACGTGAAGCATCTCTTCATGTGGCATGTTCAGAAGGGCAGCCCATGAAGCCACATGAGGCACTGAACCTTGCTATCTGGGCTCCTTTCAGAGCAGAAACCCTCTAGAAGGTACATAAAATCTAGGCATGAAGGAGAATATCTACTTCTCTTGCTCTAAAACTATGTATCAGATTCTGGAGAAAAGACTAATCACTATTGCAACATTTTAAAAAAAAAACACTATAGTTTACAGCCTTCTAAATACCTGTGTTTTTGCGAACTTGGGGCAAGATTATCAGACCAACAGAACTGCAACCAAATCAGGAGATCAATCTTGCTTCACTAGATTGTATTAACGTTTGTCCAAAAAAAAAAAAAAGGAAAAAAAAAGGTTTTCATCATACATTTATTTCTGACGAAATGCATACTCTGTATTGATCAACGTAGTTAAACCACTGTGAAAAGAGGATTACTTAAAAAATAAACAAATAAATCAGATATCAAAAGTTCACACCAGCCAAATGATATCTTTGTTAGGAAGGAAAAAAATCATTACAGCTAGTTAACTATTGCGCTTTTCATTCTAGAAATGCTCTTCAAACTGTTCCACAGTGTCTCCAGGGAGACTGAGTGATATCTTCAAGACAAAAATGATTTCAAGATGAAAATGAGATCCCAGAAGGTTTAAAGGGTGTTACTATGTCACTAGGTCAGTGTACTGTCATTTATAGTTCAGGAATTTATGGCTTGTCCAATGTTCACTCTATCAAACAATATTGTTCCTTTTTAAGAGAACTCTTCCTGACTTATGCCCCAACACGATGTGGGGTTTTTGCTCTTTTTTTTCCCAAGTCTTCTCTCCCATTAATAGAAATAGCTTTCTGGGTATTTGTATGGATTGCCATCCCTATGGGGTCAGACTATCTGACTGTGGCAACCTATTTGCTGGTTCAGTAAAAGATAGGGCCCTGTGGTGGCTCAACTTTCCTAATAATGACTTTCTTTCAACCATGAAGAATTAAAAAGTCCTGTCTTTGTGGTGTAGTGCTGCTACAGAAACAAAATTCTCTGCAATAGCGCATTGAGTATTACTACAAAAAAGCTATCAGCTATCCACTCAGGAAAGAAAAGACAGAATGCCTCTAATTTTCCATTTGGTGTAGGCTAAATACATATTTCACTGAGGGGAATTAGCTCATCCCCAGAATACTCTAAATTACTGTGCCTGTACATGCCACTGGCCACCAGCTACCTGAGGTGATCAGCTGAGTATACAAGCACAGTAATTCAGAACATTTTAGGGACAAGTTGATATGTATAGGCATTACAAAAATTGGGTTTCATCAAAATTTTTTGTTTGATAACCTGTGAAAAGTATTTGGGAGTACTCCCTTCAAATATACAGCAGGTCCTAAATGCCCTGCCTTGGGGCATTTCCCAGAACGCCTGCCTAGCTGCCAGGAAGGAAGGAAGGGAGACTCATCTCCCCCAACTCCCCCAGAATAAGGTGGCTCATTTTTCCTTTTTACAACTTACACACAAAGTGAAATAAAATAATCCCCTTGGAGAAGATTCCAACTCACAGCATAATGAAAAGGCAAATCTTAAATTACAGCGCTAGCTATAAAATCATGCCAAACCAGAAAAGGATTTACACAGAAGAGCAAAGTTTGCACCAAGTCAACCATAACAGTGGCATATTGGCATATCCAGGCACAGCTCAACATGCACAGACAAAACCATACAGTAACTGGTGGTATCCTGCAAATCCACAGGCTGTTTCTTCAAAAATTATCTGTGAAAAGCTTAAGTGTTTTAGAACGAGAATTCCCAGACTTAAAAATTCCTCCTCATCTTCACCATAAATGCTTCATTAGGTATTTTAGACAACATTTTTTCTTTCCATCTTGGATTAACTACCTTCTGATACTTTGTTCTGAATTTAAATGGGCACACTGTATTGGACAGAAATCAACTTTAGCTGGTCTTCCTCCCTTCTGATAGGATTTCCGTTAAATTAGAATTCTAGCGTACATCATTCTGTTGTTTGTAAAGAGTTATTAAACATTTCAATTAATCCTGTTAAATTCATTTATTTTTTGGAAGATGACAACCTTGGAATAGACTTCTGTGAAACAATGGAAAATCTCCCAAGAGAAACATTGCCTTGGTAACTGTTTTACTAAGTTAAACCTAGATTATTATAACTGTTATTTACATTAAAGAATACCACTGTAATAGCTTTGAAAATTGGATTTGCTATAAAACAATAAGCTATGCTTAATTCTCAGTTTACTAAATATGACAGGGTTTTAAGAACATTTGTATTAAACTCGAGACATAACATTTTACATTTAAACAAGCCTGCAGATGAATGTTCTTCACCCTATAAAACCCCAGCTGCACATTTTACTGTGCCATTCTCTTGCTTTGGTCATTGATCAGCTGAGAAATACTGACACAGTACTGGGTAAGGCTAGCAGTCCCAAGCTAAGACTGATTTTCCCTGGGTAGGAGCAGAATTTTCTTGTTGCCTTGATTTGGCTGACTACAGCCTAAAGATGCAGAAGTATTCCGACTTTCGAATGTAGCCTTCATTCCTGAAAGGCTCGGTTATATGGGTTCAGGTCAGTCGAGAGCATAAATGAAAACAATCTACTGTCTGGAAAGGCAGGTTTTTGCCTCACTAAATGAATTAAACAATGAGCCCTTGCACTTACAGCAGTCTTCAGCAATCTTGTTTCCCACCTATAAAAATTCTGGACTATTTGATGGCCGCCAGCTCTAGCAGAAGGAGAAAAAGCGATTAAGAGATTGTTAACAAAACCCCGTATCATCTACACACAGAGGACAAGGAGCCTCTGTGCTGTTTTTGCACCAGCAGTATTGACCAACTTCCCCTGTTGAGTATACAAAGTGAGGACAAACCAGGGCATCCTGGCCCCAGCGTGCCTCTCACCCGCTCTTGGGCGGCGTATGAACCGCAGTGAGCCAGACCGGCCCAAAGGCTGCTCGGCGCCGCTGGCAGGGAAGCCCTAGCTTGGATGGTGCCTTACTGGAAATACAGGTAGGAAAAGGAACGCTACGTTCAGTTGTCACTATTTTGTGCCGCTGCACTTGCGGTTTGTTTGGTGAGAGCAAGCCCTCGCACTCAGGGGACTGCTGACCCTCTGATGAGCCCAAGATGTGCGCGTGCGCGCATGCACACACACACACACGCACACAGAACAAGCAGGTCTTTTGTTGCTTTGTTTTATTCACAATACTATTTAGGCGCAGTAATTTTGAGACAAGAAACCCCATCATTTCACCCTGCACGCTCTCCGAGAACGAGGCTTCCTGGACGGGGATTTGAGCAGCTGCTGCTTTGCAGAGAACGAAATCCAGGCGGCTGGAGAGGGAGGGGGAAGGGGGGCAACAAACAACATTTGTTTAAAATCTGGCAGCAGCATCCCAATTAGATGAATTATTGGATGGATCATCAGGATTGCTCCCCAAAGTGCCACAGGATAGGAAAGCCCTTGGAGGACGTGTTGATTTAACGCTGCAAAAATCATCCCGAAGAGCACCATCTCCGAACGCAGAACTAAAGACTCGTTTGTCTGAAAAAAAATCACACTTCCCACACAGCGCCGCTGCTCACTTGCCATGTATATAAAGGTTGTAACAGTTAATCATTTAGACAGGGATAAATATTTATTCAGGGACTACCTTAACGTTGAATGTTATTTCCTCCATGACGTAAACTCGTTCAGGAAATGCTTTAGCCACCTCCTCCACACTGTTAAAATACTGCACTGGCTCCTTAATATCTCGGTCTTGTTCCAGCAGCTTAAACTGCCCTGAAAACAGATGATAAACAGAAGAGTTGTAAGATATTTACATTGGACAACTGTCACTCTGGCAACTGCTGCCTCGACTCCTTCACTATTTTGGTTGGACACTTTTTCTGGCAATTAGCAGTCAAACGACAAACCAAGGCAAAGTGTCTTCTAAACCTGCAGTCCGAGATGCCGAGCTTTACCAGGTCAGAATGAAAAGAATGTGTGGGAGCTGAAGTTAAATTAAAAAAGATCCTTTTGTGACATACTCTCCAGAAATAACTACCAGGGCTTTTGCGTTTGTATACTTAATTCGTTGTAATAGTATCTGCACAGACAGCATTTTCTGGCCCTTAATATTAAGTTTTACAGAATGAAAACACACCCTTTACCATAAAAACACAAAACAATAAACATAGGATTTTCCTTTTCTTATTTTTTTTTAAGAGTCATCAAACAGCTTTTCAAAAATCCTAGGATAAAACCCTTTTCCTTAACAGTGAAGGGAATAACACCCTGCCTTTCTTATTCGTAAATGAAGTCCTTTGAGAAGTTAAACTAACAAGAAGAAATTAACCCACATACACTTAACGTTCTTTTGAAGGTGATCGTCTTCAGAAAGCATTAGGAAGAGGTGTTTCTTGCTGACTTTACCCCTGACAACACAATAACCATTTTGCTATTTTCTAGGCGTTCTAAAAGTCAGAATTAAGCAGAGGCAGCTGACTCGGGCAGGACTGCACCCGTTACTCTGCACAGGTAGGTACTTCAATCACTTCTGTGCATTATGAACACTAGATTGAAAAGCTTTCTTTTGTGAATACGGTCATACTGAATGCTTAGACAGATATTTTTTCTGTTGATATGAATTATATATAAAATCACAAGAGAGACCTTCACAAATTTAGAAATATTAACCAGTACAAACTTAAATGATGATCTCAGCAAGACAACAGCACAGTAAGACTTACTGTGAGAAATAATTCAAGAAACTGAGTGAAAGACTAAGTAAAATCAACACTTTGCATATCTTCTGTAAATCACACTTTAAAATGAGCAATGCATCCAGCCACTGGATTGTTGTTCACAAACGGTACTCAGCTTACTCAAAAGTCATCCAACACAGCAGGAAGTCAGCCACCTACAAAAACACTTTCTCACTCCTTCAGCATTTTGTGACTTTTGTGATATGTTTGGAGGATTCACCCACACTATGCTATCGCAGGCCACCTAGCAGCAGAGGAAGAAATGAATGCAAGTTCAGCACATCCTGAAGCCAAATAAGAAGCATTCATCCCTCCACCCTACCGCGAGTGTGTGCACACGTGTATGCACATGCACAGACCAAGAGAGGTATCGATGTTCCACCCAACCCCAGCACCCGGCTGACAGGGGGACAAGTTTTTCAATGTGCATGTTCAAATACTGTCGATGTAGCCTACATACTAATTTTTAAGACCGAACACTTTCTTTTATTCCTCTCTAAGCATTTTTTCTTTCTAAAGTGACCCTAGTAATTTCAAAGTGTTATCAACAGGGCTTGTGGTGCTGTATAGTACAATAACTAGTACAGTAATTCAGTACAGTACTAAAGATGCTGACACTTCCCATTGTAAGTGTGTTTTGTAACTGTTTAATAAACTTCACTACACTTCAAATATTAGTTGCCCTGTAGTTTTCTTAACTATATGTCTGCTTCAGGACACACTATTATTTGAAGTTCAGCAAAAACAATTCAAATACTTCAAAACCCAACACTAATATAGAATATTCCTGTGGTAGGAATACGCAGACTTCCGTCTGACCTGGTAAAGACATTCCTGCAGTTCACTACAGGAACAGGTTTACCAGGTCAGACTGAAGGCCTACCTTGTGCAGTATTCTGCCTTTGACAAAAGTCAACAGATGCATAAGGAACAATTTAAGAACAACTAGCAATAACCCCCTGGACCCCTCCCACACCTCTAGAGGGGAACCTATGGCTCATGGACTTCCTGAGCAGGGAAGAGGTATCTTTGGGCTTAATAGCTCTGGAGGTTTTCTTTCCTGTAAATTTGTTTAATTGCTTACTGAAGGTATAGGAAACTTTTGACATACATCTACTATCTACCTTGATAAATTGTGGCAACTTCTCCTTCCACAGGTTTTGCAGCACCTCCAAGACAGAGTGCATAAATTTTCGAAGTGCCAAAGCTGTGTCTAGCAGATACTACAGGTAGCCATAGAAATCTGATGAGGTATAAGCACTTGAAGAAATGTTTTGCATGCTCAGCAAAAATTTGCTATCATTTTGAAGTTGAATTCCTCAGTTTGCCCACTCTGAACATCTTTTACTGTAAAGCTACAGAGTGGGCCATGCAAACTACACCTCTGGGTTCAGTTAATCTGAATAATAAGCAGAAGGGCACTCTGCAAATATTCAAAATTACCATTCTTTAATTATATGGTTATACGTTTTCCAATTCCAAGAATCAAAGAATGAAGCTAGCCTTAGAAGTGAAAGCTCTGCTTCATCTGCTACAGAAGTCAGAAACTGTGTTGTGACTGATGCACGAGCTGAGAAAGGGAAACATGAAAATCATGCTTTCAGGATTTTCCTGTCAGCCATAGCCTAAGTGAAGAGGAATTCCCTGGCTCTGCAAGGCCTTTGCCCTCCAGGCACCCAGCTTTCCTATAAAGGAAATTCAGGAGTAGAGGGGAACTCCGTGAAGCCTTTTCCTGATGTGGCATTAGCATGTACCAGGGTATCACCACCAGCAACTATGAGATGCTCCGAGGAGCACCTGATAGCACAGAAAAAAACAGTACTCTGGAGCATTAAGTCAGTGACAGCACTTCACAGAAAGTCACTATGGGCCAGATGACCCTAAATTTTACAGAAGTCCTCATGCTTAGCATTTTCTATGGGTTGACCTCGGGCTGTTTCTCTCTCCTGGGACTTATTTCCGAATTGCTCGTCAGGGAGCACTGCTGTCCTCTTTCACTAATGACAGAGCCACCTGGCTGCAACCCTAATTGATTGCCCAGTTTGGGACCTAGGGGTCTGATTTGCAGGATTCCCAGCTGTAGTAACTATCCAAGGCAAGCTGTGATTACAATTTATAACAGCATTTTATGCTTTAAGTTCCCTGAAGAAAAACAAACAAAAACACTGCAAGTTCTAGACATCTTGGATAGATCTTCTAAAACCAGCAGGATACTTCTAATTTAACACTTCCCCCTTCCATGCAGAATGGAGTTAAATACAATACCACAAGGAAACTACGTCAATTTTAGTTAAATTATCAGATACTGCAAGGATAAAAACTTGGAAATACAGAAAGAAGTTAACTCTCTCCTCAGAGTGGAAATTGAGTTGGGCATAGTAACAAGACATGAAGTCAGATGAAAAACTGCGGAGGAAAATATACTGAATAATTACTTATATCTGAACAATATTCATGCTGCACTTTGAATAAGACAGTGGTCTTTAATTCTAGCTACTCTGTTTGGAACCATAATATTATTATTTCACCAAGACCAATATGTATTTAACAATAAATAGTCTAGCGACAAGAAAAGGCCAGTTTTTCATTACAATTCACACTTCTGCAAAAAAGTCCCGAATTCCTCATCGCACAACAAAAGCTTTCGGCTGTGAGAAACTAGAAGCAGGGTCTGTTATCCATTTTGCATTTACACATGTTTGTGTAAAAAAAAAAAAATCAGCTGGAGTTTTGCTTCAGTACAAAGAGATGCTCAGAACCATCTATGTCACCATCTATGTCATCCCTCCCTTCGTTCAGCTGAGCCACAAAAACACAAAGCTGTCTGTGCCTTCACTGCTAATAAGCACCAGTTCATGAGAAGGTTTATCACAGAGGAGCACATACAGACCTCAGAACATAAGGGCAGCCTTAATCTCCCACTGCTATGAAATCAGGAAGCGTTCTGTGCGTGGAAGCTGTCTGGATTGGATGTTAAAATGCCTCTCCTTTGAAAAAGATGATTTATAACTCAAGATTTTCTATAGCCTGCTTTTTGAAAATTATTTCCTCATTGAAAAAGACAGATTTTTTTTATTGGAAGGAGAGAAAGAAGGGCCTGCAATACATATTTGAGCCAGATGTTAAGCAAATAACTAATGGGGAGGAAGGAGACAATTTCATATTACATTCCTCCCCAGTCTGTACTCAAGCTGCCATACAAAACCATAGCAGCAAATTTCCAAGAGCATTGCTGAAATACAAGTTAAAAACATACATAAGTCTGGCTTGAGTGCAAGTTAAAGCTGAATTTCATTATACTTGACAAGAGGTAAGATTTCATCAGGAGACTTCACAAAATTCACTGCAAGCTTAAACAAATCACAACACAATTTAACTGTATGTTAATTAGGAATTTAACAAAGAAAATACAAAACTAAAACTATACTTTTATAGAAATACACCCCTTTTTCTCTTACTAGCACAAAAAAGAATAATGAAACGTTGCCCTAGTAAATCAATGCAGGATCAGAGAGATCAGATTTGTAAAAACCTACACAGTCCACTGAGCAGGTGTGGTGACTCCTTTGCAGCCAAACGGCATATAAGAGAGTAATGAACTACTACTGCAAGCTTTATATCTCTCTATCTTTCAGTCCAGTGTCTGGCAGGCAAGGTATTGGAACAGTTTCATTCCAGTATATTATCTGTGCAGATTATGAAATCTCATTTCCGTGTGAAGGTACACTTAGCAAAGACAGTAAATCCACCGCTGATGGAAATGAGCATGGAGAGATAAAAAGGTGGGGAAAGACCTAAACCAGGGCTCATCCTCTAGTTTATGGAGGCATTTATTAAAAACCACTTGGAGCAGGAAGATCAGTCCATCTTTCTTATTGCCAGAAGCCGGTTCTGCAATATTTGTGAGCAGGATCTGCTTCGGGTCATTAGCCAGCCCTTTCTGTTCCAGGCTTTTGGTCACTTCTGTCACTTCCAACATTCAGGCTCTTGCAGGCTTAGGTACCTTCACAACTGCAACCAGCTCACACAGATATTTCTGTAATATAAGGTCTTCTGGTTCTAGCAGTGACTTACCCCTCACCCTCAAGTAGCCCATAGACTACAGTCAAATAGACTGTAGAGACAAACCCTGTGCTATCCTATCAGCACGCCTGTCCTCTCACCGTTTGGTTGGAGCAGAGACCCCTTTCCTGCTGGGCCCTGCCTTCACCATCAGAGCAGTGGGCTCTTTGCTCCTGAAATGTGACCCGTTTTCAGAGGCCAGGCTTTGCCCTGGAACCTGACATGCACACAAAGTCTTGAAAGCCACCATTAAAGAAAAGGAATGAAGTTCAGCCTAAATACCCAGCTATCAGCACCTGGGCACAAGAAGCCAACTAATTTTGTTTCTTTAGTGATAATCTTTATTTTCTGTTGTTGCAATACTGCTTTATCAGAGCTCTGGCCTACATAAAGCCTGAATACAGAGGGTTTGGTGGGAGGTTTTTTGCTTTGTTTTTGGTTTTAAACCTTTCAGATTTTCCAAGACAAACATTCTTCTCGTGCTGTGTCCGAAGGGCCTAGACCAGGGGAGTCCTTACCTATGACAAAGGTTCATAGACCGAACAAACAGTCAAGTTCTCAGATATATAAACATACAGAGACATAAACATGAGAGCATATATATGCTTATATATCCAAAAAGAAAATCTGACTATCCTGTTAAAAAAAAAAGGGGGGGGGGCTGCATGTCATCAGTGGAAAAGACGGAAGGTCGCAGAAACATCTGCTCAATTACATTAGCTGTTGAATGTTTCTCTAAGGAGGCAGGAGTTGTATTGTCTTTCAGCAGCTTTGATTATTTAGTAAGTCTTACATGTCTCCATGTGAGACTATCTGCAAAGCCCAATGCTTCTCTAGAACACGCAGACAACACACCAGGGCAGCAGAAGTACTGCAGAAGTTTATGTTTCACATCATTTGTTGACTGCTGACTGCATGTCAGCATTTCAAAGAACAGCAGACTTGACTTGAGGAAAAAAGGCTCTGTACCTGACAGAATACCACCATTTGGGGAAAAGACAATTTTTGTCCACACTTTTCAGCATTCCAGTGCCTCAGGCTGATATGAAGTATCTTTGTATTCTTCCCCAAAAGGATGATCCTTGATGTGACTGAGCAGAGTTGAATAGTATAAATCTACAGAGTAAATAAGATATAAAATAAAGGAGAGCAGGACAGAGAGAGCTGGCTTGCTAGATGCCAGGGAGAACACAGTCATGTGAAGACCTAGATGGGAAAGTGCACTTCAGCACTCTCTCTTCTCAGAGGGACCTGCATAGTCTTCTGCCTACAGTGTGCACATCTGCCCTCAGTGGTGAAACAGGAATAGATCTGTCTTAGTGGGGGATGACAGAAGGAAGTTTCAGTTTATTTCATCACTTTTCACCCCATCAACTAGATCACAAGGTAGAGCTATTTTTCCCTGTCTAATCCCCTAAACAAGGCAGCTACTCAAGAGCAAGAATGGCAAACCAAAGTCGCTAAAATTAGACTAAGATACAATCCTAACCAGCCACATCAGCCTACACATTATTTTTAAAAATCAGCTTTTTATGTAAATTGGCATCTGCCAAAATATATTCCTGTAGAACCTATGTGTTGTGTTTCATTCTGTTCCAGGAAGCATTGGGGTGACTGTGGTTGTAGCTGTCTAGACATGAAAACAGAGAGAACAAAAAAGAATCCATCACAGTCTTGGATACAGCTATTATATCACTAACCGGAACCAAGGTATAAAGTTAATACTGTAGAGCTCTTTCTGGGATGTATCACTAAGTAAATGCGAAAAGGTTTGGCAGACATGCAGAAGTAACAACGAGTGGGAAATAAACGCCTTACTTGGCTTTTCTTATCTTCCAGCTTGTTGAAATCTAACATTTTGCAATTCTCCACAAGAAAAAAAGAGTACTGGTGTTTTCAGGTGTTTTGGAGCAGAAGAGTTCCTGGCCCCTCACTGCAGAGGGCAGAGTACAGGGAGAAAAGACTCGTTAGGGAAAGAAACTATAGGTATAAATGGAATTACAGAACACTGTTCAATGCCTGGAACAAGCCCTAGTCCCCAGATCCATTGGCGCAGACAGGCTCATGACCATGCTGCTCTCAGAGAGGACAGGAGAGCCAATTCCCCTGCTTGGGCACGGGCAGGTTTCCGCATCAGAGGAACTGACGACTTGGCCTCAAACTGGAACCTGTGTGCAAACTAAGACGGAGGCGATGCAACAGTAAGATCAATACCCTCCATCAAAAAAAGGAGCAAATCAACCCAGCAGTACAAATTCATCCTTCTTTGCCATGCTGATAGCATCTGTGAGCTATACACAAAAAAAAGAGGGGGGGGAGACAGACACACACACACACATTTTTCGAAGTTATACATAACTATTCCTCTGTTTTTGCATTGTGGCCTGCTGAAAGGTATACAGAAGGCTATAAAAGGATTGAGAATACAAATATACAAATACAAAAATACAAAACCAGAGTCTTCAGGTACACAGCTTCCAAAGAATAATGACTAGGCCGTGAACTGGAAAAGCTACAATTGATTATTACATTATAACCACCATGAAATAGCTATTAAACAGACTTTGAAATGCTGCCTCTGACTCTGCTTTTATAGAATTGCCTGCCAGTACTTTTTCTTCGGGGAGGGAAGAGGAGGACTTCCTGTGTCCCCATCTGCACCCAATCTTTTGGAAATTTTGGGAATGTATTAAAAAACAGACGAAATATTAACTAGAGACATGTCTAAGTAAACATAATACAATCAGAATCCATAAAGTGTACTGGAGCTAAACTTATGGCACTGTAAAACAGAGGGCAAGGCACAATGGCACATTCAAGTCAGTAGAGCTTGTGTAACATTTCATGCCCTGTGAAGGGGAAGTAGCCCTTCAAAATGAATAGTTTTACTTCTCGGAAGTATTATCAAGATTTTTGGAGCCTTAAATGCCTCTATTTCTCTTTGTGTTATGTCTGCTGTGTAAATACCCATTCAACCAAGACAGAATGAGTCAAGCATCACAACCTAGTGAGACATGTAGGAGCAAAGAATTAGCACACTGACACATCATATGTGCATATATACGATGTTCAAGAGATCAAGAAACGGAATCGAACCAAGTTTCCCACACAGCAACAAAATGCTTGCACTTCTAATCAAAACCTCTAATCCTACACTGGTAAAGAGAAGGAGATGATAGAGGCTACCATGTCTTTTCTGGATCTTACTTTTACGACTGTAAGTAGCATTACAAAAAAAATTTTTTTGATTCTATTGGCAGCATAACAAAGAAAAATCAGCTTCAGTGGTTACTGATCATAGTTTAAAGGAGACCTAACTTGCAGATATTGCATGCAAGTGAATTTTACGTTACAGGTTATGTAAAAAGACTGACAGGGAAAACAAGTCTAACCTCTAAGCTTTGTTTCATAAGCTGGTATCACCACAAATACTAGATTACCACAATAAAATGTTCTGTTTTATGGGGTCACATGTTTGAGCATCTGGACTACAAGAAATGAACTAGATTTATCTTACTAGGTCAACATCGATCAAACTTACAATTAACATCCACTTCATTCCTTTCCCATGTGTTGCCAACAGACACAAAGAATACCCCATAGCCAGCTTTCCATAGGAGCGTTAGTTCACATACTCCAGCAATCATTGAAAGGAGTTTGATGACTACTGCACTGTCTGACTGCCTTAATTATTGCTAATAAAAACTATTGCTAGTTTCCTGTTGAACAGGAAGATTATAAATACGTATGCACATGAAGATGCCGTATCTCCTTGCAGATAGTAAAACTTACCCAGATCACATACAAAAAGGCATCAAGAGAGAGAGAAATCTTACAAAAGCCCAACAAAACCAACCAGAGCTTGCATGAAACAATGTTGAGATGATTATGTATAATAGCAGCTGTCTGATGACAAAAGCATTTCTTATGTGAATATTATCACTATTCTTTTTTGCACTGGAGGGGTTACGACTGGCTGGATGCCCACTTAGACCTCAGTCACGAGAACGGAAAGAGTCACTAAAAGCTTGCAGCTCTGATCTACTATAGTGGCATCCAGGGTCCTGATGAGACTGGTTGCTGGATCTGCCTGCCCCCAGAGAGGAAGATTTTAAAGGGAGGCAAAGCCAACTTACTCCTTACCTAACAGGTGCCTCTACCAATAACTGCTGTCTTCTATACGAAAGGTTGGAAAAGAAAATGACGTAGAATCAAAGGTGAAAAAGTACATGATTATGGATCTTACTGTACTTGGAATTACTTGTCTTACTGAGCAAATATATTAGTTCCATTAGCACTGATTAAGGGCTAATGGTGGATCCTAAGGAGCAGTGACCGAGCTGTCCAGTGGAGACAGGTATGTCAATGTAAGCTGAAGATCAAGCTTTGCATTAGGAAGCAGACAAGTACCTCAACAGAATCTTATTTGGCCCAGGAAATTGAACGTGATTGATACCACAATGAGTGAAAAAAGAATAATGTATGTTGTAGAGATGTTTATTTAAAAATAATTCATGGATTCAAAAATTACCCATAACTTCAGAAACTATTTTTTGCATTATTCTGCTTAAGTTGATTTTCCTATTTTAGTAAAAGGCATTGTGTACTTTTAAAATTAAGTGGCAGCACAGACTTCATCTGTTTTAGACCTATTCATGACTAGCTGATCACCTCCCAAATCATCAGTATACTCTAGTTTCAAGGCATTCTAGTTTCAAGGCATTCATTAAAAGAAAAGAGATGGCTACAATTAGATTAACATTTAACTAAGGCACACAAGAAAGCTGAGATCAAGAGAACAAACTCCTGGTTAATATTTGAAATGAATATTACTAGTTTCCAGCAGACTAAAACAGTCCATGTTAGAATACCTGTTAAAGGCGAGCCCAGCGTGCTGGAGGTTTTATATCACAGCTGCATCAGAAAATCCTGCCTTTACCATGGATTCCCCCCAGCTCACTGACATTCATTTCAGCAGCAGTTATGAATGCGTAAGAACGTCAGATTTGCTCTGTAACACAGAAGGAGCAAGTTCCCATTTTCAATTAAAACTTAGTTTGTAACCAATAGTTTAAAGAAAACACAGCAATATCAATTTGTTTCTTTCGCATTGAGGTCCGCACCAAAAATGATAGTCGTATTTCACAGTCTCTCTGCGATTCCAAGTACTGAGCAAGCACAGAAACCCAACTCTCCCCTTCCCTTCAAGGGGATGTCTTCTCACTGGAAACCAACATGGGGAGAAACCTCCCTTCCCTTTCTTCCTTCCCATTTTGATGATAAATAGTGAAATCCAGCTAACTGTGCAACCAAAGCTTCAACACAAGAAACTGGAGTATTTTCTAAGAGTCACAGGATTTCAAAATCTGAGTTCAGTGTTGCTCCATTTGAATACAATTCTTTTACTGTTTGGGCTCTAAATTTGCTTGGAAGGTGAAGAGAAATTTTGCACTGATAGAGAGTTCAAGATTTTAAATACAGACTGTACTTACAAGTATTAGTCTAATATATCTCCTTATTACCAGTGGTCACAAGTAAACATTTATTTGAGGGTTAAGACACATACCAGGGAGCATTCAAAAAAAGAAATTCTGCCCACCAACGTGAACAACGAAATCTCGTCATGATGCATGAACAAAACTTCACCCTTAGAGGGAGAACTAGGTTTGGGAAGAGGGCTAATTGTTTCGGGGGACCAAAATTTGGTTCCGCTGAAGCACGCCACAACTTCAGCCACATTCTGTTATTTCTTGGCAAGTCGACGCTTCTGCTAAAAGAACAGCAGCAACTGCTAAGCTTAACCATTAACTCTACCTTACTGTGGAACAGCTTTTATTTATTTATTTAACAAAAGTTTCAAAGTTTACACTTAGCATAACTCAAGCTATTAGTGTTTCTGCCACAGTAGGAAGAGACGTTCTTTAGTCACAAAACCACCACCTTTTTGGCTTTTTGCTGACAGCACTTTTTCCTTCTGCTACTCCCACACCAGTGCCTCCATTTCAATGGCACAACTTTAACTTCATTCATCGCTGTCCCGCTACTGAGCATTCTTTTGTGCCTCTCAGGTTTTGACCCCGTTCCATGTTAAACAGGCCATGGTGCAAGTGTAGGACGGTGTATAGTAAAATACTTCATCCGACGAGGACAGTTATGTAAACAGCACTGTTTCTGGCAGGCACTTTTGATGCAATAAACAAAGCTAAAGAAAAACTTCATTCACAGAGCAGAAATTTTGAAAATGTACATAGATCAATTCCGTACAAAAAGTGCTTTTGTTTCATGCTCAGGAACAGGTTTTTTAATTAACTGAATGGGAGGAGTTTTACAAAACAGGAACAATGACTGAGTCAGCAGCTCCAGTTCTTAGTAGCTTACAGGGCTTTATACGAGACAGAATAAACATGTTTCATTCAGAGTTAGACATTTTTATCAATGTGTAGAAAGACTTCAGAGCTTGGGCTGGGCAGCCTGAAAGGATGTCTGTGCGTTATAGAGCAGCTTTTTGTTTCAAACGCCTGTCTCATTTACTCGCTGAATATACATGTGTTTTACAACCTCTCGCAGTCCATTTTCCACTCTCAGTTTAAATCCACAGAAGTATTTTATTCAAATTACTGGAGAAGCTGTGGCTCAGGCAGCTCCCAACTTCTAGAGTATCAGCAACTGGGGGGGGGGGGGGGGGGAAGGGAGGTTGCTGCTCTTCTGTTTGATTAAAAAGACACTTAAACAAAGATCTTAGGGAAGGTATTATCCCTTTGTATTTTCAACGCACAGCATACACTGTAGCTTAGTTTATGTATTTGAAAAGTGTATAAATTAGAAAGGAATGCAATTCATTGTAGCTGTGACCACCAGATCTCATGGGCAAACTCTGAAAAACAAGTTCGCTTCACTTCTGGAACAAATTAGACAACGTAGTTCAAACTGAAATGAAGCCGACTTCCAAAGAAACTCCTTATTTAAGCAATAGGGCTAGTTTATTCAACTAAACTCTCTTGTTAACAAGAGTATTCAATATTAAAACCATTCATGCTACAGCATAAGACTATATTAAAGACAATTAAAACAAGTGTAAAGCCAAAGTATTACACTATCTTGAAATACAGGTAGTAGCTCACGCTCCAAAAATTCTGTCATCCATAACTTTGGAATAACTATCAAGCATTCAGAGTAATTTACAGGAAACAAGCATTTCTAAGTTTTTTGTTGAAGATGAGCAGCCCCATTTACATCATCACTGCAGTTGAGACACAGAAGGTGTTTTGATACCGGCATTCTGCATGAAGTTAGCCATCTTTGCAATCACGCTACATAAACGCAATAGCATTTTTGTCAAAATGGTTTGTCTGGTTTCCAGCAAACACTGAGACATTGATTTGGGGTTGTGCAATTTATCTACAAAGCAGACAAAGCTCTCAGTAACAGCTCAAAGTGAATGAAAGCAGCTTTTAAGAATGACCATTTTGGCGTATGTTCACAGCATGCATTAAAGTGTCGCAAGAAAAAAGAAGAGATGAGCTGAAAAGCTTGGGGAATAGAGATGGTTGAAAAGAGCACACTGCTTCAGCATTGTCACTTCATTTAATTTTCATTTATGCTCAAAAAGGCAACAAAGACAGTAAATCTAAAATTCAGATATAAACAAGATATGCACCTGCCTCAGTTCCTTTGAATGCATTCCCTTACATGCGTTTTGTTTCATTATCTAGTTCAATAAAGTACCTCAAACAAGATAGGTACCACCTAAATCCCTTTCGCAATTCAAGTAATTATACCCGAACCCAAAAGGTATAAAGAAACAGAACGCCCAGCCAATTTTTCCCTCTCATAAGTTATTTGTCAGCTTGTGGAGAACCAAGTGAAACCAGTTAGGAGCGTCAGTTCAGCGTAAAATAGCTTGACAGAAAATAAACTTTACATACTACACACAGGGTAGTTTAATTTTTGAAAGTGTTTTTAGGAAACTACTCAGGTGACGGTTTTCTTCACATAAAAGATAATTCATAATTTAAAGGGATGTACTTTGCCTTGTTAATGCTTTCTGAAATGGTATTGAATATTTTATCCTATCTGTCCTTCTAGTGAAAACTTTTCTCTAATATTGGTTTGAGGCATCTCTTGCTTGAAAGCCTTTTTTGTACCACATCCATTTTGTAGCCTTTTACAGAAAGGGCTGCGAAGCGGTAATTACCAAAGTGACTAGCCCCGTATTTGTCTTTGCATATACATGGACTTCCCCAGCTGCCAGATTATCATGAGATATGTTATTACGTACTAATTTCTAAGTACACAAGCTAACATTAGCAGCTGCAAATGCTCTACAGAAATCATTTCCTTTAAATTACTATGAAAGAACTTCCCTTTTAAAGTAAGGTGATCCTAAATCCAAATCTGGGACTAAGAGAAACACTATTAATATTCTTGGTTAAGAGAAAAAAAGTTATTCCATGAATAATTAAACTAAATCAATGGTAGGCAGTTTGTTAGAACACAGATTTCAGGCGCTGTGAAGAAGTCATGAACAGAAAAAAGAGATGAGGGTTTCAGACACTTAAAATTGCTTATTGTAGATGTCCAGAGAGACTGACAGACTGACCAACCTGATTACACTTGGAGACAAAAAAAGGTACATCCCAAACTAAAAAAACAAACAAACAAAAAAAACCCAAAAAACCCAAACTCCCAAAAGATCAGTCTTTGCTAGTGTTACTGCAAGATACTGAAAAAGTTTTCTCAACAGCTTAATGTTCCTTTCAGGAAAAGGACTATTTCCGTTGAGCTTTCTGAGCATTGGGAGCAGAACTGCAAAGATGCAGTAAGAAACAATGTCTTTCAAATGCCATAAACTGCACTCCTTGAAGCAGTAATTCTATGAAAAATTCTCTTCCTCCCATGTTCAATTACACTGTTGCATACCCAGCAAGAGCAAAACCCAGTACCATAAGTGACCTCCTCCACACCAAGCCTCCACAGACACAGAGCAGCATATCAACTACCATGCCCCAGATGATCACTCAGGAAAGGTCACCAGCTCATAAGGAGCACCCCAACACTTCTCCTACCCTTTCAACCTGCCACCTCCTCCTGCTACATCCTGAGTTGTCTCGAGGGCACCAAGTTTCTGTCTCACCAAAACCCTGCCATTTAAAGTGACAGTCTTTACCAACAGTAAACGGGCAATAGTATTTGATGGGTTCGTATAATGCAGTCGCAAGCATGGCTTACTATGGCTGGATATACAGTACCATGGCTAACGAGCTTATCTACTCATAGTTTTAACATCCATTTAATTAAATTGGTAAAAGAATACGTTTAGTTAAATCACTGGAAGGACTATGACCAGCTAAGCTAAGTCAGATCAAATCAAAACACCGCGTCATCTTTGCTGCAGGAGGTTATCCTCCTCAGGGACATCTGCATAGGTGATTCCAAGCTCCTCACCTTTCTTTCTTGGAATTGCTGTGCTTTCTTTGAGCACAACATGAAAGTTTCCCCCAGCCACTCCTCAGTCTGAATTGCCCAAGTCACTGGGAGCCTAAGCACTCACAAAAGTTACCTAATATCTTACCTAGAGGCTACTCTTCGCCATATCCTAATGTTGTACTCCTGCCTGCTACAGGCTCTTCACGACTCACCCTGCATCTCTGTTCCCAGCTCCAGAAGACTCAGCTGCACAGAGCCAACCCTCAGCAAGCTAACCGCCAGTTCAACCAAGTTTTTCCTTGGAAAGGAGTCAGAATACCACTCCGCACACCTTCCATCTAATTCACATTAATGAGCCTCACCATAGCCAAACACCACAAAGTAACAAATGTCTGCAATGTGGTAATAAGGCAGCTGCTATTTTTCGTTTTTTGCAGTAGAGAAGATGACTGGTATATCTAAATAGGATGAAGGCATACCAGTGTCATATATGCTATCACACACATCTGTATCCTTGAGCTAGCATGCTTAAAAGCAGATAGAGCAGCACTAGTTTTAATCCTTAACAGTGTAGCAGGTCTTCAGGGACTCCAGGCATGTAAACCTCAGTTGCTATCACACGCTGAGCTGCTGTTTCTTCCCTGTTCTTGTTAACCAGGCAAGCCAGTACAGGCTGTGATCCAAAATGTTCACTGGGCTGTGTGGGCAGACCCTAAATGCCTCATTTCTGAGGGTTTACTAGGTGAAAGTCTAAGGCCACGTCAGACAGCTGATTTGTGAAACCTGCACACATCTTTGTGCAGAGCTGAAGGTTTAGTATGGCCCTTCATATTTTACTCATTTCTTCCCTAGCAAGCATCAAATGTGTCAATTCCCCCCCTCCCTCCCCAGAGAATTATTTCCCTCTGAAGACAAGGAAAAGCAAGTAAATGAACATGTTAAAAATATCCTTTGCTAAGTAGTCGTATAGCTAGGAATCAGTACGACCCAAATTTTATACTAAAAGTAATTTACAGTAGTGAAATCTATCTTACTAAAAAAAAAAAAAAAAAAAAGATTTTTATCTCTCTGTTATTAAAAAGACTTTAGGATTAGTATTAATGTTGAAGGAAATAAAGGTTAAAAAGCATTCCCCTCCAATATTAATAGAGCATGAGTTTATCTATGACCATAGAGCACATCACACTTTAATGATCAACAACTAAGAAAAGTTAATTAGTCAATAAATTGAGCCAGATACTAATCCTTCACAACAGAAAAGCTACAAAATTAGCAGCTTATATATACCAGAAATACCCAAACTGAACACTTTAGATCTTCTCGCAAGATTATAGCATGAAACATTAAGGACTAATTCAGGAAGGTCAGACAGTTTAGTTGTACTTTGTACTGAAAAATTAAACTCTATGTATAGCTCATCAGATAAAGCTTTCTAACATATATTTCTGCTTTTGACATCCAACATCTGTCTGAAAATAAGATTTTCATTTCCCTTATGAAATCCGATTCCACCAGCATGACCACAAAAACTTGAACAGTGTTAATGGAAATGGCAAGGGATAAATAGCAAGTGTTGGGTCATATGATCTATCGTTATAGGAGAGTTCAACCTTTAAATCTAGACAAGACAATGTTAGAATATGACAACTCTTTCTGTACAGGAGAAGGAATTATGGCAATGCAGAATAATTAGAATTTCTTTCCCCAAAAAGGTATCCTAAATTTTCTTCAGTTTCTTCTTACAGGTCCATGATTAGTTAGGGGGTTCATTCCACATTAAATTACTCCTTCATCATTGTGGAGCTATCTCACAGGTTTTGGCTGTCTACTTGAGAAAAGATGTGTAGAGAGACTGCTCCATATATGCAATGTAAAGGCAAAGAAAAGACAACACTTCTGCTGAAACAGCGTATCTTTCATTCTCATGACCTGCCTGCTGTCAGTGACCAACACGAAGCACAGTGAGCTTTGGAAACCAATGTATCATGAGGTCCTGGGCAATGGACAGTGCTTCAGCTCATTTCAGCTGAACAACATCTATCCTAAAGAGAACAACATGAGTAGGGAGCTAACCAAAAATGCTTCATATAAGTGTGATCTTTACAAAGTTGTTACACCAAATAAAAACGGTTCTTTTCTGAAGGAAGAATGTAAGCCTGCGTACCCCACCTGTATTCTACCTCTTGCACATTTTATCAGTAGTCTCTCTCCAAAGGATCTTAAACTTTCTATGAAAACTACTTCACAGAGTTCACAAAATAGTTCAGTATTCAGAAGCTCAGTTAAACTTTTCCACCCCTTGTACAAATAGGTTTGAAATTTTAGAGTTTTTTTTTTCTTTTTCATTTCTGCATTAGAGCTATTCTGAGATACCATCTCAGGTTTGCAATACGCACAGAAGGGATGCATGCATGCATGCTCACTCAGCACCCGCAAGTAATCAGCATGCTGGTGCCAGATAACCCCACGCCCTGGTGAGCAACCCAAGTTCATGCTATCCCTCTTTCGTTTCATCCAAACTACTGATTTGAGTCCAGCCTCTCACATCCCAGCCAGACATACTAACCACTAGGCTACAGAATCAATCCTTCTGCTCCAGGAAGAACCATATACACATACAAAGGGAATTGCTCCAAATAATCCTTAGGGCAGAAAAGCTGATTATATAAACTGATGGTCAGGGAACTCACCTTGAATGTGGGAGGCAAAGTTCAAGCCACTGCTGCAAATCCAGCAGAGCAGGAAGTGCATGAGGCCATGTGTCTCATACGTTATGCCAAAAAGCTGTAAATCACCGCTTACTGCACAGTACAATTTTCTTCTCTAGTTCCACTGTGGATCTGAGAAGCCTTTCAATAAAATGAAAAAAATAAAATAAAAAAAACCCTTCAAATTGAACTCAGCATGGTCCTGCAATAGTTTCAGCAGGTCAGCACTCCCAGTGAAAAATGGCATGACTAAAAATTAATTCAGCCAGCTGTAATTTCAAACTGCTATGAAGAGATCATTATGAATGTTCACTCGCAACACTCACTAATAGCCTGTTTTGACTACAAATTTCCTGGTGATGGAAACGCAATACAAAGCAACAGCAAAAAGTCTTGCCCATGTTGCTGTCAATTTAGCAGAAAAAGAATTAACTATCATCCCTCTGGTTAAAGAAAAGTTTCATCAATACAAGTCAGACAGCAGGATCTGGAGCTATGCATGTTCTTTTAATGATTTCCAAGTAATATTTGCTCAATACAGTCATTAAAATAATAGTTCAATCCTTTTGGGGTCAAGAGTTTTTTAAAAATTAAACGGCTTTATTTCAGCTTCATCCATCATCAAAGTAGGAAGTTGTTCTTAACACCAGAAGTGGGTTCCTCCTCACCAGGCAGTCTGCAGGATAATCCCAGCTTTTGCAGCGTTGGGAGAAGGCAGACAGCACAAGCGGGGCATTGTTAGAGCCCCCTGCTTTCCACGGGCACGCTGGCTCCCCTTAGGGCAAGGGTTCAAAGACTTCATACAAAGCAGGGGAAGGGGCAAGCCGCAATTCATCCTCTGCCCTGCTTTCCTCCTTGCCCTGGGTGCCAGAGCTGATGCCTTGGAGACAGGTTTCAAGGATCAGACCTCCTCCATGACTTTCTGCACTCTTGACTCGACGACAAGCTCTTCCAAAGGCTGGTGGTAGACGGAGGATTATGGCTGCGTTTCCTACCCTGTCAGGACTAGTCCTACAGGAGCAGAGACACAGTTAAGCTACTACATAGAAGTGAGCTTTGTTTTTATTTGGCATCGGAATCGATATAGAGAACAAAAAGAGGATCAGCGTCAAAGATTTATTTGTATAACAAGAGGAAATGTAGAAGCCGCAGAAATTGTTTAAAGCAGGTTGAAAGAATAATACAAAAAACAAACATTGCACTGACAGATATCCAGATGGCATTTGTAGGCAAACCTCAATGCCTTTACCCCAGCTGAGTTTCATTAATGCTTGCATATCGTTTCAGAATTTTTTTCTAGTATTTAAAAAGCACCAAATTACAAAGGTGTCAGAAGCACAGGAGGGATCACAATCACCTCTATTTTGACTTTGTGATTGAATTTAACTTCCCTTGCCAGAGCAAAACTGCTCTAGAGCTCAATTTAAAAGCCTCGCTCCTGAAAAGTTTGGCGCTAAAGAGAGGCTGCATCCATGATGCTCTTTTTACTTTGAGGGCTAGCGTTCAGGCAGCGTAACAACTGCAATCACAACTGTGGGGGAAGACACAGCCATTGAGGACCACAGAACATGGAGACTGGTGCCGGAGCAACTGGTAACTGATAGAAAGGGGAACAGAGGAAGAAGTTTAGTGCAGTGCTGGGTCGCTTGTACATCCACAGGGCTTCTCTGCGACTGTTCACAGAGTTCCTACGCCGTTACTCACTCTCAAGAACAGGCTATACAAAATTTTGGAAAAGGCAGAACATACACTGTAGCAGCAGAAGGCCTCGCCATCCATGAGGTCTATCGCCTTTCACAGAAACATTTAATTCCTCCAGCACAAGCTCACCCTGGCAACTTGCATTGTCATTTGAAAGCCTCATGTCTAGGAAGATGATCGCAAACTGCAGCAAGGAATTGTTCCCAAGCAGATGTGAGAGCAAGCCAGAAGCGATGTGTAAAGGAATTTCATTATTCTGTGGAAGCCACTCTCTCCTCAGTGGGATGCAGGGCACAAGTATTCAATTTTTTTATTATTATTTTTATTTATTTATTTATTTAAAGACAGAGAATCTTAAAAGTGGCTATTATCTATCTAGGATTTGCGTGAATTAAGAGTTTACAAGGCAGATCCCCAATTTCCACTACCTCATTTTTGTGATACCAAAATTTCTTTTTTCCTGTACCAGTGCTGTACTGGCTATGCCAAAACCAGGTTTTTCCTACACTGGGTAGGGATAGAGTAGAAAACACTAGAAAACACTTCTCTATCTCATCTTTCCACTCCTTACTTTAAGCCACCTTTTCTGTTGCATTAGCATGAGGTCTATTTCCCAAATCTATTTGCTACTGTCATTCCACATTAAAAAAAAAGGGGGGGGGGGAGAAGGTGAAAGAGGAGACTTTTGAAACTAGTTTTTACAGAGTTCAAACGTCTTTCATGGGGCCTGAAATCTAGCACCGCTGGCAGATTTACATATAAGCATATCAGCATGGATGTTAATGGCAGGTTGAGACTTCAGAGAAAATTGCTGTTAATATTCACATTAGACAGCTCAAACTTCCTCTGCCAAACAGTATGCTGCTGCTTATGAAGCTTTTCAGCCTATCAAACTAAGTAATTGTAAATTGCTGCTGGAGGGAAGAAAGGATGAAAAAGTAGTACTGAGCCTTTTGCTTTCATATAGCAACACAGAAGATAAAAATAGATCTATATAATATTTATAATCCTTAATCTCCCTTGAAATCAAAGTGATTACTAGATTCACTAGTGATTAGAGACCCCAAGAGATTTATTTGTAAATGGCTGGCTCAAACTCCGCTAAATCCTTGTTTTTATTTAGCCAGGTTGCTGACCTGGTAACTATTCAAAGCATAAATTTTAACAAAGAACAATACTGAACCACCTCCAGCACAGTGAACCTCTGTAACAGCCACCATAAAGGGCAAAAATAAGGTGTTGGTTTATCAAACGTTGTGGGGGGGAGGGGGGAGAGCTTTTCAGCAGTGCAGATGAATTCAGTGTTGAGAAAAGGCCTAAATCTTTCATACGGGCAATGAATTCTGCAGCTTCCTGCACAACTAATCTGTTGTTACTTACTCTTTGCATCCAGTATAGATGGACCCTGGAGAACAGACCTTATTTTGTTTGATACAATACAGCCTTCTGAACTCTTACACTGCTACTTGAACTGTCAAATTGTACACAGACTGTAGAAGGACAATTTTAAAAATGAACAAAGCAAATAACTGATTTTAGTCTCATTCGGGTATAATGCCACATCCCTACTAGGGAATGGTAAAAGCTTTCACATAACATTTGCACATGTGGCAGTTGATACAAACACGCACTATACAGGGCACGTCTTTGCTTTCTAGGAAAGAGACAGTTACAATCACACCGAACAGATTTCCAGTCAGATGTTCTGCGCAGGTCGGAGAGGAAGGCATTAAGGGTCTGCTTACACATCAGTAATTAGACAAAGGCAGCTATCCACTAGTCTGCACTGGATGCTAAGTAAAACGTTTCAGGGTTTATGATGGTATTTTAGATTGCAGCCAAGGAGGGCCTGCTGATCTGCCATGACTCACCCAGATTAATATTTCCCATAACAAGTTTAGCCGTACAGGAAGAAGTATAAAAGTGCCCCCAATAACCCCAGAAAAAAAACTTTCCCACCAAAAACGTTTTTTGGTGAATGCTGATGTTTTTATATCACCCAAGAATACAATTCACAGACTGAATGTGTTCCACTCGGATAAAGTGGATTTTTTTCCAATAAAGTCCAAAAAAATGCAAGACCAATTCCCAAATGATGAAGGAATTCTCATTCTCACAGTTAGAAGTGAAAGGAGTGGGCTGAACAGGGAAGTGACTGTAGTTAAAACGGTCAAGGAGTCTCAAAGAATGAATATGCGTTGCCTGAATCTATTCCAGTTTCAAATGCTATGAAAACAAAGTATTTGTTTCCAGCCAAAGAGCCGGGGGCGGGGGGAAAGGGTTTCCTTTCCATGGCTTTCCTGGGTAAAGCTATATCTGAATTTGTTTTTAGATAGCACTTCTAATAAATTGGTTCAGTTAATATTAAATAGTTCAAAGCACTTCTAACTGGTACAAGATAGTGAAGTGGTTAGATTGTTGGCTCACTAAAAGAACACTGCTTTCAAGTATTGTACAACAAACAAAAGAAGAATACTTAATTTCAAGCAAAGAACACCATAGTCAGCATGGGATCTCTGTTCATAGATCATTAAACAGGAAGGAAGTTATTGCCCAGTTAAGTTCTGGATGTTAGATTTTCCCCATTTGCAACAAAGCTGGACTTTGGTGAGAGAAGCAGGTGTGATGCAATGCAGAGTTGTTCAAGCATGCTACAATAAACATGTTCCATGAACTCTCAAGAATGTTAAGATTTCATTTAAGAAGTGTGTCATTTAAAGTGTTATTTGTAACCTTTAGATTTCAGAATCTTAATGTGCCAGGGCAAAGTATCAACACTTTAATGTTTTTCTCAGAGGAGAACATATGATTAACCTTACTCTTTCAAGAACACCTACACCAAGCTATAGGACATGGGTCAGAACTTCAGGATTCACTTTTGTGGGAAATTCCGCACCAAGAGCATTTTGCCAACTTTACCAAGTGTCATTACCAGCACTGTGACAAAGAAATTGTGGAAGATGGAAAGGAAGAAAAGAGTTCTGTAATAATAACAGTTATATCTAGTGAGGAACAAAATTCACACAAAGTAAAACTGTCACTACAAAGCTTAGAAACAATTGTCCTTTAGCTGGGAGAAAAGGAAAGTCTAACCTAGCTAGCTAAGTGACAGCCTATCTATTGTATCCCAAGGAATAGGGGAAAAGAAAGGTATGGATTTGGAGGAAGTGCTTTGGCATCTATCCCAGAAAGCCACTAAGCCTTCTCCTTCCATTCCTGCCCCAAACCCTAATCCAGCAGATCATAAAGAAGGGTTTTCAAGGAAGTAATTGGTATGCTGGTTAAGGAAACTGGAACAGAATATACACTTGAGCCACCTTATTTCCCATTCAGTATCAGAGCTGCTATATCTAAGGGCAGGACAGCTTGACTGTGCAGACATTTTAGGGGGAGATGATGTGGATAAAACAGGCAAAAGGCTGTTTATTCTTTAAAAAGCATAGAACGCAGAACTTGGTTTCTCCTCTTATCTGGTCACCCCTTGAAAAAGTTAAATGGATGTTTGACTAGTCTAAGAGGCAACCTGGGGCTGGGGAACATTTCCTGGAATTAACAAGGAAGTTGAAGGAGGAAGAAAACTGCGTGCATCAGGGCAACTGTACAGAGCAGCACATATTCCAGATTTGGTCACATAAGGATCTAAACTAGCATGATCCAGTTTGTACAAGTTAACAGCCATAAGCGCTGAGACCTTCTTGGAGGAAGGAGGGAAGAGATGGGGGAGGAGAAAAGCAAGTCAGCCAAGGAAGGCCATCTGTTAAGTGAACTTCAGCTATGAACTCAAGACCTGCCCTTTCCAGGCTCAAGCAGTAACTGAAATGTCCAGAAAACACCAACAGCTAAGCAGAAAAATTCCTTTAAATCAACAAAAATGACAAAAATTTGAAGTGTCTAACTTCAAAATAGCTTCACCATATGCTATAGCCAATTAGTCACAAGTTAGATACAAAATAAATCTTACAACAAACTGCAAGAGGAGGACATTCTTAGTATTTTTGAAAGAATATTCTCTTCAACTGGGAGTAAGTGAACAAGTCAAATTTTACACATATGCCAAATTTTCTCCTGGCAGCATTTGTAAAGTTTAGAAAGTTCTATTTTGGAGAGACAGGAGGAAGAAAAGGGAGAGGGGAAAATACCTCCCACACACATCCCCAAATTCTAGCAGAAAGGGAGAAAAAAGTGAATATCAGCTCCAAATCCTCATACTATAATCCAAAAGGTAGGGAAGAAAAGCAGCAAAAGAAACTTGATGGCTGTAACACCTTACTACTATAGTAGCAGGTCTTACTATTGCACCTTGTATTACCTCATAGAACTTCCAGCTCTTCCTTTCCAAGGGGAGGAAAAAAAAAAAAGAAATTAATTCACCAGTGTGTACTGCAAGTGACAAAACTGAGGTCATTCCTTTCTTCACCTTACTGTTCAACTGTAACAGCATCTCATAAAGCAAGATAAGAATTTTATTACAACTATTTATTTTTAAGAAAATAAGGTTTCAGGAGTACAGGTTTAGCTTTTAGTTATAGGCAGCAGAGGAATTCTGTGTTATACAAAAGGAAGGGATTTCAACAGTGCTGATCAAAGTCTGTAAAGCTCTTCAAAAATCATATAATAATTTACTTTGGAAGGGACCTCTGGAGGTCATCTAGCCCAACCTCTTGCGCAGAGCAGGAGTCCAGCAGGGGCAGGACTACAAGGGTGGATCCCAGCACCCTGTCCAAGTGGGGTTTGAACGTTCCCAGGGATGGAGATCCTACAGTGTGTCTGAGCAATCCCTCCCCGGGTTTAACCACTGTCACTGGAACAATTTTTTTTTCCTTATACCCATACGGAATATCCCTTAGTGGACCTTGTGTATGTTGCCTATTGCCTTTTCATTGCGCACCTCTTCTGAGTTCAACTTGTCTTCTCTATAAGCCCCCTTTGGATTGTAGGAGACTCCCTCTCCACCTTTCTCTTCTCCAGCTGAACAAGCTTAATTTCCTCCACCTTTCCTCATACATCATGTGCTACAGCCCCTTAACTATCCCAGTGACCCTGGAGCGCTAGACTCTGCTGATCACTAATTCCAAATACACTACGATCGGTGGAGAGCTCTTCATGGGTAAAGAAGTTTGCCAACAAGTTTGTTATGAAGCCAGCAATCTTCCTTTATTGACATCTTCCGCTTCTGTTTAGGCAATTATTAGTTAAATAATTTAGTAAATTATTACTAAATTTAGGCATTGCCATTTCCCTCAACATGAAACATTTATAGTTTCCTCATTCTAATTCTAACCACACAGGATTAACAGACACTAGAAGCGTAAGGCAAGCCTCCTCCACCCCAAAACAATTCAAAATATACTTAACATGAAAATACCCACACCACCAACTGCTTGGTTCCCCTTTTTCCTCCTCAGATTATGTAGCTTTCAAGATGCATTTGTACAGTATTTTCTATCTCTTCTTTACTAAGAGTGCAAGAAACTTGTGTCAGTAGCCCTGCGACTCCAGAAAGTGTGCTGTTAGGCAACAGAATAAATGCAACAGCCCAAACAATTACTGAAGTTGTTTTTTTAAAAAGGGGGGGGGGAGGGAGGGGAAGCACTGACAATTCCTGTGGTAACTAAACAGTCATCTCCTAGCTTTTTTCTTCTCAGAGCAGGGAGACACTCCTCTGACATCATGATCGATAAAAATACTAATGAACGAAAAGAACAGATAAAAGGACTGAAAAATACTTTCAGAAAGACAGTACAAAATGCCTGTCATGGGAAAACCCTCTTTCCACTCCCATGAGAGCTGCTAATCTCTCATTTAACCCCCACCCTTTGCAAAATAAATTATGAAACCAGAAGGAGCCAATGTAATCATCTAAGTCTAATCTCTCTGATAAAACAAGCCATAGGATTGCAATGAATTATTCTTTGGCTTAATGCTTTTGGGTTATTGCTTTTTCCAAAGGAGTGGAAAAAAATCGCTCTTTCAATTTTGATTTAAATATTCCCAGGGAAGGAAGTTCTACCCTCAAATTCAGATTTTTATGCCCATTATTAACATTTTGTTCACTTTCAGTTCTAGTTCTGCTGTGATTTGCTCAGTTAGGCACTTCCAGCTTTTATATTACATAGCTTAATTTCACATCTTTCATAAGGGAAAGCTCTCGGAGACTACAGCCGAGTAAAGCTTTAACTTCCCTTCCAAACCCCAGAGTTTGCAAGACAGTGCAGTTTTGAACCTTCTATCATGTCTATGCCTCTTCTAGGAACTCTGCTTTTCCCCAGTATCACTCTTCCACTGTGAAGACCAGGCCATAAAGTGTATTCCAGCTGCTGCTGCATCAGTTCCAAAGAGAGAAGGAGATCTGGGTATGTGCCTCCATTTTATATACCCACAGACTACACTAGGCCTATTTAAGATCCTCCTTTTTGTCCTATACCCAGTTGACTGGGTGGCAGAATAAATCCTTTGACAGATTTGAAGCCTCTTCACAACTTTCTCCTTCTCTAGAAGGAGCAATCCAACATCTCCTTCAGAGGTCATTTTTCCTAGGCCTCAATTATTCTTGCTGCTGTGTTCTGGATTTTCTACTGTCTCCATTCTTCTCAAAGTACAGGATCAAAAGTGAATATGCTACTCAACTCTACTCAACTGATGCCTTACCAACAGCAAAGGGAACAAAATTACAGCCCACAGACTTTTTTTTTAATCTCAGACAGTTCACCCCTCCCCTTTCCTTGAGGCAACATCATGACACTGTTGACTCATGTTCAGATTTATAAGCAGAATAAAAGGAGTAAATTATTACTAAATTTGTTTTCCATATTTAAATGCCCAGCTTGAAATAAGGTCTTTGATGCCTGTTGCCAGCAATGTGCTTGAAGCTTGCCTTTTAACCTTTTTTCACTCTCTCCTTCTGAAGTGGATTCCCTTTCAGATGTCAACAATTTTTAAAATGTAACCATTAGTGACTGGGATGGTTGATTTTCAGACATATCAGAAGCCTATTTGTGAAAAAAATGCATAGCAGAGTGGTAGACCCAGACCATAAATACTACATGTTTGAATCCTAGTTCTCTCTATGGATGAAAGGGAAGGCTTTCATTTTGGTTACCCCTGGCCACCACCCAACACACCAAATCAGCATGGACAATGTACTTGACAAGGAAAAAGGAAATCCATCAAAAAAACAAGGAACAGGAAAAAGAGCTACCAATGTAAGATATGCTATTATTTTAAAAATACACTCAACTGTCACATGGAACAGGACAAGAAATGTGTTCTTTATTTACTCTGTTCTTTGAAGTTTCAGCTATGTAGAACATCTTAGAGAACTGGACCATAACCAGGAAAACGAATCACCTGCAGTGATCAGCAAGATAAACAGGCTAAGTGTTCAGCTGCATAGTGATTTCTGTCGTTGTAGCAATACAAAAACAGACTATCAAAAACCCAGTGAGGGAGCACACAGGCTTATAACCCTCTAAAACATTCATGAGTTCTGATGGCTTCTACTCTTTATATATGAGAGCAGCTGTTTTTATCTGAGAGATACTCCTAATGATTTAGAAATACTTATAAACAGTGCGCACTACAAAACTGCAGTGAGTTTAGAACACCCGATAGAGTAGACAAGTTCTCAATGAATACTGCTATCAGTTTTTCAAAGGGGATGCTGATCTGCATTAGCCTTTTTGGACCAGTGAGTTGAGGAAGAGTCAAAGGAAGCATTTTAAATATGTGGAGTAATGGGTAGAAAAGATATACTTATGTAAGTGCAAGCATCATATTTTCCAATAGTTCCTAATGAACAGAGATGAACAAACACTGAGAAGCAGCTGTAGAAGTTTTTCTTAATTTTAATGAAAAGATGCCCAATTTTTCTATTTGCTGTTGGGCAGATGGGCTAGTAGTGAATGAAACAAGCTGTTGCCTGAAGCAATCAAATTTCTATCTTTACTCTTCAGGTCTTAAGATTTGCTTAAAGTTCTGACATGGGCCTTGAATTCCTCAAAGTAAATTAATTTAGAAAACCAAGAAAACAAAGAAGCCTCTGTTGAATATCCTTCTTCCGAAAGGTGTCAAGCAAACATTTTTTTTCCCCTCCCAAGGAAAGGAGTCACAAGAAGCATTAAGAATACGTAAGAGTTTACAGAAATAAACACTGAAGTAATACCAGAAAAGGCATAAATGATCCAGAAAATTAATAACTACAAAATGTGGCATTGCCACACATTGCCTGACGCCTTCAGGTTATGATTAATATTTTCCTTGTCTTAGATATCTATACAAGTTCTGGAAGCTGCTATATGCCATGTTGGAGCCTTCTTTCTGGAAAGAAATAAAATTCATGGATTTCTTTTTTAGAAGCATTAAACCATGAAGCATGAACTAAGAAGTTTAAGTGATCTAATTTCTGTACTTCCTACACTGAGTGCAGAGGCCACCCTTAAAACAGGCTGGGACTTGGAAGCTGCTCTGAAGTGTTAGCAGTTGCAGAGTATTAGTCCTCTTGACTCTAGAAAGGTACATCATTTAAGAAACAGATCTGTCTCGCTGATGTCTGAATGGCTACTTAACGCATGTTTTATTGTATCTCCAAATACGGCACTTTATAACAACAGTCAAATCTGACAGATAATTACAGGCTAGGGAAGTACTTTTAAACTGTAGTAAATACCATTAAAAGCATACTCATTCATAATGAAAGATGCTACTGTCTTACATGAGACCAACAGACATTAATTGCATCTTCTGTCAATGAATACAGTTTTTCCTTTCCTTCGAGTACTCAGAATTTGGACTAATATTTTTTCCCACATTGTACTAAACAGTCTTGATTCTGGTATAAAAAAAAATCCAGTTTACCTTTTGTGCTCCCATTTTCAGCTATAGGATGAAAATCATCGAACATTAACTAAGATTTCAAAGCCCAGTTTTCTGCAGAAGCAATGTTGTCTTTGGTAAGAATTCCAAGAGAAGCACTGTAATAATTTCAACAGCAATCTTGTCTGGTAACAGCATATGAAAGTACTCTGAGAGTTATAAATATTTATAGATGGCCAGCTAATATTCTTTTAAATCAAGTGATTAAAAAAGCCCACTAAATAACCACCATCAACAATCATTTCTAAGAAGCTTTTGGCTTATCTAATTTTCAGAAAGCTACCTAAGCTTAAATATTAGTAAACCTACCATTCCCAATAAAAAGCTAATGAAAGATACCTCACAAGGTCAAATTCTTGCTTTCTCAAATAGATAAAATGGTGTACACTTCATTACATAGACACATGAAGTAAGTAACCATGTACACCTGCAAAGCATCTTTACACACTGATCTTCTATTGCATGTCCAGTATATCATATTTGCATTTATTCCTTCCTGACCAGTGCTTAGAGTGACTAGTTTAGCATCTATATCAGAGGTGAAACAGTGATAGGACATTATTTAGAGAATCAACATTTTCCGATAACAGATTTGCATTCAGATCTCCTAGAAGACACTGACAGGGTCTTTCACATGGTTAAAGTAAGTGCCTAAATTAAATTCTTGCACATGTATCCTCTTTAATCCAGATTAATTACAGATGGTGAATGCATGCAGTACCAGCTCATGCACCTAGCTCACTCCCTGAACCTTTCTTCTGTTGGTAGCTAATAAATGAATGCTTCTGAGAAGGACTTGAGGAACAAGTCCTCTTTAACCCACTCTTGATCAATTGTTCAAGTGTAGAATTACAGATACGATTACAGAATGATCTTCAGTTTCCTAAAGGAGATATGGCTGAGGTTAGGAAGGCACATCCAGTTAGACAGTGACATGTTACAGTACAGAGATCCATTACTCTTATTTTTATATTATTAGAATCCATTAAAAAAAATCTGCAATTATTTCAGCTACATAAACCAACAAACAACAGGTATTTCTAGAAGATCTTCACTGGATTTTTCTACTACCGCCGCCAGGTTTCAGCCCCTACAACCTCCTTCCTCACAGTGAACTTGCTAGATTTTGGACTTCAGGCTCATCTGTTTTCCATGCCTCATTAACTGGGCAGTGAGCACGTTCACCTGCAGAGCAAAAGGTCTAGATTTCCAGACTGCTACAACAGGGACAGAAATGGGGACAGTGACTGATGTGTTCCATAGAGCACCTTTGGCTACTCCGTAAGAATGTCTCTAACGTTTTTTTTCCCTCCCCATATAACAAGAAAGCCTAACCTCCTCACTGGCTCCCCCCTACAAAAGAGAAAAAATTCCTGGGTCTCACAGCATCAAGAATGAGGAAAGTTCTTATCTACATGCACCTCCACAAAAATAAAGTGGTCACCACAAAGTACTAAACTACGCTCATTCTAAACTGCTATCTGCTCGTAAGCAACAATAACTAGCCACACAGAAAATAAACAAAGTCTTACCCTGTAAAGCAAATTATGTTTAAGTATATGAATTAGAGGTAGGTAGCCATGCTTCATTGCCTGTGTAAGCTGGATGCACCCACCACTACCACATGCATTCCTCCACTGATTCCCTCTTTCCTCACTGCACCAGAGGCTACGTGCCGCAAACATTTTCATTTTCTACAGTACTCCAGAAGCTGCGTTTTGCCCTCCTACCTCAATACTTATGGCCTCCATTTCTTCTTCTGCCAAGGACTCCCTGTGTCTCATCCCCTCCCATGCAATGCAAAAATAGCTGTTCTTCCCCAAGGACCATGTGCTCAGAAGTCTGCCCACTTTTTCCAACTGTATCTAATGAAATTCCAGCTGGTCTAATGAAAATATTATGCTTCACTGCGTACTTTGTTTTTGCAGAGAAACAACACACCTACAAACACCACAGCTACTATCCCTCTCCCCTTACTTTTTTCCTTCTTCCTCATTTTTTTCTGCTTAGAAAGCAAGCCATTCCAAGATGTCCAGGTTTTAAAACCATCAGGGCTCAGACAGAGCAATGCTATGCAAAAAGCTGGCAGTTATTTGATTTACAGACAGAAGTGGCTGACACTGTTCAGCGTGCTATGCAAAGACCTTCTGTTTCCAGAGTTCTTCTACTCATCGATACCTAGAGCATTCCCTGACATTTTGGATTCAGCAGTATCCACAGAAACACAGGACTGGAAAGTCACCTGGACCACTAAGCGCAGATTTTTGAGCAACTGCAGGCAGTAGTAAAAAGAACTCTGTAGTCCACAGAGACTTCCAGGATCTCCAGCCCCCACTGGTTTTCTCATTATGTACATAGGCACCACAGCATTGAGTGTAGGCCTGTGACCAGCAAAAAGGAGGACTATCTCTTAGTTAATAGAAAGATCAAAATCATTCTCCTACAAAAGGGTTTAATTAAGTTCATTTAATTGGAAAACATTACCAATCTGTATTTTGCACGGAGACAATCAGAGGACTTAGCTCTCAGATAGCATCAGCAGGAAAGTGGCTCATGTTTATGCACCCAAATTATAACCAAAAAAAAAAAAAAAAAAATCTATGCCCCCATGTTCTCTCAAGCAATCCTTTCGTTTCCCAGACAGCAACGGCAGTCTCTCTGCAGAGCCATTCTGGCTTCACGCCTAGTTTGTGAGCTGCCCTATGCTGACTGCTCATCAACACGCACCCTGTATCACCTTTCAGAAGAGGTGGTCAGCCAGTTTTAGCTCTAAGTAGGGTGTCTAACCCTGCTACCAGACAGGATTTCATTCTAAGATTTTTATACTGACCTCACTCTCCAGCTACAAGTAGGCCGAGTAACAGCAGCTGGTCATCACTGTGAAGACTCAGGATCATCACTGGGAAGTCTCAGTCCTATGCATAGGCTGGAATTTTTGCTGTGATCATGTAAGATCAAAAAACCCCTCTTCCCAGGAGGTACTGGCCTACCATCAAAAGCTAGTTTTCCTGTTAACATGCACTATGGGACATATTCTTCAGTTTGACCCATCTGTACGGGATTGCCAGCCTCAAAACATGAACTGCTGCGTCACATGTAAACCACGAGCTTCTAGTTTCAGCACAGACTAAGGACAATCAGGGAATTTCAGTTTCTTTCGGATGCTCTAGCAAGTCTACTTACATTTATCCATTCATGCAAAGTTGTCAAGCATCTTCCTCACCAGGCCCATTAGCAGCAAGACAGTCATGATTACCTATAAACCTTAGGTAATTATACAGATTTTAATTAAATGTGTTTATAAACGGATTTACAAGATTACAGACAGGCATATCAATCTCCAGGAAAGTCCTTAGTAAGCATTTAGTAAGGTAAGACAATTCACAGACAAAAACACACCTGGAAAAGGCTAGACAGCTAAACGTTTTGGCTGGCCCCCAACAATTCCTTTTACCAGTAGTAATCAGTATCCACCACAGACTCTGTCTTGTCAGCTACTATTTTCAAAGCTACAAGGCCAATGCAGTGGGCCCAAATACCACTTTCAACTAAAATTCCATTCAAATCAAGTTTCCAGAAAACCTAATTCAGAATATGCTTTACTGAACTGTCCAAGTGAGCTAGAAAACATACCCTTCCCCATTCCTGTTCAGTAAAAGGTAACACATATACTACAAAAACTTTATGCTTCAGAGTAATGACAAAATTTAGTACCTCTTAGTTATAGCTGTTCTTGGTTATTCTGGAAGCAATGCAGGAGTATTGTAATTCAGTATAGTGTCATCTCAACCAACTAGGAATAACTCAGTCAATATGCAATTGCGAATACTCATAAACAGAAGTCAAACACTCATAAACAGAAGCCTCATAATCTAAATTGGACTAGCATATTCCTTTTCTTGATGTAAGCACACTTCAATGTGCATAGGAGCTACAGTTTTTAATATACAAAAACAAGATAAAGAAGATTGAAGCAAAAAGCCCATACAGTCCTAAACACACACACATTCGCGCGCGCGCACTAAGGGAGAATAAGACTAGCAGAGTACTTGACAGCAATCAACATCTTCAGTAGCTGAAATCCTGCCCTGTCCTCATGCTTCCTATTCTCACCATCACACGGAAGCCTATACCAGCAGAACAGGGAGGGAATTACATAATCTGTATCTTTTAACTCGCTTGAAGATGGGTTGATAATGATCCTTTTGCTGAAAGAGAAAAATTTGTTTCATGTAAGTTTAAACAGAGAGATGTGATCCTTATTTTTTGCTTTGTATTTGATTTTCTACCAGTTGCTTTATATTTCCCTGCAGGGCTTAGAGAATAACATGCACAGTTTACTACACAAAAGAGTCTGAGAGAACAGAGAGATTTAAAAGTTTGTTTCTTCTGCAGTAATGGGTTTTAATGGTCCATAGACTACATCTAGTGGAACCATAAAAAGCAATTTTTTTTTTTAACCATAAGGTTTACATTGGTCATACAAGTATCAGGATCTCTGCTGAAAAACATTTATATAGGTCCACAAAGACATAAAATTAGAAGGCAGTACCCTGTGGAAGTTTAACGCGACCAAAGTGGTCAGGCTGCTCCCATGAAGTTGTAAAGACTGTCTCCAACTCCACAGGCCTGTCCAACAACACAGCCAGTAAGCTGCACTGAGACTACTTCCTGGGTAGTCCTGATAGCTTTGATGTGAGATGCTCTTCCTTAGCTGGGAAGAGGCCATCCAAGAGGGCATTGCCATTAACAGGAATAAAATTATCTACAAAAAAGGCCAAACAATCATATTGGCTACCTGGGGAAAAAGTGCAAAAATGAGTCTACAAAAGTTAAAAATGGCAACTCCACAGGATAGATCATTGCTTAACAAAGACAGTATCATAGACCAGTTTCCTATTGCTACCATGCAACACATGGCAAATATAGCTTCCACTTAAAAATATATCCTTTTGCTTCATTATTCATAACCTTTAAATGTTAGTTAAAAGTGGGAAACAAGGAGCTGCATGGTGTCACCATCCTGGTTTACGGGGAACTAGCATCTAGTAAGTGGTCCCACAAGCGATAACCTAAAAGCCTTCTGCTTTGCACCCCAATACCTCTAGGAATTAGTTAACTAGGTAAGATTTGTGAAGAGCGTGAATTAACGAAGTCTAAGACCCTCTGCTCCACATAAGCATAACTAATGTATCCAACTATCATGCTTAGGCTGACATTATCTTGGAAAAACTCCAAGGGTCATGGGCATGATACAGGAAAGGAAGCTACAGAAGGAGCTACTGTATTTGCTTAATAAATCTACTGCACAGACTGCTGTCAGTGGATTTTGTTCCAAGAAACTATACAAACAAAACAGTCTTTGCAGACAGAGAGGGAAGGGGGTGGGAGAGAAGCGAGAAGGATTTGATCTTGTGATCTCTAAGAAAGTTGAACAGCTGAAATATTCACAGACAATGTCTGCGGAACGCATGAATTTTCTGAATTATTGTGACAAATTTCAATTTTACAACTTGAGGGAGATGAAGACCACTAAGCTTCTTAAAAAGTGTCACAGGAGACTTTTTTTTGTAAGCTGTTTGCATTCTTTGGTAAATTTTCCATCTTCTTCCAAAACAGGAATCATTCATGCATTTATTCCATTAGAAAAGCATATGTACAGTGTATCAAATTTTACACAGTCAACTTTCCTATAAGATTACCAAGAACCCAAAATATAAACCAGAATTTGATTTTTCACATGATATCCTCAAATCACTTAACTAGCAGGCTTAAACTCTTCGCACAGAAACAAAAATGTTAAGCCTAAACAAGGTGTCTTTATTACAGATTCTCCTCAATTTAAGACTATATAGACTGCAAATATAAGTATTCCTTAGGATTACAAAAAGATAATCTGTCTTCATTCAGCTTCAGGAATGGAAAAAAAAGTGCCACTGGTTAATCAAATCTTTTTATATCCTTCAGCTATGTTGCCTTTCACTTGAGTTTAATTAATATACCCCAAAATGAATTACTTTCACATTGGGCTAGAAAGCTTATATAGTAACCACTGAAACAGAGCATTCACTTTTAAGTAAAATAATTGTATACAAATAAAGTAAGCACTAATGGCTCTACCAAAGTAGCTGTAAGAGGACATTTTAGCCAGAAGTCTCTGAAGAATTAGTAGATGTCAAAATTCACTGTACTGACAATTACTAATTGAGGCTTAGTTTAGAGTATTAAGCTCATATACAAGCGTCTTTTGTACCTCTGACAAACTCCTTACGACTTGGCCCTATCACATGATTCTGGTGGTCACTACCTTCCAAACCGGCTTGATTGCTTTACAGAAGTGGTGTTTTATTTGTTTGCTTGTTTTTTTTGTTTTTTGTTTTTTTTAAAAAAAAAGCTTCACTTGTAACTGTTAAGGAAGCTTGGTATATCTACCCTGCTACTTTACTTTTCTCTGTAACAAGAAATTGGTCGTCAGCTGCAGCATCATACAATTCTGAACTGCTAAGAGGCTTTAGAATATGTACCACTAATTAATAACCATAGTTTCATATACATATATGCACATACACACTTTTATATATATATACACACATACACGTGTGTATATATATGAAAAACACATAAGGAGTATGTTTTTATATATATATATATATATATATTTTTTATATATATATATATATATATATATATATATATATATATATATATATATATATATATATGTTTCATCTCCCCCCAAAACCCAAACAAAGCCAAACCTCCTCACTTCATAAACTTTTAAAAAACTTTCTCCAAACTTCCGCTCTCCTACCCCACCATCATGCCCTTACAGCATCTGTAGATGTTAAAGTGCCAGACCCTTCTCTCCTACAACACATAACCTTGACCCACTTCACTGTGGAAAGCCAGTGAAACAGGCTCCAAATATTTCACTCTGCAGCTGGTCTTTAAGCCCTAATAACCAGGGGAGGTTGAAGTCACTCGCTAATCTCCTAGCGTGCAAGAACCAACAGAGCCCCCCTTTGAGCACCCAGCCTACGCCAGAGCGCAGAACAGATTGTCTCAGATGACAGCTGCTTGCTGGCAGAACACACAGATTCCCCACCAAGAATGGGAGGCAGGAAGCATCCCTCAGTTGGGGAAGAGTTTGCCAGCTTAAAAAAGAAAAAAAAATTAAATCACATACCAACTCACTTATGATCAGTGCACCTCTAAAGAGAGCACTAAAGGTATGCAACCTGACTGCTGCCATCTCCTCTTTACCTCATCTGTCATTTGGCCTCAGTAGGTTGAAAATTTCACACAAGGGCTACTTGCCTAACATATCTGAGCAGCACTTTAGGATACTACGGGTGCTCTAGAAATACATATAATAAATCATTGCCATAAACTCTGTAACTAGTTAAACCAAGTTTGAAATTAAACATGAGGCAGAGTTTCACTTTTCTTGAAAAAGAATTAGAGCATTAAGAAAATGAGCTTAGTCTGCTGACTGATCAGATATCATCCTATGTACATGTATACACACACACATGCAAGCATGTTTCCCATAATCATGCAGGCCGTGTTTGAACTAGATACTACACACTACAGTACAAAGGACCCATACATATAGTAAAAATGGTTTCATATCTCCATTTCAAAAATATTTAAGGGGCTTATTCACCAGTTTTCTCCCCCACTTGTACAAGTATTATTTTAATTTGGAAGTAGCCTCTAAGCACAGCTCAAGATCAGCTGCAGTTTAATTAAAGAGGTTTTTGAAATTATATAACCATTTTTCAGTTATATAACCATTTTTCCTGATATTTTTCATGTTCTGCAGCATAGTGCTAAAATTTTTAAATACTACATTTTTAAAGACTAGTTGCTGGAATGACACTTTTGCATTTTTGGGTGTACTGGCTTCCAAGACAAGGAGAAAAAAAGAAAAAAGAAAAAAAAATCCAACCCAAACACCTTTCTCACTTTCTGTTAGAAAACAGCAACACCCCCCCATACATAAAGTCTTGGCAATGAGCAAGGAACTGATTTTTTGAAATGACCGTTTAGCTATTATGACTACTATACTTGACAATTTTGCATTCTTACACTTCAGCTATATGATTTAAGCCCTCATTAATGAAATTTCACTACTGCTTAAAATCTTTGTTAACATGGTAGACAAACTAGGCTGCAACTAACTGCTCTGTTAAATACACATTTATTTACAAGCAGTCATAGTACAGACCAAAGGCTTCTAATGAAAGGATTGTCACTGGCCAGCTTCAGTAGGCTGGAGAAAGGAATAGGGAAAAGGGTATGGAATGAAGTATTTTTGGAGGAAATGGGCTATGCAGATTGTAGTCGTGAAAGAAGAACGCCACACAAGTTAGATTCAAACCCATTCTCACATTATAAGGTCAGTGGACAATGTTATATTGGAGACTGGAATCCTGCAAGCTCTCGAAAATGGCAAAATGGGTTTCACAGACACACACACACAGACACATACATCAGACGCTAACAGTTCAGTTTGTGGATGAAACAAAAGTTCCAACTGCTAATAATAAACACACCTAGAAACAGATGCTGCAATAGGAATGGTTTTGCAACACAAGATAATACTAATAAAACAGGAAATAGTTACAAAACCCCCTCCTGTAAGTGTCCCAATTACATCATGAGATTAAGATTGTAAATTATTGTCTTTATTACTTCCTCTAGTGATTTACACTCTGCTTACCCGAATAGACTTGCATGCAAAGACTGCGTGGCAGGTGCCGCACTGCGCTCCGAGCCCGTGCTGCCTCGCTCTCCGCGGCCGCGCGCCAGCAGCCAGGCACCTCTGCGAGCGGTTGCCCGTCCCGCAGAAACCTATGGAGTCTAGGCACAGCCGGCAAACGGCGATCACAGCCAGACTCCAGCACCAGCTAGCCAAAAAGCTGCCGCTGCTTTTGAGATGTTAGTGGCTGGACGGACGTTTTCCATTACAACTACGTGATGTTCTCGATTTTGCATCTCTGTCCACAAGGACAGAACGCGGGAACTCGGTGCCGAGTTATGACTGTTCTCACAGATACTTCTCTCTAGACAGATACCTGGTATTTTAAAGATGATGCCCACTCCAGATCAGGCTACTTTAGTGACTGTTCTTAATTCTGGGTCTCTCCAGCATAAGCCCAGGTGCACACTTCAACCCAAAGTCAGAAATCCCTTCCCATCTTCCACCATCTCAGCCTGTACTATCTGCATACAAAAATACACTCTCCCTCTTCTCAGAGAAGAGCTTATCTAGATACAGGCTATGACTCTTCTTCTCAGAGCTTGCCTGCGAAGTTTTCCTTGTTTTCATGGCCTAACGGTGGCAACACATGCTGAACAGAGCACCTTCAATAGGACATTCACAGGCAGCAAACAACAGCCAGGATGCCCCACTGTCTTGCCTTTGCAAAAACAGATCTCTTTTCACCACTAATAAGAGGTTACTCTCCAGACAGTAGTGTTGAAAAAACACATAGAGCTCCTAATCCACCCCAGTGACACCCCTACAGAATTTCTGAATGGTAACAAGATAGAATTGGAAGTGAACTAAGTTCTGTTTTTCCCCTCCTTACAACTTACAGTTACCCATCTAGAGATTATCACAAATGAACACTTCCATAGAAATAAGGCATCTGTGGAGTCCTGCCCAAACTGCTGGACCACAGCCAGCGAACCAAAGGAGACAGGATCCCTCCAGTCACTGCAGCCCTCTGCTTCCAACACCCAAAACAAATTTGTCTCCCCGCAAGGGAGAGGAGTAACCACGAGGAAAAGCATGCCCACTAAAAGCGTGCTTCTCTCACAGAAAGCACAGAACTTCCTGCAGCAACAGCAAATCTCAGGCTCTCAGTGCAAAGCTTTACACAACTAAACAAAGCCTAGAAAACCCAGTGACGTCATTTTGGACCTTAGCAGGTTTTATTCTAACACAAAGCAGCCTTCAAGACCATATACCGGTTACTTTTTAGAAAAGCAGTAGTGACCTTTGCCCAAAAGCAAATTAGCAAAACAATTTGCTAATTACACAGTGAAAAAGGAAATTGTTTAACTTCTTTAAATGGCCTAGAAACCACTCTCATATTCAACAGCTATTCAAAAAGACCATTAAAAATTTCTGCCAGTCAACTATAACATAAAGATGTTTTTAAAACTACTACTTTTTACAGTTCTTTTAAGATTAGAAAGCTTTTACTCAGAACCTAAGCATTAATGTATTGAACTCACAGAATTATTGTGCGTAATGGATCACAGTACAACATACATCTTTGAATGACTGCAAAACAAAGGGAGAGAACAAATCTAAAAGTGACTTCGCTATATTTAGGAATAGAGCAATCAATACAATTACAGACATCATCTTCACAAATTTAACTCCGGTCCAATCACCAATGCCTGAAGCCAATACATCTGCAGAAAAAAAAATCTGATAGATGAAAGGGGAAAAAAATTCTGATAAAAATAAAGATTTGCCAAACACAAAAAATAGTGCCCCCGTTTTTTCCTTTTGGGGAACCTACCGAGTCTCTATACAGCCTAAGCAATCTCCTAGCTGTTCTTCACATGCTCACTTTAGTTCTGTGTTAGCTAGCGTGAGATTGTTGCTCAACAATCGAAAACATTCAGGTGATGCCATTCATGCCCAAAAGGACAGAAAAAAATTAGTGGTTATCTGCCAAACTCCACTGATATAATAACTTTCTGACTTTCTAGCTAAAAGAGAAATGTTGTATTATAATGTGGATGCAATCAAATTTCTGGTGTGTTTGTTAATCAGCTAAAAATAATCTGTCTGGTTGTTTACACTATTTAAAAGAACACTTGTGTTGACACCCAAAGTTTGATTTCCATGTTGGCCTGAACTCTTTTGCACCTGCACTGGTTTGCAGACAACCTTATGTCATGTCTATTCATTGGACATTGTGGAATAGTCAAGTATCATGATTATTAGGTATCCACAAATTAGAAGTGATAACATCCATGTAACATAGTTTGTAAATATAAATTGAGAACATAAAAACCAAAAGCTCCATCAAAAATCCTACCACTAGACTGAAAGACATCTATGGAAGCAGTGCTGTGAGATTTTACATTTACTGTCTTAATGACTTCTGTGCTGTATACATTCTACTCACAATGAAAAATCCTATATATTTACATGGCCACAAACCATTAGATTTGACTCATTTTGCAAAGCAGCAGTTTGGTTTGGTTTTTTTTTTTTTTTTTTTTTTTAAATAAGAAGATATCATACAGAGTTAATCTTTACCAACTAGTTTTAACGTATGCAGTTGCATCTGCTGGAAGGGAGGAGATGAGAAACGACATTCAAGTGCATCTGTTTCTAAATATGTGATTGGATATGGTTCAAACTGTCTGCAACCCAACCTTTAGAAGAAGAGGTGCTCTTATTAAATAAAATAATCCCTTCGTATATTCAGTTGCGCCTGCTCTTTTTAGTGAAAAATACATTTGTACTATTCCTCACTCCTATCACGTTTCTCAGCCACAGCAGCTAAGGGCAAAGAACCTGAATCTGGTGCTCCAAAAAGCAACACCCACAAAGCCATTGCTGTGGGTGGCTAGGAGTGACTAATTCAGTGCATTTAAAATGAATGCTAATACACTTATATGCCCTGAGTTTGTAAGTACACATTTTTATTATTGCTGTTACATCTGAACTGCATTTAGTATGGAATCAGCTAAATAGATCTAAGCATCTTCATATCCATATTAGCTACATCCACCCTTGGGCATTACACTGATCTAACTATAATTTATTCCTAAGCAGATACAGATATTCTTTTATAGCCTCTAGGTTAATTTTATTTTCAAAATTTAAGGTAACAAGCTTATGAACCTTAGTTGCTTCTGAATGAAGCTGAAAACCTTGTCATTTGTAACCTCCACCCTTCCTCATGCAAAGGAGCCCCTAGATCTGAGACAGTGCGTTCAAATAACTACAAGTCATCCAAACTGCTTCCTCATACTGCTCACCTTTTGAATCAAAGCAGCATCAGCATAAAACCAGAGAACACAAGTATTTTCCACATACTTACAAGCAAGCTCTTCTCAAGAGCCTTTTTCAGAAATCTAGCTCTGCTCCCGTTGAAATTAGTGGGATTTTTACTATTCTGTTGAAAAAAAAATCCACTGCTCAACTCAGGAGACATGACACGCTTCTACAAAATTACTTATATTTATTTTATGTATAGAGAGCATTTTTCTGATCTGAAAAGCCAATTAAGACCTTCATCCAATCATTCACTGATACTGTTTGCTTTTCAATTTACTCTGAACATCACCCAAAAGTTTTGACACTGAAGCACATGCCCATAATCAATCATCTCCTATAGTTGAAAAAAGAATTTTCTCCTCTAATAAGGAATTACCAAGACGGAAAAGCAATGATTCTTTTAAATGAAGAATATAATTGATGAAGAATCATCTGATAAGGGTTACTAAGCCCTGGAACTAAAAGACCAATCATTCAAGACAAACTTCTAAGTTATGCTTACATCTGCCCTAAGCAGGCCATGATATGATATGTTCCGTCATGCAATAACATAAAGTTTTGGACCCCAGAAGTGAGAAATTCATACATGAGGTTATTTTTTTAATCAAAGTTTCAGAGAAAAATGTGTGAAGATATTATTTAAGAGTGTGCATTTTACTCCTTTTAGTGATCCTTCACATAACAGGACTTCCCCGCCCCCCCCAAACAGTAGGGTTTTTTTTGTTTGTTTAGTACACAAAAATCCCAGAGGGCAGGCCAACATTTATAGTAATGCTAGTCAAAGTATTGTCTCAAATCCCAAGATAACCCCTCCAACTAAGGAAAACAACAAACAAAAGCCTTATCTGCCAAAAACCATCCAAGTCGTTTCTACTGTTGATTTATTTTGAAGTCAATGATAGTACGGTCTAGGGCAAATATTAACCAACCAGATCCCATATTTTAGTTTTCCGAATAGCTTATACATAAAGATTGAGCTTCACAAACATTTCAATCAGCCTTTGAAAAGAGAGTTTATTTTAAATTGATCCAACTAAATCACAAAGGTGATCAAATGATCAAGTACTGCATTTTGAAAGGCAACACCTGAGTGACATTAGAAATTTCTACGTCAGTTTCTGAAGAGCAAGACTTGCTGTTGTTCAAGGTAAGGCTCCAATCAGCAATTCTTACTTTTTCCTCCACTTCATTCTATAAACGCATCTAAAGATCACTGTGACTGACCAGAAAGCTGAACAATTAAAAACAATCAATGCTGACCATCACCACATACAGCCCCAAATATTACAGACAGGCAAGTAAGACACACATTTGCTTCCTCATATCATGAAAGGTAGCAGACATTTACTGCTGTTAGTTTGGGGATTTGAACAGAGTAATCCTCTTGGGAGCATTCATATTGTGGTTCATTTTTGAAAGCTTGAGGAAAAGAAATTTGGTTTTATTTTATTTTAAACTAAATAACTTAGTTCTATATTCTTGGAAATTTGTGATATTAATGTATTTCAGTATTTCATTTAGCTCCAAGAGTCTGAAGAACTGTAGTTGTATTAAAAACTGCATACCAAAGAGATTTCTTTCAGCTATGTATTGAGTAACCACAGAGGCAGAAAACTTAAGTCTTAGTGTTGCTTTAAATTTATCCTTCTCTTTACCAGACAAATTAAGACAACAGAAACAATCCTCACTAGTTTATTATTCCCTGTTAGGAGAGAATCAGTCACTACTAAAACTTTCCATCATTTGCTGTGGAGTCAGCTGGACCTACCAGCTCCTGATTCATCCTACTTAACTTACCTTGCTATAAAACTGTGTACTCCCTCTATGCTTTACAGTGGAATAACTAGCTTTTTTTAAAAAAATAAAATAAAATAAATGAGAAAGATCCCTACCAGCATCCCAGCAGCAGCAAAGAACACCTTTTAACCACATTTGCAAAATTAAGTAGAAACCTTTGCTGCATTGGTGGGTTCTTTTTTTGGTTGTTTGTTTTAAAGTAAGTCACATTACTTGCCCATTAGAGCATAACTTCCCCCCCCCCCCCCCGCCCCCCAAAAGCCTCCCTCCTTCTGCAAAACTCAGCCCACTGATGCTTAATGATTTTTACTGCTGTATACAAAGAAAAGCTATCGGGGAACGGTCTGCTTTCTGGCATACAGATACACTGGAAATCAAACTAAAGTGAGATTTAGTATTTGTGCATATATAGTGTATATAGTGGTTATTACTTACACCTTATTATGATAAAACAGCTTGGTAAATACCTACAAAGCCAAATGTCTTCCCTTTCTGCCCCTCCATACTGTACTGCTATAACTGGTCATCGGTAATTTGAAATGGAAAAGGTTGTATGTATGCGCTCAGCTGGCATGTGGCCCGGCAAAGTCTGCAGAGGGAGAACTTAGCAATATGCAAAAGCCACTGTTAGACACACAAGGTTAAAAGCAAGTCTGTTAGACTGCAGACGAACAGAAGAAACAGACTATGCTGATCGGCTGAACAGCTCTTCTGCAGAGATTTCAAATCAGTTTGTCAGTCACTAGAGCTGGTACTGGCCAAGACTGTACGCAGCCTCTGTTTCCAAGCTGTTTAAAGAACTGTATTACTAACCTGATGGACTGAGAGAAGTTACATTGCAATAGCTAGTTCCTATCTTATCAAAAGAGCTGAATGTACACAATCTTTGCTGCTATTTGCTTCCTATCCTCTTCTGAAAGAGCAAAAAAGGAATTCTGTTCATGGCACCAAAAGACAGAGGAAACACAGTATCAAGCAAAGCGTTACTTGTGTTCTGCTGCTGCAACAACCCTAAGCAAATCTCAACACCTCCTGTTCTTCTAGCAAGCAATCCCACAAACAAGTTTGAACCATGTCCCTCCTTTTCCTGTAGAAAAACTTAACCAACCTCTTTCTTATAATGACAAAGGATCCAACTAAACCACCACATGGTGACAACGCTCAAAGCGGCAGTCTGCAAAACAAGCACTGGCTTTTTAGCTAAGGGATGAATAGTCCCCAACTGCAAGCAGAGGGTGGCAAAGTACTTTGCACTTTCAAAGCGGTCACTGAGTGGCTGGGAGAACTGTTACCATATTACCATACTACATATTACTAGAAGGACAAGTAACACCACTGGATTTCTGAGGAAGCCGAGCTTCCGAAGAGGTGGGTAGTAGGATGATGGAGACCAAAGTATTCTTGCATTTACTGTAAGCAAACTATTGCAATTTGAGAACAACTGAACATCAACATCAGATCCAATACTAAAAGTCACAGCCATAGCACAAAATATTCTTCACCAGGCAAGGTTAAATGTTGAAGGACAGTTTGACCTTACTACAAGTTCATTTGAAGCCATAAGGTTGAATAAGGAAGCCATGAATAAGTATGTTTTTACTTGCATGACTTCTTACGCAGCTACACCTTGGCAATGCATTTCTCTTCAACAGAAATTTTGCATACCATACTAGCAGCTCATAGGGTTTAGGGCCAACAGTGCTATCAACCCTCCAAATGCCCTACTGGCTACCAAATACAGTATTTTCAGGTAAGTATTTGAGGAAGTAAAATGTAATATGATTCCACAGGCCAGCTGTAAACACTTACTATAGCCTTTTGGACTACTGTGACTTTCAGAAGTAAGGCATTATGTTACTTTATTTATCATTAAAAAAAACCTCACATGCCACAAAAAGGTAGGCATGGTACCTAACCACCACTGAGAAGTGAAGAACTGGATGCTCTCTAGCTCTCTAAACTAGATTCTGGAATATTTTTCTACAGTTTTGGTAATAAATTGTTGAAGAAGCTGATATGCTCTGTCTTTCTTTAACAGCTACACTACGATGTGTGTGTCCCATCCTGTTCCCCCCAGCTCGCCAACCAAAAGGTCGCAGGCTTTTTTTTCCTGGCTCTAAGATGCTACTATAACACTGTGCCACACACAAACTGGATGAGCAGCCAACTGCTGAGTGGGAGGCTCATTAAAAAGGGCCATTTGCTTGCCATATGTCTCTCTCTTCCAGACGAGCCTAATTCTAGTTGTTAGAGTTTTAACCAGAAATATAGACCAGCAAAGCAACTTTTTGTTAAAAGGATAGAGAGTTTCTCAAGCATCATAGTATTTAGAACCACTCAGTTGTTCTGGGAGAGTTACAGGGGAGAAACAAGAGCCATGATCCTGAAACAGGGCTGGCAGAGAGCCTTGTCCTTGCGGACAGGCATTTCCTAACATCCCATAGCGGAGCTTCACCCCCACCACCTCTTCCTGCTCCTGCCCTCCGCTGCCACCCAGGCAGACCGCCACTATTGTCTCTTTTACTTCCCCCCTCCACCAGCATGTCCTTCTGCCTTCGAGCACTGCTGTGACATCCCCGCTGCTTACTCCCACACTCACCATGGGAACTACACGAGTAGGAGCTGACAAGATCAGCTGAGCTCAGCTGCCATCAAGAAGCCTGCGCTCCTGGCTCAGGAAGGTGGTACACGCACATCTGCGCTCTTCCTACAGGTATCTAGAACAGCTTTGGCAGACCTTTGGGTCCATGCTGTGCATCTTTAGTAGTGCATTTAACTTCCGAGGTTAAAAAGAAATAACCAGGATTTCAAGTGCATCTCTGAGCCTCTTTTTTAGAATAAGGAAAAGCAGTTTTTCCATATAGGAACATAAGCACACTAGATCAGTCTTATTGTAAGCATCAGAATCTCTTCTATTTACATACTGTTTTAAGACACTACCAGCTCTGAAGTCAAATTCAAGTTCTCTATAAAGTTTCATTTAATAAGTTTGTCTAAATTCACATATTATGTTTCTATAGCAACTGTCCTCCTGAAGGATCTGAAAGCACTTCACAGGAAAAATCTGATACCATGAGCAGTTATCTAACAACCCAACCATGTCTAGAGAAGATTAGAGCTGATTTACTATCATACCATAACTCCAATTTCTACTCAGAGTCTCTCATCACGCACCATACAATATGCTATAATCCTTCCCCCTCTACTGTCTCTGAGCAACACATCCTTCCTAGAGGCTGGTGCTGGGTTTCCAAGTCACACTCAAAAGGATCTCTCGACACAGCCACATACAAGTCTTAAAAACACAGCATTACTTTGTCTTCTTTTTTGGCCACACCATTTGTGTAGTACATGTACATGTACAAATGTCTAAACCTGTTCCCCCCCGCCCAAACCTTTGAACCCTGCTAATTAAACAGGTTAACAGAGACACAGTAGCCAAACACCTGGATTCAAAACCGATCCTGTATATCATCTCATCATGGTTTTACCTTTCTTGCCAAGCTTCACACAAGTCCCACTTGGCCTACACAGCCTTTATTTTAAGTTGGGGAAGGGCAGAGGCCCATGCAGCATTTTCTCAGAGTTGGTTTGCCCCAACCACTACTTCCTGCTGAACACCCTTTCTTGCCTACAGGTATGTATCTTACACTTGGCTATACTCAAAAGGTTATTAATGTTAACAAAAAAAACAAAAAAAAAAGAAATCTATTCTTCTGTCAGAAGACAAATTCACTTCCCATTATTTTGACCAAAATCTTCAGATGTGGTTGTGCATCTTAATCACCTATTTCTCTTCTTGTTTGTGCATGTGTGCAGGCACTGTGACAAAAACGGGGCCTGATGAGCAGGTCCACACATATGCTGAAAGAGGGATCAGGTGAACACTGTGATTTGAATTGTTCCAGCTGTAAAATGCAGCCAGCCAGCCTTGGCTGGCTATTCCCTGTCTATTGCAATACAGAATTCACACGAGATGAACTGGAAAAGGTTGAACCAATGGCAAGTATTTAAAGAGGGTGACTCTCCCCAAAACATATCAGCAGCAAGATCTAGAACTTCTTTCTTATTCTACATGGGCCAACCACCTTCCAAGATGACAGCAGCATCTGTTAGTGTCTTAGATTTTGTGACAGGTGGCTCACCAGCCAAGTGTTCCTAGGCTGAGGACATCCATGGAAGACTCCATGTGGCATATACGTGTACGCTGTATTTCCTTCTTTGCTGCCGCTCTGCCTGCCTTTGTGATCAAACAGGGCATTCTGGTTCAAAAGAAGAGTTGGATTCTCATCTGCAGTAAAGAGAATGAGTGGAAGCAATAGAGCAGTGTCTGTACATAAAGCTGTGATGAAAATAAAGATACAGGCTTCAGTTTCCCTTTAAAGCTCAGGTCTTTCAGAATGAGAAGTTAAATAACCCCACTTCTCCTATCCAGTTAAAAATACTCACCTTCACTATTAGTGTTAATAGCTCCCCTGCCCCCCACCCTGGCCCCTGACTAACAGTGAAACAAGTTAATCTCTGCCAGCTGAGAACAGCACATCTCTGCACAACAGTTCATGACAGAGAAAAAAGAGCCAGTTTTTCATTCCTAGGAGAGTCAGAGCTCACAGAAGTGTCTTTCCCTGACACAGCAAAATTATTGTCTTGGATCACAGGCTAAATTAAACACACAAATTACGTTCTCCACTTGAACAGAGTTATACATGGCTTAAATAGCATGGTTTTATTTTCCTGTTGGCACTGATAGGTACAGTAGTTCAGTCAAAGCTTAAGACAGCTGTGACGTCAGCTGCTTTAAGAGGTAACGCTGACATGACCAGCTTTCGTTCCCAGACGTGAAGTGCTCTGGTTTCCATGGGGAGAATGCTGACCGAAGAATTCCTACCACACTTCCTATCGGTTGTTCTGAACAGCAAATACCGGCTCCAGGGAAAAAACGTCTGCTCAGGCATCCAAAAATTCACAAGATGACATAATCCCGCAAGACAGATTTCTCTGCAGTTCTCCCCCCCCCCAAACAAACACACACAGCCTATCAAAAATCTTGCAGTAGATTTCTACCAGCTGGGCTGTATGTTTAAAGAAGGAAAAGACACATTCATAATTTTTGCCTTATTTGCCATGTTAGCGCAGTTACAACAGTTCCCTGCCCAATCCTGAGAACCAAAAATGGACACAGTCAGTCTAAAAGAGATTTCCAAGACTAATCATGGGCCGCTAATGGCAATTTCTTCCCTCTCAAACGCCCATGCAGATTTAAACCCTGGAACAGATCAGAATCTCAGCAAAGGAAAAAGAGGGGGTGAACTACAGACAAAGTGAAACTAAAGGCAGAAGAGACAGCCAAATGAAGCAGAAGAGGCAGTGTATGCAATAAACCATACCAAAATCCCCTAAACATTAAGGATTGTATTTTTCTGCAACAATCTGTATCTGCTACTAGCATGCACTACAATTCAGGCAAGAGTATGAGTCACAGGGTAGTCAAAGTGGTGACTGCATTACTCTTTACAAGTTCTGTGTTTTATTTTGTTTTTAAATAAAGGCACACATATTTGCTTTCTTCTGCACCTGATACACTGTTCATCCAAAAACACAAAACTCAGCTTCACGTACCAGAGTTAATTAAAAATTTTTTAAAAAGTATCATTATTGATATGAATTATCAACCTAAAACACACCTGTTTTCCACTAAAACAGATTTTATAAAAATTCTTCCTTAAGTTTTGCATAGGAAGTAAGGTATATATTTTTTGCAAATTAAATAGTGACCATGGTCTTTACAATTGCCTCCTCTTATTCTCCTATCAAGGGTCAGCTTTGAGGACAGATAGATAGGGTTAAATATATGTGTGTGTGTATATATATATACATATATATATATACACACACACACACACACACATATATATATATATACACACACACACACACTTTTATATGTATATTGATATATATTTTAGATATATAAAAATGCATATATAATATAAATAAATGCAAATACATGTATACAAATACATATATAAATACAAACATATACATGTGTCTGTATACACATATATAAATACACCACTTCTACTTTAGGAAAACAGGACTGAAGTTACAGACTTCAAGTTACAGTCCACAGGCTAAAAGACCCTCTCTGAGCTTCTAACTAGCCTTCAAGTTTTTTGCCAGTACAGTTTTCTACCTTTGCAGACATCAACTTCAGGGTAGGACAGTGCACAGCAACTTCATGCTTAGTTTATTCCTAGTTCTCCTGACAATCCATAAAAATACGCAATTCTTCCACCTACCTCACTTCCAGGAACCAGAAAGGGAGCATTTTTGCAGAGAACATTGGCTTGTGCTTCACTGATATATCTCCATTTCTGACTATTGTGCATGGAAACTAAGCAAGCACTGAATCGCTGGTCCTTACCCCAACCTCATTGGCAAGCGCTTAACAACCAGGTGTGCAGTAGTGTTCATGCACATCCTGCTTTTAAATCCTTAAGTTATATCTCATGAAAGAAGAGAACATCTTCCTCTTGGGAAAAGGGGTGCCTCATTCCCATTTATCTTTTAGCTAAGTACTTAGGGCAGTCTCAAGTGGCTGGAAACGTGGGATTGGACCAGAACCTCATGTGAAGCCCTAAATACTGCTCAAATTCCCACAGTGGATTAGCCTTTTCCTTCCTAGTGGTTAAGTTAGGCAGGTTTTAGATCCTTCTCTCAAGCACTTAAGTCTTTCTAGCATCATGCAAATAAGCCTACTGCTTCACAGCGCTACAGTGGAGCACTGTAGCCACCAAGAGCCAGGCAAAGTCATTCAAGCAACATTGAGCAAATCCTTTGTGATTTAGCCCATCTCCCAGTCTTCGGGGAACCAGTTTGCTGGCTGCTTTCCTCAACCACAATCTTTTAAAAAGTCATCCTCCCCAGTTAATTTCTTCCACACAAGCCTCTAGTTCTCTCCTAGCTGATACAACTCCAATCAGCTTCTTGTAAGATTACAGTTGTAAGAATATAGCTGAATTTCAGCAAGTAGCTAGTTTGCAGACCTAGAGTAACAGACAAGAACTGGGTTAGAATGAGAAGAACAGCTGATACTTTGGTTTGTCAGTCATAAAAGCTGCAAGTTTTCTTCTTTCCTCCTACTCCCTTTCCCTCTTCCCAAATAAAAGTGCAGAAAGCCCAGGAAGTGCAATGCTGAAGCAAATCCTGGGCTTCTAAACAAGGGTAACACTACATTCATGCTGAAGTCAAAATAGAGGAGAACAAAATGGCTGTATCTAAAATCATGCACCTCTTTCTCCTCTCTCGAGTACGTTGGTACATCGTTGAGACTGCATTCAAAAATATCAGTATCATCAGAAGTTTTTGTTTGCGTTAAAGCACCATGCAAATCCCAAGAAACAAATCAAATTTCATATTACAACTTGTGTCTACAAACCACAAATGCCTCTTCCAGGCTAGAAAGTGAGATAGAAAAATCAGATACTCTCTCTTTATAAAATTTCTGGAATATAATCAGACTCTTCCACCACAACTGGCAAAAATAATATTCTGTGAACTGACCGTGACACACTGATTACGCCAAAAAGCAGCAACCCTTTGACAGCTGCAAACTCTACAGCAATTTGGGATGTTTGGACTGGGCCAGCCAGCAAGACTGGAAGGCAGATGGGAACTAGCACAGAATTGAATGGAGTTTTAACAGAAGGTTAGATATGAACTTCAATACTTTCAGCCAGCAAACTGAAAGTTAAGAAAATTTTACAAACTCTGTAGATGAGAGACTCCAGAATTCTCTCATAGACATTTCTATACACATATACACATACAAAAAGAGAGAAGCAGTCTCAGTCTGTTGATTTTAATTTATGAGGATGATAACTTTCAGGAAGCTGGACACTGCACAAGAAGTCTGCCCAACTCCAGAGACCTCACATTGAGAGTACTGCAAGACATTCTCAGCAGTGCAACCTTATGCAGAATTGCACACTGATGTCTCACTGGAAGCTAAATTTGAACCGTCTCCCCACACAGAGAAGGTATTTCTAATCCATAGTTTGCATTCTGGGAAGCTGTCAGCACATGATACTAGAAAGCAAATACAGTATATGCTTAGAGCAAACTCTTTCAGCTCAAGACAAACTACTGTTCAACAACAACAAAAAGCAAGCAAGCGACCAAGCAAACAAAAACCAGAAAAACATACATACATGTTCTCAAATAGGTCTAAAACAAAATGCAAAATAAAAGAGAAATGCTTCAATCCTGGGGATCAGACAAAGCGGGAATATTTCATTAATCTCATGTAAAAAGCTGCTACTTCATGGGACTGCGTAATGGTGGGGAAAAAATGAAGGAACTGGAAGAACATGATCCTACAGAAGCAAAAGAAATAAGCAGTTTTTCCTACATCTTCAGTACTTGCATTGTAATGCTGTGACTTAATACTGAACTGTAGGTCAATGGAGAGATATTTGCCAAAGTTTAAATTGGCACAGAAACAAGGAATAACATAAATGCATGGGAACATGGGGAAGACTGGTATCAGCTAAACATGTTAAAGGCAAGCAAACCAACATGTTAAAGGTGTTTGTATAAAAAACAAACAAACCCCACTTCGTTACATGTGTGAAAGAGTAATTCACCCATTACCTCTCAGTGAGAGGTTTGAAAAATCCAAGAATATGAAAACAGCTGCCAGATTACAGTCTTGATTCCCTAGAATAGAAAAATGTAATGTTTAGTGGGGAAAAGAAGGGAGCGGTTAAACAAAAAAACAAGCAGGTAAATATCTTTTAAGACATAATCATTTCCAGACAGAAAATGTATTGAATGATTCTACATGGGGAATTACAAGTGTTTCAGAGATTCCTGGTCTCAGACTTGTTAACAAAAGAGTCAAGCACATCTCACAAATACAAGTGCTCTCTTACTCTACAAATGTTCTTTCTTCTGTTTGCTTCCAGGCAGAAAAAGGTGGCGATTCTCAGGAAACTTCAAACAATCAAGTATTTGGAGTTAGAAAAGTCATATTTCTCTTTCAAATGTTTGAAGATCATATGCTGGTGGCAATGCTTTTATTAGCGGTACCGCGGTACCTGCAAAGAAAAGCTTTTAAACTTGCAATTGCTTTCCAGATTATCAGACATAGCCTTTTGGAGGGGGAAAAAAAAAAAAAAAAAAAAAAAAAAAAAAAAACACACACACACACCATGAGTATCAGGGGGTTAAAATGTGGGTTGTTTTGTGTGGGTTGTTTTGTGTGGGTTGTTTTTTTGAGGACATGCATTCACTAATCATTTAACACACCCCACCACCACCACCGCACACACAACAGCCTGCCTCTTTTAGAAACACCGAATTCAGGCCCTGTTCTCTAGAAGTTATATTCAACTGTACAGGACAAGAGCTCCAGGAGAACTATGCGATAGTTCAGTGCCAGGCTAAGTTCAAAGCAAAACACAAATTAAAGTGCAACACACATCTCCTATCAGGGAGTGGTGTGTCTGTCTGCTGGAAAGGATCACCTAAATAAGCTCCCTACCCCAAAGTAGTGTCCCTCCCTTCTTTCAGATCTCACCCACCTCTTTGAACTTAAAAATTGTTACATCGGAGCTGTACTACTCCACTTACACAAAATAATAGCTTTAGCCCTCCCTGCCTCCATCTTCTATTACTAGTGAGGCAAAGCTGAGTAAAAGGGCATCTGGCCCAACACTACCTACCACAGAGAACAGACATTAACTTGCAGACTTCAGGGAGGGACAAGGCTAAACTGAAGTTAAGGCAAGAGAGTGTCCCTGCCCCCAAACTGATACAAGCTGGCAACAGATACTATAAAATCATCAACTAGAGACTAATCTGATGTTCGCTCCTCTCTCCAAAGCCACAAAGAGAGCCACAGAGCATACCTAGAGAAGACTGAATGTATTAGTAAACAGCTAGCAGTGCCCAGTATCACCAAAGTCAAAATCCAAGCTCTTCCAAACCAAGGATGAAACAGACTCAGGATGGGTACTTGGCAACAGTAGCTGTTGTCAACATCTCAAGACAACTAAGAGATGGCTAACTCGCACCATACTTCAGTAACTCTGCTTTCCTAAGTGTGCAGGCTCTGACAGCCTGCTGGAAGTGCAAAATTGTGTCTTAAGGCAGGCACGTCTCCGGACACAAGAGAAACTTCTGAAGCTGCATGTTGCAAAACCTCCAGAAGCTCTTCAGCTTCACAACTGAAAAGGCAAGTTCACTCCTGAGAAGACCTGCAGACAGTGTCTTCCTCTCTGTTAACAGGATGCAATAAGGAACAGGCCTGTCAGGCACTGCTCCATGATTAACAAATCAAACCAGTAGAAACAGGTTCCAGTAGGATGTTCATTGTACACTGGTTCTAAAATCAGAGAAGGGATATCTGACTCATTCCCACAAGCTGCCCCACCTGGGGAAGGTTCACATCACAAGGTTTTACATTTCTTCATTTAAAAAGACATTAGGAAAGCTATCAGTACACTTAGGTAAGCAACCAGAGACGGTACAAGTGATTATTCTGTGTTAGTAATTGTACACCTTCACTATGTGGCTGGGAGGCATGAGGTCACAGGGAAGAGTATTTCCAGCACCCTGGATATATCACAATGTGGCACGCCCTGGAACACAGTGTTACTTTCTAATTTCTTATAGAAGTATTTTCTTTATTAGCTACCTTGTAGGAATGCACAGATGGAAGCACTGATGCAGGAGGTAATTCCCTCTCAACCTTGGACAAAGCTGATTAGAAGCTTATAAAAAGGGAATTTTGTGTGCATTATTGTTTGTTTGTTTTAACATCACCTCAAGAGAGGAGTTCTTGCTTTCAGAGGGAGAAAAACTCTGTAGCAAATAGAACAGGACAGCAAATGAACCATCAGTTGCAGCAACAGAGATAAAGCCCTAACAAACAATTGTAAAGGTCTTGCTATGATCTGATTGAATACGATAGTGAATATTCTGAGCAAAATAACCCAGCCACCTCCAACTCCTCCCAAGAAAGTTTTTCTTCTGCTGCATACGCTCAACAATATCCACACAGCCTGTCAGAAATAGACTACATTGCGCAGGTGAGAGTGCGCACACACGTGATTCATTCTACAGCCCTCTGCACTGCTTTTCCCATACAGCAAGTTTTAAGCAATCACATCCAATTCTATAAGCTCTCAGAGAAATAATCCACACACATACCTAACTGTGGCCACATAGCACAGATATTTACATTAGTCTGAACCTCAGCTTTTTTGAGTCAGAGCAGGAGACCTCTGTAGCTTAAGCTGATAAAACCTCAAAACCAGTTTTGATAGTTTCGAGCTGCACAGCCTTGGAACGCAACACTTGGGCCAGACAACATCCGAGGACCGCGGCATTCAAGCCTCCATGCAGTGGCTTCAATCACTTTCAGTTTTCAGGAATAGGTTTGAGAAGTGGTCTTGAATAACTGTGTTGCAGATCTTTCCCCACAGCCACCTCTGCACAGAGGAAAGAGGCATTCCTCTTGACAAGCAGCAGCACAGTGAAGTCTAATACAAAATATCAAAATGCCTCCTGTGTTCCAAATTCAGATCATACAACAGTATTTTCCAGAGGTTACTACAGTACACATTTGCCAAGGTAAAGATATACAGCCCTGCCTAAGCCAAAAGTAGTGGTAACATTTGTCATCCGCTGGAGGGTAGGGATGGCACACATTCTTTGTTTAGAGTATAAATCTAGTACTAGGAACATCATCGTACCAGGAACTACATAAAGCTAGCTCATAACAACATCTTCACTGCTTTCTGTTTAAGCATCATTTGAATTATAGGTACCAAAGGAAAGGACACCACAGCAACACCGATAAGTTGTAATGGCATATCTTGGACTTTAATGAAGTCTGGTCTCCTGTACCAAGCCAGGACACTACCAGGGCAGTAATTTTAAGCTACTCTTCATTCTATATGCACGTGAAGACCTCCTCTGTTTTAGGAGCTGGAAACACATTAGCTATTTGGTTTTAATTACATGAAAATTGAACTAGATGCTACATTAACTTTAGCTTTTACTCTAAAAGAGAAGCAGACTGGAAAGAGTATGCAAGAGGGAATGCTCAGACTAACAGCTGTCATATGACTGTTTCTTGACAACAATAGCAAAAAATTGACCATATTGCACAACTCCAAAAGCAAACAACTATAGCACTTTCCCAGTGAGGAAAGTACCATCAGCAGGACAACAGAACATAGAGGTTTCATTAATGAGATTTCACTAAAATGAAATACAGCCTCTTCCTTCTTTAATAAGGCTTATTGATATTTAGGTTTAATAACCACACTAAAACCTGATTTGGCAAGTAGCAAAATAAGATTTACTTTATAATAGTATTTACATGTGAGTGATGACTTTGTGGTACTTATATTCACAATCTCAGGAGAATGAAATTAGTTTCAACTTCCCCTTCTGTTCCATAGCTGCAACCAAAACCATTGGGCAATCTGCCACACTACAATTTTGCTGGGGTGGTGGTGGTGGTGGTAAAGAGTTCTGTTAAAGCAGAAACAAGCTTAGGAAGTCATTTTAAATGAACTCTTACATTCAATGTCTGAGAGTTTTTCTGGTAGGCAGTTTAAATAATGGGTGTTCACCAGCAACTGGGTGTTCATACTACGTGTCTTACTCAACAGAAGCTTGGAGTCGCAGCATGCAAAAATCAGCTGAGTCCTGTAACCCTGAATTTATACAGCAATACAATTTAGAACCATTTTCCTACAAGGACATAAAATCCCTGCTCTAAAACCAAAAACTTAATGGCAGTACCCAGTAAAAGCAATCTGTCAACTGTTCCAATGTGTTTTTTGTAAAAGAAAGTTTTGCATGCAAACAAGGGGCTGCATCAGTGAGCTCACAAGGCAATCACCAGCTGAAGGCCCTATCCATTGGTAAAAAGACTTCCTCCTCGGGAAGACTAATGATCCTGGAGTGCTCCCATGTCCCAGCCTCTTTCCAGCTTATTGCAGAGCAGAGCAGATGCCCAAGCTAGTTCCAGAACTAGAAGTGTAACTGCATCAAGGACAGTACCCAACCTAATAGGTCTTTTTAGACAGCTACATTAAACTTTGCCTCTATACCACAGGGTTCTGGATCACAAAAGCCTAACTCAGCAGCACACCACACAGTGCAGAGCTGAAAGCTCACTTAGTGTTAACTTAGACCTCTCTGTATGGCAGTCAACTGCAGCATAAATTTATCTTTAGGATATGGAAGATGTCTCTAAATACATTAAGATGTTAGCACCCACGCATCAGACTGCAGTGCTCTAATAACTAACCTTCATACGCTTACACACTTCTCTTGTTTCTTTAAGACAAGCCCATATCACAGCAATACCACATGGGTTGATATTGCAAGTTAGCATCGAGCATTTTTGTGAAGCTTCTTTTGCAGTACCCATCACACATTTAGCAAGTGCTCCCACTAAATGACAATTTCTGACCTTTCCTATCTTTTCATCTCAGTAGTGATGGGTTTATGGAAGGGAATCTTCTGGAGGCTGTTTGATCTTAGAGGATCCAACTAGTTTAGATTGTGATTTTGCCACTATCTATGTAAATAAGCCACAAATGAATGAAGAACAAAGAATCAGAAAAGCCTGCTTAGCAGATTTTTTTTTTTTTTTTTTTTTTTAAGTTCTTTACAAACGGGGATCAAAGATTCACTAAACTCTTCAAGAGTCCAATTTTCTTTCACACAAATAACCAGTTTATTTCCTGTTCTCCTCCTTCTGGGAATCACAGTGAGGATTTTGAAGTGCACCATTCAGTTTGTAGGAAGTGAGGTGCTTATATGGCTTCAGCACTGAAGCTTAAGCAGTCAGGAGGTATAAAAAAGAAAAAAAAAGCTGTTACTAAGCATAAGCACTAGAAACTGTTTATACTAAGAAAGTTAAATTCAGATGGTTTTAATGCCATGTGTATTGTGACACTAGGTGCCATGAGTCTGAAGCTTTTAAACATGGCTTTAAACGAACCAACCTTCCAGAAGTCAACTCCAAGGAGAAGTGGTACGTAACAAGGCAACTGATATAAGTCCTATCACTAAAATATGGTTCATCACTGCATTTACAGCACTGATGTGGTTAAACCAAAACATTTCAGGTGGCTCTTATACAACTAAGCACACTCTCATTACACCAACATCTTAAATGAAATAGTAAGAGAGCTGAATAGATTACTCATTTAACAATTGGCTATATCAAAGACAGAGTGAAAGCATGGTACTACGTCCCACTTCTTTCCAGATGATTCCTTCAGTTAACACTTTCCAGCTTTGTAAATTTTTTATCTTATGGCAGTTAGGCAAGTACTCCCCACTTATATTATACACTCTTATCCAACTTGTGAAAAAGGATATTAAGAATACGAAACATCATTAAAAATAACTTCTTAGGAAAATAGAACTAATCTGAAATTGTACAATAAGTATTGATTAGTTGCACTATATCTACATGGAACAACAGTAACACTGCATCATCCAAAAAGGCAGTCAGTGACAAGAAGCTACCGAAGCATTAGCTTCTCGGTAGCTAATATTCAGTTAGCTTCAGTGTTATTATGAATGGTCTGACTTTTAAGATGGAAATATTAAAAAAAAAAAAAAAAAAAAATCCCCTCCAACTCGAGTATGCAGTGAAGTGTAAAATCCATTCCATCTTTGATTGAACACTTCATGACATTTTCAAACTTTCATACTTTTGCTACCAACAGCACAGATGAAAAATATTGGCAACTGGTTATGCTGGAATTAAAACTGATTATTCTGTGTAGCCATGTGTTCTGTCAACATGCTGCCCAGTGAAACACACCTAGCCCTGAGAGTAAGTCAGTGTCTCTCATGCTCCATGACATTATTAAAAAGTTAAATCACAGTCACCAACAGACACTTAGCTTCTTTCTGTCAAATAAAATGATCAATGTAATTGGTAGGCAATTCATTCTCTTTGAGCTTCTATTTCAGGTTATCAATAGCTTTACCTGCATAATGTACAGGGATTTCTATCTTTGGCCCTATGACGTAGTGACCCTCCTCCAGACTGTGAGCTGTAATTGTTGTCCACTGTCGGCATGAATGAATCAGAAGATAATCACTCTCTCGAAGGCCTTCTACAGCTTCTCCTGCAAAACACATGTAGTTTTCTTAAATCACATTTACTGCATGAATAATAAGGGAAACTTCACAATAAAAAATTTATTCCCATTACTGCTCATTTTTCAGACATTTTGATATTTAAAAATCCAATTAAGTAAGTTTTAATGCTAAACAATACTCATTCTGCAATGTAAGCACTTCATATTAAAGGAAAAAAACAAACAAATAAAACAAAGCAACAGTGCTTGAATACAAGTACCACAGAGATGTAATTGTGATTACTTGGCTATGGCTCTGGGGCTCCTTTTTCAGCTTTCTGCACAAGCAGGCTTTCACATTTCCATGTCTACCTATCGCACATAATATGAATCCATCAGAGCTATTTTGATTTTTAAATAGAGGAAAGCTATGAACAAATGAATCGGCTATCAGGTTTTGCAAGGTATCAGAACAAAAGTGCATTTTCGTATGCTAAAAGATCAGCATCACACTAATCTATAGCCATGTGAAGGCAAGTCTTGTTCATTGCTATTAAGTAGCTTGTATCTGAAAGTATGATACCTGAGATTTTAACTCCATCATTCTACCCCTCTCCCACTTACTACTCAGTCAGCCATTCCTATAGCTGTAAGCTTAATCCTGCCACTTAACAAAAACCAATACGCAAAGTCTTTTCTTGTTGACATAAATTCAACTAAAAAACACCAAAACCCAGATCATGCCCAACTCATCCTTGCAATATCTTCTGTTGTACTCTGATGTTTGCCAAAACCACCCCAAACACTGCTCAAGAGCTCTCCTTTTTGCCTCTGCCCATCAAATCCTCAAGTCACCACATTTCCAGCAAGTACCCTTGCCCCTCCTAAGTGCACACTGGCTGCAGTGCCCAGTCAGGACAAAAGTGCTCTGCTTGGCTCTCCAGCAATTGCAACAGCCACTTTAGACGTGCTGTTTTCTGTACAATACACTGTTTGAGAGAAGTGTACTGAACAGGGTTGTAAGGAACTAAGAGCAATCTGGTATGATATGCCTACTGTATCAAACAGTGCATTGTGCTTAAAAGGTATATCTGACACTTTGTGGGTCTTTCTCCAGGTGTCTTTAAAGCAGACAGGTGTACGTCTCACAAATATTGAGGAACACTTAGGCACTAAACACAGGAAGCTTTAGATTTCATTTTCCCTCTTTCCCACCAACCTTCTGTCATTACAGTCAAAAATAAAGCAAGCCATTTACCCCTGGAATCAGGTTTGGACAAAATCCATTCCCTTCAGCTAAGACAACAAATTGCACATTCTCTTCACTGCCCTGCGATAAGAAAATTCTTAAGTTAGGGGAAGAATCAGACTTTCTCAGTCTTAGTAGATATTTTCCTTGTTCAATCTCTGCAAAAGGAGAGATACTTCTCATTGTAATTTTTTTTTTTTTTGTCCACACCACACAATCATTTCCACTGTATGTGGTGGCTACCACACACTCCATTCCTGCCCGATTTCACGCTCTCATTCTACCAAAAAATACCCTCCTACACAATTCAAAATACAACAACTGGTATGTGTGAGAATTCTTAGCTTTTACAATCAGATGAAACCATTAAGACCACCTGCTCTGACATTCACAGGCCATACAATTCTGGATAGTCTCTCCAGTAACTTACGTTTGGCTGGAAAAGGGAGAGACCCATCCCAAAATGCAGATTCCAAGAGATGGACGTTCCTGGTCTGCTGTCCCATGGCCAGTTAAACCTCAAAAAGAGCTCCCGTTTTGCACCTGTCTGGCTTTAATTTATAAACATAGATAATCTCTTGTAACAGGGGGTGGGGGTGGGGGTGGAGAGACCTAAAACAAAGGCAGAAAAAGCTCACCAGTACCAGTTATTCTTTCTCCCATGAAGGTACTATTTTCAGGTTTCCTTCTTATTCATAGCACAGACAGTAGCTTACAAGCAAACGCGACATTTCAAGCACTGGTTTCCAAATGCTACTTGGAACATGTTCCTTGGCATCTCAATAAGGAAGAAAGTCCGTTTCATGTTAGTTCCCGCTCCCTGATAGCAGCACACCTGCACCATAGTATGCTAGGAGCACAGGAGAAGGGGCCTCAGAAAGCCTAGGGAAGAGCAGCAGAATTGCCATACAACACAGAAAAACTCTTCAATCCCCTCCATATCTTCAAAGGAATTAAGTTATTTGGTAAAAGTGTCATGCACCTGCTAAATTTTACCAAAGCCTCTGCCTTGGAGCACCTCCTGTTCTCTCTGCTCACAAGACAACTACTAGTAACGCAAAAAAATTCTCAGCTTGCTACGAACTTCTTTACGATTTCAAGGGAAAACATTGTAAGAACAATACATGGTGTTAACCGAAACTCATGTTTCAGTTCAGAGTGTTACACTCATGCTTTCTATAAACCATGGCAACCAGTAATTATTCCATCCCAAAACAAAACAATGACACCTAAGGGATGAACCAGTATTTTACTAGTTTCACTGAGAATGGTAAACAAATTTTGAAGGAAATACAAAGGATCTCTGATATGCTTTTTTCTATGCCTTACAATTTGAAGTTATAATTTCAAAACATTACCTAAATAAAGGCTGAATTTTATGTCCAGGATTGCAAGGAAATAATTATAGTATGGATCATCCTTGAAGAGTCTGAGAAATTTTCTCCGTAAAATAAAGACACTCATTATGAAAAGATGCTTCCAGTCACAGCTCACATGCCATCATCTGTTTAAGCAGCTACCCTGTTAAAACTGGGTGGGACATGTGAATGTAAAAAGATATCATTAAGGCAGGCCCAAGAGTGACTACATAATTAAGCCTGCAGCTGGAAGTAGCTGTAGCTTTTAAACAGAACTTTGGAAACCACAGTTCTCGTTACACCAATTATTTGCTCAAACTCATTAAATAGGAAATGAATTTCACACTGTGTCATGGAAGTTTGAGCAGAGGAAAGAAGGTGGAGGGGACATAACTTGAATTTTAGAGTCTCTCTGACTCCCTCACAATACACAGGCCTTCAATATGTAGTTCTGATCTTTCCTGCTGTGGATGAACCAAATTCCTGAGGTTGCTTAATAGGAAGATGCTCCTTGTCACTTGACTCTCTCACAGAGAGCGGAATCCTCCGGGCAGGAAACATCTCTGACCCTGGTTATACCACACAGCTCCTGGCCCAAGCACAGCCAATGTTTAGCCCTCTCCACATTTCTCAGCCTACCACACCTTGCAAACAGCCACACACACAGCCAATCTGATTTTCTTCCTGTTTCAGTAACACAAGTTATGCAAACCTTTCATTAATCACATTTTAACTATGTGGGAGAGAAGTCAGCAGGCTTCAAATGCACAAACTATGCAACTCCGTTCTCACCTATTCAACATACTCCTACACTACTGCTTACATAAAGATCAGACGCCATGAGAAAACAGAGAACACAGGCCACTCATCTTTAGTAACAATTTTGTCTGTCATGATCAAATATGGATTAGCTGTATCTTCTTGCCCTCTCCTCCCCACCCCAGATGCCTGAAATATAATTACACCACTACAAAGAATCTACAGGCAAGTACTTGAGCTGTCCCCCCCCCCCCCCCCAAAAGCCAGAGAAGCAACGAATTATCACATGCACTTCCCCACCCCTTCCCAAGTTGACTCATATTTTGGAAAGAAGTAGGCAAGCTTATTCATAATAAAGCCTGAGACTAAGAAACCCATGATCCACTAACAGCATGTAAATCTTAAGTAAATCATCAACACCCAATCACAACTTACAATAAAAGTATCACACCTCTGAACTGAAAAGTTAGCCAGTTTATTCCTTCCCAAGCTGTCATCCTATAAGCACTGTGACAGAGATCAGTAGCTGGGCTACTTCCGTGCATCACTGAAGCAGCACCGTAACGGCTGTTCACATATTCATTCCAAATCAGATGCAAGAAAATGTTAGCAGCCTACCATTTTTTAATTATTTGATTGGCAAAGTTCCATTTCCATATAATTTCTAAAAACTAAAAATATTGCAAAACCCACAGCATTGTTCAGAGGCAGTTGCAGAGGGAATCTTGACCCTGAAAATTCTCCACACATTGATACAGTTAACAAAAGGTAATTGCTTAATTAAGATTCCCAGGCTTATTAAATGCCACCTTCATTAAATGCCAATACTTCTTTAATACTTTTTTCCAGTGCCAAAAATACAATCACTCACACTTGCCAAATCTTGGCTCTGCTGTTATAAAAACTCCAGTCTCAAATTAACAGTTAAAAATCACAGCAAGACTATGAGCAGGCTCTCTCAGTCTATGAGTTCAGAGATGAATTCCTGTTCTCATTTGCAGTTTTCACAACCAGATGAGAAAACAGTGGCAGACTATGTGCAGGGACTGAGTTTATATATGGCAACACTGGAGCACAGAAAGTAGCATGTTTCTTTAGAAGTATGCACTGACCTCCCTCTAAGTAATTGCCACCATTTACTTTCTAGAGATGGGCGCTTTTATATAGTTTGGCATTTCACAATTTCCAAGTGCCTACAGTAAAGCCTCAGAAGTAAAACTTAAGACCATTCCAATTTTGGTAAGTCTGAGCACTCCCATCTCCTTTTTGCCTCCTTCTGGATTAATAATTAAAGCTTGACCTATTAAGTTCCACAAAGCAAAACTCCTGAAAATTCCACATATTCTGGTTTGCCAAAGATAGCAGTGACTTTTCAACACCAACCACTAAAGAAAAATAATGAAATAAAAAAAAAAATCAAGTTTTTCATTCTAGCATTGAGAAACCGACATTCAAGTTACTGCAAAATGCGAAGAACAACATGACTCATTCACTCACACAAACTACACTGCTAAAAATAAGCAGTGATCTACAGGAATATAAACATTTTATAATGCCACACATTTTCTCATCTTGGCTAAGAGTTTGCATCACTGCCTTAGAGCATAAGCTTTCGTCTGGAGACATTTAAATAGTAGGTAAAGAGCGAGTCAAAGGAAAAGAGGAAGGCACATTCAAGGTTCTTGCAACGTAACAGATACCATTTTAACAAGCCAGATGAGCTGGAGACCATCTCCTTGTGCCAGGAAGATGGTTAACGAGACATTTCTCTCATCTCATTCATCACAGAAGACTACAGAGTGAGCTTACAGCTGTCCCTTGTGCATTAGTTCAAGCATGCAGAATTTGCTCTTCCTGGAACAAAAAGCTTTACAAATAAAAAGAGTTAAGAATTCACAAGAAACTGAAGATTGCTTTTGTGAAATAGCTGGTGAAGAAGATGCCTGCTAAACCCCAGGGAAAACTCATCCAGACTTTGTGCCATGTGTTTTCAGTAAGTATGAATGCCCTCTGCATCCAGGTAACAGATGCTGTACCATTAAGTGCATCCCCCAGCCAGCCTTGGCCAGTTAAGTAGGTGGTGGGCTTTAATTATTCCATCTAAGGTTCCACAGCCTCCTAACATGTTGTTATATAGGAAAATCTCAGCAGCATTAAAATTGTCTCAGTGGACAGTCAGCCAGATATCTACAAAAATGCCTTTTCAATGTCCTGTGTATGCTCCAGCACTCTCAACCTTTTCCAATGCCCTCAGAAACAGGTGGCTTTGGGAGCTGAGACGGTACCTAAATAAGATTATTTGGAACACACAGACAAAAATCCTACCAAAAAAAAAAAAAAAAAAAAAAAAAAAAAAAAAAAGCAGCAATTTCTCTTCTCTGTGTCAGATGCTTCCTTTTTTGTAAGCAACAGATCCCAGCTTCAGTAACAATGCTGAAATTGAAAGACAAAAGGGAAAAAGACTAATAGCACAAGCTGGTTCTAGGACATTTGGGGCATGATTGAACAGTAGTTGGCTACATAAGATGACCCATAATTAGTGGACATTAACATGGAGAATAAAAGGAATATATATATATTCTTTTTTTAAACTAACATACACAAATGACTCACTTCAACTTGTTTCCATTCATGCTTGTACTAACATTTGCTAGGACCAGCAAATGAATTTCTGGAACAGCAAAAAGAGGTAGCAGTCTGGTTAGGTAAGCATGTCTGCTGTGGACTAACTATGAAGAACTGGCAACATATGCCTAGCATTATAAGGGAGGACTCGCAACCAAGGTTTATTTTGTAACCGGGAAGGCAAGAGAAAGCAAAATGCTTAGAAACTGGGAAAAAACAAAGAACTGAAATTCTTATTTAACTAATCACGCTAACATAGCACTGAGAAGGCTTTTGCACATGGTATCTGCTGCAATGGACAAAGAGAGGCGATCCTCTCCCTTCCTGAGGGCCAGACGGGCCATGCATTAACACACACCTTAACAGTATCCTATAGGATCATGAAAAATAAAGCACAGCCCCAGCTAGTATGAAATGAAGTTACAGTCCTTTGTTTAAAAGAAAAAAATAGGATCCCATCACAAAGGCTCCCAAGAGAGTAACACGAATTCACTGCTCAGTGCAGAGAGATGTTTCAGGTCAGAGACAGGTCACGATGCTTGCACAAATGAGAACGCCAGCTTCACTTTTCCACTCCAAAAGCAGGAATCTACAGCACTGTACATCAGTCAGCTAATAAAAGCTGGCTCATTTTTGAAAATGCCAACTTGTATTTCTGCAAACATTTGCTAGTTGCACAGGTCCCAAAAGAGGCAACATTTTAAGAGGAATTCAGTTTCTTTTGAACTTACTGGAAGATTCACAGCAGGTAACAGCTGAAGTCAATGCATAAAAGCACAGGGTTCCCCCTTCTAAAAAGAGAAAGTAGAGGGCCTAGCTCTGCCAAGACAGAGCACCTCAAGAGACCGAACACAGGTCAGAAACACTCAACTGTGAGGAGGGAAAACCTACTAACTGCAGACATTATTCACACTAGTTTTAGCCTTCTTGGCAAACAGGGAACAGCAGCAGTCTTTTCAAGTTGGCTTCATGTATCACGAGGTCTTAAAACCAGGCTGGGTACCACAGCATCCTTTTACCTTTAAAGAGAATCCATCATAACTCAGGACCATTCTCATCTGGGAGTCTGTGCTTCCTTTCACCAGCGGGCTCACCCTTTATATACTGTTCAGACAGCTCCCAGTACTTCACTTCTTATCCAGTGTTTGGGTTTCCGATCTCTTGAAAAATAGGCATAACTGTCCACAGAAGATGACAGACCCCAAGTCCTTGTTCCATGCAAAACAAATAAGCAAAATGATCAAGGCCTTGTCTTCGTCAGGCTGGATCACAAAAATTTTTCAGTGTTAACGTCAGCTTAGTCTCATTTGATGTAAACAGCCACAGAAGCATTACTAGCATTAAAAAAAAACAAAACAAACAAAAAAAACCCACGCACTGAGCATAGCTGCTTTTGTGTTAGTAAGAGCATGGATTCTCTGAAAAACGTACACAAACAACCAGCATGGGCAACAGGGTCGAGAACAGAATTCCAGGTAGTCAGTTTTCCAGTATCTTTGAGGCTTAGCATCTAACCTTAGCATTGGAGTGTAAATTTAAAGGACAGTATGAATTCTTTCACTTAGAGGACAAGATTGTGTGTTCCTAAATAACCTTTTCTTTCTTCAAGACATGCAATTGGGGAGAAAAAAAAATGTGAGTATGGAACAACTCAGTAGAAGATGAACCTACTACATAGTACTGGTTAATCAAATATCTCCATTGCTGCCATATGTGACCCTCTGAAAGCACCCGAGTAATTGTTATCAAGGGGAGAAAACAAACAAATGAGCAAATGGCCTTTTTTCTTTAAAAGCATCGACCTCGTCTATATCTACCTAATGATTATGCTGTTGCAGACAAACTGAAGCTGGACTAGTGCATGGGAATTACTGCCGTCCAACTCCTGATCCACCAGGACGCTATCAATACATAATCTTTCATTTCCAGCAGTCATACTGCCATAGCAACATTTCCCTGGCAGAACAGGTCCTTCTCCTATAGATTATTTTATCAATACTTAAACCTTTCTTCTTGTATAATGCTGAGTTTGGAGTTTACATTTTGGGAGAAGAAACACAGACTTCTTCAGTCTGAATATTCAAATTAAGACAATGGAAATTTTTAAAAGTATCTTTCAGATCACACCTGCTCACCGACTTAGTTCTCATGACAAATAACTTCTATCTGAACCTTGAAGGAGGGTGAGGGAAGGAATCACGCTAAATAATCTTCGTGCAGCATCATATTCCAGATTATCCCTTGGGTATCTGCCTACAGAGACATACCTCAGTGAACGTCAAAGAGTAAAAGACACCTAAATTCAACATTGGGGGCGGGGGGGGGGGTTCAAGCTTTGACACTGTAGTTTTGGTTACTGGTTACAATTTGGTTTGGTTACAATGAGTTGTTCGGCCTGCCAGTACTATTTCTTCAGCCAAAGTAAAACTTGCGCTGGTCTATAATGAAGGCCAGAGGTAAAGTTCAATAAGGTGAGAATAATATCTGAATTTTCCAGTTTGAAGCAGTGAGGGAAATTTGAATGGGGTAAGTTTAAAAGTTTCTTAAAGGAGTGAAAAAACCCTCACAACCATTACATGAAGACCACCACCTGTGGCAACATAAGCAAACACTGGGACTAAAAAGAGTGAAAATTTGGGGGGAGGGAGGGGTCTCTGACTGAACAGATGCTTGGAAGAGTTATGGTTGCATAAAACATCTAAGAGAGAAGTAAAAAGGGGTTGCAATTGTGGAGAACACTACTACTGCAGAAGAAAAATCTGCTTTGAAAACCTCTCCATGTTATCAGTCTCGATTTGTCATTCCACACAGACATAAAAAGAGAATGATAAAAGAAATTATCTATTTGATCAGATAAACTTCTTTGTTCAAAGAAAAGCAAAACAACTTGAATGGGAAGTATATCATGCAAAAATCGAAACATGGACTGACAGTGAACTAAAAGAGTAAACACTGGAGTTTCTAGGAGCAAGATAAAAAAAAATCTCTTTAAAATTTAATCATGTCAGGCCTATAAAATGTATTATACTAAATTTTTAATTTAAAAGCAGACCAATTCATTAGGAAAGACTGACAGTGGTCTCATCTGACTTTGCCTGAGCACAGTGGATGAGAGTAAAGAACTCCATCCCCAGCTACACAGCCTTTTGAGATAGCAACACAAGTACCTGGAATTGAAATTCTGGCTATATCTAGGACTGTAAGCAATCAACCTCACCTTTCAGTTTTTCTTCGTCCTTCTCAATGAATTTTCTAAGTAGTTTTAAGTATGTGTTTCCATGAAACTGCTCCATTCCAGGAGCACATTCATTTATTCGGCTGGTTCCTATTATCTGGATCAACTAGTATTTTTATCATAATTCAAATTCCTGCCAAACACCCTTCTCTCCAAACAGATCCAAAATAACTTTAATTTGAAGTTTCATCAACCAAATAGACTCTACAGCTTTCAGAAGGTGAAAGAGGTCCCCTGACAAGGTAAGGATTCCCAGTCATTTCAAGTTTAAGAAGATTCATATTCTCCATTCTTTCATCAAGAAAAAAGTGGCAACTAAAGCAGGGAAGATCAGGTAAAAGTCAGTTGAAAATCTTGGGTGCTGTCTCTCAAACAGCTGAATTTCAGAGTCTTGTTCTAAAAAAAAAAAAAAAGAGAGAGAGAGAGAGAGAGAGAGAGAGAGAGACTGCATTAACTGTGGGAATATCTTCAACCACAAGAGAGCCCAGGCACCTAAAACAGCTCAGGCTGTGTCTCACAAACTCACCAAGAGGTTTTCACTGTCCTTTTCATACTTCATTGCAGAAGTCACATAGGAAACACACCCAGTGGAATCATCCAAGCCCATCCAGCCCAAAATGAGACACGCAACTGATTGAAACTGCTCTTTTGCAGCAAGATCTGTTACCAAAAAATCACACTTTTCTTGGCCTTGGATGGCAGAGGGAGAGAGAACCTGGTTTCACGGGCCAGGTGTGTGAACAAGCCAAGAGCTTAATGTGTTGAAGGAAGAAGTAGTGCCCAGTATCGGAAGTCCCAAATACAGAATACAGATTCAGCAAAGACAACGAAGCTTAAATACTATGTTTGCATAGTATCTCTATGTGGCAGGCCAACTGAAAGAGCAGCAAGTTAACTTACAAGAAGGCAACTTACAGAGCCGAGACAAGTGAAGGGGCTACACAAAGAGGATTGCACTAACTGCTTCATGTAAATCAGTGATGCCAAGACATAGTTCTTCCGGATCAGAGTCAGAGAACTTCAAAGTTTCCCCTGAGAGAGGGTGCCCACGACAGGGCTGAGACTAGATCAAAAACTGAACCCCATTATTTTTGCTAATTTTTGATCAACCTGGCTTCAATAACCACAACACACTGTATCAAGTGAAACAGATACTACAAAGCAATACTCCTCTATAGGAGGGAATAGGCTGCATCTTTTGCAGCTTCAGAAAGAGCCAGGCAAGATGCAGTTACAAGAAATATTTTATCTTAGGTGAAGCCTCTCTGTACACCTTTTCCTGTGGAAGAAACTCAACTGTTGCCAGCTACAGCTGGCCAGGTTGCAACAATTTCACAATGGTTCCTGAACAACAGGGCATCCAGTTTGTTCACTGAACCTACGGGTTCAGCAGGCAAGGAGAGCATTGCCCTCAGACTGCCAAATATCACTACTTGTAGTACCTGATGCATTTTTTTTTAAACTTCCAGCCCCACCATACTGTAATCAAACCTTGCTCAGGATGAGCAGTATTTCAGAATCAAGAGAAAGGAGACAAGGCTTGGCTTCTGCAATCCTCAATCCCTCTGCAAAAGCCAGATATAATCAAATTGCTTCAATCCAACTGATGCTGAACTCAAGCTATCACCTACTAAATTACCTACCAGGAGAGCAGACTCCCATCCCTCTACTCTTCTCATGCCTGCCAGCAAGAAGACAGTTCTATTTCTTCAGGATTAGCATTTTGCTCTTGGTACTACTGGATATATCAGTGCTGTTGCAACAAATCAGCATAAACCATAAGCTTGTTATAAGGCTATGGGACAGATTAAGCCACCGAAAAATCCACTTTGTTCCAATACAAGCTTTTTCCCCAGTTGTGAAAACATAGAGACAGCACCTGAAAGATTCACAAGACCTTTTTGAACTACTGCAGGAAAAAGGAGTACAAATATTTTAAATAAATGCCAGGTGAAGTTCTGGTGCCACTGCCATCAATGCTGACTTTAGCAATCCCAGAATTTAAATCTTGGCATTTTGCTTTCTTTGTGTTCATAAGAAAACTAGTGAGAGGATTGGGGGGGGAGGGGGGAGAGGAAGAACCACCTAGATATAACTGAGCTTTGTCTGTGTTTGTTTCAAGCCTTCAGAACAAACATCCCAGAATGGGAAACCTTTACTTCCTATGAATCGAAGCCAAACAAGTCAAAGCACATCTTTCAACACAGCCTACTCGCCACCCACACACAAGGGGGGGGGGGGGGGGGTGAATCAGTACAATGTCTTAACAGTTGCATTCCAAAACACAGTAAATTTCTGTCACTATCATAATTACTCTGTTTATTAATGCTGATCATCATCAGATGTAACTGAAAACTTGCTCTATCAGCATTACAGATTCAGCTGTATGATTGATCCAATAGGACAATTACCGCAGTTACTTACAAACCACTGTAGAAAATTTCACCAAGTCTTTAAACTACTCTGTTTTAATACTCTGCAACACACTGAGACTACATTTTTTTTCCTTAAAATGTAAGATATTATGATAAATAGTAGGCACCATTCAGAGTCATCCAATTAATTGAAAGCTGAGATTCTTATGGAAGAAAGTTTTCTGTTTTTGAAGTTGCCCAAGATCACATATCTGAAGTGCTCAGAGTAAGAGCAAAGAACCCTAAGTTGAGCTGTACTTAAAATGATCACAGGTTAGAAATACTGAGAACAAGAAAGAAAAATAACTTGGTTTAAAATGGAAAATAAACCAAATATGACAGATCTACATATAAAAACTCTTCTCTCCCTCTCTATGGTAACACTATTTTAGAATGGAAACCATCTTGCATGCAGTGGAAGACTGACATTGCTTATGAAGGTAACTACATTGGATTCTTAAATTCCAGACCTGTTGCCTTGATCACAAAGGACAAATAAATACTTTTAGTCTCTATTTTTTTCCCAACTTTAGCAATCTGATAAGTATAGAAAAACAGAATGACAGAACTACCTGACCAAAAGAAAAGCACAGCAATGAGACTCCTGACCAGCCTGCTGTCATCCAAGTCAGCTCCTTTAAAATATCTCATTAAGAGAGTTGAAATTTTCCTCTATTAGAGACAAGCATTCCTCCCGCTAGAAAGCTCCTGCTCAGAAGCAGCTATAAATAGTGATGTCCACTGGAGGAAACACTTCCAAGTGCCCATTCAACACCAGGTGCCTGGCTGAGGAAGCCTAATACCTAGAGGTGGGAGGTCAGCAGTCAGCATTACACCAAATGCTTTTATTGGCTTCCTATTTATTTCCAAACACAGCTAGACAGTGGTTGTTTTAATCAACAAACCAAATGCGATTCTGCCTCTTAGCTGCTTCAGAAACCATATCTCCCCATGCGCCACAGTTGGAAGTCCCGTCAGGAAAGTCTCACCAGGGCTCTCTAGGTTCAGGACGTCCATAAAGAACCGCTTTAACCACAGGGATTTAAGATCTAGAATTCAATTCTAGATTCCTCCAACAGACAAAAAAAGCAGCCTATTCATTCAAACTTTTCCTAGGCACAGTATGAGAGCTGGGGAGCTGTCTATTGTCAGTTATTTATAATTAGATGGTATTTTAAAATAGTACCCAAGTAAGCATGCTCAGTACTCTCATTATATATCCCAAGTCCTAAAGAGACACTATGCTTCTTTGTGCTGCACAGCAGTGATCCCTGTTTGAACTTAGGGCATCTTGGACAAACTCCCAATTAAAAATAAAGTAGCCAAAGTGCAGGAGCTGCTCAAGCGTAGTTTTCTTTGGCTTTGAAAGAACTCATCATTCCACTTTAACTCGCCTCTGCTTTTTGCAGTCTGGGTCGGGCTGGAATAAAAACAGCTGGAAGCAAGCAAAAGTTCAGCTATGCTCTGAAGTAGGGTTGCCACCTGGCTGCTTTCCAAGCAGCCTGGCCGCTTGCACAATGCCGTCAGAGCCCGTGCACGCACTAATTGATCCTTCACACACAGCACCCGCTTGGTGGCCACAGCGGTGCTATGTCCTTTGTGTCGCAAATGTGCCAATCCTACCCCCTTCGGCTCAACCTGGAAAGACTCAAAAGTCACTAGTAAGAGAGGAACACCTCCTCAAACACAAACTGACCACATACACTCACTGTACCTCAATGTAGCAAAAACAGGCAGGTGCCAAAAGACACTTGAACATCTACAATTTCTGTGTGTGTATCTGAGCAATACAGGAATGGGAGCAAGAGAAATGCAATCCAAGCTGCACAACACTAAGTAGTACATGTAATTCTCTTCTGATCAATGAGAGTCCTAATCCTAAGCACTAATCCTTTTTATTGTTTCCAGAAAAATCTGTAGTTAAACTGTAGGGCATAAAAGAAAGCTTTGTTTATAAGAAAACATAAGGGGTAAGTGAATAATATATTCTTTTGATATTTTTATCACCTTAAGAATGTACAATAAAAAAAAAAAAACACCTCCTGTAAAGGGAAGCTTCCACTTTTGGCAAGCTACATATAAAAATGACAATGGAAAAATCCCCATCATGCCTCACGTTCTCCCTTGAGGGGACATTTATCCTTGCCCACAGGCGATTCAATCTTAAGACAAAAAGGATATTTGACAATACAAAACACAAAACACAACAACAACAACAGATCTTTTCCTCTGGATCGCCCTACATTCAGCTGTAGTGGTGCTTGCAGCTTTGCTATTTGTCTGCAGCCACATCCTGGGTTCAAAGATTGCAATAACATGCATGCGTAACCAGTCACATTTTATATTTTCATATGTAACCCTGCCATCTTTCTGATTCATATATACACAGATGCTTGTTTTATTTTCCTAGCATAAATATAAAGTGGCTTCACATTTAGGGGCCAAAAGAGAAAAAAGTCTGACCATAATAAAGTTACATAAATGCATCTCTGATAGGATCTGAGGTATTATTGAATAAAAGTGTGGTTATAGCCCTCCTCAAAGAGAAAAAGAGGTCATCTTGACCTTTTAATAAATAGATGCCTGAACAGAACTGTTAAGAAAGAAGCAGGAATGATTTCATGTCTTAGAAACTGATTTTCCAACAAGGATATACATTGCTTTACATGTATAAAATTGTATTTTCAACTGCTTATATCATGTAACAAATAGACAAGGTTATTATTCTAACAAATGCACAGTATCTCCATTCACTTTCCATAAGCCAAGTAAGCATCCGGTGCTGGTCAAAAAAAGAAAGCATTACTCGTAAAGCCGACCAATCGATTTTTAAGTCCTGCCAACAAAATGCCTGCATGTGGTTACTGAAGTTAAATCAAACAGCATGTGAACATAGGAAGCAGTGTGTCAGTACTGGACTTGGGAGATGCCATGTTACCTGCACTGATATAAACCAGCACCCAGCAGCAAAGTCCTGAACCCTGCCTGCTCCCAACCGCAGCTCGTTGCAGTTCTAAGTTCTGGTCACCGAGGTTAGAAACCTCCACGACCCCAGAAACATCTGAAACACTTTTCCCTGCCTGCTTTCTCACCCCGGCAGCACATACACAGCTATCACTCCTGGTACACCCGCAGCCAAACATCATGCTGCTGTCTGGTCCAAGAAACAAAGCTGATCTCCCGTTCCTGATTTCTTCTAAGTTGATAGAAAAGAAAAGCATGTGGTGGAAAGAAGAGGCACAGAAAGTTTTTGTGTCTTTTGATATCTGAGAAGGACCTGTGGACTTGTCCTTTCCAAAAGGAAGAAAAGCTAACAGAAAAGCTGGGGCAGCTCCTTACATCCCTCTGTCCTGCTCCTGCTAGGGAGTACTGGATGTTTTAACCTTATGACTGCATACATCTTGCAGCACCTACTGGAAGCCCCCAAGCATTGGACAGTACTGTGGGGGAAGCACTGAATGACATAGGGCAGAGTGCTAAGGGCTCCTTAAAGCCAGCCATGCCCTGAAAGAATCCACTGAAGGAGGCAACAGCAACTCTGGACAAGAAATAAAGATTCGTGCACATGTGCTTTGCTTTTTGTTGTTGTTGCTTGCAGATAAAAAGTTCCCCTTCTCCTCCCCGCCCACCATCTTCTCTCTTTCTTTCCCAAATGGTCAAATGCCAGAAAGTACCAAGAATATTCAGTGCTTGCTTTTAGTGGGAGAGTTGTTTAATTTACTGTGCTTATTATCCAGAGAAGCCAGGCAGTCTCCACCCTGCTACAGATGAGAAAACACTCTTAAATTGCCCTAAAGGATAAGAAGTGTTGTGCAGTGGTTATGGAATGGGTCACTCCTCCTTTGTTAAAAAAAGGAAAACAAAAAACCTTCCCAAGAAAACTGCAGGCAACTTTCTCATCTACTTACTGCCTGGCAGATGACCTTTTAAATATTACATGACTTTCTGCCCAACAGCGATGCATCCTTGAGAGGCACCTATTACACTCGGCTTGAGCAGCAACCTAAATGGAAGGAAAAAAAAGTGTGGGAGAACACATTGTGTGATCTGTTTGGGAGCACCATTCTCAAGGTTGTGCAACCCCAGTGGCAGAGGCAAAGGGAATAGGGAAAGCAGAAGGACCCAGAGGTGCACACACAAATTTGCCAAGACCCTGCCAGGCTGTAACACACAGATCCTATACAGCACTTGTGAGAGAGGCACTTCACATCACAGCACCTGCTATGCTGCCCGAATAACTGTATTGCAGCAGCAAGCTTTGTACGCACATATACTCGAAGTATCACCCCAGGATGACACAGCATGCTGCCCTCTCCACCCAGGGAACAGGGCTGGCATTTCAAAGGTTACCCATGCTTGGAAAGTCTTCCTCATGTTTAACTTAAATCTCACTGTAGCCAAAACCCTTTACTTCTCTGCTCTGTCCTACAAATAGAGAGAATAGTTTATTCTTCTTTACTTGCAGCTGCTTTCTTACCTATCCAAAAGCTATCTAGCATCCTCTCAGTGTTTTTCAGATGAATGAGAATAACATCCAGGAGTACAGAAAAGATTCTGTGAATGAACACCTTAGGCTTGTTACTCTCCAGATAGCCCATATCTTGAAACACTCCAGTAGTCTCCACAGCGTGGAACCACCACAGCGTGGGTCCTGGACCCTACACCTCGGCTTTGAACAACTCAGCTGTCACACAACCCCCTGACACAGGTGATTTGCCTTCACCCAGAGAGCTGCCCTCCTCCCCATGGACCCACAGCCCCCAGGTCCTTCTCTGAGCAACTGCTGCTTACTAAGCTTATCTCCCCACCCACAGCAGGTACAAGTTTTGTCATGAACTCGCACAGACACAAAGCAGAACAGTGCATGACATGCACTGCCCTGACAGAGAGGACTTTTGCTACCTTGCTTAGCTTTTCCTCCCACTCCCCCAGCTTTTGACCGTAAAAAGAAACTCCCCAACTTCCTCACTGCCGCCACTTTGGCAGTAAGGTTTCTCCTGCTTCTTTCACAAATATTATTGCAGCACGTTGTATTTCACATAATGTTTATATTTGAGTCACTAAGATTCAGCCCTGGCATGAGGCAATTCCAATATCAACTTAATCTACCAAGTAAACGTTCAGGCGTTTTCCAGCCTCTGAGACGGTAGTTAAATCTTCATCCTTGCTTCTGCTTAAGAGCTCAGTGCCGTCCTCGCAGGCCAAGGAAACGTGCACAAGACCACATTCTTGGTGATTACAACTGACATCAATTATAACAACGGGAAAGAAAAAGCAAACAAAAAAAAAAAAAAGCATTTCCTGCAGATAGGCACCTCAAGGAACCTCCAAGTGACCCTATGCTAACATCAGAGCAAGTTCCCTAACAGTCTTGCAGGGCCAAAACTACCGCTTTTGATTACATACTCAGAAGCAAGGTTGGGAAGCAGGGGAAGAAAAAGGGGAATGGAAGGAAAACCAGAACAGAAATCAGCACATGCCTTTTCCCACCAGGAGGTCTGGGGTGCTAAGAGCATCAGATCTTTTTTAATATCTTGCCACATTACAATTCTTCACATGAATTTGTATATCACCTTCATCAACTTAAAAGGTTTGCTACTTTTCAGGGTAAGATCACCATCTACTCCTTCACTGAAGGAGCAAGAGCTCTTGTTTGGCTGTGCTTAACCTGGAGCAAGCGTGGCACAGAGATCCACAAACCTTCGGACTTCAGAGCACCAGCAGCTGGTGGTGATCATTTCAGATATGCACCACAGTTTGATCCAGACACTCAGCGGGTGTTTCTCAGCATCTGAAGTATCTCTCGCCACACTTCAGACTTGGTGCATGAATGCCTGTAGGATTTGGCAGTTTTTGTTTGACATCTGCAACCTCCATAACATTTCTAGTCTCATCTCTCCCACTTACAATCAGCCACTGTGGTATCTGCCAGTTTTTATGTCTTGTAAGAGCTATATGCAGGTACCTCCCCTTCCCCTCACCGCCCTGACAGACACTCTGCTCAGCTGTTTCTGAAGGCCCAAGTTTCTGATTAGTCTCTTGCACAGACTGAAAACCAAAGCACACTATGGGATGAAGAGGCTGGACTCCAAACCTTCCCCACCTCCTGGGATAATGCTTCCATGCCTCAGTGCACAGCACAAAGCCCCTCAAGGCAAAGCACCACAGCAACGCAGGAGATATCAAGAGGGTGCAGCTCATTTTGCTGATGCAATGCCTCAGTCAAGCGTGCAGGTGCTCTGGCAAAGGTGTGATATTAGTAGCTTTATGCTGACATGTACACCACCACAAGGACTGCAAAGCAGGCATGGCCCTGATCTTCAAAGACACACTCTACAACCTACTTACACATCTCAAATTTATATTGCCATGCTAGGTCTTTAGTCTAAATTACAGTATCAACTGTTCAGATGAGTAGATCTGGCTTACAGGTAAAGGTGTAACAGCTACACAAGCTTTTCACGCTATAAATGGTATGAAAAATGCAGATCACAAATGCTACATAAAATTTATTCCGAAGGGTAGCACTATTAAAAGCAAAAATTTCAAACTTGAAATATTGGCTCACTGGGTTTTATGAAGGTTGTTTTTGAGTCATATGCAACACGCATTAAGATGATTAATATTTTCCTATAGGGGAGAGACTTAAGCTTCCCTAATCCAACCAACTTGTTGCTCTTAATGCCAAAGGAAATACAGCAACACCCATGCCCTTTACTGCTGACGAACCACCACTGGAATGACTGGAACACAGTGTAGCTCTTCTCACACTGAATCCTGGAGCATCAGACCATGTTGTCCAATATCCTCCAGCATTTACCCCTGGCATATTCCCGTGAGTTGCCTTAACTGGACTGTTACAGGGAGTGCCAATCCATGTAATCGCTGAAGCCAGGAACACCTAGTCCCAGAAAGGCATTCACAGACAAAGCATAAAAAACAAAACCCTTTTTTCCTACGCTAGTCTTGTACCATTCCTTACTACTGTATTTTGCAACAACAGCATATGATCTGTCACATCAGATTATTTTAAGATGAAGGGTTATGCTGTTTAGGACACCTTAGTTCCTTTGATTTTAGGTGTATCTTGTGCCTTATCTGAAAGCCACATGTAATTTAAATTAAACAAAAAAAACCCTAAGGCACTAAGCTTCCTCAAGGGCTTTACCCATGTATTGAAAACTACAGCACTTGAATTTTAGTTAAGAAAACACTAATAGTGTTTTGCTATCCAACCCCTGAACTACAGCACTGTCCAGGGAGAGTTTCTTCAGGTATGTACACAAAGGCTTCCCTCAGTAGAGTAAAAAATGTTGAAATTTAAACCAAGACCTAGAAGTTTCACATCTTGTGGCAGCGAGGAACCTGAACATTTATTAATTATGTAATGAACAAGAGGAAGGCAACTCTTCTGCATCTCAACAGTCCTACAGTGCTACCGAGGGTCCAGTGCACTGCAAATGGCATACCATTTAAGGAATATACAGTATACTATTGTATATGAAATCATTGCCAAACACAAAAACAGCCCAAACAGTGATTTTTAAAAAAAAAAAAAAAAAAAAAAAAAAAAAAAAAAAAAAAAGCTTTTAAGTGGTTATGCTACTGAAATGCTATTTGCCTCATTTGGAAGCCTGGGCTACTCTTGAGAATAGGTTTTGCCAAGTTGCTGGACTCCACCTCCAGGAGGGCCCTATCATCTTCACAGGCACCACTAGGTAGCTGCAGACTTTAAATAAATTAAAAGCTTTTTCACTAAAATGTTTCTGGAGCACAACTCTGCCAGCAAGGGTGGGAGGGGGGAACACACACACAGAACAGGAGCAGTGGTTAGTGGCAACCTGTCAATTGTTTTTTCATTCAATTGCTTTGATGGAATCAATAGACCACAAGGAAAAGGAGGTAAAAAGGCAATGAGAAGACAAGGAGATGATTCTGAGATTATACTTCAATGGCAGAACATACAGTATAAAAAGTTAGAGTTTTAAAGCTGCTTAAGAAAGAAATCAAGCCACAAGAACGTAGCATATCTCAGGGATATTTTTTGCCTTCCAATCAAGAGACTCTTGTCAATCAGCACGGTATGTAAGAGAACTGCCATCTACCAACAGAGTACACAACTGCCATACCTAGATTGCCATACCTAGAGGAGTAATTCAGACCATGGCAGCTGTTCAGAGTCTAAGCATATATGAATTCTTTTTTGGTCTGTTTGAAAGTTTTACCCCTCCCCCACGATTCTTATTTCCTTGTATCAATAACAGATTACTGAGACACTCTGCAATAGCTGCTTGAAAGAAGATCATTCACAACAATTAAAGCCTGGATATCAGCCCTCAGACCTTAGAAGAATAAGATTCTTTGTAGTTTCAAAGCATTGTTCAGCTTCACAGATAACCCACATTTGTAGAGTGACGCAATATGAAATTTTCATTATGTACATGGCCAAGCTGTTCCACTTAGTATAATGTTCTTTGATAAGCTACGAGGGTGTTTGGTTTCAAGACATTTAGAACTAGACTAAGCTCTGCAATAATGTACTGTAAGGAACAACAGTCCACTGAAAGGGAATGGAGTAGACGGACATCACAGTGAAAGGTTTCGAAATGGGAGAGAAAGAGGGCACCTGAATACAGACACACTGACAGACAGACAGAAAGGATGGAAGGAAAGGAGGAAAAAAAAAAAAAAAAAAAAGAGTAGTGCATCTGGTGTGGAATCCCACCAAGGAGAACTGGGAATTACAGTGCAATAAATAAGAAAAATCTCTTCATCCCCAGCAGCAATAGCAGGACAAACTCACTATTCTCCCAGCGCTGTTATTCATAAGAGTTTTGTCAGGGCTAAGAAAAAGAAATCTTTTTTTAAATAGATTTTTCATCTATTTTATGGATATTTTTTTTCCTTCTTTATAGCCACTATTTCTGTCATTGTATCTTAAAGTAACCACACATTTACACCACATGGAGAAGAATTTCCTTCTGAACGTTAGTGGCCAACAAGGATCCACAGACTCCCTTCCAGAAAAAATCAGTATAGTTTTCTTATAGTGCATGGCAGGGAAGCACTTCTCTACAAGTTGAGATCTTCACACAACCAAGTAACTGCCACTGTGTTCAATCGCAAGAGCTTCAGTTTCCATAACACATTTTCTGGAGCATATATAAGCATGATTGTTCCTTGTGAAAAAAAATAAATAAAAGGAAGATCACATCCCCTCTTGATCCCAGAAATTCTAGTCTTCATAGAGAACCTGTGAATTTCTGTGAACTTTTCCAGTTCATGCCCCATCTGTGGGTCAAGGCAACTTACTAGCATAGTCAGCTCTTTAAGTACTTGTGGAAACTAAGCAATAGTGGCACAGTAAAAGGGACTCGCACTGGGTAAAGAATGACGGATTGCCAGAGTCTGAAGAGAGCAGTGAGCTTACACTCAGAAAAGCTAGGCCTGAAGGTCAATGCTACGCAAAGCAGTGTTTTCCAGTTCTTAATCTTGATAGCATTTCTCTTGAGCCCTCTAAAGTTATCCTTAGGAAAATTTCCAGAAATTTAAAACCCTGAGATAACCATGTGCAACATCACTTAAGTGTTACAGATTAGCAACAAAATACAACCATACAACCACTTTTAGCCTCTTCTACTGATTATTTGAATACAGGCAACCCAAACCTCCGTGCCTCTCAAATGTCAGCTGTACTCACCTTTCACTGTATTTGCAACAACCAAACTCAGACAAAAGCTCTTTTTGCTGCTCATTCCCAGTGTGCAATCTTTTTCTCACTGAGCTCACACATAAGTCCCTCAGTTTCACTGGGGTGGCATTCTGCTGTTATGATGCAAACTGGGGTGGGGGGAGAAAACAGAAGACAACACAGGAGAACGCTTGCTCATCTCTCACTCTGTCAATCTTGCTTCTTTTCATCTGAAACAGCTTACTTAATCAAATCCAAAGGATGATATAAAGTTCATTTATTTTCCCTGTAAGGTGTTAGTTGTTTTATATTTGAGTTATCCTTTAGAAATATTTAAGCCATTAAGAGATGTTGGAAAAAACATGGAAAAAGCAGTTCCTTTCCTCTCAAGGGTGATAGCTTTGTGTTTTTGTATACAGTTTGTTCAATTAATATACAAATATTCACCAGCAAAATATTAAAACACAAGAGTAGATTGAAAAAAGCATGCAAGCACTGACCCTCAAAATACAGTACAGAACTTATCACTTAAGAGCATCCAAAAGCATGACCTGGAACCCAGCTAAGTGGTCTTAAATTTTCACATGAAAAAACAAAATAATTAAGGCAGGCATGGTTGCCTAACTACTTCCACATATATCTTGACATAACATAAAACTACTTCCTCCCATTCCTCCTTTATGCCATACCATCAAAAAAAGCCCTCCCTTCCTAGGAGAGGACCAAATTTAGCGCACATAAATATTTCATATCTTCATCCTGTCAAGAAATCAAACTGAATGACTTAAGGGCATTCTTCCAGGAGCTTCACATCCCAACTGGAAATATAAAACTGCATTCATCATACCCATTTCCCACTTCAATCTGGAAGCCCTGAAGGTGAGGCAAAAATGAAAAGACTGAAGACATTATGCGCATATCATCCAAGAACATTACCCACTGAGCACTCAACTCCATTAAGAAATGAAGAAACAACACGGTAAGGCTGTCATCTTTTAAAGAAAATACGTCCTCAGCTTTTCAATTCCCTTCTACATCCTGGTCCTCCAAAGGAAATGAATTCTGGCTTTCGTAAAACCTTATGATCACTGAAACAACCAACTGCTACAGACAGACTAGCTAACTATGAAGTCTAAAGGGGATGTACATAAGAGGTCTAAAGGTGGCTTGATTTCCAACAAAGCACATGCAGCTTCCACTCGTCTCAAGAGGAGTTCAGCACTTAAACAGACAAGGCCACTTCTATGTAAACTAAAACACTGACTTGTTGATGAGTATCTACGAGCCGTATGTTTCAGTGGTGCAGAGAAAAGAACTGTATCCTGATAAAACTGGCACAAGACACTACTTTGTTAATAGAAATAGCCTTAAATGTCATAAGCATCAGATAACATACATTTGGAATGGACTTCATAATTTATTTTCTTCAGTATTTCATCAAAAAATTCTCCAGCAGAGCTCCACTTAGCAAGACAAGGACAGATGCAGACCAGTGACCCTGGAAGAGCAGGTGCCCCAGACATTTACGCAAATATTGCATGTTCCCAACTTTTTCCCATTTAGCAGACTACGTGCTGATTCATGGCTTGCTTTCTCTTACTGCAAGACAACCTCCTTTGGAAACAGAAAAATTCTGCTCTCAGTACCGGAGAGACTATGGCATCTACGTTCTTTATAAAATATTGATTTGTCTGCCATCTGTGATCCCAGAAGTAAAAAAGTATGCCCATATGAGTAGGTAAAAGCAGACTCGAGAGCCCCCGTCCACACTCTGAACTGGCCAGACCTGAACCAGTTCCAGTCCAAAAGCCATACTGTTAAGTTAGCACAGTGCTATGTACAAGCCTGCCTTTTAGCAGGGTTTAGTACAGAGCTGAACCCTCACTCATCCTACAGCCAGACCAACAGCTGCCTTATGTCTGGCCATTTGAGGGCATGGTCAAAAGAGCTCAGGTCTGTCTGCTTCCATTTGTGTGTGCCCACATGCTTCAAGTGTGGCACTCGGAAGAAAAAGCCTTTGCACGAAGTTAGCAACATCTTTGTCTCCCCAGCAATTAAGGGCATTCCTGCCCCCAGTTCTGAAATGAGACCACACTACCCCCTCCTCCCCCAAAAAGTCCACAAAGGGTGGGGGTGGGGGGGATAACTGAGGGGGGAAAAAATTACTTGCCTCATAACTCATCAACTTTCTCTGCACCTGAAGTTCTTTCAGAGCCCTTCCAATGGGTCAAGAGGAATGGGGAGGTTAGGAAGAAGCATAACACACAGACAGTGAAATTAGTAAGTCGTCAATATATTCTATTAAACTCTGAATCACTGCCAGCAATCTCAACTGAACTGACAGCCTTAAGTGCAGTGCCTGGAGGCCATCTCAGCTGTTTCAAGTGACAGAAGGTATTACACAGGAGAAACTCTCTAACATAGCAGCTTTGCCATTATCATCACAGGACAGTGTATAGCTGACAGTATGAAAAATAGTCAGCTGCAGTTAAAAAGGCAAAGAACCTTTTCTTTAATCTGCTCCTGAACACCAGCTCCAAGGAAGCACTACAAGGGATAGCAAATGTACTGCATAATCAAGGGACAAAGTCAAAAAAGCCCTGGCTTGCATCATCACAAGATTATGGGAAGTGCAGCGAAGTAATAAACCAGTCCCGGTCTTGACCTGCACATAGCAGGTTAATAGAAGACCTTGCCTGTGCCCATTTTTAACTGTTCAAATCAATACAAAACTTTATAAGAAAAGTGTTCTATTACATCATATAACTGTGAGGGCAGGTCATAAGCTAATGAATTATAAAGTCTGGAAAATTTTCCTGATTTCTGAGATATCTATGTTCTGCATTCCCTTACGGCTAGGAGAGCCAGACAGCTTTCATGGGGCTACCACACAACATACATACACACCATCATACGGCAGCTGTTTGAGTCTCATTTAAAAAAAAAACAAACAAACAAACAAAAAACACCCAAATGATTATTTCCCCAATTCTCTGTGCTGGCATACTAAGACAAGACTTTCTAAGACAAGTATGTAGGAATAGCAAGATGCTGTTGTCATAGCCACTGAGTCGCACTATTTTTGATTTCCTGTAGTAAACAGAAACATGCAGACTTAGAAACTGTAGGTTAGAATACAAGTGAGCAGTAATAAAAAGTTTTCTGGAGGCTCAAAAGGCTTCTGAAGTTACCCCTCTTTTTTACAGGTCTATTGCTTTTTTTAGTAAGCAGCAAGAGGATATTTTGTGCTTTAGCTCACTTTGTTATTTAATATTCCTTCTTACTTGGCCTTGACGTGGCTACCACAGCATCATTTCATGGCAATATTGCGTCTTTAAGTACCGAAAATGCCCTTCTACGTTTTAACTGGCGACTTTGAGGACCTTTCTCAGGGGCTCGCACCTAGCAGCGCACAGACTTCCCCGAGTTTCCCGTGACATACACGGTAACGGCAGAAGGGAGGGTGTTCTCCGGCTATCTCGATGCGAAGCAATGCAGAAAGACTCCAACAAAAGTCCCGGCTTCCCACCGACCCCACGTAAGGGCGGGCTGCGGCGCGGCGCCCGCACAGGGCAGCGCTCCGGGAAGGTGCAGCGCTCTCCGGCTCCCTCCAGCCGGGGCTGGAAGGGCGCATCTCGCCCCGCGGTCCCCCAGCCCGCCCCACGGGTGGCTCCGCGGCTAACCGCTAGCTCGGGGCCGGGGCGCTGCCGCCCGCCGAGGGCCCCGGCCCGGCCGGGCACCGCGCCCCGCGCCGCGCCCCCGCCAGCGAGGAGCCGCCTCACCTCCCCCCGCGGCCGCCCGGGGCCCCGCGGCGGCGGGGAGCTGCCCCCGGTCCCCCCACCCCGCCGCCGCCGCCCCACGCACCACTGTCCAGCCGGGCGATCTGGGGGAGCCGGTAGGTGCTGACGAGCAGGTCCAGGGGCACGGCCACGGCGCTCCACTTCACCTCCTTGAGGCTGCAGCCCGGCGGCGGGCCGGGGTCCATCTTCCCGTCCTCCGCCCGGCCTGGGCAGCGGGGAGCCAGACACGCAGCGCCGGCGGGGGGCTGCTCCCGCCGGCGGCAGGCAGGGAGGGAGGGAGAGAGCGAGAGGCAGCGAAGGAGGGAGGGTGCTCGCTCGCCCGCCCGCCCGCCCGCCCGCCGCGCTCAGCGCCGGCCGCCGCGGGACAAGCCGGGCCGGGCTACGCAGAAAGGGACGCCCGCCGGGCGGCTGCCGCCACCGCCGCCCCCCGGGACCGGCTGGAGCCGCTCGGCGCTCTGCCCGCCGCCGTGCCTGGCCCAGGAAGCGCCATCCCAGCACTGACTAATCAACAGGGTGCGAGAAACGCCTGCGCAGCTGCCGCTCCTCCCCGCTCCAAAAAGGAAAGTGCCGGGCTGCCCGCCCGGCGGGGGAGCGCTGCCGCCGGAGCCCGCCGCCAAGCCTGTCCCTCTCACTCCACCCTCCGACCGCTCGCCCGACCTGCAGGAGCGGCGGCGGCTGGTGCCGCGCAGGGCCCCTCCGCGCCGCGGGGCGCCCCGAGGCTCGGGGCGGCCGTTGCGGGGCCGTTGCGGGGGTGGCAGGTAGGCCCCGGGCGGGCACCTGGGAAGATAAAGGTGCTGCTCTGACAGGGGATGTGACCTTTAAAAATGCTCACTCCCCTTGGAGTGAATTCCCAGAACTGGGCTCGGGAAAGGGAGGCTGCGGGGAGACTGTGACACTGCACAGAGCGAGACAAGATGCATAATTTAATAGCCTTTAACGTGCTCGGTGTGCATTTCAGAGGTTCTGGCGTCTTTTCAAGCGCATGGATTTACATGCTACTTCAAGCAGAAGGAAGCAAAAGGACAGGGAAATCCATCTGTATACAAATTTAAATTTACAGTAACTAGATAAAATGTTTCATTTCATTTATCAAAGCGGTTTTGAGCAAGTATTTTGCATTAAGTCTTCTCACTATTTACCATACGTAATTTGCCTGTGAAATTCATTCTACATTAAGAAAAATTAATTAAATTACAACTTTGATTATGTATCTCTTATTTTAGTTTTCACCTGGGAGCCACAAATAAATATTTAAAGTATGAAGAGTAATGCAGAGAAGTTAGAGCAAGATCTTTGACTTATTGCACATGCAAGTATTAAATACATTGGGTGGGTATTTGGTGATCTTCAGGCCACAGGAAAATTTTAAATCAACCACTAGTTCTGCTTTCAAAACAGTTTATGTAATGAAGTCTTACATGGTCTTCATATACTTTATTTTAATCTTGTGGGACTTTTTTCTGTGGTAGGTGTAACAGCTCCAGATTGCTAGACTAGAAACAGGGGGAGCTTAAACAGGGAAAACTAACAGTATACCCAGATGGTATGCTGTACTGTGCTGAGTTTACTTTAATTCACTTTTGTGTCAAAACTGTTAATTTTATTACTCTGCAAAGCTTAAGGCTGTATGATTGACTAGGAACATTATAAAAGTACTTTCCAATGATTTATAAAATGACTGAAAACATCCACAACTAAGCTGTCTTTCCAGGATCTATCTTCCATGGTGTCTGTCTTTGAGACTGTTGGCGATTGCTGGGCTAGAGCTCGCAAGAAGCGCAGTGCAAATAGCTCTCCTGCCCGTCATGCTTCCTCACGTGCCTTCTAAAGGAGCCAGCCCTGCTGAGCGTCTTTGTTAACTGCTGGTGCCAACAGCACCACAGGCACACGGAGGGCCAAGACAGATACGCTCTTGTTCTGCTCCGTGGCAAAGAGAAGCTGGTGCTTTACGCATGCTCTCCGCCGCAACACAAAGACTGTGGAAGCCAGGCTGCACACACAGTTACAGGAGGCCCAAGTCAGCTTGCTTTGGATGAATCTGGGTTGGTGTGAACTCCAACCTGACATGTGTCTGTACTTCGGCTACACAGGGATTTCCCAGCACTAATTATGAAAAACCGTAATTCTCTCAATTCAGTTACAGTGCTGTTAGATCCTACTTATCATAACAGTTACTATTAAAAATATTCATACAGATCGTGCATTTTTTTCAAAGTTGCATCCCTTTTTAAAAGTTTGCATAATGCTTTGAACAACTTCAGTAAATGGAGCTATTGAAGTGCAAAGTGATATAATAGCTAAAAGCATCATTACGTGAAATATGCAAAGTCAAAGACTGGTTTTAACTTTTTCAGGTTTGACAAGGTTAGTGGATGCAGTGTATAAGGTAGAGCAGATCAGGTCAGACTGGGATTCACCCCACTTGAAGCACTAGTCTGTCAAGAATTGTTTTTAAACGTGAACTTAGCCAGCATTAATTCCAGGATAGATATGGTGTCACAGTATATGCTTCTCTCAAACACCATGCAATTCTGCTTTCTGCGAAGAAATGTATCTTGCACACCTGAAATAGCTATTGCTAATTTGAAGATTAATTTCTCCTCCTTCTTCAGGCAGTTTTATACATCATACAGCTTTTAAGCCTTTCTTCATATAACCATGTTTGTTTGCTTTCTAATTGTGGAAACCTAACTTACTCTTTCCCATTCTATTTGAACACAATGCATTTTTAAAATGTAAATTCTAGATACGGTCTAAATTTCATTTAGTTATTTCCAGGCAAACTAACATCATGAAGCTTATTAGTATTTAACTGATTCACTACAGCTCTTAGAGTGTGCCCTAACTATACTATAGCTGAACCTTCTTGAAATATATTCTAATATTACAGGTACAGTATTCAAATTGCAAGCACATATGAATCTGTGCCTATTCCTTGTTTTAACTGCACCTTATGTATAATTAACACTTTAGATAAAATCATTTCTCTGATGTTTAGCTATGCCTCAGACCTTTAGTGTGATCTCTCACCATGTCTTCTACACATTCACAAAATACTAAGGAAGTCAATATAAACCTTTATAGAAATAAATGTTAGCAGATCCATTTCATGATCATGGCCTCAGTTATTTAGGACACCTTAGTTTTTGTGTATGTGTCTTTCAGACAGCATTCAGAGATGGTCTTTTTGTATTTAAAGGAAATTGTAGCCATAAAAGTAAGCAGTGGTAGGGGGACTCAGAAAAATTCCTGAAACTATTCTCAAGTACATTTTGAATTGACTACGTTTCATGTTGGTTTAGCAACACAGTTATAGAGGAGGCTATCAGATCTCTAATATATTTATTCCATTGCCAATAACAAATTTTTTTGAGTGTTTCAAATCATCATCCATTCGTATCTATGTTAGCATTTGAAATGGAGCTGTTTGAAACAAACTTTTTTAGCATGGATCTGGTAACTTGCTTTATGTTTTAATATGCATACACCAAATAAAATTATGTGCCTTATACAGTAGATTTCAAATCTAGTGTGGAGCCATTTCAGACATTTTTTCTTTAAAATAAATACTTTAAAGAAAAAAGAAATGCCCTTCTTCTTCCTGCATGTGATTTGCATTTATATCAGACCTGATTTTCAGAATAAATAAATATTCACAAATCCAATGAAAGTAAGAGGAGATGCAGTGATCATTTCAGAATTGGATCCTAAACTTTTCTTGGAGGTGATGGGGAAAGTGGAAAAAGAACAGCATATTTGGTATAGCTGATGTCTGTGTATCTCATGTTTTGAAAGAGAATACCATTTGTGTCTTATTGGTAAAAATCCAAGCAATCTTTGCTCATACAAGGTATTGTAAAGAGACCTGAAGGTCTGGTGTGTACATTCACCTTCTATCTTCTATTTTAGTGTAAGCAGCATCCTCCTTTTTCTAGTCAAACCCTCATTTAACCATTATTTCTTCCAAAAATTCCATCAGTAGAAATTTTTTGTGACGCTATCATCCAGGCAGCTTCAGAGAGAATTCAAAAGTAAATGAAGATAATGCTCTCAAATTACAGTCTTTTTTCTAATTGGATAAATGCCTCCAAACACAGTGTGTAGTAGGGTTTGTTTTTTTTTTTTTATCCTGTCTATTCAGAGCATGGCACATGTCTGTGGACACACACCAGGAATACTCCCAGTGCCTATGCTCAGAAAAAGGCAGAAGTTGTCTCGGTGCAGGAGAACAAAAGGTGCAAAGAGAAGAGGCATAATGCTACCTGGAGTGTGAGCTGAAGCAAGAGTGGGACGTCCTGCAAAGCTTTGCTGTTGCTTGGGAACCTATATATTTGTTACCACCCTAGGGTGGGCCAGTGACTGGACAGCACCTAAGCCACAAGTAATAGAAAACACTGCAAGAATGAATACTGTACGGAAGGAATTCCTAAATTTGAAAATCTGATTAGTTATGGAGAGAAGAAATTAAAATTACAGATTAATCTGACCCTCTTTTATACATTTATTTTCATTGTTTCATTCTTAAGAAAAGGAGGGGAAAAAAAGCAAAATAAAGAACTAAATACAGACCTAAACTCAGAGAACTAGTAGCTAAGCTTCTGTGAGTTCAAGACAGCTTAAAGTTCCTTAAAGATCCACGGCTGAAGGCAAAACTGCAAAATTAGATCAAGGCAGAGGAAGGAGAGGAAGTGAAATAACAGACTAACTGGGCTGAATCGTAAGATCTTCAGTGACCTGAAACAAAGTAGAAAGTAGGTCAAATTACTAAAGTATGAATATATATAAATATATAGAACATGTACAGACAACACGAGAAAGATAAAGTCTCAAAATGTTAGAAAACTGGAATTAAAAGATAACAAGGATGTTGGAAAAATGCACAGTGAGAAGACCAAGGAAAAAGCTGTTGTTACTCCATGGAGGGAATCTAATCACTGATGATGCCCAGACAGCAGTATCCTAAATGTCTTTTTTAACTTCAGTTTTCAATTTAAGAAGGCAGATGTGATTCAACCACTAGCACTACTGACAAAGGAGGAAGAATTTAGGCTAAAATAATGAAGTAGATTGGAAAATACTTAAAGATTTTTGAACAGACTGGACCCGATGAAATCCCTTAGGGTACTCAAAAAAAACTGCTTCGAGCAACATTAGAGCTGCTACTGATTATCTTCAAGAATCAATAGAGGATAAGTGAGGTTCCAGGAAATTGGAAAAGGCAACCATTGCATCTCTCTTAAAGGGTGGAAAGGAGGAGAGAGCTCTACAGACTGATTAGCTTAATTTCCACTCCTCAGAAAGATCTGAATTGGTAGTCCAACCATTTGTAACTGTCTAGAAAGTAAAGATGAAAAGTAACAGTGAGCATGGCTCTGTCAATAACAATGTCAGATCAGTCTATGCGAAGGTAACAGGCTTTGTGGATAGGGCAGAAAAAGTGAAGATCATAAGTTTTTCAGAAAAGAGACCTCCTGGATCACAAGCTGAACAGTTAGCAATGTCAGGTTATCTTATGCTGATGCTGGAATGTATAAATAGGAGTATCATAGATAAGATAATGAAGACATCATTTTAATCTATCCAGCCGTTATAATTTAAACCAGAATATGCTATTCAGTTTTGAGCTCCATACTACAGGATAGTTGAGGACCAACTCAAAAATATCATGAGGAAAGCAACAAAAACAGCAAAGGATTTAGACTATCCCGACTATAAGGAATGGTAGGAGGGACTGGAATGCTTTGGTCTAAAGAGGAGATGGGGGCAGACAGTGGTATTCAAACACAAAAAGAGGAAAGAGAGAACCTGCTTTCCATGTGTACCACTTAGTTTAGGTGTTAGGAAAACTTCCTACTTGCAAAACCAGTTAAGTAAGGATTACTCAGTAAGTTACTCAGAGAGCCAGTGGAATCTCCATCACTAGAGGTCTTTACACAAACATCTTCCTACAACCGAGCACGTACAGCTGATCTGGGACTACGATATGAGGAAGAACCTGACAGACTCTCAAAATCTCTTCCAGCACTATTTTCTTCATTTGATATGGTTGCATCTAAGGCAGGGATTATCCTTTGTTGTTTTCAGATTCTGATCCAAATGCTAGCTTCAGTAACTGTGTCTACACTAGTTGTGAAGAATAGTCTCAGAAGCAGCTGCAAGTGTGCAGCCCTTCCTGAGTCACACACCTGCAAGCATACTAAGTTGCCTACTGCACAGTAGCCTGCCAGTATGCTCAGGCATATTAAGTCCCATGTGCTTCAGAAAGTGCTTGTCAATCGAGCTCAGTGTCTCAATAGCAAAATTGATTACAAGTACAATTTGAGAACAGCCCTCAAAAGAGTCGGACCTATTTCAGGAAAGGTAACTTTCCAGGACAATAAGCTAACGGAGTTACTCTGGATGTGCTGGCGTAGCTCAAAATGGGATTTTGCATAGTAGTATTACTCATTCACAAATGGTATAACAGCTTAATAATCAGGAAGAACCACATCTCCCAGACCAATAATAATACTAAGACAATATAATCACAGCAATTGTTCACATTTCACAACTTGCATTTGCTTTGTGGGTGTCCTGCAGGTTTGGATTGTGCTGGGTTTGCTTTTAATTAAAGAAAAATAAACTGACATCGTGATTCTGCCCTCATTAAATTTAACTAAAATCTGATATTCTCCACTGAAGTTAGCTATATACGAGTATAAAAGCGATCTAATGAGCAGACTTAGATACTTGATTTATTTGTACTCTGAGAAAACAAACACATTTAATACCTAAAAACATCAAATGCACACTGCATGCCTTTTTAATATTCTGATCACTTACAACAAAAGGAACAAACTAAAAGAACACTTGAAAAATGCAGGTATGCGGATAAAACTTGTTTGAATTATTTTACAAAACTTTTTATCAGCAAGAGAATGACTACTGGATTACATTTTTCCACGTTTTCTGCTCTCTAAAGAAGGCTCAGTAACATACAGATATTGTACATAGTTTCTTCTTTCCTTTCAGCCTTCACCTTTGCAACCTCCCTGTTCAAGGGTATTCAAGTAACACATACATTTCTAAAATGGACATAAAAGAAACAAAGCCAAAAATTCCCCAGAATGTTATGTTAGGGGACTACTTAGTGAACTAGTAAATATCAGCTTTTTAAAGAGATGTTATCTTGGGGATAGCATAAGTGATTTCATGTATCAGAAGCTTGCCTGTATGATTATGTCAATGTTCATGATGAGTTTGGTAAAAACAACACAAAAATCTTAAGATAAATTTTTTAATAAGAAAAAATGATTACACACAGATTTAATTTGTGCAAACATTTGTACACAAATGTTGTCCTCCTGTGACATTCAAAAGTCATATAACTCTAACTTCACTTTAAAATTCTAAAAATAGTATATAAAATATCAAAATATTTGGCAGTCAAGTTTGTGTACTACAAAGGATGCCTAAATACTGTGTTTTGGCACTACAGGCTCGCTTTTAACATCCTTTGCATTAGTTAATATTTTCTGAACAGAAAATGGAATAACAGATGATACGATGTTTCACAATGCACAGCAGGTTTTCTTCCTACTTTCACTTAGATCCACAACATCTAAGTCATATAATACACAGGATTTCTGTAAGACAAATAAAAGCAAACATATAATTAAGACAACTGGAATACAATAGTTGAACAGCTTGAATTTTCTCATTTATATTTTAATATGCAAATAAATTGATGGGGTCACTAGATGTATCTTTCCTTTTAATATTTAAATAAAAGATTGTGGTTTTCTAATAAATTAGATGTAGTCTAATGCTCAGGCAAGTCACAGCTTGATATATTTACATTTTATAGCTGCTTCAAACATCTTTTCTGACTCTGAAGGTAACAGAGGATAGAAAATGTCTTTTGAGGAGACAGTACAAACCATATGAACTGAGCCTGTAAGCCTTTGCTCACAAGAATTGTTCTAAATGTACAGGCATTTCTGTTGACTACACTATTTTCACTAATTTGCTGTTAGCTCACTAATCTTTGAAGTATTGAGCAAAAATCTGATTTAAAGGGAGGGGTGATACAGATCATCAACATCCATTAAAAAAGGCATAGACTATTAATTGTTATGAGGGAAGTTAACTTATTTTGTGAAATTTATTATAATTCTGTACATTTTCTTGCCAGTATTTAAAAACCAGGAATACCCCCAAATGCAAACAATTCAACTTATCAAGACAGAATTATCAAAATAGCATTCCACCCTTGTAAAACATTTATTTGCTGATTGCAAAAGATTTAAAAAAGATCAACAACAAAGGACTCTTCCTTCTGGCAATCAATTCGACTAGATAATGAATGCTGACCAGAGAAACAATCAAAACCAGCTATGCAAATAGGACAAGTAAATGTTGCAACTTTGGACACTAAAAACACAAACAGAGAACCCCAAATTCAGGCACAAAGACACAGAATTTCAGGTGCCTAGGCAAAAAACTCCTAACGTCTCCATTTTCCATTCTCCTGTATTCTTCTTGGCAGGTTTACCGAGTTTGTAATGATATACAGAGAAGTACATGCAACCACTGGATTCACCACATTCCTCTCTCAACCCCAAACCAACAATCATAACCATTTCTCACAACAAAGAGAAGCTTCCAGAAAGGACAGCTATCTAAGCAGGAATTTCATGAAATTCAAAGCATGGAAAAAGAAAAACTGTGGAAAAAATGGCATCATGTAGTTCAATGATAATCATTATTTAGAATTTAGAAGTTACTTGTATGATAAATCACAGACTAGTCTAATGTTGACTATATCCAGAAAGTTTCACCTCAAATTATTTAGTCCATCCAAAGAACAAAATGAGGGGGAAATAAAAGGTTCTCCCAAGTTAAAATAATTCTTACACCCCTTTGGGTTGAGAATATTTAACACTACTCCAAATTTTGGTGACGACACTTGAAATTTGTCTTTCTTTTTTTCCTCCTGCAGCTGCATCTTCTACCTCTTTGTGCATGCTAATGGGACTGTGCTGTGTGCCGTTCCAGAGAGCGAGCGCCTGAGTGTGACCCCTGGGACTGCAGGGACTCAGCAAGACTCCCGCAGACCACGCTGATGGATGAGAAGATCAAACACAAGGGAAGGGATTGGAAGCGATGGAGAGAGGCAGGAACAGAGAGCAGGAAAGGTATCACAGCGGCTACACCTCAATATGGACGCCAAAGTTGTCATCAATAAAATTATTAAAACTTATTCTGACTCTAGGGTACTTGATCACTGTTTGTGACTTACTGATTTTAGGAAATACTTACCATTAGTGACATATAAATGATGGATGAAGAAATACAGCCCATGTACTTTTATTTTTCTGTTGGAGTGACATGGGCCAATGAAAATAACATCATTTTTACTACCCTTGAAAGTTCTCACATAAATTCTGACATGCAGCTTCATAACTTCCGATTTATCTTTTTACGCAGTCATGTAAGATGCTTGAATACAGGCATTGACCATTATGGTTTGTGCTAAGCAAAGACAGTATTTGATAGAGTCTGCAATTGCAGATAGCAAATATAAAATATGAAAGCCTTCTTTAAAAGAAGGAGCAAGACAGAATCAAAAGTAAACCACCATAACTTCGTCCTCTCAAGGAACACTGCACCACTCTGGTTTAGAGAGTCTGAGAAAATACTTTGGAAGAAAATGATACAAAGGAAAATTTTGAATGCACTGTATTAGGACCAAAAAGAAATAATACCAAGCATTCATTATTGTGGACATAAACTAAGTAGATGTTGATTCACCCCTGCTTTTTCTCCACAAGGGGAAGCTTCAGTTTAAATAGTAAAAGAATTCTAGAAAAATCCCTGTTGAAACAATTTCAGAAATCAAATTTCATTTATTTAACTTCAGAGAAAACAGGTAATTTTAAGTGTTGCAGGTTATATCTAACTTCATGCTTCCAGTTAAAGGGGAGAAACATATACTCCCTAAACGCTGAAGATGCTTATTTGCAAATATTTTACTGCTTAATAATACTTTGGGTGGCTAGTAAACTGTTCGTGTATAGCAAAGATCTTTAATACTTTAACTGATTAATAATGGCAAAACCTATTTGACAGTGAAATTGTTCATATTAAGTGTAAATTCATTATCTGATAATAGTTAATCAATAAATTATCCAGGACAGAAAGACAAAAACCACCTCTCCAAAGATGAAGAATAGGTAATAGTTTGTTTTCAAAACCATTTAAACATGAAGGCTTTAAGAATCACTTCAGTTTGCTGAGCCACTTTCACATAGGATCTTCCTCAAGCAAACAAGGGTTTAGGATTCATTTAAGCAAATGTGCTGTGCATACATTTAAAACGTACATATTCATAACCTGAAGAGATACTAAGAGTCCTGCATAAATGGCAGAACTGGTAATATAGCAGTCCCACACAATCCCCCACAGTACTCAAATTCAGTGAAACCTTGGAAGAGGTGCAGCAGCTTGCTCTTGTGAAATTACAGATGGGAGGTATGCAGATTCCTCCCAACGGAGAGAACAAGGCAGGCAACATTCTTGGTTCATGGCTCCCTCTCTCACAGCACTTATCGTTTTAGCTCACATTTCAACTCAACTTGTTGAAACTCACTCCTCTACAAATCAGCCCACAAACAACAGAAAACAGTGAAAAGGTGAGAAGAACCAAAACAGTATCAAGAAGCTCAAGTTTCCACTTCAACATCTTGGGCAAAATGGAGTTTTAAAAATACCACCAAAGAAATAGAAGTCATTTTTCCATGTAGTGATTTCAATGAGACATTGAAATATACTGCTATAAAATACTGTTTTTTGCTGTTGAACAGCACAGCAGACATGTCTCACATAAAAAACTGGCTTAAACAGATGCCTCTCTGTTAAGCTCTCTGCAGTGTCAGTGGAGAAGATCAGACAGGACGAACCTCTCCACAGTCTTCTGTGTCTTTTCACTAACTATAAGGAGAGTTTAAATTACTAACTTATACTAGATACCTAACTTCTGGACAGCTAAATTTTGATGAGATGGCTGGTATCCCAAATGTTTTTTGGCTTTTTCTTGATCAGAGAACAAAAGCTAGGCTGGTACACAAAGAGAAAAATGAAAGAGGAATATCATCCAAACATTAGGGAATTTCTTTGAATGCCTTCTAGTGGAGTAAATTTTTATGTCTTAGATAACATCAGTTGCCTGTTCCTTGCTGAAAAACTGTTCCAATCATCAGTGTTAAAGCAAACATGGTTCACCTGCTCTGACCTCAATTTCTGATATCCTTATATGGGTTTCATTATTTTGGAGACAAGGTTCACTATAGATTTAGAGGAATGCTATGAATTACCCTATATATTTGAATGCCCCTGCAAAAGGCAGACCCAGAATGCCTGTTGGAAGACTGGTTTAGAGAAACAAGAGTAATGGAATGTAACTGACGTTACTATTATTTGTAATTTGTTTAAGTTCTGGGGATTTTTATTCTCTCTAATGATAAAATGATCATAGTTAATGACTATTTTGTTTATATTTAATAGTGAGGCTTGGCAAAGTATGGCAAAGAACCTTGCGCAATTAAGTTAATGCGACCTCTATGCCTGAACCGTCAGTAGAGAGATCCCAGTTATTAAGATTGGTCCTGCCATATTCCTGGCCTGCATTTCCTTGTATTTTCTTCTGTAATTCTAGGGATTAAATCACTTGTTCAAAATACAAGATTCTCCTTTCACAACAAGAATGGGTAGGACAGGGCAGAAGCAGTATCAGCAAGAGCTAGGGATATATTAGCAGAGAAAAGGATCACTCTGGGGGCAGAGACAGGGGCAGGAGAGGACAAGGAGAGGATAAGGAGTCAGAAACAAAGGGATCTAACCACTGCAGAATATTTTCCTCAAGAAATTGGAATGGAACTTGTTATTCCTAAATCCTGCTGTTCCACAATGTCTAGAACATACATAACACATGGGCAAAGTGCGGGTCTCTATCTCCCTCTTCTGTTAATACCATGTAGACTATAACAACGCAGTACTGCAACTAGATACTTCATTAACTTCAGAAGACAACTGTGTTTAGACTCAGAATCCTCAACTCTACTTACGATCTGTGTAAGGATTAATATCATTCTACCTCAAAAAACTTATCTTAAGAGTGCGATCAGACTGCAAAGTCAAAACCTTTCGGAGACAAAGGCCAGAAATAAGGCCAACTGTGTAACTTTAGTCTCCTTGAGTAGAGTTCATTTAACTTCAACTTTAATCATATGAAACCATATAGTTTGAGATATGAAGTCTTCTGTAATCAATGGAAAGGGAAGCACCTCCAGAACATGATTTTATCCTAAAAAGATGTGTCTCTTTCCATTGAATACAGAAGATTCTAGACAACTACACCAGACTAATCACCTAAATTTTAGCTGGCTAAGCTTGCACACTAAGATGAGTCTCATCCCATATACTTAAATAAACCTTATGATTAAGTTTTGATTTTCATGATCTAATTATATGCTGCTATTTCCAGAAGACTATATCTGGCTCATTCAATGTCCAAAGTGGACTTTTTTTGAATTAAAAAAGATTGTGTAGTAAAATTATGCCCTACATTCCTCCAACACCAAGTGAGTTGGTACCATCTACCCTTTTTGCTTTAATCTCTGTACCTTGGTTCCCATGTGTGCAATGAAGAATATACTACCTAGCATGACTAAGAAGGTTATGTAGATAAAAATCTAAAATAGATCTAAAATACAGCATTAAGAGTATTATGAAAAACCTCATGAAGAAATTAGTATTCTGTGGTCAGTAAAAGATAAACAAAGGTCAAATAAAGCCTGGGGCTCCATGCATGACTGAGGCAAAAAAGAAATACTGAATGTGCACTGCTTGAGACACAGGCATCTTTTAGACAAACTAACAATTCCAAGATCCTTGGCAATAATGAAGTCTGATTTCCTATCGATTTGCATCTTGCAGGGAATTAAGTTTGATAACTACAATGCAAGCTCTAGTTGGAGTGGCTGGCTGAAGCACTTGCAACACACTCTGTAGTCATCACTGTCGAATACAGAATGAACTGATGCTGGAGACCTCCCTTCTGCAGAGTACTCTGCCTCGCCTTCATCCAGCACCTTATTTCCAAGGAATTTCTCAGGAGCTTAATTATCTTTTAGTTTGACCTCCCCACCATATTTGGTTAAAATCAGCTAGCAAGTTCCAAAGTTACTTTGGGAGCAAAAAAATGGGAAACAGCATGACCTAAAAACCTTGTTGCCATAAGAAAGGAAGCTAAATAGACCAAGGGAAGACAGAATTGAGGCCTGGTACTTTTGAATGTTCATCTCAAATTACACTGAACTGTTAAACTGTACATGTTACTATCAACAGCACAAAGAAAGTTCTTAAATGGATTTTGTTTGTTCTCCACTCAGCAAATACATGTTTACTTGATATTATATCAAAACAGTCTTGATAGTTAATCATTTTGGGGAAGCAGGCAGAACATATGTTTTGGCTGGTTTTTTAGCAGTCTTCAGAAAAGGGCAAAAACATCAGTTCTTTTTTTTGTTAAATAGTTTCTCTGATTCTGCTCCCACTTCAGAAAAATACCAAACACCACACCCAGAAAGAGAGAAATACAAAAGCTTGTAATATCTTTTTAAAAGCTCCTTGAGAAGCCTACTGCCTTTCAGCCATTAAACCAAACAACACAAAAGTGCAAATACTAACTGCATTCTGGGTGGTATTTGGGGGGTTTGGTTGTTTTTTTATGTACTGACTCACAATTACAAATATTTCACTGGTAACCAGAAGCAGTTTTAAGGAACAGCTGTCACCTATTAATGAACAGGTTTAGGCATATCTGAAATCAGACTCATAAGAACTGTGAAAAAGTAAAATACGGTTGTTACTTGTCAACATAACTAAGCAAACCCCTGGAATACCTGATAACTTAAGCGACAAAAACATTAATCGACACTACAGCCTTTCCAAAAAAATCAAATTAGTTAATAACGATTGTTTGAAAAAACATGAATTAGCCATTCTCAGAAAAATGGCACGACTCCCTAGCTGTTACCGATATAAGCTGTCACTAACATAAGCTGTAAAATAATATCTGATTGTTTTAATGAGACTATCCACGTAAGTTAGAGTGGTAGGACTGAGACCAGTGTAGAATGGTTTTCACAGATCATAAATATCTGAAAGGCTATGTAGTGCTTTAGTTATGTGAAATCCCTGGGATACAGAAGTTTTCTCCCATCTTAAGTCCAATAAAAGTAAAAATACAAAAGAAGAGGTACCATGCTCTCTTGTTTTAAATCACTGCTCTACAAATAGGAAAATGCAGCACAAAACAATGACTTCCTAATTTTAAGTCTGACACATTTCCATGTTTTTTTTCCAATCAAGAATGCTCCTTTGAACCACAAACTGCTTTCGATTTCAAGAGAATCGAGAAGCTCATTACCTCGGTATGAGCTCTACATCTCTGGACATTGATCCTTCCCATCTACAGGAGCATTTTCTGTAGGTTTAGTTAATAAAGAAATGTCTGTAGATGGTGAACAAAAGTGTATATATAAAAAAATCCTAGATTTCCTAGGATTAATAAGACCTACTGCAATGCACCTGAAAATTGTCTACTGCCTGCCTGCCTATCTGTTTATGTATGTATGTATGTATCTATCCATCTCTCTATCTTATTTCTGAATGACCCCAACCTATTCCCTAAGAGCATGACCCTAATAGACTTTGCTCGAGAGCTCCTTAAAATGAGTTTCCTGCGGGGGATTGGTAAAGCAGTGCCATGCTTCCACCGAAGCGTCTCATCAGTCCAGGGCAGGCGGTCCTATTGTGGAAGTAAGTGAGGCCCAATATCCTTCTATCTCAGACATAGGTGTCTGGGGCCAAAACACTGTGCAATGCTGTAGCTCCTTTTTACAATCAGCAAGTACATATTTTACCATTACAGAATGGGAGTGCCACTAGAGTGATCTCAGACTGGCATCTATCACGTCATTTTTCACAGCTACTGATCACACTTTTCACTGCATTTTCTCTTCTCCAAATTTTCCTCAGTTAAAGGAAGTTAAAATTCAAGTAGTACATTCAGATTTCACAGTTTTGTGAACAAGCAAATTATTTTGTTGAACCTGAAAACCATGATGAAACTGTGTGGTAGATTTATTTATTTATTTATTTTAACTGTGAACTCTGTCATATCAGGCCAGTGGGAAAGCCAGATGGGCTGAAGTGAAAGAGCCCTTGTTTAAATCACCAAATGCATTTCCCTAAAAATGGCAAATTATTCAGCAAAGTAATGGCACGTGAGGCCCCATCAGGGGTTACAAACATTTCTAGGTAGGCCAAATGTTACTACAGACAAATTCAGTAAATCCTTATAGACATATTTTGCAAACACACATACACAGGCCCACAGAGTGTACAGCTGTATCCTCAAGCAGTTTGAATTAAAGCCACACTGAAGTACAGTATTTTCAACATGATCCAAATCATGTTGAAGCTCATGTACAGAAAAAATGAATTTTCATGAAGATAAGTAGTAATACTGAAGTTCCACTTAAAGTAAAATGGATGCAGGCAATCTAGGAGTGAAAAATACCCAAACATCATTTCTACATGCTGCAGAGAATTCTCTCAGATCTTACCAAAACACACTGTGCAGAAATATTAGCTTGACAGATATTTGTCTTTGCAGCAGTTATGATCACAGTTATTTCTTTGTAGTTTTCATGCTACACATTAACAAATGTATTCTTTATTTACAGCAATGTCTTTTTTGTTTATGAGAAAATTAGAATTGTCTTACTGGAGACTTTTTGCCAACTATTCAAGGACCTGCTATAATCCTTCTGTTCTAAATGGTATTTGACAGAAAGCTGCTGAGTTTCATTTTCATGCTAAGGGAGTCAAAAGCGTATTTAAAAAAACAACAACTACTACAGCTTGTATATTGTATAATAGGACAGAACCTTGATTTAGAAGCAGTCCAGCCCTGAGCTGTTATTCTGACCATCCCCTATGGCTACTTAATCAAAACACTGCAACTTGTGACTTTGTCTGTAATTTTGTTCATTTATCTTTATTATGACTTCAAGAGTATTCTGAATGGAAGGCTAGTTCTGTATAACTAATATTAGTGATGAATGGCAATGATAATACATTGCATGAAAAACATCCATTAATGTCTAAAATAATATTCTACTGTCTAAAAATAAATTGTGATGCAAAACATTTTCATAGCTAATTAACAATAATTCAGTCCTATATAAGTATTGCAACTCTGAGTTGTAAGGACCTCTATGCCAACACATCGTAGGTAGTTAGAGATGCTGACACTGACAGCTACAGAATTGATTCCATCACTAATTAACTCAAATCTTTAGGTCCTAATAACTTCAACAGCACTAATGTAGATCATCAGAACAAAGAGCTATGAATTTTGGATAAAACATTTGACAGCTGAACATAAAAGGTCCACTCACTCCACCAGCACACAGCTCTTTACAGAGGGCATATCCTGAGGAAACCTATAGGAAAATGATGCCTTCCTGGCACAGAACTGGAACCACTCTATAGCTATTAGCCCCTCCTTTGAAGAAAAATGTGGATAGGAAAGCCGCAAATGCAATTTTCCTTAATTTTCATCTCCTCCCTGAAGGATATTTTACCTGCTCCCTTCCTCCATTGTTCTCCTCCCCAGGATTCTTCTCCCCAAATTCCCCTGTGGGGCAACAGCTACAGGATCCCTCAAAAATATAACTACATGATGCCAAAGCAGCACTGGCTGTGCTTTGCTAAAGCTTTGCTGTATTTATGACTTTGGCTGCCTAATCTGGACAGAAAAAAATCCCACTTTCTCACTCAACTCAGAAAAGGAGCCTACCTTTTCCAGTATTTCCTTAGTCAAGGTGGAGAATGCATCCTCAATATTCACATTATCCTTAGCACTGGTTTCAAAAAAAGGTATTCCATGTTCCCAAGCAAGCTGAAAAACAGATGTAGGCAATGGGATGAAGAGTCTTTAGAAAAAAAAACAACATTTAAAAAAACCCCTTCTTCTAATACTATTAGCAATAAATATAGAGGTGCTTCTGACAGCTTCTAACATGTTATATAAACTGATGTAGTAAATGCCAGTTCAGTAAGGTACTCGATATTCATCCTCAGTTTACTTCAGGTAACTCTTAAATTATTCTTCTTAGATGTTTACATTTTCAGAAACAGCTTTGTTGGCCTATCTTTCTTGTAAATACGAAGGACAAATTCTAGTGGGCCTGTTCTCAGTGTTTTGATTTATTTAGAAAATGAACTGTCTCCTAGGCAATTATTTAGAGGAAACTAATGGCATGCCTGCAGAAAAGTATAGATAAAAATGTGACAAAAGCTGTAGAAAAAGAGGTGTGATGAAATACAAAAAAGAGATACTGCTTTCTACCAAAAAAGAGATCAGCACAGAGATAATAACCAAGCAAAGAACAGACATGTATGTGAAAAAATATTATGAAGATAGGACAAGAGAGAAAATACTTAAAGGAAAGGGCAGTGTAGACTTTACATTGGTTAATATTATTAGTTTACTCATGTTCCCCCCAGTACATTTCCCTGACAGATAGTTTAGAGATTGTTGTCATGAGGGAAAAAAAAATACCTTTTTAAGATCCTGAAGCCTCTGAACTTACTTCTCCACCTTAATTTATACAGTTCAAACCACAGGGAAAAGAAAAACAGTTGTGGCATTGCCTCCCAGAAAAATATAGTGGGACAGTCTATTTCCTCCCTTTGCAAAGGATCCCTTCTCTCTACACGTCTAGAGAAGATGATCCCATCCACAGAAAATACCCTACTATTTACAATGTATATAAAATCCTGTGATTACTGACCACTTAATGACTTACTTGGAAGCCTCTGCATTTGGACAAAAAGTTTTAATATTTGCAGTTACGCTTGCTTTCAGTGAACTCTAGAAATAACTTAAAAAATTTGCACTTTACAAAAATGCCAAGATCAGGCATGAAAGTAAAAGTACAATTTTCACTGTCAAGTTAAAATGTATATTGGTGTGCAAAGTTTTAGTCAAAGTAAATACAGAAGATTTAAAGATGTAAAAAAAAAATAGTATGCAAAATGGTTTCTCTTCTAAAACAGTAAAAGAAAATATAATTTTGAAAATAAAGACAAGGTCTGGAGTGTTCCTTCATATAGACTGTTTTATAAGAGATTCCAGCTGACTGCAATGAATGGTTTTTGGTACTGCAACAACTAGTTAAGGAAAGTTAAGATCTCCTGTCTGTTAGAAAGTCTCAGTGCAAGCCAACCATGCATCGTGGTTCATAACAAAAAACTTACAGATAATAAAAAATACTGGGATAATAAAGTGGAGAAGAGTGTTTTGCAGTATATAAAGTACACAGACTCTATTATTAAATATCCCTTTTTTTCTCTTTTGTGTCACGTAACGCATGTCCTGTTAGACTACCTATACAGAAACTCTGATGAACACAAACCATTTTAATTTGCCTAGACAAGTCTTGCAGTCCTCCAGGGATGGAAATCTATAACCTTTCTGGGACTCTTTTCCATGGCTGCACCACCCTGCTGAATCTTGTTTCCTTATCTCCAATCTGAACCTCCCAGGCCAGGATGTGTGGCCACTGACCCTTGCTTTATTGTCTGCCACTACTGAAGAGTGCGGTTCTGTCATTCTTGCAACCACACTTCAATTGCTGCAGACTGATAAATGCCATTTAGCCACTTCTTTACCCGCTCCCTCAGTTCCCTTCATGTGTTCCCTTCACCTGTGCTAGACCCCAACCATCTTTGTAGCCGTCTGCTGGACGCTCTCTAGTTTCTCAACATCCTTTTTGAAATGGGAGAGCCAAAACTGGACACAGTATTCCAGATGTGGCCTTGCCAGCACTAAGTAAAGAGGGTAATAATCTCCTCATATCTGCTGTCCATTATCCTCCTAATGTAGCCCTGTATGCTTTTTTGTCTTATTTGCAATGAAATTTATCACTACTCTTTGCATCTGTTAGTCCAAGCAGTTTTCTATCCACCTAACAGTCCATTTGTCCAGCCATGGGAGATGGTGCCAAAAGCCTTATTAAATTCAAGACGTATCATCTCCACCACTCTTCCCTTGTCCACACAGTCTGTCATTCCCTGGCATCAAAGAAGGCAATCAAGGTGGTCAAGCACAAATTGCCCTCTGTTAACTATACCAGATCATCTTCTTGTCTTTCATGTACTTGGAAAAGGATCCCATGATGACATGTTCCATGATCCTTCCACAGACTGAAGCAAGGCTGACCAGCTATAGTTCCTGAATCCTCCTTCTTGCCTTTTCAAAAGACGGGTGTCATGTTGACCTTTTTCCAGTCAGCAGGGATCTCTCCCAATCACCATGATTTTTTAGAGACGATCAACAGTGGCCTCATAATCACACTGGCCAGCTCTTTCAGCACCACTGGGTGAATTTCATCAGGCCTCATCGATACATCCAACTTTCCTAAGCAGTCTCTAATCCGGTGCTCTCCCACTGCTGGCTGACCTGCTCCTTCCCAAACCGTGCCAGTACATGCAGAGGTCAGGGAGCAAGCTCCGTCTGTGAAGACCAATGCAAAAAAAATGTTCAGTACTTCAGCATTCTCCGGATCATTTCTTACTATGTTGTTTCCTCCACCTATCAATGCACCCAAGTTTTCTTGGAACTTCTTTCAATAGTCTTTATGCCATGATATTGGACAAAGAAGATTTATAGATGTATTATTCCTGTTCATCTTGCATACCGGTAAGTATCATGCCAGACAAGGTCTCTACAAATTTAGGTAGATGAATAAACCTAACAGTACAATATTAAAGCAGTGATATGCAAATATGAACAGAGCTTTGGCTAATATGCTCATGTAGAAATTGAAAAGGCAAATACAAAGAACTACTCTTTATGCCTTTCGGAGCATCTTGAAATAGATCAGCAAAGAAAATACCTGAATACATTTGAAACTGATAGAAATTATGCTACTGAGGAAATTTTTGTGCTACTGGGAAAGGTTTATATTACCCTTGAGAATAGTTTGGAGATTTTGAATGAAATAAGCTCATATCTTACTTATGATAACAACATAAATAATGCCAATAACTCTTCTCCTCTTCTTCTTCTTAGCAAAGGGCTGCTAAGATTTCTTAGGACTGAATCAGAGAGATGTATGTACTATATTCCTAGCACTGTGGAGTACATTTTTTCACTCATATTGTTTCTGCAAAATCAGTTCTTGTATCAGGCAAATGAAGATGGCAAAAGCAAGTAAATGTAGGATATTTCCTTTGGCTATTTCTGTTAGCAAGATTCAACAGGGGGTAAAGTGGCCACATTCTATCAAGTCATATAACCTTCAGCTTTTTATTTATTTTTTAGGAAGAAAGACAATGTTACTGGTTTGGAAAAAGCAGAGGAGCTCAAGAAGGTTGGGTTCAAACTTTTCTCAAAGTCAATCAATAAAAGTTATAAATACAGGAAAATCCTTCATAGTGTTAAAATTAAGTATATCAACTTCTGAGGGATTGAAAATTATAGAATTACAAAAGAAAACTTTTAAAAATAATAGCATTAAATTAGTCTACACATTGGAATACCATGGCCACTTAGTTATGATGGATTATTATGGAAATTCCAATGTACCTTATAAGATTCCTGGGGAATCGAGGAGTCTTCTTTGTAAGGCTCTGAACAGAATAATACCTACAGCTCACACTCATAGGGTAATATGAAATATGTTAAAATGAACTATTAACTGGCAGAGTTGGCATCAAACAATTTTGCCTTCTTAATTTGGGTATTTTCTTCTTTGGAGTGAGAAGACAATACTACCTCTCTCACTGCTAGTGGGATCTTTCTCCAGCTGGCTCAGTCAGATTCTGTAGTGTTTTGAAATCACATTAAAAGAAGAAATAGTATAACTGAAGAGTTGCCTCAGAACACAGGGGAAATCTAGAAAGCAGACTTGTTGGTGAGGAGGTAGTGAGTTGTTTCTTAAAAAATACAATCTTAAGAGAAATTCTGATTGCATGCTTAAGTACTCAGAAGTCAGAAAATGTCATGGTTAATACTGTATGCAAAACCCTAATACTGCCCTCTTGGGCACATGCACCCAGCAAGTCCTCAGTTTTCTGATAATGTATTCTTTGATTGAGAGCATATATATATATATTTTTCAACAACCTTATTACACCTAAACAGATACAATATATTTGCACTGAAAATCTGTGAAAAAACAATGAACTTTCAAAAGATTCCGTCTGTAATGCTGTTCAAAAGGTGATGTTATTTTTAATTTTTTTTAAAGCTGGAATTATACAATTGACAAGAAATTATCAGTGTTTTTTCATCAAACACAAGATATCCTGCCAGACTCACCATGCTTGGGTGAATAATGGAAGTGCTCAGTCCAAGCTTCTTACAATGGATGCATGCAATTTTCAGCTGCAAAAATTACTGGTATATTCTACAAGCTACACTGGGGCATTTAGTCAGTATCATGATTTCTTCTGCCACAGCATGTCTCCTGGATCCACACTGGTTCACAGAGACAGCAATTTGTCATTGCCTTCAAAACATTACTCCTCACTTGCACCAGTTCTTCCTCTACACATAGTCAGCATGTCTAAACAACACTGTAATCAGAACTGTACAACACAGATCCACAGTTAGAAGTTGGGAAGCTGGATGTTCCCTACATGTACTCGTCTATTATTATTAAAGGCTATTCATAGTCAACATAGACCACAGTGTGCAGGCTGCCAGGACAGTTCTTTAGAGTCAGGCTGTGGCTAAAAGAAATCATTGATGGGTATATCAGGTACCAGAAAAATGATGTAGAATGCCTTATGTATTATAGTCTAGCATTCCACATTAAAACAATACTCTGTAAAAGCAGATTCTAAAAAAATTTTTATTTAGAAATTGAAATAAAGAGTTTTAGGCATTACAGTAGAATTTTTATAAGTACATTTCAAATTTTAGAATAAAAATCAGTATTCTAAAGTAAGCAACTAGTACTTATTTACTATATTTCTGCTTCTATGTTAAAAAAATGTTACTCTGAAGCAATTCCTAGCAGAATGTTTGGAATTCAGAAACATATTATCATTGTTAATGTAACAGCTCATAGTTACATACTGAGATACTTAGGAGAACCTGAAGAAAGTAACAGTGATCAATGCATACCTTTTCTCCTTTAAGTTTTGGAACTACACGTTCTTTTTCCTTATCACACTTGTTGCCCAGCAGTATTATGTCCACTTCATCACCTGCTTTCTAAAAGAGAACCAGCATTAGTAACTGTCAAGTAAGAGAAAAAGCAAACAACAAAACCCCTTCACCTTTAGCCTGCACTAACCCCCAACATCTTATTTCCTTAAAATTAAAGGCTAAATTTTGTCCTGAACTATTTTCCATTAGTTGCCAGGTCTCCAAGGATGTCTTGGATCCAAAAATTCCAAAGAGCAGAAAAAAGCCGGTTACGAGTACAGGACATAACTTGAAACACCTTCCATAACGTATAAAGTATGTGGTGCCTGGGCACCATCTTCTGATGAATGTTTAATGTGGCTTTAAAGTGGCCCCAAATTCATAGACACTGCCCTCCCTCAAGTAGCAGTTTCATGGATTAGCCATCAATATTAGTCAGGTCTACATCTGGTACTCACAAGTAAAAAAGGCGGACTTTGCTGCATGTGAAAGAGCACCTCTCTGTGCTTAAGTTTTTCATAGAGACAGTAAGATCACATTCAAAATGTTCAAACTCAGCATAAAAGCTAGATTATTCTAAAACTCTTGAAAGAAGGCAATAGATTCTTAATAAATTCTTAATTCTTAGATTCTTAAATTTAAAAACCTCACTGATTTCAAAAGGAAGAAAAATCAAGCTTTTTGATCTAGTCTCCAGCCTTTGTTCCACTAATCCATTGCATACATGATGACTGAAATGCCCTGGATGCTTTACACCAGTGTTATTTTAAGATAAGCCATTATAACTATACATCACTAGAATAATGGCAGGGAAAGGGAACAGTTCCTCAAGAGAATGTGGGTTTACAAACTGACATTTGTTGGAAAAAAACATAATATTAAAAACCAATTTTCAAACTCAAATGGAAGAAGCTGAGGGTCTCAGTCTCATGACAATTAATGCAAATGTGGTCTCATTTCTTATGCCTTATATTCTGAAAATAAATGTTCACATAGCTTCTCATATCTGGTAAAGTCTGGTCTCAGGCTACAGATCTTTCGCCTACAAGAACATTAATGAAATCTTGGATCTCTATCAAAGGACTTATGTTATAATACCTATACTGCTTTAGGATCTCTGCCTCTCTTCCAAAGATGATGAAAACTGGCTAATAGTCTGAAAAGTTTTCTGGAGAGAGATTGAAAGGAACAGACATGCACAAATATACCCATCCACCCAGTGTGACTGCAGATGCCTTACTTCCTTAAAAAAAAAAAAACACTCTGAAAATTCATCATTACGGTTGCAGTAAATTTGCAATACTGAGAGAAGCTGGGGCATGGTTAGCCATGAATAAGGAATTAACTCCCAGCCCTACCAGTGAGCCAGGCAGGTCAGGCTCAGAGCAGCGTGCTTTGCTGTAACATATGTAACTACTGGAACACCTCAGGCCCTAACAACTATTATTCTCAGGATCTTTTCTGTAAACCTAAATCAGGTGCAGAAAATCCTCTTTCCCAGAACACACAACGTGTGCACAGACACACATACCTCCCCTCAGAGAAATGCAAAGAAAAATCTCTATTCATTAAAGGGTGACAGAATCATTATTTTTAGTCTATTTGCACTTCTACAACTAAGTTGCCTCATCTGACGAATACAGCAGTAGGCACAATTTATTATTAAGGCACATCATTTCATTTTTTTAATCCACTCTCATTTTAGAGTCAGCTAATCTCATTTCATAACCACAGCTGATGTTCAACATAATGTAGTATTAAAATGAAGTAAGCTCATCATAAGAGCACAAAGTACAGGCCTAAAATAATCAATCAATCTAACCTGGATTAATAGACCAAAATGTTGGCTGTTTCAGAGTGCATTGGAGCTTCACTCATTAAGGTCAATGGTTCTCCTACATAAAATTGCATACATCAGTCCCTAAAACAGGGTAGAGTAAATAGACAATTTAATCTCATCACATAATCAACTTTTTATTTGAAAGAAGATTTTATGTAGCTGAAGGCTTGACAAGTGACTTCTGACTTTACTCTGAAGTAAAAGGTCAAAGGGAAATACTACATACTTTCTGTATAAAAATATGAAATTAACCTTGTCAATTTATTTCTGTAAAAAAGCACAATTTTTTTGCAATAGGAATGTTCTTTCTAAACAGCCTCAAGTAATATGCAAAATTTAAAGGAGATTAGAGATACCAGGCATTTCAATAACTATTTCAGTAAATACTTATTATTTATACATTAATATCATTTAATAATGAATTTTCATTTTGATTGCATCTTCCACCAGAGCACTAAAGGTACTTCATCTTTTAAAGACAGGATCTTGCAGTTTCTCGCTTTTAGAAAACAAAAGAATATATATCAAGATGAATATATATCAAGAAGACCTCCAGATGAGAGGTTTGAAAAGTTAAGTCAGTATTACTACGCAGAAGTTTGACTGTGTGCTTAGCTGGCATAAAAACAGCAGAGGTACACTGAATTGAATCTGCTATAAATACGGCTCTACAATGCCTCCAAAAACTCACTGTGTATTTGTATCTTCTTTTATTTATAACTCAGGAATCAACCTTCCAAATGCAAAATTCATAGCTAGAAGGAGGATGGTTATTTTATGCTATTGCATATTGTGCTATTGTGTAAGTCAGCACTGTCTAAGCTATTAGAGTCCATGTCATGGAAGAATACTTTTAACAATTTATCAATCTAAGCTGCAACAAAAAGTAAAAGTTTTTTGAGAAGTGGAAAAAAATGTTTTGCTTTGGTATCTTTAAAAAAATTGCCCAGATTTTTGTGTCACCATCCTAAACTTTGTTTGTTTTTAGCACTTCAACGTTCATATTTTACTGAAATTTAAAATAAAAATAATCAGAATACTTATTTGAAGATGTCCAAAAAGGAAGTATCTCCTCCAAAATTGGAATTGTGAGATTTCTTGAACCTGATCCAATTTTTTGAAGTTTGGTTGTGTCTGGAGTTACCAGGTTTTGGCAAAAGTGGTTTGTCAAAGGCTTCAGCAGCAGCTAGAGCCAAGAGGCCGAGGAGCCAGACTGCCAGCTCGCTGGCTGCTGTGATCGCTGGCCACATGAGGGAGCAGCACCATAGCCTCAAACGCAGCGGTGCCAGAAACTGGATTAGGAATATTGGACTCAGCATAAAGTAATATCATAGTGCACTTTATAGGCTGAGCTCTGATAGAAGCCATCCATCCATACTCTTAACTAATTGCAGTACTGCTTAACTTTCACCTAACCCGTGCACCCCATCAGGTAAATACATATCCTGAGTCACTCCTTGACTATGTAGCTATTAATAGCAAGCAAGAACACAAAAAAACTTCATTTTACAGAAAGATTGTCACACAGTAGTGCTGTGAATTTATGTGAGTACTATATGAGTGTTTAAAAATAGTGCAAACATCTTTATCAAAGGAGAACCAAGTCACCTTTCTACTTACAGGTTACTGGGAGAAACTATCTCTTGACTTTTTAAATGGTGAGCACAGACTCCACCATGAATTGCTGGCCTCAACCTCCCCTGCAGCAGATTGCCAGTGAAGTCTGAGTTTTCCCACAAAATCACCATATTGTCCATCCACCACATTTCCAGGGTGTAGCTATGCAAGGCAGTATGATTTTAATAGTCACTGATTACAGGTTGAAAAGGCAACAGAAGTTTGTTTGCAGGTCCACAGAGTGACACTGAGAACCCAGATCTGATAAACTAATTAAACATTATGATAGTACATTTGAGGAAGAGAAGTAGCATTAATATCATTTTTCAAATACCAAGGTGAGACAGAAGTAGGCATGGTCATGCAGCAAGATGGAGGCAGAACTGGGAAAGGCCCTAAAGCCATGAAGTTTCTTCCTTCTACTCACTAGATAATGGCAATAGAAACTTATTCTTTGTATAAATGAAGAATAAGTTGTAAGTAATATGCTGTCCTCACAATCTCTTTGACAGTATCACATATATGGTGTTCATACTGATTCTTACACGTATGTCTCTTTCCATGTATTTTTCCGAGTGCCACATTATGATCACATTCACAAATGCCTAGTTTCCAGCACCTCACTGGAATTGCAGAAGTGATAGAAGTTGTTTGTCTATTAGTAAATTTAGACTTGACTGGACAGACATCAACCAACTTATCCTCAAACCAATCTGGGATTAGAGATACACCAATTTAGCAAAGTGACATGGACAAGAAATTCTGAGTTCTAATCACGGCCTTAACAGACCCATCTATGAGCTTGGAACAATTCAGTCTTTTTGCCACCAAGCTTTTCCATCTGCAGAAGTAAAAAACAGAGGAGTTGGAAGTTAAATTAATTTACATTTGTAAAGCAATTTGCTGTGGTCCTTTTAGTTATATATGATGCAACAATACTGAAAGACTGTCAAAGATCCTGACTCTCGATGCTTCTAACTGCACAGAATCAGAGATGGGCACTATGCAAAAATGGCAGTAACTCCTCACACCCATAAATTTCATGTCCTGTTTGCAAGGTTGCTTTTTTTCTTTTTTTTTAAGAGAGCAGACTGAAAGCTAATGTATTCCAAAAGTACTAAATGGCTTCACAAAGACTTGCTACTGCATGAGGAAACGAATCTTGCCTCCCCCTGCAGACAGTTCTTTGCTAGCAGAGAATTTCCAGCACTGAGGTAATCATTAGGAACTGGTTTTGCTGTCTTCATGGCCACACCATGAGACTGGCCGAATGAAAAGCAGTGCCTTGTGTTTAAAAGAAAACTAGAGCAAAAGGTTTCTATGCAAAAGGTTTCTCGTGATCCAGATGCCATCTGGATCACAGTGATTTAGTTTGGCAAGGACCTCTGGAAGTCATCTGGTCTAATGCCCCCCTGTCAAAGCATGGCCAACTTCAAAGCCAGGTCAGGTTTCTCAGGGCCTTGTTGAAACAAGTTTTGAGGAACTCCAAAGATGGGGATCCCAGAACCTCTCTGGGCACCTGTTCCAGTGTTTCATCACCCTACTGTGAAGAGTTTTCTCCTATGTATAATATGGTAACTGGAATCTTGTTCAAAACATCATGGAAAAAACTGTATTCCTGACACACAGTTCTTATATTTCATTTTTAAAGGCCTAATAGAATCAGCCTTTCAGAACAGTTATATACAACAGCACAAAACCATATCAGCAAAGGAACACCTTAATAAATTTGACTATGACTGCAATTCCACAAATAAAGAATGGTGTCAGGTTCTAAAGTAATTTTCTTGCAGTGACCACACCCTTAATGAGTGCTTTACAAATCCAAGCTACTTGTATTGGATTTGTCAATGAAGTCCTAAGATACTTATCTGTGAGGAAATTTTTCTAGTAAGCTTTCTTATATACAATCATATTACTTAGTTTCCTCTAGTTCTGAATATCTGAATGATACAGATACTGCAGTACATTCATGTCTTGAACGTACTTAAACAGTAATTTATTTTTAATAGGAAAGTTGTTTTATTCCACACTTCAAATAATTGAAGTAAAATGAGAATATTACTGGTAATATGATCATAATCAGGCCAGTTTTTATAAAATCAGCAGAGTTTCTGAGAGTGTTAAATTGCTTCAATAGTTATTTTCAACTGTTGTAAAAATGACTTAGCACACTGTACGGCTTATTTAAAATCTTTATATGTAAAAATCTCCATCTGCACAGAATGGAATCACCTCCAAAAATAGGATTTGATTGGTTCAAGTGTAAAATTTAAACTTCCTATCACTGCCGAGTAGTTAATAAAACCTATATCCATTTTCCCTTTTTATTTGTTTCTTCCACCCTTGCACATTTTCAAGGGTGCTGTAGCGACAGCCACTTTGGCCCAGGTGTTAATGGAGGGTTAACAACTGGTTTGCATTTACAGAACAAAACAAATGCAGGGGAAGTCACCATCCCCTACTGAGTAATTAAATCTCAGGAAATGCCCTGTGTTTTAACAGTTACTGCTTAAAAACATTTCTTTTACAATGAATGGCCTCATATATTTTTGTTGAGACACTTCAGAAATTGATATCGCACTAGGACTAAATTAATTTTTTTACTATCCAGCTTCAGTTATAACATTCATCAATTGCTAGTTTTGAGATTGGTACAATCATACAATCATTTTTACAATTTACATTCCTAGAAATTGAGTATTTTTGCACTTCTAAAATTTTAAACTAAGGAAGCATCACTATGTGGTTAGGAACATATAGCTCAAGCCACAACAATAAATCTCATGTAATAACTCATTAACTACCTTCATTAAAAGATCAGTCACTATTAGATATATTTACCTCATGTATGTCTTTCATCCAGCTTGCTATACCTTGAAAACTGTCCAGATTTGTGATGTCATATACAAGAACAAACCCTTGTGCTCCACGAAAATAACTAGTACTAAGTGTATGGAATCGTTCCTGGCCAGCAGTATCCCTGAAAGAAACCATAAAAAGTCACAAAAAATCAAAATAAATGAACATCAGAATTCCTCCACCCAAGGAAATCGCTTCATTTTTAAGAGTACTGTCCAAATTCTGAACTGTGTGCCCTAGCACAAAAGGAGCAAGAAAAGGAGAAAATCTGGATGTGAAATATGTGCCATTCAGCAGTGAAAAATATAGTGAAAAATTATTTTCAGTAATACATCCCTCCTTGGAAAGCTAAAGTAATCGTTGAAGTCTAGTATGATATCTTCACGCTTACCATTGCTTCTTTATGTACAGTAAATCAGCAAGATCAGCACAATTCGTGACATAAAAATTCTGGAGTACAAGGACTGCAGGAGGCAGATGACAATCCTATATTCTGATAAGCCTTTGCAAACTGTGATGCAGACAGTAAGAGGATGACTAGGCTTAGCTAGAACATGGGTGTTGGGAAAAAGTCATAATACACAGGGCTGCAGAAATTCCTAACAATGCTAAACATCACAATAACACCTTAGGAAAGCTGCCTACAGGCCTCCAAGACATTTGTATTAGAACCTCAGATGGAGTAACTGAAGATCTAATGCTAGTCCAGTAACTCATGTACAGAGCTACTTCTTGAAAAGTTAAGTACTGGCAAATATAGATAATCCTCAGTACTGGACGCCTGGAGAGATAGTTAGCAGTAGCCCTGTATCTCCTTTAAAAAAAAAGAATCAAAAACAAAAACACGAAGCAGAGTATAGGTACTCAAAGATTAACCTATCTAGCTTTCTCTTGGTGGCCTTTTGAACATGTATTTATTGAGTAATGAAATCAAAATTTTCTTACTTTACCATTTCCCTTAATATACTGGTAAAATTACATATACTTAATATGGATCTGTATTATTTGTATGCTACAACAGCAAAATTTTATTGTTAAAACAACCTAGTAACAATCTTCTTTTTAACTTATATTAGTCACTACAAACAAGATGCTCCCCTAGCCCAAATTCAAGTTTTCAAATGATCTGTTACATAACTGCACTGTAGGAAGACACACAATTAAAGGCAGATGAGACTTTTCATGTTGTAATGTAATTTAGTTTGATTTCATTTGTGATATAAATTGAAACTTACCATATTTGAAGTTTTACTCTTGTATCATTAAATGTTACTGGTTTTACTTTAAAATCAATGCCTAAAAAAAAAAAAAAAAAGAAAATTCATCACATTTCTTATAACAACATGTGCTCCTTCTAAAGATTGTTTCTAAACTCTAGTTATCGTGCAGATTTGAAGAGAAAGTAGAAAGGAAATAAATCAAACAAAGAATAACTAATTAATCATATATATTGAAAATGGAAGCTGCAAAAGGCAACTATTCAATGGTAAAAACAACTATGCATTAATACATCACACAAAAGCAATGGAGAGGCAGGTCAAAGCAAAGGTGCAGCTACTCTGAAACTACAGGTACATATTTCCATTAATAGGCAAGGGACATGACAGCAGTTTGATGACCCATTCACAGTAATTTTTGGCAAATCTATCATTGATTTCAGCTGTTTCCAGTTTCATCGCAACCGTGTGGCAGCTATGATTGGGCTGTTAGTGACAAATGCTTACAAAGCTGTTACATGCACAATGCCATTTTTCTGTCTTTACTGCCAAATTACTAAAAAATTCTAAGATTACAAGGACAGGAATAGAAATTAACTACACTAGTTAAATGCAATGATGAGCATATACTAAATTTTGTTCAAATTTAAGATGACTGTCTCTGTAGTCTTAATCTCTGTGTATCCCAAATTCAGTGCATTAATGGTATAACTAGGCATTAGCAGTCAGCATGAAATCAGTGTTGCATGTTCCTGTAAGGAATTTCATTATAATTTATAATGGTTGTCTTTATATTGTTATCAAATTAGTACTCCAAATGTGGCAAATGATACCTGGATTTATGGGTTGCTGAAGCTCCAAACTTAACATCTGAATATGCTCGCTATCAATTGCTATCTCAATTTAGTGACCGAGTATTTCCTGACAATTACATTTTTTTCAGTTACTTTATTGCTGAAATTCGAAATACTTTTTAACTATTTCTCCATTTAGTTCATTCACTGAAAGACAACAAGAGTATTTCTTCATCTTTATCAAGTGAAGGTAAGATAATACCATGATAGCTGGCCATGCAGTATTTCCCAGGGAACAAAGTCAAAATATAGCTACTTAACATGACTTCAGAGCAGCTTTTCTCCTGTGGTAATGTAATTTGAAAGAACAAAGAAGACTGCAAAAGCACAGCCTTTGCCTACCAGGACAGGAACATTCTGCATTATGGTGACGCAGCCAAGAGATTTTGCAAAGAATTTCAGTGAAATTTAGAACAAGACTTTGCTGAGTAACCACATCAATACCAGCAGACAAAGCACATCTTAAAACATTATCAAAACAATCGTATGTAAGGAGGCATGCTACACTTCAAACACTAGAGGATATCTTCTTCTACAGGTTGTCTTACTTAATGGTCATACGACATGATTTGGAATTTCTCAGAAGCTGTTGTTCTGAAATCAGTCTCAAAGATTGCTATTGCAATCTCAAATTGTTATCTTCAGAAAATAGTTATTTTAACCTCTGTGGTCTCCAATTTATAAATTTCCTCCTGCCTCTTGATTGTGGGCAATAAGCCACAGCAAAACTCTATTAACTTTGATGTTTTCAAAACAGAAAAAAAAATGCCTTTGCAATTTTCCTAAAATAGCTACCTTCTGACACGAAACTTCATCTTACATGCCAGCTACCCTGGCTTTGCTCCAATGCGGTCTGCACAGCTGACAGACAGCAGGCCACCACACAGCCAACAGGTATCCAGCACCTCCTCCATGCTGCTCTCTGGAGTATGAACGTGCACGTGAAACAAAATGTAGGTCCTAGCTATTACGGTTACTAATGTAATCTAGAAAGAGACTGCTCCATCAAAGATGACCTCAGAACACCGAGACCACACACACACGGTCCCGCTTTAAGGCTGGCATAACCCACCGTGACAGAGATCTTCCGGGGACTGCACTCCCCATCCCCGTGTCCAGCAAGTGCCCACCGCCCCATGGGCTGCCGCTGCCCGGACGCCGCGCCAGCAGCCTCGCTGCACACCACTGGCCTCGGTGCAGACCTAGGACAGGCTGCTGGCCTTCACCCCTTACGGGAACAACACAAAAACTTATTTTTCCAAAAGTTCTTTCCATTAGTTTTGCATTTCAGTGGTTGAGTTTTCTGTGTACTCAGAAAACATCAAAATGCCTGGCGATATATAAACAAGGAGCTTTCAGTTTTTATGTTGAAAAGCTTAATGATATGAGGAAGGACTTCAGTTTTGGCAGTATTTTTAACTGGCTAATGTGTTTGACTGTAAACTCACAATACCGCTATTCTTTTGCTTCCATGCTTTATATAAAATCTTAGCATCTCAGGGCAACTTTTTACAAAATCAACAATTTTACATTAGAACTATTAGTACCATTGCAGTGATTTCTATGAGACTCTGGCTGCCAAATTACTTTATCAAAGGAAAGCATTCATGGAAATAAAATAAAACTGCAGTAGAGGAAACACTCCCTTCCTTTTTATTTCCACATGTATTTGACATATAACTTTGAAGAGCACATTCTCACATGCCAGATTCCAATGGTACTAACATTTCTATGTGCACATGCGTAAAAGACTTGGGTGAATTTTTACAATTATTATGATAATCATGTCCTTCACTTGATGAATTCTCATTGAAGCTTCAATGGAAAGGGAAGATGAAATAATATAATTGGTATCTGTAATTAATATACAAGGCTTCCTTGATGAAATTAATAATGTTAGATGGAAATCTAATTTAAGCCAAATATGCTTATGTGCTCATGTAAGGTGAAATTTAAACTTCAAGGAAAACATTTGCTCCTGCATTTCACACAATTTTGTTTAATTATCTGTATCACTTTCTACAGCTAATATTAGAACACTTGAGAGGGACAAGATATGCAGTGGGAGGCTGGAATAGTGAACTGGGAATACGGCAAAAATTATAATCCAGCTAGAGACTTCCAGACTTATAAGAAACAGTTCTTATTTGACATACATTTTAATAATAAATTGACATAAGCTTTTTTTTTATTTATAAAAAGGAAAGCAGAGAGTGCTGAATCAGACTAAAATTTAATCTAAATTAAAATAAGGCATATTGACTTCTTAAGTCAGCTTCAAAATTTATTGACCTAAAAGGTCAATGAACGTTAGTGAAAAACAGAAGTCAATATGTTCTGCATGCATGAATTGCTCATGTCTTTATATGAAATTTCAGGCAAACATAGCAAATTGAAAAGGAAAAAAGAAAAATGAGAAATACAGTGCCAAAGACAGCTCACAGATTTCAGATGATTTTAGGCCCATGTATTATACAATATGATCAACATAACAAAACTAACATTGATTACCACTGTTGAGATAAATGTTATTTGAATGCAACAGCTTTAAGCTGTCAAATAAAACAAAGAATGGTACAAGTCCAAATTCTGGTTGTTATTACAAGGTATTATAGGATATATTATTCTTTTTTTTCTTTATATTTAAAATAATAAATATGTCCATATTAGGACTGAGGCAACTTAAATACAGCTAGGTCTAAGAAGCATTAAAATAGTCAACCACAAAGGAATTCAGCTGTGAGTTGCTTGTCTCACCCCTCAGTACCTGCAAAAAAAGTCTTTAGCTGTCTGCAAAAGTCCTCTTCAAAGATGTCTTCTGCACCTGGCCTACAAAATTACAACACACTATTTTCATCCTAACAGCTTTATCAAGTTCCTGGTATAACAGGCTGAAAAAACATCTGCACCCGGAGGAAATTCCAGTCTCAGTAACTTTGCAGAATATAACAGTGACAGAAAGGATAGAAGTTGGCACGTGCCCACACGCAGATCCCAGCCCGTTTACCGTCATACAGCATCTAAACTCCAGAAACAGATAAGCAATTGGTACCAATTCTTGTGCCTGAGTTCAATAAGGTCCCAGTGAGCAGAACCGTCGGCGAGCGAGCCGCCGGACGTCAGCCCAGCACCCGCTGCTCAACACAATCGCACATAACCCACCCTCGTGATGGCAGGGTGGAAACAGGCACAGCAACAGCAAGGGGCTTGTCCAAAAGGAAATGTCGCAATCTCTTTGCAAGTGCAAAAACTAATAACTGAGCCATTGCTGTAACAGGACCATCTAACAGTGGTTGGTGAAATAAAATTAACCACTGTGTTACGAATACTAGTAACTACTGATGGACTTACCCCCGGAACTGATACCATCTTCTCCATCCCTTTGAGCTGCTTTGCCTGGTTTGCGTTTCAGCCGTGTTACTCTTACCCATGATGTAACCCTTACTAGTAGCTGGTGCATCACTCGAATCAGACAATAGAGACAGGCTTTTGGATGTCACCATTATAGGGACACCTCACGCAGTCCTTCCCTTACCAACTCACCAGCAGATTCACAGACATGTTGAACAAGAAAGTCCCTCACACTTCCTCCAATAGAATAGCAATAGCCCACAGCTGCCCTTTAAGGGGTCTGGAAGAATAAAGTCACTTAAGAGCAGGTCACACTGCTGCTGCTGCAATGGTCTGTACCACCTCCTTACTCACACCCAGTAAGAAATTACTGGGAGGTAGTAATAAGCATTCAAACTGGGAAAATTGCCTAATTGCAATCTGATCTACAGTGCTATCTAAGGAAGGGAAGGGTCAGAAACTATCAAGATTGTCAGCAAGAACCAGTAGTTTCTAAAACAAATAGCACATTATTGCCTCCTCTACTCGACAGTCTGGTCACAGATACTGGCACCCTCTACGAACAGGGACCCTAGTACCAGCTGTAATCAAATATGAGGAAGTGGACTGAATGTGTGGTAAGCATTTATAAGACCTCCCATCTCCAAGGCTAAGAAACATATCTAAAGAGTGAGGAAGTCAATATGGTTAAACAGCCAAGGAATCTGGAGACTCAGATGCAAGTGTCTGCTCTGGTGCAAACTTCCCTTTGCTCATTTTGCTTTTCTGAGAATTTTGCAGATAGAAAATGAAGCTTAGAGAGACTAAAATCAGCTTAAATCACAAAGCTGAGAAAATTAATGACATGCTACAGCAATGAGAGTTTACAAGTACGATGGACAATATATGCATCTGTGGCATAACACAGTTTAGAAGAGCACATATGTGAAAAACTGGTCAAGTTAATTTGAGTCCAAATGATGGGATAAGAAAGTCAGAACATGGTCGGTGTAGAGGTCAACCTAATTTGATCATAATATTTGGTCCTATTATCTTTTTTTTTTTGGTACATGTCAAGGAGTATCTGAAGCTGAGTAGCAGCTGAATAGTCAGAAATACTGTTAAATACTGCATATTTAAATTACTGCATAAACTCTACTCTGTTTCCTTGTAACCTGAATATCAGGGAATTCACATTGACTTCAGAACTGGCTCTTTTTTGCAATTTCACTCTTAGGTCTTGTATTTTACTCATAACAAATCATATCCCTTCTTTTTTTAAATATAGGCATTAGAAAACAAAAGTTTCCTTTTGAAGAAAAATTCAGAATAAAATTATCTTTTTTTTTTTTTTTTTTTTTAATCCTGGAAGTGGGAGTTGCATCACTTTCAACTATGAAAGTTTTACAAAGACCCACACCTCTACAGAAATTTTCCCCACGGAGTACAAGTCTTTTGAGGTACCGCAGCCACCGCAATACAGCAAAATAAAAACCTTACAACCTGTCAGATCAGCATCCTGTTCACTTGTATACAGGGGGGTTTTTTTGTTCATAAACTTCCTCTAGGGCTTTCTATGCAATGCCATTGTTTAAATAAAAACAGTTATTCTTTATAGTCTACTATAGTCTACTATTCATAATACAATGCGTCTGCCTTATGATGCGTATAAGTTTAATTAGAAAACTATAACTGCTTATAATTCACCCAAACTGCATAATTGAAGAGGAGGAAGGGCACCCATCCTTGAGTGTTGAAGTGCTGCATAAAGTGCTTTCAATGAAAATTTACCATGAATGCATTTTTTTTCATTTCATAAAATACATAACTTTAGAAAATTTCACAACTGGAGCCTACTAGGTACAACTAGAAAATGTCTTCTTTTTTGCAATTTTTTCTAGCAGCGCAAACTCGCCAATAATGATGATACAGAAATGGGATTCTCAACAGCACCCAGCCTTTTAACTTCTGTGACTACTACCCTTCACCACCGAAGAAAGGTGGTGATATAAGATCTTGTCAGGAAGCCCAAATACCTGAGAAAAGGGTGAAAAAATCAATTAACATCAGATGAGCATTCAATAGGCTGCATGACAGATAGGGAACATTTGACTGAGAATGTATGAAACGGGAATCCAAATGAAAACAGCTGTTTGTTTTGATAGTGACAACAAAGCGGAAGAAGATATCATGAACAGAAAATCTGAAATGTTGCAATGTACCTGAAGCTTCTTCCTATAGACCACTGCTGAGGCTTTCCAAAAACATGCTACCAAGACCTAAACAATGACTCGCTGTTGTAACGGTCCTAGTGGGCAAGAAACTTCCACTTTCAACATTACTATTTTAGAATTCATCACCAACGATCCCATCCATTTTAAAGTCTAAGCTCTGACACACCTTGTAAAATGGAATTAAATGGAATACAAGATTTCAGAAACTACTTTGGAATCACATTCAGATAACAAATACCCAGATTTTGATGATTTGTTTACACTGCAGATAAACATACGTTAAGTTTTTAAATCCCTCAAGAACAGGTTTCGAAAACAGTAAGCAAATTAGTAATGTTAATCTCAGTCCATAATGGCCACAAAACTGATTCATCTTAACTATTCTTTAAACTATTTCAACCCACAACTTGGAAATCAGAGCACTAGAAATTCTGTCTCAAAATAATAATCTCAAGGCTAGGAATCTAAATTCCAATAAAAAAGCCATCATTAAAGCCGACATTTATTTTCATGGACATTCCTTGGGACTTTTCTTAAGCACTGTAACAAACTGCCTGTTAAAAGGATGAATTTTCATTACACTTCTGGTGGTTGTATTCTTCCATTTTTGTTCATTTTGGTTTCAGAAGATGCTTTGCAGGAATATGCAAGGAAATAAAAAACGGTTTAAGTTCTGCCAGTTCTCACGTGGGCAGGTCAAGTAACCTCATGTACATTAAGCACTTCCTCTTACAAAATAGGACCAACTGCTGCCACAGGTACTACCTATTACATATTCAGTTAAGCAAACTCCTCCTACACTGAAAAATGTATGAGAGCCATGCATATTCAAAACATAGGAACACGTGATTTCTTGTGCATGCTTTACTGTTCCATTAAACCGCACAGAAAATGAAAAAATGATTACACGCATGCAAATCCATATTTAAAAATGAAAATTTCCCACTCAGAAATTTGTTAAATTTCTGTGGCAAACAAAAACTCCCACATATTCCACATTTTCAAGCTGATGACCATTTTCAGCACGTGGACAAACAACTTGCCATTCTCCATGGTGATGCGGGCCTGGAATACCACCACAATGGAAAATCCAGATCAGCCAGGTCCTGCAGATGCACTGGGGAAGGCAGCACAGTGACGCAGCATGAAACCAACTCAGTTTAGCAGGGCTAATTGTTTCCATCACAGCAGTTGGTCTACTTTAATAATCACACATGTTGCCACCTATAGTAGAAGGTATCTTGACTCATCGGTACCCTTTATACCATTAAAATCTATTAATACAAAGTTGAAACCCTTTCTACTGTGAAAGACGGAAGAATTGAGTATTTTATTGAAGCCCCAAAACTCTTTGAAGCAGATACTGTTTTCTATGTATGCACACGAGTATACAACAACAGGGCCTCCATTTGGCATCACAAGCACTAGTACAATAAGAAACAACTTGCCTTAGTAATTTTAAAAACAAGTTCAGAACGTCACAGACAAGTACCAGTGGCAATACAGAAGCTGGAACAAGGAGGTTTTGGAGCCACAGGCACACGCCTCTGGACACCCTGACGAACCCACCTGCGGGTTCAGTTCGCTAGACAAGACTGGAAGCGTACAGCCGGTTGCCAGAAGGTGATTTTAGCAATGCTAAGCTACAAGGGTCAGGCAGGATGTATCTGTAGAAACACAACCGTGTGGCAGTGCCGCGTGCGCACGCTCGCGTGTGCGAGAGTAAAGGTCTAGGAGAACAAGTGAAATGGGAGCCCAGGCACGCGCCAGCCCGGTGGCACGCTTCTGTGGCGCTGCCGTCCCTCGGGGTGGGCTCACGAAGCGGGAGTGCAGGTGTGCACCTCCGCTACAGCGCAACTGGTGCCGGTGCAAGGGGGTAACAGGCGGAGGCGTGAGGCGGGACGCGCGTTCTGGGGGTTTCGGGGGGTTGTGAGGGCGGGCTGGCCAGGCCGAGGGGGCACGGGTGGGTGCCAGGGGTGTGCGCAGGGAGGGATGACAGGCTGTGGGGGGGACATAGGGGTGCCAGGCTGCCGGGGGGGCAGGAGGGGGTACGGGCACGGATGGGTGCCTGGTCGTTAGGGGGGTGACCGGGTGCGTGCCAGGCTGTCGGTGCGGGCAGCTCCTGCCTCGCCGCCGTGCTGCGCGGGGGCGCGACGCGGGCCGCCCCTGCAGGCGGCCGTGCCCGTCACTCACCGATGGTGGCCAGGTAGGAGGAGGAGGAGAAGGCGGCGGGCGCGGCGGCGGGCTCGGTGTACCTGCGCACGATGGAGGTTTTCCCCACGCAGGACTCCCCCGCCATCACTATTTTCACCAGCAGCGGCGGCTTCCCCGCAGAGCCCTGCCCCAGCCCGGCCATGGCGCAGGGCCCGCCGGGCAGCGCGGCGCAAGGCCGGGCGGCGGCGGGGCTCTGCCAGCGGCCCGCGCCGGGCCGGGGGCGGGGGCCGCGGCGCCGCGGGCCGCCCCGCTGTGAGGGCGGGGGCCGCCCTCGCCCGCGGCATGGCGGGGCCGGGCCGGGGCTGGGCCGTGGCCGCCGGCGAAGGGGGGGTGGGGAGGCGCCGTGACCCCGCGGCTGGGGGCCGTTACCGCCGCAGCGCAGCGGGGCAGGCCCGGGAGGCGCCGCGGGCTCCCCCGAAGTGACAGGCGACACGGGCGGAGGCGGAGCGCGCAGATCGGGGCGGGGACGGGGCGGCCGCAGGGCAGGGCGCAGGTTCAGCGAGCCGGGCCGGGAGGGGAGGGCCGGGCCGGGCCGGTCGCCGCGAGAGGCCGGAGGGAAGCGAAACTCTTGGGCCGCGGCGGCCTTCGTGGCGCTCTCTGCCTTGCTCGTTTTCTCCCAGCAGGGCGGGAGGGAAGCGACCGGAGCTGCGCGGGATAGGCGGCCTCGCCGGCGGGCCGCGCGCGGGGGCGGCCGGGCCTCGAGGTGCCCTCGCCGAGGAGGCCGCGTCGTTTCTGACTCCGGTCCCCGCTGTGAGAAGGGGAATAACGGCACTTAGTATTCTTAAGTTATTCAATAAAACAGAGGTATCGCTGCATGACGTCCCGCCGGTTTGAGGGCTGGCGTCATCACCAGGTGGTCCGTGAAGATAAGTTGTTTCTGTCCAAAGTAATTACAGTACTATTTATTAAATTAGATTTGTTAAAGTAGTTTTGAAGAACAAAGCATCTCTCCCTTTTTGTAATCTGGCTGATTGTTGCTGTCGTTACTACATCAAAAAAAATCTGTAAATGTACTATAGAAAATATGAAACTGGTCAAGGTCTAAAATAAGTCTATGATTGTTAAAAACGAGGACCAAAACGGTTGACGTGAAGTAATACTGTGTTATAAACTGCTAACTGTAGCCCGCAGCAGTCCCAGAGCTGTCACTGCTGCTTTGTCTGTTTTGCTAATGCATCACACTGACTGTGCTTATCCACCCTTTCTAGATTTTGTCTTCAGTCTCCCTTAGTGGCCATTTACTGAATTTAGATGACAGCCATTTGTGTACAGTGTCTATTGTAGTGCTGAACTCTGTAACAAGACCATGTTAAAACTATTACAAATACTGCACGGGGTTCTACACGCTGCGGTTTAGGCATGGCTTTGAATTAGGATTATGAAATTCTGCAAAGACGCTTTTTCATGAAGTTTCGTCACAGAGAGTGAAACAAGGAACTTTCACAACACCCTATGACACTTCCCCTGTGAAGTACAGAAATAAACAGTCCATGTTTTTTCCTTACTTCCTTGTTTTAAAGACAGTTACAGAGGAAATAGTTTTCAGTAATTTCCTCTTTCACTTTTGATTTGTTATTGTCTGACTCTCAAAGGCACCTCTGGTCAAAAAAAAAGGATACCTACAATGTAGACTTGCTCCCTGTAGCTCTGGATATTTTCACCAGAGTCCCATACTATTGAAATAATAAGTCCTTAGCCATTTGCTGATCATGCATACTGTATTCATCTGGTGTCATAAATTTAAGAATGGAACATACTTCAAACTAAGAATAATAGTAGATGTTTATGAATGTTTATTAGTTAGACCTGTAATGATGCCACATAATTTTTGACATTTTCGTCTTCAACCCTTCAACCAACTCATTTCGGTCAATTCATATATCACAGAACATAACAGAGAAGTAGATATTTAACATATTCATTTACTCTTCGTGGAGGACAAATTATGAATCAGTGAGTTCCCCATAGCACAACTTGGGAAGTCCATTTTTCAAAGGTGAGGTATTATCTCAAGCTTATTTCCCCATCACCCCACTCTGAAGCACAGCAGAAACCTGCACCTTGGCTGTCCAGTATCAAACCGGTTAGCCACAAACCTGTAGGACTTTGTGGTAGCAGGTCTCCAAAGGGTAGTGATAAGTTATTTCTCGTTTGGTTCAGACTCCGTAATTACTGGAAGAATGAAACTTTCTGCTATAAGTTGGGAAGTAATCAGTAGGAAATGACTGAGAAGATCAAGTTTGGAGTATTTCCATTAGAGACAGAAAAATATTATATATTGATAAGACTGAATGCACTCTTGAATGACAGTTGATGGAACAAGTTGATCCTACAGGACACTTTTGTCTGACCCAATCATATTATGAAGGCATTTGGAGAGCCTTTTGTATACAATAAAACTGCAAGCGTGTGGCTTGTTTAGTTTAACAAAATGAAGGCTAAGAGGGCTAAGAAGGCTCTGATTACTGTCTGTCAAGGATTAAATAATAGGGAGGAAGAAGAGTGGTTTAAATAAAAGGATGATATTGGCTTAAGAAAGAACAGGTATACACTGACAATGAATATGACTGGACTAAAAATTATGATATTTCTAATGATATTTCAGAAAATAATTGCAATCAGGGTAATTGGGAAAAATCTTGAATGAGACAGAACATGATGAATTCGTTTGAGAGGTTATGACTGTCTGCAATAGCAAAGGATTGGACTTAGTAGACCAAAATACTTTCTATAAGAAGCGTCCCCTGCTTTCTAAGCAGCTCCATGAAGTCTTCATGCTCCATGGAGCTCCTTGCTCTGGGAACCTCCATGCTTCCTCATGCAGAAATTCAAAGCTACTTATTATTGATTTGAATATTGATTATTTATTGATTGGACTATCCCAGATCTGAACTATGATGGGACTCTAGCATGTTCTGGTAGTTCTCCTGGATCAGAGATGATGGGGAATCTATAGCATTTATGGGTAATCTAACATTTACAACAAAGTTCAGATGTCTCCAGTCTGCTCTAAATAAATTCCACTCAGGTCCTTCCATCTCCTGTTCTGGCAGGGACTGTGATGGGAATGCCCTCTACCATCCCACAGAATATGTACTGCTGCGGTATAGCAAATTTGACCAGAAGGAGAAGAATTTCACCCACCTGTGTTAGATTTATAGCTTGCCAGTGGCAACAGTGACCAGAAGCGAGGAATCTGCAAAATCATAAATGCCTCAGCTAAATATTTGGGGAGGCTAAAAGCACTTCTACACAACTTCCCCCAAAAGACAGGTAAGGTCTTTTGCCATAGTTTAGTATATATAGCATCTCAATTCAGTGGTGTATTGAGAACCTTCAGGCAAATCCTCTCAAGATCGTAGAACAAACCCCTACAAGGTGGTGCCAGTTTGGATGCAGAAACAAGAACAAGGGTAGTGCTCTGCTGTGTAAGTAGATGCTCTAACACAGGTGTGGCATACACATGCATGTGAGCAGCAGATTAGTTTATAGATACACCTAAGGCTTTGTCTTTATTGTGGAGTCTTCTCTAGTTCTCTACTCTGAAGTTATTCTTTGCAAAATAGCCTACTTAAAGTGAGAGTAACACTGTAGCTCTCTAAAGCAATTAAGATTATATGATAGCAAGAACTGATGATGTTAGTATGATGAGTTATGTTAGCTCAGTCTTTAGTCCGCATTGTCTGTCAGGCCAACCAAACCAAAAGCATCTCTGTATTTTTGCACATTCAGTTGCTGATCTATCAGCAACAAGCAAGTAAGGATTCTAGTTAATTTCTTAATGAAACTCCCAATGCCTAAGGTTACCTTCCTATCCATAAATTACAGTATCACTTACCACTTTCCTCATATTCCTATCCACAAGGGGACAGTCTTTCCATCTCTTACCACCAACTATAACATAGTTTAAAAGTTAACCCCTTAAAAAGCTACCATTCAGTGAATATAATACTAGGGAAAAAAATTGTGATTTATTTTGTTTTAAACATATGTTTCTTGTCTTACAAAAAATTCCCCATCTTTGTAAGCTATATGAAGTTGTTTAATTAATAGAGCTAATCATAGGTAAAGTTAGTTTAATAAAGGTAATGACATGAAAATAATGAGTGTGCTGCTACAAGACAATCAGTGCAAAGCACAGAACAAAGTTACGATGACATCATTGAGATATCCTTAGGAAAGGAAGAAACTGCTCTCTTCCATGTCTTTGCCTCTTGATCACCTTTAATTGATCACTTCTATTTCTTTGACTTTCCAACATCTTTCCAATAACATGATAAAATAGTGGTAATATTAACAATATTAGTAATTATTAATAACAATATCATTTTAATAGCATTGTAGTGGACACCTTTTCATTTTTCATAGAAAAAATGACTAAAATTATTAGAATTAAGTTTTATAAAATGTTACTACAACATTGCTTTCATTATTATGGAATGCTTGTAAATAGCATTGCTTTTATTATATGATACTTGGAGAACAATAGCTTATGTACAGATACTTTTATATCAAATGTTCATTTAAGAAGATCTACTCAGTTTATTGTCAGAGAAATTGAGTACTTTTGGGCACAGAAGAAAACACCGTGTTTATCACTTCTCAGAATGCTCACACAATTTTTGGAATTCGACTTCATATCGTCTGCTTTGCTTTAGTGTTGTATATTACACAGAATGTACACAAACACTATTCTCTGATGAGAGTCGATGAAAAGTGACAACAAAAGGTAAGCTAGCTCTTCATTGCCATTATGGAAACAAAGGACTGTAAGTTGCTCTGAATGCAGCAACGAGTCAGAACTGCTCCTCAGGAGCATATTTCATGCAAAACATTCACAGCGTAATCTTGTCACTCAGCCTGCTTAGGATATTCTTGCAAGCTGCTATTATAAAAAACTGTTAAGGAGAAGAAAGTAACTATAAACCTAGAATCAAGAAACAGCAGCCTTCAAGCAGAGCAGTGTTTCTGAAATATAATGGTACCCTTATAGATGCCACAGCCTCCTTAACAAAATAAAGCTTATAAAAATTACAAAGAAATGAAATACATTTCCATTCCAAATGATTTTGGTGGAATATTAGAACACTAATGCAATTAAAAATATTAGCAGCATATTCATGTAAGTTTTCCTGAGATGAAGGTATGAGCTAAAAATGGTAATGAGAGGAAAGAGCTAGGTTTAATTTGAATTTAAAATCCTCAGTATTAAGGCACTGCTCATATCAAGATTACTCACTGGATAGATTCTGTTAAGTGACTGAAGTGAAACTCTTTGGTTTCATTAGTGTTAAGATAAAACCATATCTGAGTGGACAAAAGTGAGTGAAATTACTCATGATAGGCAAAACAGGGTTCACTAACCCTTAAATGAAATTTCTGGCCCAACTGTAAAGTATTTTAGTTATTTAAGAGAGGAGATTCACTGTTAAACTGGAATAAAAGTTTCAAGATTTCATGAGAGAAAAAGTATCTCAGAGTCAGAACAACTCAAATGTGTGATCAGTGATGAAAACTCTCTGTTGAAAAGAGATTATAATGAGATACCCATTGTTTATGGCTTGCTCATGACCTATTTGGGGGGTTTAGCGACTTTTAATTTTGTTTTCATTATATAATAAAATAGTAATCATTACTTACTGTGTTAGCTTATTTATCTTCAATTAGAGTATCCCTTGATGCCTTGTGACTCAAAGTCATAATGCTGACCTACTGATAAGAGGCAGATACTGGAAGAACAAAATAAAATGAACCAAGCCTTACATCAGGGGTCCTGACCCTTCAGCTCAGAGGCATCATGTGGTCCATAAGAACCACTGGCATGCCCACAGCTTAAAACTGAGACCACAAGGAGAGCAAAGTATATGTTGCCTGCCACCTTGTCTCAAAATTGTTGCTCTTAGGCTCACAGAAGTTGGTAGCTATGAATATTTCATAATTTGATAATAAAATTACCACTCAGCAGCTTTAAAAACACTATTTTTCATCAAAAGTGTATAGTTCCCATATTAGAAAAGGTAGATTTTCTTCTGCAACTCATTTGGAATCTATGAAATTCTTTGAATCCAAAATAGCAAAAGGAATAGCTATTTTAAAAGACCGTAATGACTGCCATTTGTGTACTTAATAAAATCCTGATTGTAAAATCCTGAAGTTCAGTCAAAAAAATTTGCATTTATGGCAGTGGCCCAAAAATTATTTTGTCCTGAGCTTGAGCCTGTGTCATCTCTAACACTGAAATTTCAGTACACACTGACACCTCTTGAATGCCAAACTTTCAACCGGTTCTAATATCTTAGTAAGTTCTACAGCTGTCTGCCACTTGCTGTCAACTTTGCTCACTCAACAGTCTGAGAAGTATGTATTTAAGGCTTAAATATATATGCTTCAAAACTGCGCTTTCTTTGGGTCACTGGTTAATTATCTCTGGTCAAGATTTTCAAAATCATTATTTAATATTACACTTCTGAATTAATATATAGAAACCCAAATAAGTTATCCAGCTGCACAAATGCTAAATAGAAATTGCTGGGCCCTTAGAAATTTGGTGTTTAATTTTGGTGCTTAAATATAGCTTTAGAAAATAAAAGCTAATTCTTAAAAAAATTTACCCTCTGGATATTTCATAGAGATTACTTTAATGTGTTTTTATCAGCTAGAAATGTCCTAAATATTCTATATGCTAGGTTACCAATACTTATCTTTGTGCAGCTGTTCTCTTGAGCAACATGATGAATATCTTTGGGCAGTCAGTTACTGATCATAAGCAGTGAACTATTGCAACATTCACTGTGCAGCCCAGCTAAACTGCTCCAATTACACAGTTAGGAGTTTCCCAAACCTCATAGAAGTGTTTCAGGTGTCTCAAGCAGTATGTGTATCAGAATCTGTATTGTATTTGGCTTTTTTACCAGTAAGAGTGCCATCTGTACCCATATAAAAACACAAAAATAAAAAGAATGTAATATAAAGTGCCTCCCAATTCAAGTGGCCAGTTACTTTATGAGAAAGGAAAATTAGGTTGGTTTGATATGACTTGTCTTTGACAATTGTGTTCTCACCTCTATGCAGTTACTAAAAAATTATTTATCCTAGTCTTTCTGGGTGTTGAAGTTGGGCTACTGGTCTATAATTTTGTAAGCTCTCTCGTTGGCCTTTTTAGAGATAGGTTGTATGCTTTGCCCATCTGCAGGATTCAAGTTAGCCACTTCTGTTTTTTCTAAGTTTCCAGGAAGTTAGTTATGTTGTCCCTTCTATGGCCTGCAGTCTCTTCTCTATATTTAATAAAAATAAAGCATTTCATTGAGAATAACCAAATAGGCATTGTGTTTCTCTTCAAAACAAAACATACTGTAATGAGAATAGGACTCATTTGCAGCAAGCAGTCCTTAAAAATTATGCGAGCATTAGTTTTGCAGGAGAAAACATCTTTTCAGAGAGAAATGATAATATGATTATTTGATGCGTTTTTTGTTGTGTATTTCCAGGATTATATTCAGCTCGAAAGTTAGTATTCTAATAAGGGAACTATTACAGGAGAAAACTAAAAGACAATTGTGTAATTAATGCTGGTAAAACTGAATGTTACCATCATAAATTGATAAAAATGGGATTTAGGTTTTAAGACAACATATATGGGAATATCATAGGCCTGATGCTTTATTCTGTTACACCAATTTTATTATATGGTTAAATAAATTATACTGACTTGAAACTAGTGAAAGGTCGGGCAGTATATTCCTAGCAGAAGCTTTGTTGCAAAACTTGATAAAATATAATTTATTTAGAAGCAAGTGAATCTGAGTAGATAGTTAAATAAATAGTTAAATGTAGAGAATTCAGACAAGTTCTGTAAAAAGCGTGCAGTGCACATTAATGTTACTTGCTTAATGTTGAGAATAGTAAATTCTCAACATCTCTCTCTCTCAAAAAAAAAGAAAAAATAAATACTTCTCATGATTTAAATGGTTTACAGACCGAAAGCCAGACACAAAGGGCTGTTGTATATACAAGAGACAATTCCACTAGTGCCAGAACTGAAGGTTTGTAAAACCAGTGCAGGTGAGAGCCCACTGAAGCACACAAGCCACATCCAGACACGCAGCAGCAGGAGGACAGTGGGGAGAAGAGAGCTCAGTGGAGCAGAAGGGTGTAAGGGCTATTTGCTCCTGATTGTTTCAGAAGGACTGGGAAGTGTTATTAAAATGTACATGTGTTATTAACACATTTCTTTGGCCATAGGGAAAGCAGTGATTATTTTAGGAGAGATCTGGTAGGTCAGTGGTTTAATGAACTGGAGAAGAGAGAGTATTTTATATAGAAACTATTGAAACTGGTGCTTAGGTGGGCACTTTTCATAGAGGCTCCTATGATTTGAAGCCATCAGCTCAAATTGCCCTGGTAGTCTTGATCAGTGTAAGTTATCTGAATGACTGTTGGGAGCAGGGAATAATATTTTATTTTTAGGTGCCTATTCTTGGATTTAATGGAAGTTGCTGGTTTTATACTTATTTTCACCAGTCTGACTGCATTTTCCTGTATATGAAAAGAACACAGAGATGTGACTAGCCCATTTTTATGTATCATATAAATCTATTCAAGTGAATAAATAAATAAACACTGTTACAATGGAGTAACAGTGAAAGATTGCATTGATGCTAGTAGGAGTAAAAATGTTTTGAAAATACTACTATGAAATCATCTCTGAAAATGCCATGAAAACACACACACACACACACAGACACACACACAGACAATACCTCCAAACAGAAGTTTTTCGTTCAGATAAATGTCAAAAATGCACAGCCCATTTTGATTTAAGTATCTGACATGCTCTTCAAATCCACAGTGTGCATGGCAGATACCAGAGGAAGATGTTTCATTGATCCTTAAAAGATTTAAATAGCAGTTTATTTATATTTAGCATTATGAAAGCACAAAAGAGAACAATAAAAGAGTATTCAATGCCTAGTTTTTTTAAGCTTCTTCCTAGAAAAGACTTCCATAAGAATAAGGTTAAATCAGTAGAAGCTATGTCTGTTGTAGATAATATAATGTATGTTGCTATGTATCATGTTAGCGACTCTAAAACAATGTGCACATTATATTTTTTTCATTTGCAATTTAGAATTCTCAGAATAAGGGATGCAGAGACAAGGATAACCCGTGCTCTCTGGGAAAGATTCATGGAAACTGAAAAGTAAGATCTTTTAATAGTTTGTGATAACTGTTTTTCTTGGCTTAAGTGTAGGTTTTAAAAAATGGTGCTCATTGTTTTGCTTGTAGTTCTTTCATGCATGGACAATCATGCTGATGATGCATTTACTTCAAGTGAATTTTCCAATTGAAAAAGTACTCTTGAGTAGTTTAAGTACTATGAATCACCAAAAACTCATCTAAGTCCCATAAAAGCACTAGCTGCAAAAACAGCCCTGGAAAGAAGATATATTGGGATTGTACTGCATGATTCAGCTAAACAGAAAAATATTTTGTCAACACAGAAGAATTCGAAGAATCTGAGGTTCTGTAAAAATGAAATTATAATCTGCTGGAAAGACAGAAAATAGCTTTTCTGCTGGAACCCCCCAGTTAGGTCTCTCAGTTGTTCCTTGCTAATCCAGAGCAGAGATTCTAAACATGAGAATTTAAACCCTTGAAATAGAGGGGTTTTTTTGTGGGACATATTTCATTCATAATGCCTTTCTCTACTTTTTGTTTTGCTATTAGCTCTCTTCCTTTCCAGTTCTATTGGGCCTAGTTTTGTTTGAAGTTCTCTTTTTCTGTTGTCACTGTCTGTACCATTTGAACAACTAATATTTCCGAGATGCTGTCTTCTTAGTACAAACAAATTAAAGCTATTTCATGTATTACAATATTTCCACAGAAATAACTTTGAGTCATACGTAGGAGACAGAGAGATATTGTTGACTTCAGTGCTTTTATTCAGTTCTTATACAGTTCCTATCTAAGGCTGTCTTTGAAAGCAGATAAAGCTACTTACTAAATTACAGTATTTTAGCTTTTCAAAATCATAAGATCATATGAATAATTTTAAAATGTTAAGCTATTGCCTTAGATTTTTAAACCATTGTTTATGAATTAACATAAAATTGCAAGATTTAAAAAATGATTTGAATAGTTGGAAAAGATTTTACAGTAGCTTTCTGTATCGTGGATAGGAAAGCATTGCCTCAAGTGAAAGATGCAAGTACAGTGATTTACTTGTGTTTGGAATTTCTGATAGGTTTATAGGCACTGGGGCCCTGATCCTGTACTAGACTGATGTGCTGATACAGCGCTGCAGTAGAGGTTGAGAGGGTTGCTGTGGTCACAGCATCTTTTCTGCTTACCATTACTTACTTACACAGCTGCAGGTTAATAAGTGCCTGAGATTGGCACAATAGATTATCTCCATTTTGCCCTGATGAAAGAAAAGAATTTTGTTTGCATGCATCCACAGCAAACATTTTTATTTTGATTCAATTTCCAGGATCATTTGGATATAGAATTAAGATTTTAAATATGAGTTAGTGGACCTTGTACAAGTCATGCCACAGTAGCCACCTGAAGCCTGTAGCCACCTCATCAGCAAGAGTGAGAGCACTGCTGACCTACATCTTCAAGCCCTGGCAGGCTGGGGTGGCCCCTTTTAGGAGTGCTCTTGGAAAGCTGCCTCTCTGATGGGCCTGGTCTTGCTGGAGTTTTGGAAAATAAACTGAAAAACAGAAATTATGAGCCTACAATGTGGGAGTTCATTCCTTCTAACTCATAGCATCCAGCACCCCAAAATTATGCTGCCACCAGTAATAGCAAGATTGTGGCAGTAACTGCAGGATTTTGTCAGTAAGGGGGAAAGAGTCATCTCAACCTGGTTTAGGGAACTATGCAGGTCTTTGGATTTGGTATTTCTCAGATCATTAATGCAGTCCCACAGAGAGGATGTACTCAGTCCAGGAATGAATAGTTCCTGGTGACTGGGAGAGGTTCCTTCTGGTGCAGACATGGCAGCAGGATGTCACAAAGCACATTATACCAGCCTTCAGCTCAATTCCTGATGCAGTAGGCATGCCAGCCTTTTCATGAGGGATCACAGGAACATCCCTATAACAATATATTGCTCTGAGGATTTTGAGCCACTCTGCCATCAGAAGGAACCCTGGAGATGGGCTAGCACAATCAAAATGAAACAGGTAGTCTGAGTTCAGTGATAGCACTAAACCAGTGGCCACACGCAGCCTAAAGCAGAATCTGAGCCCCAGCTGACTCCTCACAGACCTCTTCTTCAAAAGTATTTTCTAGCCAAGATTTATTGTGAAAGATATTTGTATTGTTATTTAAATAGCCAGGAAAGGATTAGATGAAGCTTTGGCATTGAAGAATGGGGAAATTCACTTACAGTGAAGTTACATTCCTGAACTCTGGGGGAAGGATACCTTTCCTTGAGATTCTGGGGTAAGAACACCTGAAATGTGCATATAGGGTGAAGATAGCAGAGAAAAATTAATGGCTTATCCCATGTTTTATTTTCAGTGACATCATCGGTTCACATACAGATTATCTTACTTTGGTTATTAGCATTCTGGTGCTGTTCTTTGAAATAAAATACTTTGTGAAGGTGAGATGTGATTAAGTAGCTCACACTGTCTGATGAGCTATTAGAACGGTAATTGTAGAACAAACAGGAATAAATAAATAGGCTTTTCACCTCTACAGCTTCCTAAGCAACGTAGATGATGTCTTCTTCTTCTTCCCCACTAAAAAAAGGTAGATCTTGGGAGAGATATGAAGGGGAGGGAAGCTATATGGACAAGAATGTTTAGTACCCATTGAAGAGAAACATAACAGAGGGATATATTTGTGTCATAAAGGTACTGAATGATCAATGCTCAGGTCTAACTTGACTTAATTATCTTGAAGACATGCTTCCCTCAAGTAAAAGCTCTGTTTTAAATCAAGAACAGTTTCTTTGATTTACAGTTAAAACAAATCAGATTTCCATCCAGGTCCACAACAACAACAAACAAAGGTGGTGAAGGAGTGATCGGTCATATCATTTGAAATATTGATCAAGCAATTGAATATTATTTAGAGAGAAGGGAAGAAAAAAAGTGTGGGGAAATGCCAACATGCATTGTTCTGTAAACAGACTCTTGCAATGGGACATACAGATTTTACAACTGCATGACAAACTCGCTTTCCACTGTAATGTACAGGAAATAATTAATTTTGCATTTCTAAAATGTTTCCATTCACAGTTTGCCTGGAAAGTTTTAATGTTCCTACAGAATATTCCAACAGTATCAAATTGACGCTTTCTGAGGGAAAGCCATTCTACTCAATAATTTTTTTTACCTTTGCTGGTTATTTGTACATCAGAAATTTTGAAGTTACTGTTAGGACTTTTTAAAGGAGTATGACTGAGGTAACTGAATTTGTGCTGCCCAGTCACATGCATAACTCCCATTTTTTCCCGTATGCTACTCTGTACAACTCTGCTCACACTGTTTTCACAGCTGCCTCATCTATCATCTCCCACACTGCACCTGGGGTTTACACCCTACTTGTCCCTCCTGCATTGTGTTTCATAAGGGGTAGGTAGGAACTGGTGTAATGAGAAGATCAAAGAGCTGAGAGAAGCCAGGATGCGAGATATAAGGGCTGGATGTGGGAAGAAACAAGGTGGCCAAGCCTTGCTCTGGTAACTGCAGCACTCCTTCTGATGAGCAGTGGCTTCCTGGGGAACATAGGATGGACTGATGTCTATGTGCAAGACTGTAACTTTGTGTCCCAAGCCTTTCTGCATGCCCTGCCACCTGGTTTGCCACTTCTTAATGTTGAGTTCTGCTTCACTGCTTTTCCTCTTTACCACACAGGTCTGCTCTCCACTACTATGTACTGAGAATAACTGGTGATTTACAGAGAAAATGGAAGTAAGCTGCAAAACCTCACTGTTCTGTCGCTTGCAAACTACAGTGGTGCTAGATTAAGGACATGACTTTTCTTAAAGCAAAATCTGAAGTGACTTACCTCAGAAATGACTTTATTTGAAATTTGGAGTTTGTGGTTGTTTAGACTGAGGAACAAAATTGCCTCTCCCTAATGCAGGTTGTGGTTAACCAAAGCACTTTTGACAAGCCAAGTGTGGTGCTGTGGTTGTGCACACTGAGGCAGCTATGGCTGTCGTTTACTCAGAAGTGTCAGCATTAATATTTTCTCTGAACTAAGAATGTTTATCACTGAGGGAGCGCTCCCAAATTTTTCTGGAGCCATTGATCACACACATTACAAAGTGCATGGGAGTGTATCGGCTTTAAAAAACGCTGCTCAATCACTGGTGAGGTTTGGTCAACCATTAAAGAAAGTCCTGAACACTGACACAAGATGCACTAGTAGAATGCAGGGTTTGATTTACTTTTAGATGGTGAATTTAATTGCTTTTTAACAAAGACCATGTCATTCAGAAGAAGTTGGAGACGAAAACAAGTAGCGAAATGTGTTGCAGATACAGGATAAGACTAGAAAATGATAAATGTAGTGCCTATCTTTAGAAAGAAGGGAAAGCAAAAGCCAGAGACTTATGGAACAAATAATCAAACTAGCTGCAAGCACAAATTGGATTTGTCAAGCACAAATTGTATTATACCAGCCTAATTTCCTTCTATGACAGAATAACAGGCCTTGTGGGCTAGGAAAGAAGGAATAGAGTCCATAAATCATGACTTCAGTGAGACTTTTGTCGTGGTTACATATGGAATTCTCATGAGTAAGCAAGGAAAATATGGTCTAGATAAGTCAGTTCAAAACCATTTGGAAAATTAAAGGTAATAGTTCTCAGTGGTTCACTGTCAAACTGGAGCATGTTTCAAGGGGTAATGTCCCAGAGGTCTGTCATGGGCTCAGTAACGTTGAGTGTTGAACATTCATTCAGAATGAATTTCATTAACAACATTGCTGGTGAAATAAAGAGCATACTTGTTGAATTTGCAAAAGATATCAAGCTGAGAGGGGCTGCAAACACTTTGAAAGGCAGAATTAGAATCCAGACTATCCTGGTATCTTGGAGAAGGGGATGAGAACAAAATGCTGTGCCAGTCCATAAAGGAAAGCCCTACACTTTATGAAGGAAAATCTGTGCTCCAAAACCATGAAACTGGGAATAAATAACAAGGCATGAATGATATGGAGAAGAGCTAGAAGTTACAGCAAATATGAACTGAAGATGCATGTTACAGCAAAAAAGGTAAACATTGTACTGAGCAGTATATAAGGAGACACACTCTGTGACATACATAAAGTGCAGGTATGGCATAAGCTGGAGAACTGTGTTCAGTTTTAAACACCACATTTAAAGAAAGATGCAGGTGAAGTAAGCTTGGTCTGGCTATTTTCTTTATTCTCCTCTAGGCTCTTTGGCAAGATTAAACGAACTGGGCTTATTCAATTTAAAGAAGAGAAACGAAAGCAGGCAGGTTAACCATCTTCAAAAAGGTACATGGCAAAAAGGGTAGGAATAACCTCAAAGAGGACAGCAAGCAGTAAGCAGGTTACATTGCAACAGGAGAGGTTTAGTTGAGATATTAGGAAATATCTCAGAGCAACAACAACAAGACACTATATAGGTTGTCTAGAGAGACTGGCATCTTCATCATTGCTTGGGTTATGGTCTGGTTAGATAAACATTGATCAGGAAAGATTAGATATAGCAGATGAGTCAGGGGTGGATAGATGGCCTCTCCAAGTCTCTTCCTGTTTATAATGAATCTTTAAATATGTTGTATTAAATATTAGTGTAACAAATGGAACTTATAACAATCTTCAGTCACAGGATGTATGTGATGATAGCATTGATAGGATTTCAGTATCAGAACATCGATGTTGTACTTTCCTGCCCTGAGCAAAGCAGAGCAGGACTGGCCCTTGGCATAGGCAAGGCAGGTGTCTGCCTAACCATCAGCTCACCAGGCCCAGCAAAACAACACACTCCTGCCCTTTGCGCTGCTTGCTCCAGACCCCAGAAACTGAATGTGATAGAAGAGAATAATGTCTTCCCTCTCAGCTTTTCACAGATGAGTTAGACTCTAAGCCTGCAAACTCATCTCTACATGCTTAACCTGAAGTTTTCAGACACAGGATCTTCTCTGCACATAGGAAAAACTAGAAAGGTATTTTTACAGGCAAATCATCTGGTCTAACCAAATATATTATCTCTTCCAACAGATTTTGTTGCATGGTACACTGGACTGCAGGACTTGGTGCTCACTGATGGTGTGTGCCAGAGGGGCAGTGGTGCCTCCTGAGGGGACTTTGAGAAGTCCTTGGTGGCTGCGGTCACCCCAAGCTCAGAGAGAGCAGAGAAGGGCAGGGAGGTCGAAACAAGAGGTGAATGGGGAGCAGAGGCAAAAAGAAGACTCACCATTCACCCACCCGAAGCCCATCTCTGCCCTGCCACCCCTGTCAGGCCTTAATTTCCACTCAGCCCTCAGGCACCCCAATTTTGCCCCTAGTTCGTACAAAGTCCTTGCCATTTCTGGGCACCCAGACACACCAGAAGCTGAACAGCCTTCAAATCCATTTCTCTTCTTCCTTCTTTCAGACAAACCCACTCATCTTCCAGGCTGGACTCACCAGCAGCCGTCTGCTCCTCACATACCTATTAGCAGCAAACACTTGCCACAGATAAAAAGAAAAAAGGAGTAACACTGCGGTTCCTCACTTCACACAACTTCAAAGCTATTCTCTTCATCAAAACACTTAATGAATCAAAGTCTGAAACAGGAGAAGCAGATTATAACAATGAATCATATCACTGCAAGATCGGTTCGTAACTGCTAAGAAAGGTAAAACAAGATGTGAACGTTCCTTCTTAATGATAAAATAAGGAATATAATATGAAAAAAGTATAAGTAACTATTTAAAACAGAGTGAAGGCTTTAAGTCACCTCTTCCTTTTGAGTGCTTGGTGACTTCATCTTCTGCACAGTTTGTTCAAGTCCAGAAGAAGTGCTTAAGGTTCTGCATTAATTAGACTGTATTTCCACAAATTGTAGTCTAGCTACCCCTTTTCTGACCTACTTTAGATATTTATTTAGACTTGAGTTTGTGCTAAATTCAGAACTGGGAAGTATTTAAATGCTGAGTCAATCTCATAAGGAGGAAAAGAACCAAAGCCATAAGAGGAAGAATCCTTTTCATAGTTCCTTTAAGTAAAACCACTTATGGTAAAGACAGCAAGTAAATGGTAAAGAGGATGTAGAATTGGCTGTTTTGTGGCATGGCTAGATGGGGCACTACACAGCTGGTACATACAGAGACTCTCTGTTTCTTTCTGGAGTTATTTCCACCTCTGTCTCTCCCTGTGCACTGTTCTGGGGACATGGTGCCTAAATGAAAGCAGATTTCTACAGAAAGCTGGTGTCTGAGGAGTGCAGAATTTCACAAGGCAGTGTGTGCTCTCCAATGGCTGTATGCCTCGGGGATTTTTTTTTTTTTGGGTGGAGCAAAAAGAGTCATCCTGTCCTTAGAGTAAAGAGCTTTGCGCACACCAGCTCAGCACCCTAGCTGTTGTGTGGGTCCTTTTGTTCTAGGAAGCCAAAGCAATATTGCTCTCCACTGGTCCTGAAACGAGTTTAGCTGCTAATGTAAGTTGGACAAAATTGTTATCAATACCATTAGGGACACTTTGAAACCAACTCTCAGATGCATGTGACTTATTGGTGTTGCTCCGTCTGTGTTAGGAGCTCAAAGTTTTCAGTATCAGCTGCAGTAGAGACTGTCATTACCAGTGGCAGTGGCGTGACTGTGCAGTGGGACTATGCGTGACCAGTATCCCATGCTGTGGGGAGCAGTGCTCAGTAAGAGAATTTTGGTCAGAGGATCTATTGCTCAGCTATTGCTCAAAGCAGATGGAAACCTTCATTCAGAATGAGTTCTTGCATTGTCCAGTATGAGACTCCCTAGCTAGTGAATATGCTGTCATCAAACAGTGATGTTCCAATCTCAGGAAAAACCTACAGACCCACTGAACATTTCAGATTAGAGCCTGGAATACTATGTATACCTATGTTTTTATGTATTATGTCCTTGTTGTCTGTCAACGTTGGCTAAAGAGGATGAGAGAAGCTGTACTTACAAGAACCCCTGGCTGCGCCATGTAGGCACCTGCTTTGACTCTAAGGCTCTGAACAAAGCCAGCATCAGCTCATTACTTTGGCTCTGAGTAGTTCCTGGATGAGACAAGGGAGATTCCAGTCTAACACTAGCTTCCAACAGCTTTATACTGATAGCAAGGCAGATGAAATATTTCCCATAGCATTTTAAGACTTTCTAAGGGCTGCGTAGGCTGTGCTGTCCTCCAGCATGTTTAACTACAACGTACTTGAGGCTTGCAGATTTGTTCCTATGGAGTGTCGTGTGAATGCATGTCATACCAGGGCATTTCACTTATATACTGGTGACATTGAAGAAGCATATTAGATAGGTGTTTCTGGTACAGTGATCAGCAGTGAAATGATTAACTGTCCTGGCATTTAAGTAACCATAATTAGGCTTTCTGCGAACAGCCCTTTGAGATAAATAATAGAAATTCACACCTATCTTGGTCCTACCGTTTTTCAGTCTATTTGGAGGCAGGCTTAACAGGAGAACGGGAAATGAGGTGTGTAAATCTGCTTGAGCATCTTGGGCACTCTGCAATTGTTTTAAAGAGCTCTGGCACTCATTGTCTTGGCCTTGCTAGTTCAGTCTTTTAACCTACTGTTCCCAGAATCGCCTCCATGAATAAAAGTATTCCTGGCTTGCAGTAAAGGCTTCCTTGAGAATTATTCTGCTAAGAAGCCACAAATCTTACTTCTATTCTAAAATGGATGCCTCTGAGTATGGCTTGATACACCTAGAATATCTGTGGGAAATAAGTCCAAGATCTGAATAGCTAATTTAAGTACAAAAGCTTTTAATATCGATCCACTTATTGTGAATTAGCATATAAAAGAAAAAGTTCTTTAATTTCCACTGTCAGTTTCTTTCCATGAAGTCTGAAGAGATGCATGAGAGCAACTTGGATTCCAGAGAGGTTTGTTGCAGAGTGAAGGACTTAATTTTAGAATAATTTCCAATAAGTCACCAGGAAAGATTATGGGTTGAAGGTTTTTGCAGGATATTAAGAATTATATCATCCCTTCCAGACCTATCTGCAAATCCTGTGCTGATGTGATAAATAACCTTATGGTTAACAAAAGACAGGGAGCAACGAATGTCCTTGCAAACTAGAAGAGGTCTGTTTTCCAGACAGTGAGGTAGTGAGAGCTACAGTTGTTGTTCTAATGCTGTTAATGGGCGACAGTATGCTAATTAGTCAGATTAACTAAGCGGGTGAGTCATGCAGTAACCCTTCTTGAAAGAAAGTGCCCATTTTGAGATGCTAAATGAGAACATAAATGCAATCAGGCATAGAATTCTTGAAAGATAAGAGGAGTGCAGACCTGCTTGTTAATGTAGCCAGTGAAATTAATTCTCTTTTGGAGAGGGGCGCATTTTTTCATATTCAGGGTTCATTTTAATGGGGAAGGGTTCAAAACCTTCAGATATATACAATGCATTTCACTCAAGTCTAAGTAGCTTTAATGACCTAACATTACAAAGATATTTCTGATATTCTCTGTTATGTTTGCACCTTCAGAAAGACTTCTTTTTTTTAATTAGAGGCATTCAAATGTTTCAAATGAAGACAAAACTATAATATTCTGGAAAAAAACCCACAAAGCCCTCTCATCTATAATTGAAGTGAAAGTATTAAAAATGTTTATTGGGAATGTTCAAGTTCTTGTACTGAAAAAAAAGAGCCTCCCCTCATTTGAGAAATCAGCATCGATGCACACAGGGACCACATATGTGGTGCTGTCTTGGTGCTGGCAATCACAGCTTAGGGGAAGGGAGGGTGGTGAGTGCCTCACCCCAGCAGGGAGGACTGAGTGTCTCTCTGCAGAGGAGATTGGTGCCATTTTTTGGTGTATATGATTCCCTCCTTTCTTGGTGGCTGCCTCCAAGCCCATGGTGGCTGCATTTTAGCCTGTTTTAACCTTCATTGCTCATTAAGAAGATTCACTTTATGGACTTTCTCATATTTGGACAGAAAAAAGTGAAACCAAACCTGACCTAAATATATTTTTCTGGCCATGGAGTGGATCAAAAGAGACTGGAAGTGATTTTCTTGGCCCAGGGGAAGTCGTGATTTCCATGGCTGCCTGTCTTTCAGCTGCAGGCTAGAGCCTGTCTGGGAGAGCAAATGCTTTTGGACATGATACACCTGCAGGGGATAAGAACAGGCCTGAGGCTATTCGACTTCACACTATGGTGTAGAGATCAAGAAAATGTGGTGCTAGCAGCTGCCATACATTGTCTATGATACTTTTGGTCCAGAACCAAGCACAGGCAGCCAGGTAACCCAGGTGTGTGGTCTGAAAACCTTGTCAGCTTCCCAAGTATCTGACAGGGAGAGAGACAGAGAGAGAGAGAGAGAGAGAGAGAGAGAGAGAGGGTGAAGCACTTATGTGCCAAGACACAAGCCCATCTCTTAGTAGCTACTCAATAGTCACACATAGAGGTGGTATTTGCTTGTGCCAGCACCTCAAATTGTCATTTGTACACAGTGGGGTTTGCAGTTGAAAGCCTCTAGTCATAAAAGCTATGTCTCTATGTATGTTTGAGCTACCTGGGCAGGTAGACAGCACTGCAAGGAATATTAACCCTTTGCAGAAGCTTGAGGGAATGACCTTCAGGAGGTTTCTGTGGTGATCGGGACCCTGAGAAGATAATACAGACTTACAGAATTTACTGGCAAAATAGTTGAACATATTCTGCTGACTCATCATTTACCAAAACTGGTCATTTTTCTTAAAGGTTTCCTGTGCTTCCAGGTTGATTTTAGGATAGCTCATGGACAGTAAGATTGCTAGAAATGCTGGCTATAGTAGTCTTCCTTCCTCTCTAACCCAAAATATTTTCAATTCCATTGTAATGGCTACTGGTTTCTGCCCTAAAGGTGGCTGCACTTAGATGATAGGTGTAGTGATTCCTATATATATTTGCAATTCTCTGAAGTGCCTTGAGGCTTGCAAAAGGCACTATATAAATCAATTAATAACAATATCAGAGGTCAGTCAGCCAATAAGAATACAATTTAGTTTAATGAGAGATAAATAAGACAGACAGAGTGAGAGGGAAAAGGAGCTAGAATGCTCTGCACTGAGTGTCAGGCTCTAAATAAGCTGGCTCTTCAGTTTATCACAGTGATCATCACAAACACAGAAGATAATTGTGTCATTGCCATTTCTTAGTCCAGTGTAATATCTGTTACTGGTTTTGATGTCTTACTCAGCTTTGTACCAGTATGATTTTAGAAAGAGTGTACATTATTTTCATGAAAACAAATATGAGCATGAGAAAGCATTTTTCCCTTGCGTGCAATTCCTACTAAAGAATTTACATTCTTCTAATTTACTGGTTTACTGCACCACTTAGTGCACTCCTGAGATGTGCAGAATGTCCTCGCAGTTAAGAATGTGCAGATGAAATTTACCCTTTTTGCACTGAATCACTCACTCTTCCCTTGGAAGTCACCATGCTCTTTCCTCCCTCTAAATCTCCTTTAACCATTCTAATGAAAGAATAGATTATTCTGCACAGCTACAAAATGGATACAAAATGGATGGTTGACACTTTATTTGGAATTTAGGACAGTTAAATATTTTTGTAACCAACCTGGTACTAAACAGGCAAATGTGAAGAATTTTTTTTTACATTTGATTCTTCTTATTGTATGAGTCTGTGAATGTATGAATGAAAATTCTCCATTGTAGCCTGAAATAAAAAGCAGGGCTGCATCATGCTCCTCAAAAGCCTCAAAAGTTGTCAGAAGACACAGGGGACATGGGGCACTAACTCCTAATGGGGTAGAAATGGGGACAGGGGAGGCGTATGTGCCAAGAAGAGGGGGTGTTTTGTGTTCTTTCCATGCTGGCACACAAACTGCCAAGCCTCTCTCTGTGTTTGTGTCCAAATGAAAATGCTGGGAAATGCTGGATCATGCCTTGGGGCCCCACTGCCCTGGTCTGAAGGTCTGTTAGGAAGGGTAGCAGCTCCTGTCCAAGCCTGTGCACATCTATCCTTTCTGTGGCTATTGTGGGAGTGCAGATGATGCACATGGATCCAGGTGCTCAGAAATGTTTCAAGGTTATAGAAACAACCATTAGCGGCAGAGCATGAAACGTGTGTCTAAAGCAGAATAATGTGGTATGAAACATTCTCAATGAGCAAGTCCACATCTGACTTGGTAAGGCTGACTTTAGCTAAAATTTGGCACAGTTTGGTGTAGCATCATTACACGAAGAGCCTGCACTCCTGGTTATTTCCAGGCATCTCCGTTTTTAACTGCATCTGCATTCACTGCCTATTTGTATGTCTGGCAGTTGCCTATATCCTGATCTTATATGATGCCCTTCAGACCTTGAGCCCTATGGCCATGGTTAAAGGAGGCAAAAAAAGTGGAAGAGACATTCCTAAAGCTCTTTGGCAAGAGCAGACTTCATGCACGTCAGCATTTCCAAGGTATGAAAATCCTAGAGTAAAGCATGATCTTCCTTTTCATGTGCAGCTTGCATCCCCTAAAATTCCACTTATATTTTTGTGTCCTTTCATGTGCCTTAAAATAACTGCCTGTGCAAATGTGGGGCTGTCTGCTTCACATGCACCTAATCCACATGCAGAAACTCAGATCTGGACATGCAAATGTTGCATCTGGAAAAGAAGGGTTGCTTTTTGTTATCCTCCACCCCTGAAAAACATAACCAAGGATTAGCTCAAGCTGAAGCCAGGCTATAATGTAAATAGACAGAAAACAGAATGGCTTTTATTTTATCAAACTTAACGTCCCAAAGCTCTGCTGATTTCCTTGTCATTATGGTAGTGATTAATTTGACCCAGAATACTGCCACCCACTGTTAGAGCCTTCACTGCATCCCTGTTGATAGCTCTCATGACAGAGATTACAGTCTGCCACTGTGTTGTCCATAGTTAGTACCTGCCAAAATGAGATTGGCCTATGGTAGCCCACTGTCCATGAGAAACTCATTGAAAATTAAACATGCTTTGGAAAATTAGAGGATAATTCATCATCTAATTGAAACCAATGACTACAGAATGAAAGCTTTTTTTTTTTTTCCTCATTTATTAAGTGTTGTTCCGTATGTAAAGGATGAGCTCTTGAGTCCTCTCTGTAGCTTCAATAACTGTTCATTGATGAAATCTGGATGATAATCTTTGAAATATAAGGGTACAGATTCTGCTTTGCAGCTGGATCACAATTCAGTGATTTTGAGGGAAAGCACTCACACATTCCACTCCCTAAAGCAGTTTAGTTGAACTCTTTTTTTTCATCTGTTCTCCAAAAAGAAACAGGGCCAGAGTCAGGCTGTGTAACCCCTTTGCGTAACTGCTGATAGTGTCATTGTGTGGCCTGGGCCTATGGGCCCTCGCTATGGCAACATCTAGGCACAGCCCAGGGAATACCAGGGATCAGCCGGGGCATTTGGACAAGTCAGGGAATGGAGGAGAGAGGGGTGAGTTAAACTGCAGTATATAAGCTAGGCCAAGCCATGGCCAGAGAACAGCTCGTGGCCTGCCTTATGTGGTAGGTAGAAATGCAAGGCTTATAGTGATTGGAATATAAGTTAGTCTGAGACTTCACTCTCTACCATTTCGGGCTGGACTAGTCTAGTATCCAATTCACTTCTGCTGGCTAAGGCTACAACCCTGTATTTTTTTCAAATGCAAGAGGAATGACCAACATTATTGTAACCCTGAATGCAAAGACTCAGTAACCACATCCAGTATCACTAAATATTGCAATAAAAGTTTTTTTGTGATGTAACTCAGAGCTACAGGGCCAGTGCAAAGCATTTGCCAGCATGAAATGTGATTAGCCTGATGTTTCTGGTCTTGCTTTTTACATGCCAAGTTCACTCACTCATGTTAAAAAAGGGAGGGACAGAGAGGGAAAACACGCAAAAAAATCAGAAAATCTCTTCTGCCTTTGTCAGAGTGAGATACAATTAAATGAGTCAACATTCTGGTTAGACACAGTGGTATTCCCAGAACAGTAACTTAGCTGCTATAAATGTAAGTGGATGTGATGCAGCTTGTAGTGAAGTCTGCAATAAGGCAGGGCAGAGCTGGACTTGGTTTTAGTCAGTCCAGTCCACTCCACAGATCCCAGCCACATGTCTCTCTGGAAAATGCAGGCTGCATTTCCATGACAGACCTTGGGAAGAGAAGGGAAAGCAAGGCAAGTTTTGTTACAGACTAAGCTAGAGGCCTCTGTTTACATCAGGCACTGCTTCCATCAAACAGTAGTATTTTACATCTCATGAGATGAATTTGGGATAGGCACAAAGATGGTGAATGCTCTCAAAATAACTAACCAAACTGGAAACAACCGAAGTTGATATCCAATGACATTTTTCACAGAAGAAACAGGAGAACTGGTGTTTTCACGATCTGAAGCATAAAACCATACAGCCATGAAAACTATCCTCTCTCAAGCCGCATCTAAAAAAATATCAGGGAATGCAGAAAATGGCACATTTGTACTAGTCGAAATGGACCACTGTTGGATAAGTGTTGCATCTTTTCATTTCACATATTGTCACTATTCGGTAGCTCTTGAAACCAATGGAATATACAATGGAAAAGTGAATGCTTGGTGAACAATTCACAAGAGGTGGTGGTGTGCCAGACGTAACTCTGTAAGTGTATTTCATTTTATTCCACAAAAAGAAGCAGAAGAGCTTAGAAGACAACAGGATTTTTTTTCTAAGTGCCCAACCACTGATTAAAGTGCCACACTTTCCTACAACAGATTAACCTTTATACAGTCCTGTAGGTAAACATCATTCACTGAAACTTAGTGGATTGGACTCAGTACTTGAATCCTGGAGAACTAGGTCATGGCTTTCATCCTCATCTCCAAAGGAAATGTTGTTAAGAAGCATTTATAACTTCTTAAAATACAGCTATTTCACCATCTTGAACAGTGCCAAAATATCAGTCTGATCAGCTCTGGACTGGGTAAGTTATAGGGGGGGTCTTAATAGCGAAGGAAAGACCTAGTTGCAAAGCTTGAATCCACTGTAACTCTGGACTGCATTACTGTCTATTAGACAGGAATCTTCTGGTCTCCTCTGCACTCATTAAAGCGTAGCTGAAGATAGTGGGCCAGCTGGAGATGATCTAGAGGAGAAAACTCAGACTGCTTGTAGCTGCTGAATTTATAGTTGGTGAGGAGACACTTAAAAATCACAGGGTTAGGGAAAAGTGAAGACTAGTAGTCTCTGGGTTTGCAAAAACAAGCTGCTGCAAAAGAGTGGGATAAAACACTTCTTGTCCACTGAGAGTAGGAGAAGTAAAAGTAACTCTAAATGTTGTGTCATGCATGCACGTTTTAGGTGATTTAATTGTTGCAAACTTTTTGGAAAATATTTCTCTTTTAGGTTCTTCATGGAATCATCTCTTAAAACTAATGAGACAGTTAAGTTAGACATTAGGAAGCATTTTCTAAAGATGAGGATGATTATATACTGTCACATGTCACTACAAAGGTTAGGCAAGTCAGACAACCATCTGTAAGGAATGTCCTGGGTATCACTGGCCTCGCCACAGCGTGGGGATGGACGGCGTGAGCTCAGGAAGCCCCATTCTGTCCCATTTCCTACCACTCTAGCAAGTTAGAAGATTTACTTTCACCCTGAAGGTGATCATTCAATCGTGATTTTGACCTACAGTTTAATGTACTCTCTTACTATAGCTACAGACATCCTCCTTCTGGTTATGCTCCCTGCTGTGACTAATAGGATCTTCAGAGTTAAAGAGGTGATTTTTAAAGAAAAAGATCCAAGATGCAGTGCTATTACCAAGTCTACAGCTTTAGCAAAAACAATGGCACAACATTCCTAATATCCTACTGAAGAAGTGCTGTTGGCCTCTGAAGTTCCAGTTTTTAGGGTACTTGTATGTACATGTGTGTTTATACACCTCTCTCAAGACTTAGAGACCCATTACTACACAAGAAGCACCAGATCTTTTGTTACTATAAATACAACGGATCACCAATTTAGGTATTCAGTATTCATAGCAAAAATATGTTTAAGGTATACTTATTCTGTTCACATGCAATATTCTTAATCAGCCAAAGCTTTCTGAAAACAAGTGGCATACTGAATTGCTTTGGACAAATGCAAACAAAAAATGGAAACAGGTTGCAAAGGATCAGAATCTGAATACCACACAAGATCCTGAGATATAAGCAAAGTTTATAAATATGATTCTTCCAGTGTGTTTTTCTGATTTTCTGTTTTGTGAAATGGAAGAACCATTTCTTAAAGAGAAAATCAGATGGAAAAAAGGTATTTTACAAAATACAACCTACCTCAACCATTAATACATATTCCTGTTGAAAACACTGTGATGACTGAAAAACTGAAGCTTTTAAAGTGATGATGCCACTTTAAATAAATCCAACTTTTTTTTTTTTTGTCGATGCTGAAGGAAAGAAAATGTGGGAAAATGCTAATTTGCTTACACCTCCTTCCCATGCTTCCACTTTCTAAATAGTTTCCCCGTATCTGTTCACTTCTAAGGCCAATTAAATCTAAGTGCAACAGTTCACAAAAGCAGATGCTACTTGACCAAGATTTCTGCTCTGTGTGCAAAAAAATCAGGAGAAGGCAGCTCAGGTTTTGCTAATATTTAGTTTCTTGCATTTTTTTTTGCTGGGTAAAACTGCAGATGTCATTTAGTTGATAATGGGAGTCATCGTAAAAATCATGTTAGTTGCCCTGTTCTTATCCAACAGTGTGTCAGGTAACATGGTACCAATATTCTTCAAGAAAGATAAGTGATACAAAGGTACTTTTCTGCTGCAGGGAGAAAACAGAGACAATTAGAAAAATCACTATATATATTCAATCTCTGTTTACACTGGTTGACCACATCTCTTGTAAGCACACATTTCTCTCTTGCTTCAGATATACAGAAATATGTCAGCACCAGAAGTCTCCTCTCGTTTTACTTTGCAATTCAGGAATGCTTTATTAATCAGTGTAAGATGCATTCATTGAACTGGATTAATCCTGCATAAGTAATTTTGAAATTTCCTGCTGAAGTTATTTTTCATTTCTGGGAACAAATCATTTATTTGGATTTTCATATATCAGGATCACAGAGATTTGCCACAGACAGATTTTAATTTTAGTTTCATCTGAGCTGCCTTATATATTAGGGTATATAGTTTTGCATGCGAGCATCTTCTAAAATCTGTAATTGGTGTGGAACACTGACATGCATAGAATACATCTGACAAGGTCCAGAGAGTTGCGTTCAGTCTCGCTGATCAACATCTATGCTGCAGATTAACTGAATCTTTTATGGCATTACAAGCCCTCTAGAATTCATTAGTGTACTTTCGCTTCCTGCTAACCACTCTGACCTCCAGGGCTGCCACTGCTGCTTCCTCGGGCTGAATTTTAGCAATTGAAACACTGATTCTATCCTGTTGCTGCACCACCACAGAAATGAGAATGTCTGTCTTAAACTGCTCAAGGGTGCATATGTTGACAATTACAGTCTCACCATCTTTAGCAGCCACTTTTTGTGATTTCTGCCTCCTTTGTCTGTACCAGGAAAGCTCCATTTAAATATGAAGCTGAAAAAAGGCCTGTGCTTTAAAAGCAAGAGAACTATAGTATCTTATTGGTGAGTAATTATAACATAAAGAGGTATATACAATGAGGTTTGATATGGATTTTTCTTGTAAAATGGCTCACAAATGCAGTTGAATATAGAAAGTCAGTGAATTAAGAGTAGGAAGGAGGACACAAATGTGAAGGAAAAGCTCCCAAACAATGCCAGCTTTTGGGAGCTCGGTGCATAGTACCTTTGAAGCTAATGCTTTAATCGGTGAACAGCCTATTCCCTGAAATGCAAACTGAGCCCTCTTTAAGGGTATGCATATAGGTTGCAAGTCAGCAGCAATCTGATTTTCTCAGGCTTCTTGGAGAGTAGGTGGGAACACAGCTCAGAGTCAGGGACAGGGAGATAACCCCAGTCACTGGTTTGTTCTTTAACCCCAGTCACTGGTTTGTTCTTTGTTTTATGCCCAGCTCTTCAGAAGGACTGCTCTTCTTGCGTTTCCCCCGGCTACCAACGACAGCTCTCCCCCTTTGCCACCCATTGCTGGGTGCCTGTCTCACAGAGAGATGCTAGGCACCTAACTCATGGTTTTGTATTTCACCGAGGTCCACAAATCAAAGATTTGAACACTGTAACTCCAAAGTACCGTGCAGATTTAATTCTTTCTCCTCGACAGCTAGAACACTTTAAATGCATTGGCTGAAAAAAACCAGGAGAGGCACCATCACATAATGTTTATTTAGTTTAATGTTCATGTCGTCTACTGCATTTTCTCTTGCCTCTCTGCTATTCTTTACATCATCTCCCCTGTCTTTGCTTTTCCAGATTGCTCTGATGTGCATTTCTGAGAAACCATCTCTGCCTTCCTCATCATTCCAGACCTTCCTTTCTCTCTGTCCTTGAGCCACCGGAGCTTTCCACTTTCTCATCTCTCAGACTCTTGCTTTCTATTTTTCCCAATTTTTCCCCCCACTTCCTTACTTTTCCCCCTAGCTTCATTCCCTTCCTTTCTAAATCTTCTATTTGGTGATTCCCGTTTCTCCTAGGTTTTCATTTTTCTCCCACATTACTTTAAAACATATGCATAATCTCTCTTCTTCCCTTTCTCTTCTGCCCTGAATCAAAATTATTACTAAACCAGCCCCTCTCATCATAGCATCTCACTGTAGTCTCTTCACTGGCATGCGTTTTATATTCCTTGTAAAAGGTTTTGAAAAGGATCTCCTCTCTTTAAAACAGGCCCTTCAAACTCTTTCGTTATGCCTGCAGCCATCTCCGAGCACAGCTTGTACTTGCTAAACTGTTTGGGTCAGGGGCCGCCTCTTTCTTTGCTCCGAGCACCTATTTTGCATAGGAAGGTCCTCATCCAACAGTTAGTAGGCACCAATATAGGCACAAGCATAGTAGCTAACTATGCTTCCTGGCAAAATCCATGCCTTCCCCATACCTTCTCAGCCTGGCGATACCTGGTGTCCCAAAGCCTTCACTGCTCACCCGTGCCAGCACTTCCCCTCCAGGAATGGAAATGCCCACAGGTCACAGGCTTAATCACCACAGCAGGGACTTTTTGAAGAAGAAGGAAATTGCATGGACTAGTGTTAACTTCCCCAAAGCGAGAGGGTGTGTAACTGAGCGGTGCCTTTCCACTTCGCCCGCCACGAGCTGCCAGAAGGGGCAGAGCAGAGCATTGCGCGAGCACATGGCAGCATCTGTCTTCTGCTGCAGGCAGACTCTACCCACTGGCCCGCCGGTCTGGCTTTCCTGGGTGGAAGCACCGGCCAGGCGTGTGTGCTCAAGGGAGGAAGGTGATCCACAGTTTCAGCTCTTGGAGAACAGCGAGACTGTTACGCATGGCCACAAAATAAAAGTGTACACATCTACATGATAAAAAAGTTCTAAAGAATTTAATGTAGATATTATTTATACATACACTTTGTAAGTAGGAATATGGCAGACAGTTGAATTAGTACATAAAGTTTTATTTAAAGTTTTCCCCCTACAAGCAAGCTTCATTTACACAGTCTAATACTGTACAAAATTTACATTCTTTGTGTGACTTGTTCAGTTAGCACTTTCCTTGGTCATGCCTTCCTGAAAGATAGAAAGATTTACATACAGTCCTCATAAATCTTTAAATTATCTTGGTAAAAAAAGAACCACATAAAAGGACAACAAATATCCTTTACAAATGGTACATTTTAGTAGAGACAGGTGACAATCAGTGTTTAATGGCAGACCGTATCCTGATCTTAAATGTCATTCAAGGTTTCCTCATTTAGTACCTTAACAGTTTCCTTTTTATATATATTTATATTTATATATTTTCAACAGGAAAGGAAAAAAAAGTCATGATTGCACCAAATATATTTTACAAGGGATCCCTTGGATCTGAACAATATAAATAAATACAAAACCAACTAAGATTGCACTATATAGTAGAAATGGACTGAGATTTTGGGATATACACTCCACCTTTATGAGTTCCTTAGTGATGCTCACTGGAAAACTCCCCAACAGCACATTCAAATATTAGCATCTTCAGATAATTATTTTGTTTAAACAAATTTTTTCCAGGCGTGCAGCTACCTCATCAACTGGTTTATTGCATTTGTATGGTATCAGTCTTTACTGCATTACTCCAATTTTACAACTGTGTAATTCTGCTGCAAGCAAGGGAGTTGCACTGCAATAAAACTGGACTGATGCCAGAGAGAAACAGTCCCATGGTATTTGCTCTCCATTATTTATATTGCTCTCAAGCTTCAATATATAGTGTAATTTCTGAGTACATTCGTCCTCTTCCTATTTTGCAAAGCAAATAATGAATTCTTCCTCCCATCTATAGCCTCTGCAGCAGAAACCAACCTACAGTAGTTGCCCACTTCTTGCTTAATGCACTGGCATTAAGTCCTATCATGAAAAATATGCACAGGTTTGGAAATGCAGGATTTGAGTCTTCTTTGCCTTTTATCTGATGCAGCCAGTTACAACTATGCAAATTAAAGGCCCAATTCTTAGCTGACATAAACCAGAATACATCCATTGGCTTCACTGGAGCTATGTCAATTTAAATCAGTGAAGAAGACAGCCCTGAGGGTAATGGATGCAAAACACCAGTAAATCACAATGGAAGAATTTTACATATGCTGTGCTGAGGTGTAGATGTTTAACAGGCTCAGATTTTGTCTTTGCTTCTGCAAAGCCAGAACAGAAAGACATAAGCTTACAACATGGGTAGCCTGATTTGTGCACGCAACTATGAGTTCATAAAGTGAGTCCTAAATGCTACTGGTCCCATGTGGCAGCACTCTGAACTTGCTTTGCAATGTGTAAATAATTACACAAGCTATAAGGCAGTGTAAGTCTAGCTTCACATTACTTTGGATCAATAGTAAAAATCTTTTAGAATATGTTTTAAGATCAGTCACTTAGAGAATTTTAACTACTTTCCAGGGTCTCTTCAATACTGTGCATAATGCTTTAAGAGGCCAAAGTAATACATGTATACTTAAATTCAGTGTTCTTGTCTTTGGAAGCAAATAGCAGATATGCTCATATTTAACAGGCTGGTGAAAACAAGTGTCGGTTCTGGTACTTTGTTAAGTGGTCATGGAAATAACCTCCTTACAAACCCAGAATTTAAGGTTTAGGAGAAAATTCTGTTGGGCTAATTTAGAAATAGTCATTCCATGTGATTTCAGTGAAGTGACTCTGAATTTACACCAGTGTGATTAGGAGAAGAATTTGATCCTAATCCCTGAAATGCAATTGCAAGAAGTGCTCTGTAAAGCATGGCTTTACACTGTAGTCTGCTTTCTGCTGCACTTACATGTGGGGACTTTGAAGGCAGAGTGTATCAGAAGCCAAGCTGTGCAAAAACTGAATGATACTTCTTTACCTTTAATGATCTTCTGATGCTGTGTTGCTCGCAGAGCATGTGAAATAGCTGTAGGTTAGGATTACAGAGGAGGAGACAATTCTGCAATGCAGCGTGAGCTTTTCACTATCTGAATTCTGAAGCATTCATGAAAACAACATCCTCATGACTTCAACACAGATCACATGCAGGTAGATACAATGCACAATACTGATCTTGTCTCTTCAGGCTGTATTTGAACATTTAGCCTTCATTTTTTTTTACCATAAATTTGATGTGAGGAATATCTCTGCAGCAGGAAAAAGTTAAAATCAGTCTGAAATGGCAGTCTGTCAGCATGTAATGTTCGGTGTGTTTTAGCTACTTGCTTCATCAGACACCGGCATCTATCTGAGATGGGACAACACTTTGTTTTTGTTTTCTTTTAGTTTGCTCCTAAAGCCTAAATATGGAATAAGGGTCAATTATGTAGCTTTGTTTTAACAGGAAGTCTGTTCTATTAAAATATTTACGTCACCCGTCATTATTTTCCCAAATGCAATCAATGTTCATGTCAGTGCTCCTTGAGTATCATTTGTTGTATGGTACGCAGGCTGGCAGTATGACAGTTGAGCAAGCAGGGCCTGCGAGTGGCTCAGCAACATCTCCTTCTAGTTCTGTCCAAGTCCCTTTCTCAGGACTATAGCAAATTGTAGAAGATTTGTAGGCCCCCTGCAGCAGAGAACAAAAAGTCATATTGAAACACAGCCTAAGTAAAATCCATGTGACACATCAGCTTTAAAGATGAAAAGCTATTTTTTTAAAAAGCGGCAGATGGTTTTGGTCCTTAGTTTAAGAACTAGTTTAAGAACACTTAAAGTGACTCCATTTTCACGTGGGCTGAGTGCCCAACCTTTGCAAATCAGCCTTCTTTACAAGCGTCTTATAAGCAGAGCTACAGGCTTTCAGCCTCATCAATCACTCTTGCCAATACATCTGATTTTTGTACTACCCCCTATCAGTGAACACAAACTAAAAATAACTTATCTAAAGAGAAAAGCACAAAGCTGAAAAAATACTACATGTTCTCCACAAGCTGAAAACAGGTAGTTCATCCCTCCCCTCCTCTCAGGCCCACCTGCATAAGGAGCACACTGGCCACAAGAGCTCAGGGGAATGGAAGGGTCATTGGCAGACAGCAGGTACTTACCATACTCCAGCTGTAGCCTCCTACAAGGTAAATACTGTCATCCAGAACTGCACAGCCAGGGCCACTGCGGCCCTCCAAAATAGGGGTCTGAAGAATATTCCACTGGTCACCTTTTGGATCATAGCATTCCACAAGCATGACATCAAGATGAGAGAAACCTGGAGAAAAAGATGGAGAAAAAGAGAATATGTATTACAACCATACTATTTTATTATTTGTTACACTATTAAATTTATTAATGTACAAGTATAATTACATTACTACGATTAGAGCATTACTGTTAAACTTTTTCTTAGAAAATATTGCCATATATGTTTAAGCCATCTCCTGTGATGTTAATCATTCTTTCAGTTCAAGTAAAGCTGTTTGAAGTCTTTACCATTAGTTCTACAGATCTTCTACAAATCAGAAGTACAAGTGCATACAAAACCTGAGCAGATCAGAAAGTAACACTCAATAATAATGTAACAACGATAAAAGCAGATTCAAGTAATATTTCACCTCACCTATCCGTGCTGACACCAGTCTGAACACGTAGGGAAAGACTGGTCTGGCAGCCTTTCTCGAAGGACAGCAGATCTAACCTATTCAGAAATCACTGGCTTAAATCTCACTGAGAAATCAATGACTAACAATCAAGGTAGAGCTAAGACAACTGATGCCACATAGTTTCAGAGGGACATGGCGCTTAGCAAGAAAGCTGTCACATTCAGGACCAGTTTCAATTTTCAAGCTGATTTAAGGGGTAACCTAAGCATGTGGTTGTGATGTGACAGTCATCTAGGTGACAAAACTTAACCGAAAGAATTGCTGTCCCGTCCTCCCCGGCTGAGGCGGGAGAATGGCTCCAGCTGCTGACTTTGCAATCACCAAAGAGCAGACGGGTCTCAAGACTCTCAAGCTGTGATGTTTAATAACAAATAGATTAATTGAACACAAAAGTAGAGCCCAGGAATCCTGGTTCCTGCTCTAACATTTAGGCATTTCTCCATCTCAAGCTACTTCCTTTGTCAAAGCACAAAATTATGACTTTTTTAATATACCAGGATGCTTTACTTGATTGACTGTCTTCTCCATCTAGGGAAGATGGGAAAGAGAAGGTAAGTTTGATTTTCTGGAAAAAGGCATTTGGTAATATTGGTACTTCCCAATGATGGTGCTTGTAAGATTATTTATGTCAAGAATGAATAGTTGTGATGAAATAATTTTGCATTGCTGTAAAGTTTTCAAGGGGCCACAGAGAGGCCACTGGTGTGTGCCCAGAATCAGTCAGAAAGCTCCCTAATAAACTGCAGTATGCACATGATCAGTGGTGAAGAGGTAAATGCACTGCTGACACTAGTATAAAGAAGCAGCTTCACAAAGGACTGCTTTGCTGTTGAGCTATGAGGGAGCCTTGCTCTTCCCAGCCAAGAGAGAATTTTATCCACACTTCAACTCTCTCCCTCTCCTGTTCACTTGCAGTTCCTTTTCTTGTTCCACTTCACAGAGGAAACCGAAGTTTTTCAAAAACCCCTTCCTCCAGACCACAGAAGGCTTTCCAGAAGCCTAGACATTAAATACGTCTTGCAACAGCAGTTCATACATACTAAAAGTATCTAAGGCAAGCACTGTAGAGGCAAAAATACAACGCTCATCAGAAGTTCCTTCTCTCCTAGAGGGTGCTGGGTGAAACTGGGTGAAGAAGGAAGGAGAAGGCAGGGTGGAAGCATTGCAAGCCTATGCAAACCAACCCCTGTCCTGTGGCTATACTGCGGGCTGTGACATCTTAATGTTGCTACTTTAGTAGGAGAAAAAGCCAACACTGCGAACCTCCACAGGAGGCTGGACTGGGAAGCCAACGTCTATAACATTTGCAGGTGTGTTTGTGCAGGCAACTTTTACCTCATCCCTCCTTTCACAGCTAGTCCAGGAATGCCCACCACAACTTGGGCTGGGGCTAAGAGGAGGCAAAGCAGCCTTCACCTGGCAGCAAGGGTTTCTGCACCAGTACCATTTACCGGGGAAATTTTACATCTAAGACTGTGCCCCCTACATGCACCACAGACACTCAAGATTTTCAAAAGCAGCATGTGATTTCAGAGTTTCACTGTGACGTGGGGGCCAGATCCGTTCAGGTGCATGGGCAAGTATTGCTGGCAGTTAACTCTTTCTTTTCATTCATCACTCTTTCTTTTGCATTACTGGCTAATTTTATCTGTTGCTGTTATGAGCGTTTTTATTGAAACAAGAAAGGAAAGCAAAAAAAACCCAAAGAAAAATCTGAGTATAAACTGACAAATATCATCAGGGGACAAAGGAGCAGGAACTGTGCATTTTGTCTGAACTGACTGGATTAAGCAGAATCTCTTTAGCAGTAATAGCAATGGCATGTAAGTATTAAGACAAGAATTCCAGATGCCTATAAGTAGTAGCAATTTTAATATGAGAGCTTTTCAAAAGGCAAAAACAAGAGACCTCTAAAAGGAATTAACAAAAAATTGTAATTAAAAAGCTACATTTAAAACTAAAAAGGGATCTAAAGGGTCTAGTCCTAATATTTAATGGCTGCTTTTTTTCATTAAAATGGCAGCTTGTTTTTGTGTGCTGCTCTGAATAAAGCTCTCTCTAACTGCACATTTTGGAAAATGATTTACAGAGGAAAATATTGCTGGTACTTTCGGGTCAAAGAATAATCTGTTTGTTTCATTGAATTCTTGGTAATGACAAATTGTCCATGCCTTTGAGTAATGGAAGCTCCCATTTTTATTATCTAAAGCATTCATTACTCATATATTTAATGTACTGTTATAATTTTAAAATAATTTGCATAAAATGTTTTCAAAATTGCTGGCTCAAGTGTCCTGTTAAATTGTGTTGCCTGCTTTTTAACGTATTTAACAACGACTGTCTAACAAAAATATTCTTTATCAGGAGACGGGGGACACTGAAATGCTTTTTCACTATTAAAAATGTGACCTTTCAAATGGTTTCCTCCAATTGCATACAGTCGATCATTCATTACAGCCAAAGTGTGGATTGCTCGCTTTGTGTTCATGTCCTGTTTTCGGGCCCAGACGTCCATCACGGGGTCATAGCAGTATAGCCAGGGGACATATTCTCCATTGTGAACACCTCCTGCAAAGTAAATATACCTTTGTTAATTAGTGTAAATAAAGACATTCATTGCCTTGCGGCAGGAATTTAGCTCTACATTTTTGGCTTCTGGGTTTTTTTGTACAGCAGGAACTGGTAAAGGCACTTGCCTGAAATATATATCTTGCCATTGTGAACCGCTCCTGCATGGGCTGCCAGAGGTTGCGGTAAGGAAGACACATAGCGCCATTCATTCGTCTCTAAATTATAGCACTCCACGCTGGATAAGTAGCCAGTTTCGTTCCTTCCGCCGATCACATACAAGTTCTTGTCGAGGCGACAGGCGTAGAAACTGGCCCTCCTGGAGCGCAGAACAGAGCAAAACAAAACAAGCCAACAACAAGCCAATTAGCTGTGTCAACGATTTATTTTTTTTCCTCTGACTCCCTGAACTGAGATAGCTGCTACTTCAAATGCTGCTTCAGACAGAAATGTCCAGGGGATTCACATGCATACAGCAATACGAAAGACTATGTCTGCTTTGCTAATCAAATACTCAAACACATGTTCTACATCAAATGAATACTTTATTTTGGTGTCAAACAATTAAGCACACATAAATCTGGCGGAAAATACCTTTCTCCAAAGCTGTTTGTTGCTTTTGCACGCCCACGGAAGATAAAAAGGTGCTCATTAATGTTTGGGGCATTACCTTGTAAGGGATATAACAACTCAGTAAGACAAAGTGAAAAATGAGGTAGATAATGTAACAATAATAAATTATCTTGACATTCACTTTCTTTATGGTCCTTCAAGGGTCATTGTTCCCAATTTACTAAGAGAACCACATCATCAAAATTTTTCTTCAATTATCATTTTTTTCTTCTTTCTGCAGTACTGCAAATAGAACAACTTTCCTTAAGCTAGGCACAATATTACATTTCCGCCCGTTAACTCAAAAAGGCCCATCTCCATTCAACTAATTTTGAACAAAGTTTTAGCCACCTGTCTGATTTCACATGCAACTCAGGTATGCAGGGAACTAATTAATTTTTCTGCTCAGGACTGCTGGGCTCGTATTAGTTTGTCTTCCTTGTGCCTCCAAAATTAATGGTAGGTGTGCACTGGTGAAGTAAAAATGGAACAGTAGACCATTGTGAGATACACTGGGGTAGACCATCCTGAGATACACTGTTTGGGGTCATCCTCTTCCAGGGACAGCTACCCTCGTTACTCTGTGGCCGCAAGGGTGATAGGACAGAGGACTTTAATTTTAAGATGAAGTGATATGAGAAAGAAAATTGCAAGAGAACAGAGCTGGACTAGGATGAAGTCCTGCACAAAATGTTGAATGACAAGAATTATAGACCCTCATCCAAACTTCTTTCCGGAGTGAAACACTACAGGAGTTACAAGGTCTAGTCCTGACAGCTCTGCAAAACTGGCACACAAAAGTGTGACTGCAGCTTGGCAAACCCGCTGCTGTCGCTAACACAACGCTCTTTAGCTCATGCCTAGGCACCCACACTTGCAGCAGGTAGCCGTTGCAAATTGCACTACCCATCTCCTGAATCACAAGGTAAATTTGGGGATCTCCGTGATCACATGCACTGCCAAGGGCTTGACGCTGCAAACTGGCAAGGCATACAGGGTGAGCTGCAGAGCACAGCACGCAGCAGTGAACAGCTCATACATGCCCCTGCTCCTCCCTCGGTTTTTCTAAAGTTGTGCCGTGACCAGAGGAACGAATAAAGCCTGGCTTACAGTGTCTCCAACCTGCTAGCTGGTAAGTGAGGCATTTAGGCGTGTGTTTCCTTCTGTGACAGCAGGAATAGGATCCCTCCTTTACCCACCTATTTTCACAAAATCGGTGGTACGTTAACATTTTTGAGGAATTTCCCTCTGTTAAATGTGGCTGAAACTGGCTTATGGCTTAAACGCTGGGGGAGAGGTCAGACAGGCACACACATATATAGCCACGGAAAGAGGCTGGGAGTCCAGGGAGCAGGTCTGAGGCCACACTGCCTATTTCTGGCCTCACTTGGAGGCCAGAGTGCATCTCTGACAGGTGATGCATGATTTCATCATGCTGGTGAGGAGCTGCGCTACGGAGCACCGCCTTTGCTCTGGCCTTGCCTGCATACAGGCAACGTGGATGGTGCAGGCTGGCACCCCTTGTTGCAAGGTCTCCTATGTGACATGGAGAGGGAAACACTGCCACGGGAATAAAGCTATGGAAAGCAAAGACCACAAAGAGACACTTAGCAAGAAAACTGCTAAGTGTCTCCAGCTAAACTGATGAATTAAATAAGACCATTTAATTTATCTGTCAATGGGCAGATAGAAGCTGATGGCCTATATTGCTCTGCATGGTTGAGCAGCAAATCGTGCATCTATGTTTTTAGCCTGATTTTCTATGGAAACAAAGCCTATTTGATTACACTGTATGGGTATCTATGTCTGCCCAAGTGTTGTCTCCTCAACAACAGTCTGCCAGCTGATTTCACTCTAGTTTGACAGCGTGTATAGGTGTTAGGGGTAATCAAGTGCCTAACACTTCCTGAGAGTAAATCACAGGCTAGATGCAAGAGTATTTGCCCCAAAGGCAGGGAAAGCGGCAGAGCTTGCATCTGGTTAGACACCGGAGCAGCTGCACAGGCGAGCACCATTGCACATGCACGCGCTGAGGAAAGCTTCAGCCAGGGCTCACGCTGCCCACCACCACCTTTCCTCGGCACTGCCTACCAAGGAGCACTTCAGCAGAAGTGATACCCCTCATTTTCCCAACCCTAAGCCCAGCAGAGTTTGGCAGCTTTACTGGGCTCTATACACAAGGTGTGGATTGTGGAGGATTGGTTGCCAGCCTTGAGGGGTTTCAAATTTTAGCTTACGCAAACAACCAGTCAGATTTATGGTAATAACTCTAATAAAATGTGCATCAGGATGCATTTTCAAAACCAAACTCTATGGTAACAAAAAAGGTATATACTCTTCCATATGAATAGCAGTTTCTTTTTTTTTTTTTAGTCCAAGCCTAATAAATAGAGCTAGGTACAACTGGCAGGCATTACTATTTTAACTAGGATTTTGTTAACCTTATTTGGTATGTGTACTCCTGGTTTCATCCACACAGTGTCAGTATAAGGAGCAAAAATGAAAGCGTCAGCAAGCTTTACTCTTCTGCTTGAATGTGAATATTTCCTCAGTAGCTCCTGCCACAGAGATTTTAAGGTTTTGTTTTTTTACTTTTCAACGATACATAGTATAAGGGGTGCACTGTGAAGTGATGATTTTTTAGATGGCTGTAAAATATGATCCAGATTAAAATATAATATACTCATGTTAGCATTGCAACCTTTTCCTCATAAAACTGAGAAGAGACTACCCATTCTAACAAGATAACTGGAATGCACCTTGGGATTTGAGTATGGACAGTAAGACAGCTATTTTGTAATTTTCTCCAGTATTTGATGTTCACCAGTCTCTAAAATGCTTTTCCTTCAACTCCCCTCACTCAATAATGAACCCAACTAACTTTTTCTCTTAAGCACCCATAAGAAGGAAACATTTCTAACATTTCTTTTTGATTCCTAAAGACAGTGAATTTATGCCCTGAAGCAGGAAATACAACTCTCAGTCTGAGGTTTAAAACTACCCGTGTTGTTACAGATCATCATAACATCTGGGCCTTGTTTCAGGGTCATTGCTGGAGTATATGTTTTGCTTTTTAAAAAATACAGTCATTTTAATAACAGATAATATTATTAATAAAGCCAGAGACAAAGAAAAAGTGTGAGACTGTTTTATCTCTTTTTCTGCCGCTTATTCTCTCAGTTCACTCAGCTTCAGTAAGGAAGCTAGCCTGCTCATTTCCACTTGTGCTTCCTCATGCCCTGGTACAATGCAGCACTTTTTGCCGACAAGCACTGCATGTGGTCTGCAAAAAAAACCCCTTTAAAATGGAATGTAAGAAGAAGTAAGGTGTTGTAACTGCTACTATACTCCATACACCTCCCCCAGCTCTGGGCTGAGCTGGTTTGATGGGGTCTCTCTGGTTCCAGGAATAGCATTGGATTGTGGCATTTAGCTGTGGTTCATCCCATACATTAAGGTATGGCTGCTACAAGGGTCACTCGTTCCTTAGATTTATCAGTCCAACTGAACTGCCTTCCAAAAAGCATCCCATTGCTATTGTATTGTTAGGCGAACATGTATTTTAATAGCTAACAAATCATTCGCTGCTTCTCTAAACAACATATACCTGAAAACACCACATACTTTTCAAAAGCAAGTCTTTTTGAGATGATCTTCAAATTAAAAGAACCAAAACTTGGCTTGAAAGAAAAACATGCTAATGCATCTGAATCCCTAATGGAATTAGACATTTCTTTATAGTTTGTACAGTGAAATCAATCTGATATGGATTTTATAATATGAGATAAAAGTTTACCCATCAAATATTTCATACAGATTTTTAACTTGAGAATATACTGCCTGTGCATGAGACCCATGTTTACCTGGCAGTCATTTCAAAGGAGCTATGACAGTCTACCCAGCCAATTATTCTCACACTAAAATTCCTAAGTAGGTTTCGACTTGATGGACCATAATGACCCAGAAGAAGCCATAAAACCCTCTGTCTCGTCAGTGGTGCTGGCATTACACCATCACACACGGGGCATGTCCCTGGGCTCCTGGGTGGACAAAATAGCCCACTGACTTTAATGGCAACTTTATCTGACTAAGGGGCTGAGAATGGGGATTGCATAAAAGCTCTCTCCTGTTTGCAACACCTCTGAGGAAGTCATTAGGAAGTCAACACATTTTAGAAAACTATTTAAAAATCCCTGTTTTTCAGCAATGGTCCTATGCTTAGGAGCCTTTATAGGAAATAATGGGCAAGCCTACGAATTACGTATCCTGAACAGAAGAGGTGACAATAAATGCTGTCACAATAAAGCCCCTAGTAAAAGGGACTATGTATGAGTGGACTATTACATTTAAATAAAACTGTGAAGTGCTGAGATGCTAATACATCACAGTTTATTACTGGGCAGCTGCTAAGCAGTCATAACACTCCACAGAGTTTCTAACTCTTGGCTGAAGGCAGCAGCTTCCACTACAACACAAGACTGAAGGCATATTCAGCACCTGGTATTATAAATTGGATCTATATTTTCTAGAACTGGCTACAGCAAAAGTGAAAAAATTGCCATTGTCTGCCTTCTCCAACCCTCAACTACCTACTTCTGCCTTCTGAGCTTTGAGCTTTCTCAGCCAAATAAACCCAATCCATCCAGGCAACTGCACATGGCCCTCAGGAGTTTTGCTTGCAGATACTCAACAGGCCTAATTAGGACTGCCATTAGGCTCCATGTAAGAGCTTCAGACTCCATGCAAAGCCCAGCCTACCTCCTGGCGTGCTGAGGATGACCTGCACAGCGGCACCCAATCTCACGCACAGCCCCGAGACTGCAGCGAGTCAGTTCAGGGAGCTGAACCAGAGGGCAGGAGTCACTCTGCTCTGGTATGATGCAGTAGTTTTTGGTGACAAGCATCACACATGGGTCTGCACATGGACATAAGTCGGTTGTACTGAATGCTGAACAGGGGCCCTTCAAAAACTCTGCACAGATTTTACCTCTGAAAATTTGGAGACAGTCAGATTTCCATGCATCTCATAATACACACATACCTGAATCACACAGCTGCATTGAGCTTAGTGTATTTATGACTGCAAGACACCTGATCATTGAGGACAGCAAACAAAAAAAGAGCCAAAATACTGTCAGCACATGGAATAAGGAGAATATCTTAGGAAGGTGGTGTGAGACATCTTGTACATACGATCTGTGAGAAGATGGATGTTGTTGAACTGAAGGATGGACAGTCTTTTGAATGTTTTTGCATAAAATGTTATAACTTTGTATTGCCTGATTTTAAGATAGTTTTTATGAAGAAATATGTACCATTCAGTTCCAGTTTGGTGGACTTTTTTCCCTGTCAGGGTAGGAACTGGGATACAGAGTTAACTTTAAGCCACATTTAGTGGTCACTGCTCAAGTTCACAAGCAGCTCTGCTCTTCAGTACACAGTAAGATTAAAATGCATGCTACCCTAATATGCACTGGCTGACAGCAATTTCAGCCAAACACCACCTAGGATCAAGAGTCCTCTGACAGGGTAAGTCAGGTTGAGGAGAGCTTCTCATGGCTGGTGTGGTGAAACAGGATGGGGTAAACACGTGAAAGTTTCTGTTCTACATAAGATATCTGACTATAATTATGCTTGTTTACTGCTAACTCATCACGACATTTCAGTCAGGGAACATGACAGGACACTACGGAGACTTCAAGAAACCCCTTCAGATTGTACTCAGGCAATCAGTAATTGCACAAAGTCTGTGGCTATTTTGCATCAGTTAGCACCACAGGATTTGGCATCTGGACTTGTGAATTTGGAATATTTAAAAAAATCAGGAGACAAAGGAGAAGCAACTGCACGCTGCAGTTTTATCTCCATACTTTCAATGCTTCTGTAGGCCTCCTTACTCCCAGAACTGAGCCAAACTTCAGCTGCTCCTAGGATGATAAAACATACATTGAAAAACACATAGCAGGTTTTTACCTCTCTTGCATGGGTGGAAGTTGTATCCAGCTGTTAAACCTGGGATCGTATCGGCTAACAAAGTTTGTACTGTGTTTCCCTGTAAAGATAGATTATTTTGACACTCAGCTGTTTGCTTCATGTATTTAACATCATGATTGTAATATATATTACATACACTTCACAAGTTGACAGCTTTTATGAAGGGTTCCCCCTTTTAAAACAATGTATGATTTCACTATGTGTACAGTAATAATTCAACAAACGGGGCACTACAAGGTTTGAATTAGCAATTGTTAGCAGTAAAAGTAGATAGAGATTATTCTTGCTCTCTGTAATAAGACCTTGAAAATGTGTATTTAGCTATAGTTACAGATGCTGTGGTACTTCCACAGCCGCAATAAATAACATCACTAAGCAAAATTACTGCCCCAAAGATGGCATTCCTGTGGTATTGCTATGATGAGACTATTTTGTGTCAGGTAAAAAAATCATAGGGAGAATATGTGTTTTTCTTTCTCCTCACTTCATGCCTATGTGCAACATGGTGAAAAAGACTGCGCAAATAACCAGGAGCTGCATAAGCCATCAGCATGGGGTATGCAGTCTTTGTACCAGGTGGTTTCTTCTACCATCTACTTTCAGTGTAAGTTCAGAGGAGTTACACATGTGCATCGAAGGGGGAATATACTCTTAGGGTTTTATTCCAAACGTGTTAGCTAAAATAGAAACGTGAGCAACATACACCAGCTAACTAGCTTATTCCTGCTGTCAAGCCCCAGAATTGTATTCATGTCTTCACGATATTAAGATTTCACCTTATTTTACATGTAGATTGACATCAAAGCAAGAAAACTGAAGCAAGAGAGTGCATGGCAATTTCTTTTAACACCTGAGACTTCAACAGATGAGGATCTCAGAAAAAGAAACCTTTGTTTATGTATCTGTGACTAAAAAATTTAATTAGCAGCTTCGGAGGACAGTAGAATAACCCAACTGCATATGTCACAGTTATATAAATGGTCACTGAGTATCCTACAAGGTGAATATTTTTGCATCGGAAAAGCCCCTGTGGGATTGGCTCTCTTTGCTTGTTTCTTTCTACACTTACTTCAGCTTATGTAAATGAACTATCAGGATTGTAGAGAAGAATAATGATACAGCTAAAATTTATATTTATAATAATTTAAGATCATGTTCTACAAGGAAATAGAAAAAGAAACCATGTTGACCTCTCCTTCTGGAAGCAAACTCATTCTCTCGCTATTAAAAGCATGTTCCATATGAGAAGAGGAAAGCTGATGACTGATGAATAATGCAGTATTTCCCTTCAAATCCAGCATGGTGCCTAATGAGGACCGAGGTCCCAGCATGCTGAGCACTACTCAAACACATCTCATAGGGTGAGATCCCCATACACTAAGGGCAAGTGGTAATTTTGCCATCAAGTTTAGTGAAGCCAGACTTTGTTATTGGTCCCTATCTGAATTCTTTTAGTCCATAAAGACAGAAAAAACACATGCATTGAGAGCTATAGATTCAATATGCGGCAAAAGCAATAATAGCAGGCATCTGATTAGCTCTAGGTCTCACTGTTCAGGACATTTATTAATCTATTTCTATTACAAAAAGAAGAATTACAATACAATGTAAGTATTGATCATAAGTTTGGAATTCTGCTAGAAGGATCTAATGCTGCTCCTTCTGAGTTACTACATCCTTCAGAGTTACTTTTGACTTCAGTGGTCATTGGTTACACAGCAGCTTTTAATTGTTATCATACCAGCCTCTGTGCTGTACAAGTGTTATGCATGTAGAGGATTGTATAGCAAGCAATGGCAGTTATTTCTAGTAAAGAGATAAGTTTTTAATGAGCCTACAGTGGGAATACAGGGTATAAATCTGGTCACTTCATGGAAAGGAAGATGCAATCAAACTAGAAGAGGCACAGAGATGTCCCTCTATGATGACAGGAGGAGCAGAGGACTAAAGAACTTTGCTCATTGTATCTAGCAAAACAAAAGCTGAAAGCGGATGGGAATGGCGTCTATAACACAGAAGAGGAACAAATCTCCAGGAGGGGAAAACTATTAAGCTAAAGGACAACTTTGGCATGAGAACGAGGTGATTTAGACAGTCAAAGAATACATTTAGACTGGAAATTAGAATACAGCTCCTAGTCATTTAGAGCCATTGGGTTCTGTAACGGCTTTCCAACAGGAGTAGTGGGGGGCTAAAAATCCAACTGCTTTTAGGAGCTTAGAAAATTTACAAAGAGGGACTATGCAATGCCTGTGAAAAGGCTTCAATGACCTATTTAAGCTGCCTGGTATAACTGTTTTCATTCCAATTTAATTTTGGAATTCAGTTTGAAAGACAACTGCATCTATTAGTTTGCCTTGCTCGTCACTCAGGAAGTACGCACACATCAGGAAGCACTTGTCAGAACCAAGAAACTGCGAGGAGTAAACAGAAGTCAGGGTTAGTAAATCAAGAGAATGGGAGGAAAGAAGACAGATGCTGTTCTGCAGGAAGGTCTCTGCCCCCATGCCAAAAGGCGAGGGCTCTGCAGATTACAAAGGTTGGTCCTAAATCCACACTAATGCTCTGCAACCTGCTTTCATCAGCATGCACTTAGGGAGGGATCCCTTGTGACTGGAAATGCAGCACGAAGGGCGGGCAGGTGCTCCCTGGGGTCGACAGGGCGCCTCGAGATCTGCAAGTGCGATGGCTGAAGAAGTGTGTAGCAAGCCTTCAACTTCCCCATCTCAAAGACAGCTCCATCCACTGAAACAACACCAGCACGTTCTCATGCAAACTGAAATCTTAGCAATGCTCTGGCAGGACGGTTCCAGTTAGGTCCATTTGAAGCCCCTACTGTACTATGAAAATAGCAGACAAAGGCCTTCACATATACGCAAACGAGTATAAGTGAGTAATCCCCATATAGTGCCCATTTAGAGTAAATCACTTCGAAGGAAGAATTAGGCCAGCAACAGCACAGGATGTAGCTAACGATTTTTAAGTCCACTTTTTGTGATGAGTAAGATCCATTTCTCTTGGGATATGTTTGTAAAGAGATCAGCATCAGTAGTGCTCCTACCTCTTCTATTCCTATCTTTTCTACAGAAAAATTGCAACTATTTGGTACTCACAGAACAAGGAAGCTGTTAGACTTCTGGTGGCAATGTGTTCAGCTCAAGACTTGATCTAGATCTAGGTGGCCTTAAAATTACGGTACTTTGCAGCTCACGAACCACCTTGTTATGACAGCTGTGTTCAACTCTTACCTTAGATGTGGGATACATACCCCTCCTTAAGCCTATCCATTACTCTGTGACTCAGTTTCCACATCTTAAAATTGTGGATGATTATACTTCTTTTTGTTCATCCTTCATGTGACATAGCTATTTAATTTTAAACTGTGTGGAACAAGGTCTGCCTCTATTATCCATATGCCTATCATCAAGCACAACAGGGGCTCTCAGTTGTTGAATGTGGCTGATACTCCTAATAATAATTGTCATTAATGCTATCTCCTGCTTAACATAAAATTCAGCAATAGAACTGAAGGGCTCTTCTCCTAAGACATTTAGTGATATTTTTAACTACACTGGAAATATGCTTATAGGGTGGACTGGATTGTTTGTCTCAAATTTTAGGAAGTGAACAGATGTAACAATTTTCTATAATTTGGTTTAGTGCAGATGCTGAAATGGGGCATTCACAATAAAATATATGCAGTATATGTAATTTCAGCTGGATCCTCTGGTGTTTTAAAGTAAAAATGTGTACCTGCAAGCTGTTTTATGGTTTCTCAGTCATAATTATCTCTGTTACACAGACTGCTACAACTACAACTCTTTCTTTGTGTGCAAGCTTTTTAACAATGTCTTGACAATTTTGTGAATTTTGCAAGGCATAGTATTCTCCTTTTGCTTTGCTCAGAAGCCTGTTAAATTGTTTAATTTCTCTTTGCGGTAAATTTATGAAGTAATCAAATCAAAGAAGGTAGCAGCAGATAATCTATATGAAAAGCTCTTGCACAAGGCTAAAAAAAGGACCAGTTTAAGAATCTCAGAGTCTAGATAATTAACACATTAACAACTTTAGCTGCGAGTATCTGGTTTGACAATAGAAAAGAAGCATTCATCTACTGCAATTGCATTATTATATTATGACTGGAAGGAGACTGGAAATGAAGGTTAAAATTCTTAACAGCTGCTGCCTGGTGCATGCACTTGAAAAAGTCTGTTCTGCTGCCTGTGGCATTTCTCAAGGGATGTGGGAGCTGATGAATGACGGTGATGCTAATGCTAAAGTACCAGATATTTATTACATCACTATCTAAACGTAGCCTTGACTAGTTCAACATTTAGGTTAAGGGTCCTCAAAATCACTTGCTAATGACACAGCAGCCAACCTGACAGACAGACACAGAAAAGTAGATATTGCTCACGTCTTTTAATATTTTATACGTACCATTAGGGTTCCACTGGTCTTCCCCTCCCAATACGAACAAGAAGTTTTCCACTTCCACGACACAGTGATGGGCACTGTTATATGGCATAACTGCAAGTAAAACAAGAATTCTTTATCAGCTCAGGGCACTGAGTCCATAAAATTTTTCCAAAGGTACAAAATATAATACTGGAATTATATCTGTACAGTATAATAGGGGAATGCATCACCCCAAGCATGTTCAGTGAATAAACAGCAGACAAAGCCACTTATCAATCATTTCACATCTTTCAATCTTGCAAATAACTGAGGCAAAAAGCTGAAATTCTGGTCCCTCTGCATCCACACGCCTGTCCAGCTGCCCTATACGCTGTTCTAAAAACAACTTACATAAAGGGGTGAAGTTGTCTGATATTTTCCTGAAAATAAACAGCTGCTAGGAATCCTAGTATGCTAGCAAACATTAAAAAAACCCTCAGCCCAGCTTTGTTCCGTTGGTAATGTTTCCACAAGAAGAGTCAGTGTGTTCAGTAGCTTTCTATTACACAGCAATGAACAAGCTGCATTTCCATACAGTTTTAAGTTTTTAAATTAAGGTCCTGCTGATTTAATGCCTTTTCCAAATGTATACGCTTAATTTCCTGTACAATGTCATTAGCAGCACAATCACACATTTTCTATTCATCTAATCAGGAAGCCCTTTGTTAACAAAGATCAAAACTGTGGCATTAGGTTTTCAATATGCTTTTTTTGGGGAGGCGTTGGGATTACTACAGACCAGCTCCAGTCACAATAAACTATTTATTATTTAATTTACATTTCCATTACAAGTACTAAGACACAAAAATAAAGGGCGCACATACCCATACTATGCACATATTATTGTGCTGCGCCATACAACACTATTGTAATATTATATGGTAAATGTAGACACAGCATTAGTTATCATACCACATGCAGTAGTTTTGGCCCAGTGACACCAGTAGGAAAAATGATGTCCTTGTTCAGCTCATCATATGGGCACCTTAAATCTAGGTGAGGACAAATGGGGAGGTGATGTGCATGTACAGGCAGGGAACTTATTGCTTGACACGGATCAACAGAGCACTTAGGAAACCAGTGCAGTGGGAAATCAATATGACTCAGGGCCAGCTCTTACTTTGTGCTCTTTTGCCAATGCCAAAAGAAAAAAAAAAGAAAAAAAGAGGCAGCCTATCTCACACTTGGATTATTTTGGGTGATATATCTCTCATTTCATTTGTTTTATTACCTTTTATTTTTCTCAAAATGCAGTTGTGCAGTATAGCATATGCAAATAATAATAATAAGAAATACGCACAGCTTTGTTATTTAGGACACATTTTCTTAAAGATCAAGTGGCCTCATTTAAGCTTCTTACTGAAGTTTTTGCCAAAGCAATGATGAATAAGTAAGGTACATTTTTAGTTTTCAGTAAAGGTCGAATATCATTTTCATAGTCTATGCTCTTACAAGTCATATAAGTGAAGCAATTCTTAAACTGGGCAGCTGGGTTCAGTAAAAATATATTAATTAAGGTTATTTGTTATTAGTAAACTGTATAACAAGGAAGTAATCCTACACTAGGCACTGCATAAGAATTCATACTGCTTATAGAAGGATGAAAGAATGAGAGAAATTTTTGACACCTTCTTAGCCCCCAAATCGTATTTATCTCATTCTTTAATCTCAGTCATTTTCTCATTTTAAAATCTTTCTTCTCTCAAAAACCCAGAACTTTCCTTGATTTTGTGGATGCTTGTACTACAGAATGAACTTGGGCCTCCCACAGGGAATGTGCTGTCTCCCATAGATGCTTGCTGGGGTGCCCCTGCCAAGAAAACTCCTTGGAATCAGTCTGCAGGGTCTTTGATTTTTACCTAACCCACTGCTCTATTACATTTTCAAATGATGCCCAAGCCAACGTTTGAACCCTCAACCAGGTTCTCCTTTGGTCAGTTTGAAGGGATACAGCATTTATTGAAAAGAACAGTGCATACATGCATATTTTTCTCATTTTGTGTTTTCATTTTTGCAAACACTTTTGTTTATTTATCCTCCATATTGATACAAACAGGGCCAGTAGAGGAAGAAATTGTATTTTAAGCTTTTCTGCCATTCCCATGCATATAAACTATGCAATAAGACTCCCACACTTATGATGATAATTAAACCTTGAAAACTAAGGGCTTAATCCTGGCTCCTACTTAACTTGATGGCAACATTCCCACTGATGCGGGATTGGGCCCAAATGACCTGAACTATCATCTGTAACTCATGAGAAAGCTAAAGGGAAGTTTTCATAAGGAAGGGTAGTAGTATTTGGGAACCAGAAGGAAAGGTGACTATAATAAAATATTGCAGACCTTTATTAAGACCTTTGTTTCTTACAGAGCTTTAGGGAAAACCCTGCTCTCAGTCTCATGAATGTGGACCACAATCATGCTCTGCCTGCCACCGCCGAGGTCGGAGGGAGCCAAGCAAAACAGGGAGGGCAGGACAACACCGTGGAGATCTCCAGGGGCGTTTCTGCATGGAAACTGAAATCACCAGCACTGCAGCCTTTCTCCCAGCTCATTTTCAGAGGCCCTCTTAATCCCAAATTCTACACAGAAAGCAGAACTGTGGGAATAAGCAACATTTTTACAGCTATAAAATGCCCTTTGAAAGCAGTAGGAAACTTTCGTTATAAACCATAACTTCTTATGAATAGATGTCTGTACAGGACCTAACTTTTGGTAGATACAGTCAAAATCGAGTGTCAACGAGCACGCTAAATTCAGCTTCCAGCAGCAACGTCTTCCCAAGCTCCCTGGGGCTGCCAGGGTGTAACAGGAAGAATTTGGCCCATTACGCAGTCTGGCCTACTTGCCGTTTTCATTAATTTTACACCAGCCTTTGTCTGCTGTTTTGTTTTAATAATGTGAAAATCACATCTTCGCATTTTTACATTTCAGCTCAGTGGAACACCTGCCTGCCCGGCAAAAAGGGTATTTGAAGAGAAGTTTGTACGCCACGCTCAGACACAGCCCAGTGTGAGTTTTTAGCGTGTCAGTCAGTGAGTTAGAGGGAAAGGGTAAGGAGAAGCTAATCAGGATGAAATGAGATTAAAGGCTGTCTAATTTTACAGCAACTGTGATCCATCAGCCACTGTGAAAGTGACAGTGGAAATGAATGATGGAGACAGACAGGTGGGGCTGTACATTTCACTGATTTATCCTCAAATGCACTGGGCCTTATTTTATTGAGTGAACATGACCGCATTTATCATGACTGTCATCTAAACCCACTTCCCTCCATTTAAAAAGGTCACTTTACTAGGAGGGAGTAGGATAGAGGCACTTTCAAAACAGATTTAAAATTTAATAACACATGTTTATAAAACCCTGTGCAAGAATTCTCAACTTTAATAAAGACCAGTTTAAAAGGAAGGAAAAAAGACTATTAAACAGAGGAAAAGATGAAGAAAAGTCATGGTCCTCTGAGAAACATTCTTAGCTACCAAGGTGATAGGTGCTAGAGCATTACTTGAGACAGACAGATATAAACAGATTAGACAGAGTAGGCAGGAGTCACCTCTGCTAACCCCCTGCCCCTCACACACCTTCCAGAGCTCTGGAGGCCTACGGTTAACAAACTTCTGCTCTTCTGGACCAAGAGCAGAAACAAGTGCAAGCAGTCCTAGAGAAGACAGCATTCCCACCAGCCCTCTTCTCCTGCAATTTATGAGTGCTCTCTAGCAGACCCTCAGTAGGGTGGAAAGCAATTTCTCAGATACAGGTAAAAGTATTCAGAGATTTTTAGGTTAAAATCATACTTTCGATTTACACTTGAGAATGATCTGGAAGGTAGTGGAGTCCAAGAGCATAGTGGCATTTGTTAAGAAATACCTCATTAAACAAAAGTCAGTGACATTGTTCAGGAGTGACACTCCTGGATGTTCTCCAGACATGGACGCAGGTAGGAGACACAGCAACACTCTGCATATTAGGATAAGCTGTCCCAGGCAAAACTCCTTGCATACGCCAAACCAGGACCTGCTTTCAAATCCAGAGTCTACCGCTTATAGCCAAATGCTCATGAAACAAAATGCGCTTAACCATAATGGCCTTGAAGTCAGCCGGACACAGCGATGCTCCAGAGAACCTCCTGCTTTTGAATCAGGGTGACAGTGACATATCTCACTTAGCTAACGAACAACAATGTGCACTGTTCGCCTTATCCAGTTTTGCTTAGTTTCTGAGAACAACTGCACATTTAGGAAACAACATCTGCTTGTTCCCACGTATTTCTCAAGGAGTCATCAATTCCTCCTCCTCCTTACAATCCACTTCTCCCTGTCTAGCCTCACTTCAACATTAACTAGTAGGGAAGAGGAGGGAACCGGAGCGGCATTTCTCAAGGAGCAGGAGGGACAACCTCTGGTCCCAGGAAATCTGAAGGTTGTGATACAGCCCACAGGCATTCCCTTCTTGCTAAAAATGCCTTTCAGAAACTGCATTTGATTCTTCTACTTAATGCAAAAAAATTTGTACCCATAGATTTTTCACTGTCCTGAACAGTTTGGCTCTTTAGGATATAGGAGGTACTATGATGAAAGCAAAGAAATCTTCCTCAGCTACCGCGCAGCTTGAGCATAGCCCCTTCAATTCTCAGTATGCGCCAAGAAGTCATGTTCATCATATTTAACGACCTGTGCAGGTGACACAAGAAAAGAGTCTGTTTTAAGGGCCAGGATGTCATTACCAGAGGACAAAAGGAGACAATAATGACCTTCCACAACATTAAGAGCATAACCTGTTGGCTACATAATATTCAACCATTGCAACCTGAAAACTAGGTAGTTTCAGTGCACTCCAGAGGGCAGATTAGCATGAGAAGATGTTTCATTCCAATACAAAAGGCACCTACAAAAACGCTTTAGAAGACTGTGATTTGCTCATGGCAGAGACATAATATTCCTTTCATTTCCAATCTTCTCCCCAAAATTTTAGTGTGATGACAGTTGGTCCAATTATTTGCTGTAAACAGAGCACAGATACTGTTTGCCTTTTCCTTGGTTCATAAATTACTTGCACAAAGACTGCATTTGTCACTGTATTTGTTAGTTGCTATTACTCACCAGGGAGGTTACGTAAATAAATGCTAGGGGTCCTCTGTGAATTGTTCACTTCAACTGTTAGTTATTTAATAATTGTGAGGAAAGACTGACCACAAATAAGTACATGGTATGAAATTCTAGTTTCAGTAAACATAGTGAGAGTTTTGCCATTGACCTAAAAGGTATCATGATTTCATCCACTGGTATATTCTGTTCACTAGACAATAAAATTTAGAAGAGGAGAATAACAAACAGTAAGTAGCAAATACCTGTTATCATACATATCATCAAATTGCACTCAGCCATCTCAAATTCAAGCAAATACTATGAACTACTTTTTCCAGTAGGACACCAGTGCCAACCTTGACTGTGAGTTCAACTCAGGGAGGACATCTGGGACAATCCAGCCACAGTCATCACAAGCAGAAAATCCTAAAATGATCAGAATGAAGCACTGTGCCTCAAAGTTACCTTCTAGAGCAAATACCTGAAATAGCCGTGGTCCAGCTACGCCACGGAGAACTCTACCAGCTTAGCTAGAAACATCACCATGCCTTCATCCCTGTGCCAGTTCTCTATCAACTCCATTCAAACAATCACACACAGGATGGGCACAGTTCATCTAGGAAGCCCCTACTTCAACTGAGGCTGCAGGTAACCAAAGTCAAAATGCCACGCAAAACCTACCTTCAATTCAAGAAAGCATAAGCATGAAGAAGTTATCTGGGCAGATGGAAGTCCTAGGAATCATTTATGACATAGTCAATATATTAATGAAAATATCACATTTTTCATTCAGTTGTGAACAGATGTTATTTCAGTACATTCTTTAGAATAACACCAGCCAGGCTTGTTCAGCTTGGTTCTCAGTTTAATTTTTTTAATGCTAAATTTTTCATATGTGCGTGTCTAAAATAGGACACCTAAATTCATACTGAAGCACCAAATAAGGCACACATGACCAGTATTCCTGGCATGCACAGCTCCTCCTGAAATAAATTGTTTTAAAGTGACTTGGATGTGATTCTGAGTACAGACCTGTCTACTTCTATGAGCAAAATTCACTCGATTGCAGGAAGCTTTACTGGGTTTTCAGCAAAACATATATCCGACTGTTTGCAAGAACAAACTCTACCCATATATTTTTTAAAGCTGAAAGCACACATTTGGGTTTCATTCGAATAATAAAATAAAGCTGGCCACTCGAATCAGCAGTGCTGAGTTTCCACCTTAATACCTGATGTTCCTCTATCAAAATCCTGACATAATCGTCGGTGTGCAGTGTTTAGGAAACCTATGCACACTCTGCTTTGCCCATCCCCTCCTTAGGTGGAAATAACTCCATGCAGCAGAACTGCCGATGCAACATCTGAGAAGCAAATGCGAAAGAATACACCAAACTTCTTGTCAGGGAGTGGAGCAGTGGGATATATTGTACAGCCCTGTGGGAATGCTCAAAATGACAGTTTTAGGAACCATGAACAATTCCCCCTGTTTTGTTATGCTCTGCTTAGACGCTAACCTGCTGAAGGCTGACCATGCCCACCCAGATCCCTTCACTGATTGCACACAATCTGGAGGCAGACAGTTTTTCATGCAATACTTTGTGTCCACCACTGTGAATCATGCAATGTTACCTCAGTGATGTTTTTCCCCAGGAGAATATGCTGTATACCTACTCAGGCCTAGATTTATGGTCTCTAAAGTAGAGCCCAACATATATTAGTGGGGAATGACATCTCGTCACATCGTCTCATGATGAAACATTCATGTGTGACACTTTGCACAACAAAATTTCCTCATGGAAGAAATGATGAATAGTCCCTGATGGGATAACACCACGGCATAGTTGCCAGAAAGCTCCAGAAAGAGATACCACATTGTCCCAGCGGAGACTTTCAGATCCTCCAAGATAGCTGCTCAAGGACATGTGTTCCCTTTACTAACAGTGCCAGAGGAGGAAAGATCCTGACCAGGAGTGGCGAGTTAATGCCCAGCTGCTTGTTTCCAGTAGCATCAGTTCATGGCTCAGTTTCTATCTTCCCTGAGATACTTGCATTTTCCTGCTCTCCTCTGAAGCCAACCTTGCAAGCTCAGAACAACCACAAACACTCCTTTCGTTTTCCTGGCAGGATCCTGCCTGTGCTGCTCACAGACCTACATTTTTAAAACAACTCATCACATGCAGTAAGGTCTTACTGGGTCCTCACTGCCCAAAAGGCTGAATTTTTCACTGTCTTCTCTCTCAGTCTCAGTACTTCCTATCCTTCTTATTTTCTACTTACTATCTACTAACAGATTTTTCAGAGGACCCAAAGTTGGTTTTCTTCCCACTAAGTCTGAAGTCATTCAAGGAGAAGAGGAAAAATCTGATTTTCCATTTGAAAAATTCTAAATGGGCAAGACATGTGCCCCTGTTCCATCATATTAGCAGCGTATTGTCCATACACTTAGAAGGTCACTCATAATAGTCAAAAGTGAAACTCTGAAAATTTCACCACTATAAATTTTTGGACTTTTCCTTTAAAATACTTCAGTATTTGCAACCAAAACTTTTTGTTTACAAGAGAGTCCAGCACTTACATAAAGCACCAGACACAAAGCAGAAGAGAGTAGAAGTATCTGTCCAATGCTTACCACCAGAAAAATAGCCAAGGAATGTCTACTTGCCCAGAAGACATATACCAGATACGCAGGGTATCTGAGGCAAGGTCGGAGAAGTCCAACAAGCCAGACTTTCAGCATCCCTATTGCACGGTACACAGAGGCAGGAAAGTCCATGCAATAATATACTAATGTGCCTATGCTGCCTAAAAAATTTTTGCATTTCTGGAGTCCCTGCCATGAGAAGTTTCAAGGCAATTTTCAGGGCCACAAGAAGGCACTGAGCTCACCTCTGATGGGCAGGACACTCAGACAACATATCGTCAGGGCCTGAGGGCACCAACGGTTCTTAATGGCTGTAATCAGCCTCCTCCAGGGCGTCCCCCCACCCCTGCCCAGGGCCCAGGATCTCCATTTCGGCTCAGGCTGGGGCACCTGCCCTGAGCTGAGCCACGCGGCAGGCACACGCCTACTTCCAGCCCTGGCCCTGGCCCCATCTCCCTTTGCTCCTGACGGGACTCCCTGGCTGGACCCGGCCTCGATCTATTGCTGGCCATGCCCAGGGCTGTCAGTGGAGCCATCAGCAGCCCCAGCTCTGCCGCCATGCTCAACCCCCTGGGTTGCCCCATCTCCCAGCTTGTCCACTTCACGGAGCTGCCAGCCCTCACTGCACCCTGACACATACCTGCAGGAGGGGACATGTTAGGCCAAGGTCTGCAGCCTGGACGTTCATCTGGCTCAGCACAGCCCCACTAACTCTGAGCAAAAAGACTCTTAGAGATGACCTGGCAGAACTTAAAGGTATCATCACCACAAAAATCCTTAGACAGAGGAAGGAGTTCAGGTACCAGGAAATGAGTGTCTTACAGGTGACACTCTTTCATGCCAGGCAGAAATAAATACGATTTATATTGTTTCTGCTCAGGATGGACAATGAGAGCTCATTTTAAAAAGTATTAACCACATGGCAAACAAATACAGAAGGCAATACAAGGAATCAACCCATGTAAACTGGGGAACGTGAAAGACCAGGTTACCCAACAGAAACCAGGTAGAAAGAGTGTTCTCCTAAAACTCTCCCTGCAGATGGACTCCCAAGGAAGGGAAATGGCAGACCCACCCACACTTTCCACAGTCAGAGAAGGAAACTTGACTCAGCTAGCAAAATAACTCTCTTACGTAAAATTCATACAGACCACTTGCTCTTGTGAATCTATACACAGGAGATAAAATGAGAATGTCTATCTGAATAAAATCCATCTATAGACTTAGACAAAATCTGTGTTAACTTTCTTTTGCTTTCTATAACAACAGTTCTGTGTAATGTTTCCAAAAGAATTGCCGTGAAAAATGTTGTGATACCTGCTCATAAAGGATCAGAAAAAATTGTTCCATATGAGCATTCATACCAGAAATTTTGTTCTGTCATCTCAAAAACTCTTTGTGGATTTAAGAAGCATCCAAACAGGAAACAGAAGCAAACCCATGTTTCTTAAGATTAAATATCAAGATGAATATCATAACACAAACAGCTGCTATTTAAATCAAGTGGTGTCAAAATTCATGGACTGAACGATGTTCACATAGAATGACTCACAAATAATTCACAAATGACACATCAGTGCATGGTCATGGACTGCTGACAAATAGGATAAAAGGTGAGGTTAATTTAAATCATGCTGAGACGGTAGGATTGGAAATGTACAGTATAGTAAATTGAAGTTATTTTTACAATTAATCACAAATACTTTGAAAATACACAACAAAGTTCCCTAACCTGGCTTGCATTCCTTGTTAAAGGAGTTAGTTAGTTTTGCAAACTATACTGTTCATAAAAGTACCAATCTCAATTATTCAGGTGAAGGGAAACTAGGCCTGAGACAGAAAGTCCTCATGAATAAATTTAGGACTCACCATGCTAATAACTGTGGCTGTGACTTGATGTTTGTGGAGAATGAGACTAACTTAAAGAGGAGAACAAAACTGGAAGGAGCAGCCAGGGATGGGACAAGGTCAGGTCCGAGGGGACATGGAAGAAGGGATCCGGATTGCAGGAAGAGATGGAAAAATATGCAAACACAGCAGCACATACCAATCCAGAACCTCAAATGCTTGACTCCTAATGCTCCTCTGCAGCCAGCAAATCTTGGGGAAAACTTGCGTTGTTTTACACCCATGCCCTGGTTTCTAGGGCACAGTTTCCACTGTGGATCAGTAGCTGCCTACATTCAAAAGGCAGGAGATCTGTACAGCATATCTACAGGAACCAGCCTACATGACACCTGTTTCTCAGTGTGCCTTGAAAATACAATTTCAGCTCCAAATATAAGGCAACAGAAGAAAGTTGAGGTGAAGCGGCGCACCAGAAGTCACAAGCTACCATTTCGAGAGGCTGCAGCACACACTTCATCAGGCACCTCTCGGTTTATGTTGATATGGTCTTCAAATAGATAACCAGGACATTTCCCAACTGCCCACCTTACTGAGCCTTCAGTCCCACAGACACCACAGACCTTTAGAAGCTGGCGGTGCTGCTAGAACATCTCCGCCTTTCCTCGTCCCCTGCCCTCAGGTACCATCCCATTCCTTGTGGTGGCTGATGTACTCATGCAGCCAAGGAATAAACAAACAGGACACTGTATGTGTTTTTCTAGGCACATTAAGTTTAACCTAGATCTGTTCCCCAATGAGCTGCACCGCCTGGCCTCACAAATTGGATGAGGGGGTGGTGGAGCAGCAACGAGAGGCCCTGAGAAGAAGTCTAAGACCGATGGATGGGTAGCAGCGCCAGCTTACAGCAGCTCACAGAGTTGGTGAAACCACAGTCTCAGCACATGAATCCAAACCATTTAAACGAATCTAATTGAGCGTTGCTGTGGTCCTGCCCCTCTCACAGCCCAGGCAATGGAGGCCCCTCTTCATGCCAGCAGAGCCTCTCACCGGCACCCCCCAGGGAGCCCTTTCGAGGCAATCATCTGGCAGAAAAACAACCTGGAAAACAAAAGAGTAGATTTTCCTTTTGGTTTAATGCCCTGAACAGCCTCACCAAGGGATCAAACTAGTTCCAGCACCGACACAGAGGAGGAGACAGGATCATGGGATGGGGTCTGGCGGAAAGAAACTTGAAGGGCAGCGATAGCTTCATCTACCGTATAACCGCAGCCCCAGTGCAGGGGCCGAAGCTGCCCTATGAAGGAACCAGGTAACAAGGACAAAGCCTCCTGACTGTAAGAAGTTGCTTCATCTCTGGAAGGTGCGCGGTGAGGGAGAGAGGAGACCCTGCCTTTACCACACATTTTTACTTTGGTGCGAGACAAGTACCTGAAGCTACTTTTTCCACGCTTACTTGTTTCCCCTGTTCTGAGAACATTAATTTTGTGTGCTGCGTTTCCTGGGCACCTGATTTGATCCCTGTGTCTGATATGCAGGAGCGCCCCGTGCTCGCTGCTGTGACCGAAATCAGTGGGAGAGGCAATCTGGAAAGCAAGGTCTGAGGTGTCCTGAAATGGGCACCCCAGATGGAGGGATACCTTTGACTTGAACCTCATCGCACCTCTGTTCCTTAGCTGCAAAATGGGGATCTGCAATCCTCACAAAGAGGATGGTGCAAAAACACAACAGTGAATGCCAGTGAAGCACTGGGCTCCTTCTGAGGGTTACAAACACTGCGAAGAAAAGCTGGTGAAGATATTCTGCCTTCAGAACAAGATTTTAGTAGCTTGCAATAGATGGGATCTACATGCTGAGCAACAGAGGAGACAATACTGCAAGCAGAAATTCAGCACGGTCCCTTCTGCGCACTGACATGTGACAAAGAATAGTATGTTGTATTGTCACAGATTGTATCCTAACGTCTAGCCAAACGAGGCCAAATTATGGCTGCAGAAGCAGCTTAATTCCCCCATTTCCTAACTCTGGAGGGCTTGATACTGCCATCTTTCTAATGCTCTTTTTAAGTAATCTGTGTTGGAACTAAGTAATTTTGTATGTGATACACCGTGCTTTGACAGGCAGCTAACCCCTTCTGTATCCTGCACCTATTTCGGCATTTCGGGATCAGTCAGGTAAGCACTGTAGAGAGTCCAAAGTCCATCGAGTTAACGGCACCAGTTGCGGGACCGTACTGTCGCATTCCTTTCTTGCCCGCCTTCCTTTCACCTGGCAGTTTTATCCTAAGCCACTAGATGGTGTACAGTGTTCTCAGCTTCCCCCTCCCCCTGGAAAAGCATTTAAATTATTTTTTTGGCTTTAGGTTTTACAGCCAACCAAAAACAAAGAGGTGAAATGCAGCACAAAAAAAGACATAGCCAGCTTCCTCCCAAGCAGTTAACTTCTGTTTGTTCCTCACGTTCAGTGTGAAAGGAAAGAAATCAAATGGAGTACACAAAAAACAAACGCGTGACGCACCAATTCTGCCAGATGCTGAGTCCCGTGGCACCCACTGACTGCAATGGGCACTGCAAGCGCTCAGCAGCGCTCTGGCTTTGGCACAGCGTCAGTCATACCTGCTTTGCCTCGTCTTGTCTCAGTTCCCAGAACCCAGACTGCACGAGCATCAGTCAGCGATTTCCCTGGCAGTCCGCACACATCTGCTTTTCTACTCCACACTCCAGTCCCAGTGAAATACATCAGGCACAGCTCCCTTCCTCACCAACGCCCGCCAAATCTCTCTCGCGCGCTCGCTCTCTCTCTTTTAATAATGATCTGGAAGCTGGGTAAAACAACACGCTTGCTTTCGACAAAGAGAGTGCTTCCTCTTGTCGGAGTAAGGATGGGAGGGAGGAGGCGAGGGAACTATGGCACCAAAAATCCTCCTCCAGCACTACAGGAAGAAAAAGAATCTTTCTGAAACAGTCGCTCCTTTTCAAAGGTGCTTTACTCAATGAAAATCCAAAACTGGATCGCATAAAGGCGGCCATATTACACCTCTCTTCTTCTTTCCCTAGAGAAGGATTTTTTTGGCAAAGGCACCCAAATGTTAAAGCATACCCATTCTGTAAGAGACATATGTAGGATTTGGGATTTACTTTTGCATATGCTGCCTGCTGCATTACACCTTCTCTCACTCTTTCCCCCTTTCCCAACTACTTACAAGAACTATCTGTCTCCAGAAATCATCCATCCCAGCAGTAACGCTACTTGTTATTAAACCCATATATAAAATACGGCCAAGCCCTCCCTGCCAACATGCAGCTTCCTCCAACCTCCCACCAAAATGCAGATATCTCAGATCCCCCCATAGAGCACCTTCTCAATACCCAGCCCAGCCTTGCCATGTCTTGGGGACTCCTATTCCTCTTCTCCATGGCCAGGAGAAGGGGAGCCAAAACAAAGGATCATTCTGAAGCCAGAGTGTCTTTTCTTTCTCCAGTCTGGCAAGGGTAGAGACATTTATATTTCCTCCTCCCAGTGAGCAGAGGAAGACTGTCTCAGGGCACAGCTGCAGCTGCTTGGGAAGCTCCCGGCACGGTGTGCCGGGCAGCAGGACAGCATGGGGTACATGCGCAATCAGTGCTCTTCTCTTCACCGCAAAATTGAGACAACTTGGGTTTGGTGGCCTGTCACAGCCAGCCCTGCTCAGGCCCTTATCCATGCCAGTGTCTCAAAACCAATCGCAAAAGAGCCACAACATAGACGTACACGCAAGCGGCACTCAGCACTTCCCTTAGGTAGGGTAACACCTTAGCGGTGAACTGGGATATGAGCATGAGCTGAGAGATCTGTGCTGTCCAAAAATACATCCTTTCACATATCCTGTAGGTGAAAATTCAACTCAAGCTTCGCTGCTGACAAATTTGGATTTTCACGAGGAGAAGCACAAGAAAAACGGGGCAGAAAAAGAAACACAAAGGAAATACAATAAAAAGTGCAGTTGAGGATTTCTTTTTTATTCATAATAAAAACACTGACAAAGTGTACAGTGCATTACAAGACATTAATACAGACTGACCCTGTCTGAAGAGTTGCAGTCTTCCTATGAATTAATAAAGACAGAATAATCCTAAATTCAGTGCGTTCGTACAGATATATCCATGTGTACACTGTAGGTCCGCATCTGACTAAAATAGATATGCTTTTACAAATATCAGGGTATTGCTGATACAAACAGTTTTGATTTATAATACAGAGCACGAACAGATGATCAAAGCAATTGCTCTGGTTTAAGCACTGTGCTTTTGAAAGTTACCACTTATCAGCTGGGCTGAAGTAATTGCTTCTAGCCTCTTACAATCAGAAAAAGCACTAGCTTAAACCTTAAAAGCATGAATTGGATTGTTTAAACTAAGATTTTACTGTGCATTTGTAACCACCTAGGAACCTGAGCACTAACAGGAACCATGGCTCAACCAGTGGGCACTACTTTGAAGAAAAGTAGGTGAGCTGGATCTCTTTCAATCCTTTGACCATAACCAAATTACAAAAGATTTAGACTCAAAAATATCCACAAGTGACAAACCAGTAATAATAGTAACTACCTACAAAATCAGTCTATTCCTAATGCAAGTGTACGTTATTTATATAATACAAATACATTGAAATTTTGCACTGACTATGCAAATCCTAAGAAACAGTCTCTGGTGTTTTTATTAGAGAAATACCTTCACTAACATTAAAAAAAAAAATCCTTAAAGCTGAACTTTAGACATTGAGTCTGTGAAGACAGCTCCATATGATCAGCTATATGCTATATGTAGACTTTCAAATGATATACCTACTGATTTAATTTGTTTTCTGACATAAAGAAGTACATTTGGCATTCAAGTGCAATACCTAGAACATGGGAGTGATTAGAAAAACCTGTTTGGAGCGCTTGCTGAGGTCAACGCCACTGGAAGTTCATTCCTATCGCAGAACCCAGGCTGCACAAATATACTTTTAACAAACATGTATACTAAGCATTTGTTTAACGACTTTGTCTTCAAATCCCATTACCAACCTTGTGGACTTCATTATTTGCTCCCTACCCCAAGGTAGAAGCGCTGATAACCCAAAGCATTTTCAAAAATCACAATCCAGACTGTTAAATGCAAGATGCTACATATGCTTGATGTCCTTTCTATTTACTTTCTGGCTTCTAAGTCTTTAAGGTGACACATTCAGGTTTTAATTTTCAACCATAAGATTAACCCCTCTCCATTTAAGGACCAATCAGGTGAAGCAAGAAGCTTCGTCTTAGAGTATTAAATCTGCAAGATCAGAGATAAAATTGTTAGCAACACTGCTAGTGTAACTAAAGAGCAACTTCCCTGAAATAATCAGAATTAGATACTCATTTAGGCTTAATTTAGACTCCAGACAAAGGGCACTGTCATTATTACTCTGTGACGGGATAGGCCCACAGTGGAACTCCGAGTACCAAAACTGTTATTATATAGTATAGAGATATCTGAACTAACCGTATACTACTGACTGGGCCCTGAATCACATGCTCTCTGGTTCTCTTTTGCTTTAAAAGTTTCTGTCATTCTGGGACCTGACTTTAACAGCTGTAACCAATAAGTGGTCAGAAACAGCACATGCTACAAAGGCACATAGAAACAATCAGCAAAACTGTAAATTATATACTTCTTTCCAGATTTTTAGTATCTGTCTGTAGATTACTCCAGGGAACCATCGTAAATCATTTTTAAACAGAGTGGACACTAAATTCATACCTAATAACAACTCCACAGATTTCATTGACCAGGCTAAATTTGGTCCACACCAAATTGTGGTCCACACTTTGCTTTCCTCTAAAAGCTCACACTTTCCTTTGCTTGTGTTTTTCCCCTGTGACGCTGCCATTCATTTTTGCCCCAGCATCTGCTGCCGGCACAGAATGAATTCCAGCTGCGGACGCAGAAGGCAGCTCTGGCGTCTTTCCTCCCTGTCCAGTCACGCAGACAGTAACAAAACCAACTCAACAAAACCCAGCCACCAGCTCATTGTGCCTGCACCCTTAACAGACATGTCTTTATATCCAGAAACTGTACATATCTGGGAGTCTTTCAGTACTTTGGGGCTATCTTTACAGCCTTGCTTCTGCATGGAGGCCAGTTTAGTGACGGCGGAAGAGATTTTCTGTCCCCAGCTGTGCTGGTGCAGGAGCAGCCACAGGCAGCCCCAGCACCTCCCCACCACCCGCAGCGCCCTGCAAAGGGTCCTCTGCCTCAGCCTTCTCAGGAGCCTTTGAGGGAAGTTGGGGCCTTTGATGAAAGCATTTGGTATAGGGCAAAAGGTAATTCGTGACTCTACAAGCAAAGCCAAATGACCTTGGTATTACGTGGTTAAATGGACAACCCTGAAGGATTTTTTTGCAAAAATGAATAGAAGTTGATGGATCAATAGAAGCTTTCCACATAAAAACATTTTCTCCTGAAACAGCAAATTTAGCATTATTCAAACAAATTCTAACATTATTTAAAGATTCATCCTGATTTTTGTTGAGCACTACTGTTTTGTGCCCATGTAAAGCTAGAAGACTTTTCTCTAAGGAGTCAGTGATTTTTTTCTGAAGATATTATTTTCCAATATTAAAAAATTCTAAGGAAAGTACTGAAGTGGCTACGACTGCTTCAAGCAGTCCTCAGAGAGAGAAGCCTATGGCCAGCAGTCCTCCCCCTGCGAGACGGGACCGGGCTGTTGAAACGAACCAGCTGGGGTGAAGCCAGATCATTCCCTCTAAGAGAGGGACGCTATGCCAGGGCTTTAGTGCTGTTGTAAATCTCGGAAGTTAGGAAAAACCGGAACTTCTGAGTGTTCAGGTGGCCATGCCCTGGAGTTCTGCTGGAGATGGTCTGCGAGGTGGCAGGACAACAACGGCCACAACCTTGCTGTTTGCTCCTGCTGGGTGAAATTCGCCCCCGTGCAGAAAGCCCCTGAAACACCCTACACATTGGAAAGACCTAAGTTAGAGGTTTGAGTCTTGTATGAAGCCCTGCACAGGCCACCTCTGCCCTGGATGTAGCTTGCTTTCCTGAAGCTGATGGGGGCCAGGAAATGCCTGGCTGATCCTAGCATTTGCGATTCTGCTGAATAAAACAAAGTTTAAATGAGCTTGCGCAGACATTAATGGCAATACAGCTGCGAGACAAGGACTGCCTGGGGAGTAGCCAGAAAGCTGCGATTTGGACACCACCGATCATCCAGCTCTGTACTGCTGGCTGCCATCGTTCTTAAAATAATTTTAGTCTCCTGGAGATAGTAGAGATAAACTCTGTCCGCTGTTAATGCACAGTGGTATAGAGTTGTTTACAGACAGTACTTAGCAAAATACTTAAGCATGTATTTAAACACATTGTTGAACATCAGTGTGATTAATATTTTGCTGAATTAGAGATAGGATACGAATACATTTTTCTACTGTTGTAATTTTTCATTATATACACTTATAAGCTGGTCATAAGGATTTTCTTTCAGTTTTGCATCAAGCAAATTAATTAATTTGAGAATTAAATTCTACCTTACTTATGCCTGCATAATGCCTTCCACATGCAGGAGGGCAGAAATCTGCTCTGTGACCTTTAATCAGACTTTTTTTTGGTTAGCGTTTAACAATTCATCTAGAAAAAAAAATTTTTTTTGCTTCTTTCTGATTTGGCACCTGTTTGACATTTCTTTCATATCATTTCAATCAAAAAGTACCTTTTATATATGGTACCTATGCTTATTAAAGCTGTGCACATACAGCAGCCGTAACTCTTGACCAGCGAGCAAGGAGTGAGTAAAGATCAGACCAACATATTCCAGCTTCAGTGTGTAAAACTGGGGGGAAAGAGGAAATGTGGCTTTCACATGAGTTATCATGGTAATTCTATTTATTTAAGCGATGCAAGCACAGCTGTCTCCTATTTTGTCCCTCTCTGCTTAACTCAAGGAGGAGCATTTACCATCTCCTAGTTGAAAGTTTGGGGGCCAAACCTTTTGTTGTCTTTTTTTTTCAGTTGAAACTCAAAATATCAGCCCACCCATACACAGTAAGATGCTGGTTATTGCCATCGCTTCAGAACAGTCACATCGCACACATTAATTTTGATGAAACAGGTTTGATGTGCTTAATAGTTTTGGCTGTAGCCATATCACCGTTGAAGACCTTTCTTTTCCTAATTAAAGCTAAACTGTGTGCATTAAGTATTTTATTTACTTGTAATACAAAGGGAAATTTTTAAATGATTCAGTCACAGATAAATTATTATTAGAAACCCCCAGGCTCACATCAGTCATCGGTAGCTTATGGTGTTTGCTAAACTAAACGAAACCTGGGTAGGCTTACCCTGCTTCGGAGGCAACAGAAACATAACCGGAAAAATCCCGGTTCTCTTTTGCTGGTGCCCTCACTGACTCCCGAAGGCTCCCGAGCGCGGCGCAGGCTTACCCGGGGGCCCGGGAACCGGGGCAGCCCCTCGCACCCCTCCAGGGTACAAACATGAGCCCCTGCAGGCACAGCGCGGCTGCTGGGGCGCTGCGGGGAGCCCCTGACTCCCTCGCTCCTGCCTAGGGAATAACAGAGGCCATCTCCGATCTAGCTGGTCAGGACAGCACGTTTTCAAGCAATTAATTCGTTTTCCCTAAAAGGCTGAGGCCAGGCCAGGGTTTGTACCCTTCCCGGTGCTCCGTCTGGTTTTAAGCAATGGGATTTCCACCATTTCCCATGGGAGGTTATTCCACAACCTGATAGATCTCAATGTCAGGAAGTTTTTTCCTGATATCCAGCCATAATTCATATCCATGAATTATGAGCTACTGTCGACATCACACCCATTGAGGCATTCCTAGAGCCTGCTTCATTTAAAATTATATGCTCTAGTTATGCAGGGTTTCTGTGTACTAGGGCAAAATGCTTTTTCTGCAAGTTAATTCATTACTATTCAATTTGCTAACACTTTTTTTCTGTGTGAACAGTTATTCTGCAGTTACGCACCCTATAGTAGCACAATCCCCATTTGGGAGTAGAAGCACAATACATAAATACGACAAAACAACACACCAAAAAACCCAGCTCCAAATAGATGTATTAATCTGTTTCTGCAGATACTTACTCCAGCATTCAGTTAAATGAAAGCAGTAGCTCATACAACACCTGATATGAGACAGAAAGCTTAGAAAAATAAACTGTCAAGTCTATAACAAACTTTATTTCTGTCTTAAATGCAAAGGGAAGGGAAGGGAAGGGAAGGGAAGGGAAGGGGGAAGTACTCTTCATCAAGCCTCGAGAAAACAGAGGAAAATTGAAAAGAGTACTACTTCCTACAAATAATGAGCCACCACAACACAATAAGGACATACAAGACCAAAAACAACACAGCTGAGGACCCAAGATGTGCACTTTTTTCCCTCAATAGCACCTACGAAACTGAGAAAGCTAATAGCTGTGTACAAAACACTTCTCAGAAGGAAACTGCCTTTTGTTTTAGGAATATCTGGGAGGAGAAAATTTCTATACAATGTATCAGCTTCTAAAAAAAAAAGTCTTGAGGATTTCTATGAGAGTTTTTATGAACACATCTTGCCCAGCTCGTGGTGCTTTGCCATCCTGTTAGCAAACCATTTATATATAAATAAAACATCACATTAGATACCGATAAAACAGAATGCTTTCTAAAGCAAGCAACACGAAAAACACCAGAGCTCATTTTCATCTCAAGACATGCCAAGCCCCCATTAATGCTACATAAGTCCTGGAGCAAGTAGATGAGAATAAACACATAAATTTTACCTAAAATCATCTAAGAAACAGAAAGCCATGTCTGTAGTGAGCACTAAATGCACACAATGCAACACCATTTTTCATGGGAGCTATTTCAGACGGCTGATTTTTCAGAGGCAGTGGCCAAAGAGTATTAAGGGACCCACACAGAACTGGTGAGAACATCTTTGGTGATACTTCCTTTCACTGGAAATTATGTAGCTTTATGGAAATCTGTATCCAGCCAGGTGGGACGCTCACTTTGGACAGAGGACAACCCACCCCCAGTCGCTACTCCTGCTCATTGGCTGAGATGACTTGAAATGTTGTAGACCCATTAGGGCAACATCAAGTCCAAGTTCCCATGTTCTGTCGCTCATCTGGGTTTACTGGTGAAGGGATGGTACATTGCCATTTGTAGCTTCACTGCTTTTGCTCTGCAGCTAGCCGGCAGCAGGCCAGCACGGACTGTGGGCAGAGCTCTCTCTGGTGGGGCTGTGAAACACCTATTGGGACATACCTGAGGGACTCACATAACTCAAAAAATTGTACTCTGACTTGGACAAAGCAGGGACTTGAACCTCACCTGCCTGCCTCTTCCATGCCCTCCAAGACGTGTTGACATGAGAATGGACATTTTGATACAATTCTGTTTTGCGAAAATATTTAAAGGCATTTGTTTTCATTTTGCCTTGGAACAAAGCATCAGAAGTTGCTGCAAAATGGAACTGTCATCCTCAGGTCATCTGTAAAGATGAGTAACTCAGGTTGAAAGATGAGGTAGAAAAAGATAAGTTCTGTGATCCAGGAGGGAGGTTTTAAGTCAAAGGTTTTGATTTACTTGCAGGGAGCAGCATCTCCAGGAATCAGCAGCTTTGTCACAACTCCGACATCAGCATCTGCTTGTGGGAATGGCACAGATCATCGGAGAACTCACCTGCCGTACACCTGCCACTTTCTCACTTGGAGCCACCCACTACTCACCCCTGCACGCTCTCTGTCCCTACCTAAGGACGTTTCGGAAGGGGGTTCTGTCCTGTTCTCTGGTTCCTGTCGGTTTTTTACCAGAAGTGGCCCAGGCTGAACAGAGGCTGTGAACAGGACATTCAGGTAACACCTCTGAATTCCACCCGCGCGTGGCTGTCTGCTGGTGGAGTTGCTGAGGATGAAGAGGAGCACATTCACCTGCCTTTGTATATGTGAAAGGACATGAAGAATTTCATACATCCTGGTTTCCAGACAGGTAGGTGATCAGAAGTTCACAAAGAAAGGGCAAAAAGTAGCCAAGACAAACTGAAAGACTGCTGAGAGCTTCTGCACAAGTAGAGTTACAGCAATGAGAAGACTGGCAGATTCAAAGACACAGGACAGCAAAATATAAGGGAACATGGAATACAGAAAGCGAAAGCTATCCAGAATCTATGATGCACCACACTTATGAATGGGGTGGGGGGAGCAGAATAATCTGCTTTACAAATAAGCAGAAGGGCTCAACTGAAATGATGAAAAGAGTAATCTGTGAATGATTTGCTCACACTAACCCTTCATTCTCTGAGGGTTTTAGCTGAAAGAAAGTGAAATGAAGTTAATAGGTTGCTTGATCAAGGCAGGCACAGAGGATAGAAGTTATCGCAAAAGATACACACAATCAAATATCATCTGTGTAAAAGCAGAAGCTAACAACATTGTAATTAAAAGGAAAAATACACAGGGCATAAAAAGAGAGAAGGCATTTCTTGAAAGTTATCTCAAATGATACTGCAGAAGAAAATAATATTTAAGACACAAATACAGCATTCATTGTGAAAACACGCTATGTTTTCATTCATTCTTAGAGCTCTATCTTGCTCTTAGATATGCAGGCATGCATCATTAATGGCACTTGCATGGTCGAATTCCCATACATCATCCTCAGAATGGGAGCTGTGGCTAACCTGTAGTATGTCACACACAAAAAATACTCTTTACTATCTTTATGCTTCTCACCACTATATTCTCACTTCTCTATACGTGAAAAGCATGTGGTTTATTGGCAATGTGTCTGACCACATTGAATAAATCTTCTAAAGCTGGGCTTAACGTCAGATAGTTCTGACACTCCGTCAACTTTTCTCTGTATGAATCTTGCTTCATGATCATACTTTCCTTGTATACAAGGTACTACATACAAGATGGAAAATACAGTTGGAATTTATGTTTAAAAATTAGCTTTTAATGCAATCAGCACATTTATTTATGAAGGAGAATACATGTGAGCATGTGCATATGTGTACATGCACAAACTTCTACATATATCCACCACATCTATGAAATCTGTCTAGTGGGTGATATCTAGACTTCTTGTGCTTTAGTATTGTGCTAATGCTTGCTCAAGCTTTTCAATGCAGTGCTGAAACCAGCCTCGACACAGCACTGAAGCAGAAGCTGCAGCAATCCAGCCTGCTGGGAAATGGAGTAAGAGATATGAAACTTAACAGGGTTGCCAAGAACTACTCATCAAGACACATTTTTGATTAGCATAAGTGTGTATTTTTCTCACAAGTTACTAAAAAGGGGGAAGAAATTTTAACTGGCATATGCCAAGAGATTTAATCTGTCCGTCTGACTCCACTCACATTTTACAAACGCTTTTCCTTTCCCTTTATTCATTTACCAATTGCTCAGAGGTAAATGGGGGGGGGGGGGGGAAACCTTTGAGTCTAACACAATACAAGTACCAGATACTATCATTCTTCAAAAAGCAAAAGCTCTACAGTGGTAGAATCTACTTAAAAGAAGTAACATTTCCAAAGGCACAACATGGGCATCTAGTGGTACTTAAACTGACATTCATGCCTTTGAAAATTTCTCCCAAGGACCCCAATGACCTCTGACGTAAGCATATAAATCGAACTATCTGTCATGTAAGTAACCAACTTGGAAAAGAAAATACTAAAGAGGTATCAGAGAAAACTAGACGAAGCACTCCGAAACACATGAAGGATGAAGAAACTCCTGGCGACTCCGAACAAAAGGAGAAACACTTCAAAGACATTTCAGAAAAGCAGAAGAGCAGGAACGCTGCTGTTAATTTGCTCAGGAAGGACAAAGTATCGCTCTGTAGAGGAAAGGATGGCTCAGCTAAGCGTTGCCGGGGAGAAGGAAAGACAACCTGATCCAGCAGAAATGATAGCGGCTGGGAGGTGGAGTGACCCAGCTGCTCTGATGCTGGCTAAGACGTGAAGCAAACTACTTTGCCTTCTTTTTACCTGCCCTCCTCTGGGGGTAATGCATAAATAAGAACGCTTGTGCAGCCCGCAGAGGGTTTTTAGGACCACCAGCATGCGTAAAGGCTTGTTGACATTCAAAGTGCTGTTGCCGAAGATGAATGGAGGATTGCTGTACCGGTGGCTGGCCTGTCAAAGCATATATTCAAGGGAAACTCAAAAAGTCAAAATGACAGAAACACAAAAATGTTGTATTCAGATCAGGCTACCCAAAGTGGCGGTTGCCTCATGGGAAAATGAAAACACAGCTGACCTGAGGAAAAAGGGGAAAGCGGACTACCTTTATCGGAGCATTTGGCATGAAAAAGTTACCGGCTGTTTGTTCTGATCAATGAGTCAGAGGAAAACAAATAAGCGACGACAACTTGATATTGTATGATTGCTGCTGGCATGAAGGTGAGAGATGGAGAAGGAAATCAAAGTGTCTGATTCATTGTTTGTCCTGGTATATTGACCAAAACAAGCAGACTTAAATATACTTAGTGAAGGGCAAGAAATTCAAGATAACTAAGGCAAGAATAAAAGATGAGCAGTAGAAGAGATAAGCTTTTAAATGAGGAGAAAGACGCTGGTTTTCCTAGCAAAACTCTTCAGTCTGATGAACTTCTGCACGTTTTCCCTTTTCTATCCAAATATATCACCTGTATTACACCTTTTCATTGGACAAGGATGTTGGCTTTCACATTGGTTTAAAACCCAAACCTAGTACAATACCTAAGCGTAAATGCATTACTGCCCATACGGGTATTTGCCACTATTTCGATGCTCACTGAATTCTCTCCATGGTTTATAGAGATGATGCGGTTATCTAGGGAGGTTGAAGAATGTTACAATTAACATGTTATTGAAAAACAAAGTACTGATAAGAAAGAAAGATCTGCTGCAGCTTAAAATGGATGGAATGTGCCATCTAAGAGTTTAGTAACATTTCCTAATATTTTATCCCTTTGTGCTCTAGAGAAAAAAAGTCCTGCATTGAATGGAGGAGTCACTGTATATCTAGATATATATAAGACACAATTTCTCTCCTAGCCATCACTTCTGATCAGACAGATGAATACATTGCTATAGAAAAAATATATTAAAAAAAACTTAAAACAATGACTGCATCATTTTTATTTATTTCTTGCATTCTCTGTTCAGGTAGCAAGAAATTTAATTCCAGTTGGATCAGTCTTTTGTGATATTTTTTTCTTTCATTTAATATACTTTTTAAATGCTCAGAAGCATTATGACAGAAAAGCATGTATTTTTTGCCCTGGTTTATACCCATCACCCTTACCATTACAACAAGACAAAAGCATTAAAGTAAAATTAATCACGTCAAAAGATTTTAGTAAAAAACAAGTGAGACCATGCATAAAGCATCGCTTTGTCTAGTGTGAAGTCACGCTCTGATTAAAAACATATAATGAAAGTGAAAGTAATACATCATTGCCTTAGCAGTAGGGTTTTTGGGAGAGCTATGCAATTCTGAACACAAAAAAATCTTTAGAGGCTCTGGTCTTTGAAACTTGCAATTATTGTAGAATAATTCTAACAAACACAACATTGTTTCACTCTTTAAAAGTTCAATTAATCTTAAATGGTGCAATTAAAACAAACAACCAAGAGGAGCTCTTGGATGAAACAAGGGCTCCTGGTAGGACTGTAGCTCACAATCAAAGCAGCAGTAGCTGGTTCTCACCAGCAAGGCACGAGGTTGGGGCACGGAGAGGCCCTGCCCCATATCCAGGAGGCAGCTCTGAGGGCTGTGAAACACCCTGGAATAACGAAAGCCCCTGAACAGGGCACAGCTTTGGCTGCAGGCAGGGTCTATCAAGCACCCATCAACAGCTCAGTCTGTGTCACTGGCAGCAGCAGCCTGTTGCTCTTGTGTGACACAGATAGCACCCAATTAGAAAATGAACCTGTGTTTGTATATTTGTAAGCAAGACTGAAAAGAAATCACTCGGTAAAGATTTGTTCACTGTATTTTGCCATGCAGTCTGTAAAATACTCTGCTCAGGCACAACTGTGCAATAAGAAATGTTTCAAATTATACAGCAGTGTGCACCCTATGAATCTAAGATTAGGACTGAGCCCCATCAAGTAAAATTAGGTGGTAGGAAATGCTTGCGATGTGCCACATGTTTCCTCCTTTTTTTTCCTTCAGTCTCTCTCTACTCTTTGTTGCCAACATAGAAAAAACAACTCTATGAGAAATACCAGCCAGGAAAAATACACTGTAATACTAGACTGTGAAAAATCTACCGATCCCTCGAGCCATAGCATTCTTGCCTATAGATGATGACATTAAAAAATTGGAAATGGGTGGGTGCTTCCCCTCCTCTTCTGGATCTATGAACAAGGCAAGTTGTTTTCCTGATACCTTTAGAATTACGCCCATTAGTACTGATGCGTCTGGTGCTTTGGGTAGCCAGGCAGAGAGAGGTGGGCAGTATCCCCTGCCAATAGATCTAGTCACGGAGGGGGAACAAAATGAGATTGTTACTCTGCCGAGCTGTCATACTCAATAGCTCGTGCTGTTCCACCTGTAAGTGCCTCCATAGCTCCCCGTGCGGCGCCACGGCTGGTATGGAGTCAGCAGCTTCTGACGGCTCATCTTTCGGTGCTCCTCATGCATCACATACGGCAGGACGTGGAGCACTAAGCAACCAGGTAGTAGTTGCACCAGCCGCTCTGTTCTCCCCACTGAATGGGAAGGAAAAAACAGGACGGGCACGCAGCTCCCTCTCAAACTGGTTCACGGGCCCTACTGAATAACTTCTGGGGCTCCCCTCAGCCACAGCCCAGCCACTGCACCCAAGACTGAATTTGCAGACTTCTATCCCACCTTTCCCACCCCCAAATGCCACATGCACAGGGAGCAGAGAATGAGCAACGCAGAAGGATTTGGAAGGGGAATTTCTGTGCCTATTTACCCCGGACCAGTAAGTATCAGTAAGTGCAAAATCTGTTCTTTTGTTGGTGCAAGGTTTCCTAAGTACAGGACAAAATCAAATACACCTAAGGCAAGAATCAGATAGCAATAGCTTGAAGAACCAGACAACAAGGACTAAAATTCTCCTCGTCACAGAAGCTCATGAGCATGACATGGCTTTTATTCTATCCCTATTCACTAGGGAGCAAACAGGCAACCCTTCATTTACACTGATGAGTGTGGGGTGATCTGCAGCTTCAGGACAGACAGCAATGTCTAAACAAGCCCTGCAAGTAAGAAAGAAACAGAAAAAAAGCCTCCCTCCTTCATTCCCATTCTACTGTTAGGATAAGAATAAACAGACCAATTATTTTCCAAAACTGCAGACTGGGAAAGAGATAGGAGTAAAAGGGTAGAGGGAGAAAATAAATATTCCTTTTCCTAAATAGCAAAAACTACACCAGAAATAAAGATAGCACAATGTCCTTCAATTCCCACATACCAACTAAATGTCATAATATGTTGACACGACATCATGAGTGCACCATACAGTCACCATAATATAGTGTGTTTAGTTTGCGGTCTTCTCTGAAACCACTCAGTCACAGTTCTTCTGATCTTTAGGTCCATGCACTCCTGCACTGTATAGCCATTCCAATGTTTTACAGAAAGAACAAGATGAAAATTCTACTCCAACTTGTCCCCACTTGCCACACTTTTTTATATTAATTTAGAAAAGCCGGGGAACACAGAATTGGCACAGTTGAAACTTGTATTTCAACCTTTTTAATGATTATTGCTACTATATGGCAAGTAGTAATAGTATATTCTAAAAAATCAGGCCTGTTAGCAGTAAGTCTTTTCAGTGTGAAAAGACATGCGTTCTCCTCCGTACTCCCAGGACAGCAGCAGTCCAGGCCAGCACGGCATCCTTTTCTGCTTTTACAAGAACACTATTACTCGTGTCACAACAGGACTGTGTGTTTGACACTTGTCATCTGAGTCACTGGGACAGATCCAGGGACTTTCAGGACTTCCAGTGCTGAGCATCAAGTGCTTGAACGTGAGCTAGCTAGGACTGTAACAGATGCATTATCTTTTAATCACAGCACAGAAGGTAACATGCATTAACCAGAAGGGAAAAGAGAGGTTTTGTTTACTATCTGTTCCAGGCAAAACAGAAAAGACTCCATTCTTTTCATAAAATTACGTAAAATTCTTCACAAACATCTCTCAACATTTGAAGCAATGACATACAAGATGGTGGTCCTGTTCAAGTACTAGTGATGAATTCAGGTCTGTATTTTTAACTACAACATTTAGGTACCCAGGAAACTGGGTCTAGTTTCCCACAAACTTGGAGATAGCATCACAATGTAAATAACCAGGAAATGAATAAATGTAATTCTTACAAAATCTTACATATCTACAGGTATAAGTAATTCAGAATAAAGTTATTTCTTTAATTTAATGGAGAGCTCAGATCTTGAAGCAAGAGTTATAATTCTCCTATCTAGCATGGTGAGGCACTGGATTATACATAACAAATTCAAAAAAAACAGAATGCTCCTGTCTTACATAGTATCATTGATTTTTCACTGACTTATCATCTTCCAAATTTTCTTAAAAGTAACATACAGGAGAATATTGTCGTATTTCATGATGCTGAAAAACGTCAAGTGTAGTGTGTCCCCTAGCATGGATGTTGTAGGCTTTTCAAAGGTACAGTTCATAAGCTCTTTTAAAATTGCCAGTCTTACCCAATGCCATCGACTATTAATCAGAGCACCTATACCTATGCATCTTTATGTTGCAGCAGTTTGAGAGAAGTTCCTAAGTTTTCCAAGAAGCCAATCTGCAAAAGCATTATTTCAAGTCCTGCATCATAGCAGTCTTTCTTTTTTTTTTAATTTTGCTTCATCCTCACCTGTGAATATAATATTAGCTTGGGTGTATCCCATTAAAGGGGTTTGGATAAGAGATAAAGAACAGAATTCTGTAAAAGGCGTTTTATTGGGAAGAAAAGCAGGTCTATTAGGAAATCCAGGTTTTACCAGTTGTCCAGTTTTAGAAGTATGGCTTTGATTTATGGATCAGAATTGCTCATTTATTATTTTATCTATACTGCTTTGGGCAATTTTGACAGTTAAAATTTAGTTTTATTGACCAATGCAGCCAGTTTAGCCACAAGGGGACTAATGCACACACAGCCTGCTGCACTCAGGAAGCTGTGATTTGATTCCATGACCAAGTTAGACTGGGAATCGTAACCAGTATAACAATAATTCCAAATCTCAATGCTCGAGGCAAAATACTTACTCTAAAACACAATCAACCCTTAAAAGCAGGTGGGAAATAATTTTGTGAGAGGAGCCTCCATGTACTGTTTACTGTAGCTGATGTATTCCACCAATGCCTGTGTCAGCAATGAACGCAGAGGAGCACAGAGGAAACCTTTCTTTAATGATTATGGACAACAGATAAAGCTGGAAGAAGGAAATGAAAATGCAAAAGAGAATCAAGGGTGTAATCTAAGTCCTATGGTTTACCAGGGATCTGACTCTGAGAAAACTGTCTCAAGCATTGCCTTCTTTTTTTCTAAACCAGATTATATTCATATATACATAAATATGCATGTATTCATGTCACAGTATAAAAGACTTACAAGTTTACTTAAAAAAACTTGCTGGAATGATTTTAAGCCAGTGTTAATTTAGGCCTATCCTATTATAAAATTAGCATCTTCTGCAATCTCCATTTATTGCTCCATTGTGAAGCCCCTTGTGATACATAAACAAATCTCTGAAGAGAAACAAATCAATAAAGTGTCTAATTTGATTAACCATGTTTTTAAATTCATCAAGACAACTGTACAAAAACAAACCACTTACTTGTCAGTATTTTCCACGTCTTCTTTTCATCATCATAATACTGAACCAAATTGCTGGGTAGCCGGTCAGGTCCGGGAGGCAATCCTCCAACCAGTAACAGCATTTTCTTATTGGAACGAATTCTTCACCCAAAACAAGAGGAAAGATGAACAACCACATTACTGAAGAGTATTTTTAGTGGCAACAAAATCATAACCATCAAAAGAATGTTCACTGCTTGCAGTTTTCTATTTCATTTTTTGTGTCTCTTTCCCCAATCGTGTCTCAACAATTTTTTGAACCAAGCAGAAAAATGATCAGAAAAGCTGCATATCTCTCTACTCATGGAATAATAAGCTTCCTTTATGCAATTTGTTAGAGGTTCATTCTAGAACGACCTTTTTCTTATATTATCCCTTTAAATCATCACTCTTTACAGCTGAATACACATGAAATGCTCTGGAGTTGTACTAAGGTTAAGCATTAAAGTTGCATGTCAAAAATCATATTAGTCAAAATCATTATTATAAGCCATTCTACACCCAAAGAACCTTGAAAAAATTAAGGTTATGCAGAGAGTTTGTGAGCCAACTCTTTAATCACACACTGAACTTCAGATATATAGTTTAGCACAATTAGCAGCACCGGGCTAATGGTTATGGGTTAAATGCTACTTACAAGCACTTTTGTTTGTTTAATTTAGTCCAGCCTCTTGCTTTCATTCTTCCCCCCCACTCTCCCCCTTCTCGTTGCTCTCCCCCTGTGCACCACTGGCTATAGCAACACCAATTGGTAAAAATGAGACTGTGATGTTGTTGTGAGCCTCCCCAGAGTGGAGCCCTGCCAATGCTTGCCACTGATCCAGCGGCATGAACTTGCTCAACTGTGCAAAGTCACTCTAATTCCCTCCCTCTGTTTTTCTACCTTCTCCCCCAGGGGGCAACCACTGAAAGGAGTGACTACCCACCCATCAAGAGCTGGCAATTCGCTGCTATTAACCGTGACCGTGATTCCCAATCTGCCTGGCAGTTCTTAAGAACAGGACTGCAATGTCTCATAGGCAATAAAAGCGGTTATCTGCACCCTGGCCTCCAACACTCTACCTGATGAATGGACGATTCCTTTGCAACATTAAGGGATTTAGCACAATTGTAAGTGAAAAGAGGAGGGGAGGCCCCAGACCCCCAGATGAGTTCTGATGCTTTAATAGTCACTTCACATAGAATTGAACTTTCATCAGTTATACTAAGCCGGAGAGTGGTAACACTGAAACAAAGGTCTACAGTCAAAATGTTCCTGCTAAGTATGATGGTGATGTAGCCTGGAAAAAACGCATTGATATGAACGTGCAGCATGCATTTGACAGAAAGCACCCTTGCCAAAACCCAATATTTTCCCACTAAAAATAGCAGCATTGTAGCACTCTGTATGTCATTAGTATATGTGCGTGGCACAGAATGCCATTAACCAAGCCCCATCACCACAGAGTTGCATGTGGCAGGGTAAAACCTCCGCCAGCGCTCCAATCTCAGCAATGCACTCCACCAGAGGGAGCGTTATGCCTGAGGTACACCTACCGATACCACCAAAGATTACCTGGAAAGAGTGCTGGTGATGCACTAATTCACCCTTGTACCAGGACCGCACTCCCCTCTTCAGAGGCTTGCGCAACAAACTAAGTTGCACTATCTTTCAGTTGTCTTTACATATACACTACCCCAAATGCACTTAATTCAAGAAGAGAGCACACAGCTGAACAGTTGATCCACACGGCGCTCAGGAAAAAGACCTTTCAAATGGCTGCGCAGAAGACAACTACAGATTGCAGATACTGCAAAATAAGACAACATCTATCACAAGGACGGCCGGGGAATTCGCTGGCAGCCGGCCTTGTTTGTTAGGAAATGAATTTGGGGCTCATGGAAGCTCCTGAACTGACAGCACAGAAAACGGAAACCCTCACTTCATGGGCAGGAGCCGAACAGCATGGGCTGTGCGACGCTGCACCACGCTCCCAGGCTGCCTCGCTGCCAGGCTTCGCTCCCGGCTTGGCGGGAGCCCCTGCAATCACTCGGGCTTTCTGCCAATCCAGCCTTTGACCTCTGCACGAAACCTACTACTTACTGTCGGATGATGGCTGTTACCTGCCCAGCAGACTATATCTGTGCGCGGCATCAGGAACGGCCTCCTGATCACTGTCAGCACTGCCTCAACTCCGTGAGACCAAGCTCCGGGGAAAGCTTTCATAAACACTGCCAGTGTCCTGAAACGTTCAATCTCCCCAGTAAAGTTTTTAATGAGAGAATATTTGACAAAAACTATGCAACACAGGAGCATGATAAACTATTTTTGGTAGGAGTTAGGGATGACTGCACATGTAACAAGTGGCAGAGCAAACCAGAGCCATAAGTCAGTTATGCATGGCCATCCCTAACAATAGAGAATAAATTGTTTATTCCAGCCCTCTTGTGTTGTATGTTATATCACAATCGACTCCCCGTGTATTGTAAAATTCAGAATGCCCTTGCAAGGTTTAGTTGATAAAGGAGTTTATTTTGATTTTCATCTTTCATCTGTGAAACTCCCTTCTAACTCCAAAGCACTGTGAAAAACCAATGAATGGCCAAGGCTCAATAGTTAAGGTGAAGAATGAAATGTCAGATGTAACTCTGAGTTTCTAGACTTCGGCAGCTGCAACTATCCTTAACATTACTTTTTCAGCTAAACAATCTGAGAATCTACTATATCGTCAGAAGGAGTGACACAGCTATACAGGAATGTTTAAAAATATATATATTTTTAAATGCTTAAAATGGAAAGTAATATGAACAGAAGCCCTTAATAAAAATCTAATATGAATGTAATAGCCAGCATAGTCTCCATCAAAAGCACAGGGAACTCTCAAATAACTAAGAAGCTGTGGATTGCTTTACCCAAAAAGACATAGAATTTAACTAATTTATATTGAGAGCTCTTCTGGTGAATTAAGTAAAGATAATGCAGTGACTAAAGACATGCATGTTTTAAACCAATGTGCTTTCTTGGAGCCAATTCTGCTTTTTAAGTTTTGGAGTGACTCCCTACATTTCAGGTTTTGAAAAAAATTCTCTGCTCTATTAGGATATACTATACCTGTGTTTCACATTGCACTGAGCAGTTGCACTGAAAATGCACTGAAAGCATTTTCTTATACTTAGAATCCAAAACTCTAGCTGCCTTTGATATACATACATTAGTCTGCACACACTTTCCAGTTTCTATAAAAGGTTTTAAAACACTTAATTCACCTTAATTAAGTCCCTGGGCACCTCATGTGGTGTGAAATGTATTTTGTCTACTTACAAGACTGTAAGCCAAAGTATATTTTAAGGTCAACATTTTCAAACTTGCATGGTTTGATTTAGGCTCACAAACCTAGGTATTTGAAAACTCATGCAGGGGCTTTCTTTTCAGGGAGGCTGAATACCCATCAACACACCTAAATCCTACCAACTTCAATGGTAGTGGTAAATGTGCATCAGCTTTAAGAAGCAGGTCACTTATTTCAAAGTCCGAACTAACTGTGCACTAACTGAACACTGGGCAAGACGCTGAGCGCAATTTTCTCATTATTCTACAAGGAAAGGACAGTAAGAGAACTCAAGATTCCTGACGCCCACCTCTACCCAAAGCTTTTTTGCAACCCTGATAACCTCATGGTAGTGGAAACCACATTAACAGGAAGTTTTCTTCCTGTAGATTGCTTTCCTTTATTAACGTAGCCATCAATCTTGCACTGCTCAGTTTTCCTCATCTGGGCACTTAGTAGAAGTTCATTCTACCAGGCAAGGCAAGCAAACAAGCCCCACAAACAACCAATTTGCTCCAGACTCCTTCAGCTTTTTTAAATGATGCAGTAAAGCTCCCTTCTCTGAATTAGTGAACGCATTGAGAAGAGAACAGAATAAAACATGGAAATGGCAATCCTGAAGCTCTTTATACATGGTGTAGTGTTAGATATCAGAAAGAAAAAAACGTATCTTAGACACAAAGGTGGTTATGGCAATCAATGAAAAAAAATGAAGGAAGACTCTTCCAACTACACTTCCCTCTTAGCTCAGGGCTATAATAAACCCAAATATCTAGATCATTCATTTTGCTTTAATTTAGACTATCCCCTTGGCCTGAGTATGGAGCGAGCCAGGGGCTTTTGAGGCCATGAAATTCACTCCTGCTTGAGCTCTGCCCATATATGCAGCAGAGCCAAACTGAACTTAAGATGTTTGGCTCACCAAATTCAGGCTCGAACACAACAGCCAGAAGACCAGCCCAGATTCAGCAAAGGCACATGAACGTGTGGTGAATTTTATGTATACGGATAATACCCATTTATCAATGGATTATGATAAATCAAATCAAAGGATTTGAGTAATTGGAGTATATACTGGCCAATATATTGTGGTACTGTTAAAACAACGAGTAGCAAAAATCATAGAAAAGGTGGGTTGTATCAATTAGCAGCAGAAACAAAAAATTACTTTAGGGTTTAGAATTCAACCTCAACATAATAAGCAAAGAAATAAATACACTGTCTTGATTGGCATTTTCAGCTTTTGCTGGTTAACCTTGAAAACATAATTTAATCTTCAAAAACCAGGACAGTCCTTAGCAATCCTTTTTCACCAGAAGTGCATCTGAAGGAATGCTGTGAAAACCAGTGTCCAACCGAAATAGAATGGAGAAGCTGGTTGTTACCTGCAAAGCTGAGCTGATGATGCAGACATGCATTTGCCCATGACTGAAGAAACTGTTTTCCCATCACACAGCATGTTATGAGATCTTTGGGAATCACCTTCACAAGTCCTGGATAGGCAATCCAGTGCAATAAAGGTGTCATACGAAAACTGCTTATTTCAATGGATTTTGGCTTCTGCAGTTGACTTCAGAGATAGCCATGATTAGCAACACATGTTTAATAGGAAATATCACAATCCAGGGTTTAACTGTGGATTTGGCAAAAGCCATAAGATACAAGGCAAGTTTCATTTTGGACTTTAAAAATTTGTGAGGTTTTATTATTACTTAAGCGAATTAATGAACGTTGCCACTTATAGGTGAACAGACATCCAGAATCTCTTCCCAATCCCATAAAACAACCAGAGGAAGGACCTAAACTTGCACAGCAATCAGATCAAGTCCTAGAGATACAGAGTGCTGCTGTAATTCTGACCCACCACAAATATTCTTCTTCTTAAGGGCAAAATTCTTCCCTAAAAGAATATCTAAATTTTGCCAAAACTGAATACATAAATTCTATCAAAACCTAAAGCATGTTAAGGATTATCTAGGTCTGTTGCAAATTCTGACTGAGAAACGACTTGGTTCTTAGGTTCAAAATAGTTCAAAGATACAATGAACATACAAGTGTTTCTTTAAGAACGTATTTCTTTTTCTAACTCTTCTAAGGGTACTATCACTGAAGACGTACATGGCAGAATGTGAATAAACTTTCTACTAATATTAATAATGTACCTGAAAACCAGTCTTACTATTCACTTTAGTAACACGAAGCTTCTCGTTTTTGCCTTTGATTCTCTTTATAAGCATGCTTAACAGAACTAGAATAAATGTTTTCATTGCAGCAGAGCTCACGGTAGTATTCACTACACAGGTTCAGTGATGTCCAAGACACAGCTGTTTTCCTAGCCGTTTCCTATGTTGCGTAACCAGAGGAAAGCTCTGCTGATTACTGATAGACTAAAGTTTGGGAACCTAAGTACTAAGTTGTGGGAATGATGTGCTGTGGGCATCTACTCAAGCGTTTTTCACATTTGACCAAAGTGCATTTTATTTATTGCACTTTATTTAACACACATATTATTTAACACACACTTTATTTAACACACATTTATTTAACAAATGCATGCATTAGAAAAAAAGGAAAGTAACTGGTTGCTCCAGAAGCAATTTCTCCTCTTTGTCTCTATCTAAAAAGCAAAAGTTTAAGGGTAAGTGAATCAATCTGACGTATTTTTGTCCAAAAGGCTGCACTTTACATGTTGCAAGGTTACTGGCTAAGCTTTTAAAGTTTCCTTTAAATGCCTTTATTTCTATAGTGGCCAAGCAATTTTCCATTCCCTGTATCAAAATGACTGATGTGTTTGGTACCCTGCATACGTGATTTTTCTTTGTGAATCCACTCCCACTGCTGTTACTAATTTAGAAGAGTCCCCCAGTAAATTCTGAAGAGTCAGGGTATTATTTTAACTGGAAGATATTTAAAGTGAGCATCCCTTCCTTTCCGGATAAGATCCTCTGAACTAATAGATAGCAGAAGAGTGGCCAACTATCCCAGAAGAGTGATATCTATCATCAGCATTTCTTTGGGAGGAACACGCAGTAATGTCCTTTACATCATTGTCTCACTGCATTACCAGCTTATTCCTCATGCTGACAGGAGATTGGTACCACTTCTTCAGAAAGACTCTCAGTAGTTTTCCCATATGGAAGCTTGCCAAGGTCGCTGTATCTATACATGCAACCGCTGTTCCCTATAGCTGGAGACAGGCTTTAATAGATGTTTTCTTTGTCTGCGTGACATCATGAAAAGTCAGCCAGGCTTATCCTCCTGAACCTCTCCTTTCTCAAAGGTACTGCTCCTCTTATGTCACAACTGTGCCGTAAGCAACTTCTTTGCAAGTTTGTTAGGAATCGTAGTTCCTGCACTGCTGTCACAGACCTCATTGCTTTCTGTACTTCCTATAATGATGGTATCTGCAAAACAGATCATCTGAGCACAAGTCTTTCTAAATTCATTGAGATCTGAATGCTAAAGATATTACTAACAACTCAGTGAACATATGAAGCATTGTAAGGGATTTGAATGAAAGCAATTTTACTAGTAGAGCTTATACTGGTAAATGAGTCACAAAACCTCCCCTGTCCTGCATCTTATTAGCAGAACTTGTTTTCCATATTGTTGGCAATTCTGTAAAATCTTGAAGAAATGCCCCTGGTCATGAATAATTTTTAAAACAAAACTGAAGAAAAGGTTTGAATTTTTTTTCCTTTCCCACCTCCTCCTTTTTTTCTTCTTTTGACAGAAGTGGACATGGAAATGTTTATAGAATGCGGTCAAATCTTCATTTTTCTCATAGAAAATTCCAACCAACTCTTTTTATTGACATTGTAGACTGTGAAAAGTCAGAAAGCCCCTTTTCTGCTTGATTATATATTGGATGAGTATGACTATAGGAGGTGTCTGCATCGGAGGCTGTGTCCTCCCCAGCTGAGTCTCCTTTCCATCAGGGAGCTGAGGAGAAGAAACAGAATTTGCTGCTGCCTCCTATAAGCTATGACTTGTTACTTTTTCCACTGGCTTTTTTTCTGAAAGGAGGCAGCAGTGAGGGGAAGACAGGAAGAATGAACTGTGGCATCAACTTCTATTTTCTTCCAGCTTCACTGCAAACAGTCTGTTTCCGTTGAACTTGGCAGCTGATAGTATTTGCTTAAAGTTCATTGTCTGCTTTCCAAGAATACAGCAAAAAGTGTTGACTAGTAACAGTACTAGGCATGACAGTCTTTAAAGAAAATTTCAGGAAGCCAACAAATATGAAAAATGATGCCAGGAGGTATTTAATAATGGATTTCAGCTTCCCATATTCTGTAAGTTCTTTAGATGGTAATTTGCTAAACCCTATAATACCAGGCAGGATCAGTTTCAACAAAATCAGCTGTAGAAAGAGATATTTACAGAGCAGCTGAGTCCAACCCAAAACTTTTATTTGGGATTCCTGTTAGGTTCCTTTATGTTTGATTTTTTCAGGATATACTTTGCAAAAGGATAATGATAGCCTTTCCTAGGTACGAAACCGCTTCGATTTATAAAAAGCACAGAATCTTGGCTGCTTTTCCTACGAGTTGTCTAAACAGATAAAATGGTGTTTTTTACAGACTATAAGGATTTTTTCCATAATGTTAGTTTAACAGAACCAATGCTTTTTTTCCTGGAAAATTGTTTTCTGTTATTTTATGTTCTACCTTTGCTCTCCTTCATTCCCCCCCCCCCCCCCCACCTCCACCAGAAGGCTCACTGCACTCTCTGGAGTACAGCTCCAAATAATTGCACTGAGGCAGCTCTGTTCCTTTTAGCAGTCAGTAATTACAGACTCAGAACCTCTGATTTCCTCCTCTCTGAGGAAAAACTACAGCGACTCAAGGCCGCAGCAGGTCCTCAAAAGTCCAAACACTGAAGGGGTCTGCAGGACCCTCTCCTCCACACCTCTGCTCTCCATGGGAGGGGGATGAACATCAGGGAAAGAGAGAACGGGAAAGCCTCAGATAGGATGTGCAGGCGGGTGAGAGGCAGGCGTGCGATGCAGCGTTTGTAAAAGGTGCTCCCTCAGTATAAATCATACCACGAGGACTATGTTCGATAGGGAACTTATTTATTTAGGAGGCTCTACACTATCTGTGAGCCAAGAGCTCCCCGACACGATAGTCCGGGATTGCGTTGCCAAAGTGGGCAAGCGCAGCACAGGACCTCACAGGGGACGGCTCCATCCCTTTTGGGGCTCGCAGGATTTGTAAACGAGCTGCACAGACTGTGGCAGTGGGTGGAAAGGGCACCTTTGCTGAAGTACGGCATTCCAGGAGGAAGTTCACATTCTCTCAGGCATTTCGCCCTGAGTTTGAGTGGTTTAATAACATTGCTTTTTCCTAAGTTGACTTCATTTTTCCTCTACAACAACAGGGGTTGGAATATAGCTAAGGAATTCTGCTCTTAGAAAAAGAGCTTAGAAATGCAGATTGCATCTGCACATGTGTGTGTCTGTGTTTAGAAAGGGGCAAGGGTGCAAATACCACTCTGCACCACAGCCCTGTACACAAGTACCAGGTGTATGTTTTCCATCTTCTACTAACCTGCCTTTGGGGTTTTGGCAGGTGAATTTGGATAAATGCAGCCTGTGCCTGCATTTCTGGACCCCCCACCCCCACCGTTGCCAGAAGCGAAAGCAGGCCCCACTCCTGTAGGACAAGGAGGAAGAGAAGGACCAGCTTGGCCAGCTGCGGCAGCCAGAGAGAGGGTGGAGATGCTGCTTAGCATTGAGCAGAGAGGCCGGGAGCAGAGACTGGCGGTGAAGTGGGGAGCCTGGCAGAGGGCAACTGGGAGAAGGGATGGGGCAGGAGGAGGGGAAGCTCAGGTAGGACACATCTGGGGAAGACTTGATCTGGTGGACTGGTGCAGAGCGGGCAGGGTGGTACGGAAGCAATGAGAGGCCCATGAAGGAGACCAGTAAGGAAAAACAGGTAGTTTGGGGGTTCAAAAGGCTTTGAAGCAGGGGGTTTTGAGAAAATGAATTCTGCAGCAAGGGAGGGCAAGAGATGGGGTAGGAGCTGGAGAAATGGGGACTATGCGCTGCCCAGGGACATAAATTTGGAGGGGCTGAGGGTTAACAAAGGAGAGCCACCCCAGCTGGGTACCTCGGAGAGGGATCCCAGCTGGCAGGAGAAGGAGAACGATAACCTGGCACCTTCTTCTCTTGTCTACCTACAGCTGTTAGAAAGACAGTTGCCCATAAAAGAGACCATTAAAACACTCCTTATAAATTGTTTCTTGCAATGAGCACTATAACTGGGCTGGGAAACTGGCTATCACCAATGCCACACCTTTCTCAAGTATTTTACCATTGAGGACAGTTGTCCCTTTAAGTAGACTCTGAAGGACAGTCTTGACCCCCCCCCCCCCCCCAGCAGTCATCTTATGCTTCTCCCTCCCTCCCCAATATTTAAGCACTGACACTTCAGCACCAGCCTGTCTCCACAGGCAAATGAATGCACATAAGGCAAGTAAGGCAAGTAGGTGAGACTAACTAGGATTAAACTGACTATAGCTCTGTGGTTCACTTCCCTCTAATGTGTCAGTCTCCATCCCGCAGCTCAGCTGAGAGCACCCTGGCACGGGTACAATTTACCGATATTAATCCAGGCGCATGAGACCTGCTCCCAAGCCCACTGAACAAACCGGAGGCTCACACTCACTTCATCCAAACCCTAACGCAAACGTTAATAATGCATCAAGGTATGACTTTCATCCAGACATTAGTTTTGGATCTGAAATATTTCTCACTTGCAACAGACCATGGGTATAAACATTACTTACAAACCCAAACACCGGGTTTAGGCTCACAAAGGAACAGGCAGGCGGCTAGCTGTTACAACTCACGACAATGTAATCCATTGAAAAGCAAACAAAAATGTTTTGCAACCACCAACCCCCCTCCCCAGAGATCCTGTGAAAACCTTAGCAGAAAAAGAAGCCAAACTGAACTGTAGTTCGCCAAATTTGTAGACAAATACAGCGTAATTTGAAAAGGAAATTATTTAATTGCCAAGACACGTAACCAGTTTCTTCAAATTTTTAATCTACTCAGTAATAAAATAAAACGCACTTCCACATAAATGGTGGGGTCTTGCACTGTTTGTAACTTTACATTTGCCCTCTTCATCAACAGTTACCGCCCTCCTACCACGAGAAAGCTGGTCACATCTCCTGTCACTGCTCAGTTTGTTGTCCTTTGCAGTAACGCCAAGCAGCACTACAGTCTGCGGGAAGCCCTGTCCCCCCTGCACGCACAGGAGCCCCTCCGCCCCCCAGGTAACTTCAGCGGGACCAGAATCTGCACGGCGAATCTCTCGCTAAGGTCTGTTAGTCCAGGGAACAAAAGTACAGCAACGCAGAGACCCAGCTGCCGTGCAGGACCGGGCCGAATCCAGGAAAGAGCAGGGTCAGACTTAGCCTTCTTGCTGCTTTGTCTTTTTATTTTCCTCCTTGCTCTTTCACTCTTTAATTCTGTATTTCCTGCCTACGACTTTTCTCACCTCAGGTCAGTTGCTTGATTCCCATCCATTTTTCCTCCCCCACATCTGAAATAGCTTTTCCAGAAACTGTTACTGACAAGAGAAACTGTTTCTGCCAAGAATTAGTTTTTCCTTTTGTTTCATTCACTCTCTTCTTTTTATGTGCCCGTTTTTCTTTGTTTGTCTATTTTCCTCTTTGGTATTCTTCCATTCGTTCTCTCTCCTCCCTTCAAAACTGCACTTCTTTCTCTCCCCTTTTCCTTCATTTGTACTTCCTTGCTTCCATTATTTATGCGCTGTCTCTCCCCTGGGGTATCTTATTTCCTTTCTTTTTCTGCATTTTCCTTCTCTCCCAGCCTTACTTTCCTCACTCTCCTCTGCCTTCAGCTGCCTGATTTAGCTGTAGAGCCACCTAATTGCTGCTGTGCCTCCAAACCCTGAGCGGAGCTGACCAGCCCCAATCCCCACCGCTTGCAGTACGGGTTGCAAGTGCTCTGCAACCGATAAACAACGCCAGGCCGTAGCAGGCTGCCTCTTCCCACCCTGCCTACCCCATCGCGGCTCTCAAACACACCTGGCCGCAAAGAGTTACAGGCAACGAGACTCTAAGATCGTCACAATGTACTGTAAAAAGGCAACAATCTTTCTGTAAAACACTGATAATAAGCCCCGTACATTCATTTTCTTCTGTAATTCTCCCTTCTCTGCCTGCAGCTGTGTTATCTCCTAGCACAAATCAAATGCAATTTACAAACTAGGAGTTTTTAACCATTTTCATTGTTGCAAGCCCACGCGGAAGCAGTAACAGTTCCCACTACCTCATTCATCCTTACAAGTCAAATTCTTTCCAGCAACCCAGTAATGCTCTAATCCAGAACTTCCTTAAAATTATGAAAGTACTATGTGCATTATATCATATATATTAGATCAGATAATAAAGCACGGAGACGTTTTGACCAACTAAATGCCCTAGTAAAGTCCTAAGAGTCAAAAAGATAACTGGAAGAGGAACATTCTCTTTTACCTAAATGTATCTTTTTTCCTGAGAATTACAGAAAACATGAAATGGAATAGAGTTATCTGTATCTCTCAGGGACAGCCAAAATCATTTAAGCTGGAGGTACTGTAATAAGTTCAGGATCACTGTACTGGGCCCAATCCACTCTATGCTGAAAACAACTGGATTTTTGTCTGATGTCAAAACTGATTACGCCCCAAGAAGCTTTTACAGCAACACTGAGGCCTACTTTAGGGGAAAATCACCAAAGCCAGAAAGTTCCAGTGTAAACCTGAAAAAGGGAGATCAAAGTCAACAGAATGACTAACTTGCTTAGGGTTACATACCTGATTAAATGCCACATCAGAGCCGAAATACCCCCCTCCCATGCTAAAGTCCCCAGTTGAAGAGGGTACGGCAGGGTTCAGAAGTTGAGAATATTACTCCTCAGCTTTGTAAAACTGATCATTTAATTTCTGTAGTTTGAAAAATAATTTTACAAAAACAAATGAGGGAGTTCAAGTGTTTACCTTCTCTTGGGAATTCCCAGGAAAAAATATGCTCTCCCTGAAAGTAAAATGTTTTTCACAGAGTCCTGACAATGCAGCACAAAAGTCAAACCAGATACCTCTTAGACCAAACATCACTAATACTGCAGGATTTGCATTTGTAAAACAAACTTTATAAATTACTCTGTTCACACTGCACAGACCAGATTAGGATCCAAAATTGCTTCCCACAGTCACACTAGTCCTCAAGCCCTGACAACAGCAGAAACTGGTACTGGTCAGAAAAGTGAGCATATGCTATTCAGAGCATAAAGAACAAGTTTAGAAAAGAAGACACTGCTAGTTTTACAGTTGTATTTCAGAGCAAAATGACCATACTTTAAGCTTCCTGATATACACTCATTTTGTTTAAGAAATAAAAGTAGGTCAAATTTCAGTGTACTCCAAAGTGGTAGTGTGCATATGTGTATACATATGTATGTGTGTGTGCTTTTTTGCTTTTTTTTTTTTTAAGTAGCATGCTACAAAAAAAAATTGTTATTAAAAGGCAAAAAAGTTATTGGCAAATTCTGAGTGTGATTCTCCTATTTTCTTCAATATGCAGTAAGCAGATGACTGTGCCACTGTGCTGCTTATATCTGTCACTAATACGTATTATACTGCTTAAGTGGAACAATTAATCTCCTTCTACAGGTGGTGTGAATCTTCTGTGAATAATGTTTCACAAACCTCTCTTGAAGTTCTAAATTATCAAAGTCACAATTGCTCACAAAACAAGCAATGAAGTTTCAAAGTCCTTCTCTATGTAACAATTTTTACCTATTTGCACACTTACATAATTGTCCAGTTACTTTAAAGATTTCCAGACTAGTAACTTGAGAAAGTGTTTGCTAGTATTTTTCCTTAAAATTAAATTTTACTGAATGTCAACCTGTCAAAATCATAGTTTTAGAGAAACTAAGGGGAACAGGCAACACAAGTCTGGAAACCTCTGTCGTTTGGAGTATGTTTCTTCTGTTTGTTCTCTCATGTTTACGAAGACATTTGTATACTTAGGCAGCTTGATGAAACCTTAAAAGGATGAAGACTCAAAGACGGACCTTAGCGACTGTTACAAAATTCCCAGGAACAGCATCCAAGACCCAAAATGAAAAAAATACCAATTGTATTCTGTATCACAGAGCAGTTTAACATCTCCAGTGTTTTAGCATTTAAATCTCTCTTCTGTAGAAACATACATTAGCACTTACTTGAAACGTTTTACCTCTAACTTCAGTGACACCAGAGAACTCAGTCAGTAGAAGCTAGTTACAATACTGTCACTAAACACACCCTAAAGTTGAGAAGGTGACGGTGTGTTTTCACCTATTACAGCCAAGTCAAGGGTCTCTGAAATATTATTATCTGCACCTACATGCAGACCTATTGCAAACAATAAATGTGGTATTTGGAGTCTCCCATAGGCAACTGCATGAGTACAACTTTGATTCTCATCTAGGTCTACCTAAAGCCCACTCCTTTTGTGCACTCTCCTGCTTAGGGTAAAAGACAGCTTCCAGCAGCCGGAGTATCAGATTCTCACAGCATCCATGACACTTGTAAGCGCTCAGTGGTCAGAACACCACTACATATCCTTCAAATGACATGGACCAGTGAAGCTGGAAGGTATCGCCACTGAACCACGCCGGCCGGTATCTCGGCAATCCACCAGGACAGGAGCCCCAGCACGCCCCAGGTGCTGTGTGCAGACTCTTGACTAAGGAGGAGCCGGTGGGTTTTGCATTCGGAGAGTCAACAGTTTTGAATAGTGAAATGTAAAGGCTACACACCAGCTGTAACAGCAGCATCTCAAAAACACTTCACAGTGCACAATGCTTGTGTTCATTTTTCGTTGTAGGGCTCAGGAGTGAGAAGCGCTTAGGCAAGAGGTACAACACAAAACACTAACAGAGCTAGCTACCTAGAGATAATAAAAGAAGGCACAGCATTTCTAAAGTTAAATCATCAGGGTGCCTATTACAATTAAGATATAAAGAACTCTCTGCATTAATACTCACTGAGCATATTATCTAAAATATTAATGTACTATTCTTTCTTGCTACTGTTAGTCATTAATAATATCCACCTATTAGTTAAAAGGCAGAATAATACATTCTAAGTGTGCTTTGAATTTTGCACTGCCGCATCACCGTATTTGGAGGATGGTATTATCTTTCCATTTTTGAATGAAATGAAGTATAAATGTATTTTAAAGGGAGAAAAATAAATGTCCTCTTCATTTAGGGTATATTTACTATTCATTAAACTATATGCCATGCTTCTAGTTCCTAACACCAACCTCATATTGTCAGTCTTTGACATCATGATTCATTACCTTATTAAATGAAAATAACTGACATGTCATAGACATAAACACTACGAAGTCACAAGTTTTCGTGCCCAATACGGACATTAGCTGAACATCAGTAATACAAGAATGCGTGTGAGTAATAAGAATATTTATAAAGATTATTAAGTAGACTTAGGACTCCGATATTACAGCTTGAAATGTCCTGAAGATGCAACTCCTTATTAAGGAGTAAAAATGGGGGGCGGGGGGGGAGAAGAAAGCAATACGGCCTGCAGTAAATAATTAGAAGGGGATTGCAAATCGCGGACTTTCACCCGCCCGGGGAAGCTCCCGCGCCCGCGGGTCACCTCCAGAGCCGGGCGCGGGGGGCTGCAGGGCTCGGCCCGACGCCAGCCCCACGGCGGCCGCCGCCGCCTCCCCGCGCCCCCCCCCCGGGCCTCCCCCGCGCCCGCCGCCGGAGGGGAGGGGACGGAAAGTTTGGCGGCGCCGCTGCGCCGGGGCGGGCAGCTCGGCGCCGCTCGCCCCGGCCCCGGCCCCGGCCCCGGCCCCGGCCCCGGCCCCGTCGGGGCCGCCCGCCGGCTCCGCGGCCGCGGCGGCGAGCCCGGCCCGCCCCGGCGGCGCGGCTCACCTGCTGGCCAGGCTCTGCCGGCAGTGCTGCCTGAAGGGCATCAGGTGGTAGTTCATGGCGTCCAGCAGCAGCTTCTGGCACACGGGGTCGGTGCGCATGAAGTCCACCGACTGGACCCGCTCCACCAGCTCCGGGGCCGGGATGAGGGCGAAGCGGAGGCGCTTCATGAGGTCCGGGGCGTACTGCATGCGGGTCTCGCGGTCGTGCTCCAGCCACAGCACGGACATCTGGAAGAGCGCCAGCTCCGACTCCACGGGGGGGGGCAGCGAGTCGAGCAGGGCGCGCATCTCCTCGAAGTTGAGCAGCAGCACGTCCTCCACCAGGTACTTGTTGGCCAGCTTCTTGGTCTCCTCCAGGCCGTGCAGGGCGGCGATCTTGCACACCTGCTTGTAGTTCTGCACCGAGATCTGGTCGTTGAGGAACTGCACGCACAGCTTGGTGACCTGCGGGATGTGCAGGATCTTGCTGACCGACAGCACCTCCTCCACCGTGTCCAGGGAGAGGGTCACGTTGGCCGTGTACAGGTACTCCAGCACCAGGCGCAGCCCGATGGACGAGCAGCCCTGCAGCACCAGGTTGTTGATGGCCCGCGGGCTGGCCAGCAGCTTGTCCTCCGGCGAGGAGGACGGCGTGCCGGGCTCCTCGGGCGGCTGCGGCTGCGGGTCCTTCGGCGGCGCCCCCAGCCCGTCCTGGGCGCCGGGCCCCAGCCCCAGGGCGTGGGGGTGGCCGCCGCCGCCGCCGCCGCTGGAGAAGAGCGATCGGAAGTACTGGGAGCAGGAGGCCAGCACGGCCTTGTGGCAGTGAAACTGCTGGCCCTGCGCCGTCAGGGTCACGTCGCAGAAGAGCTGCTTCCTCCACAGCAGGTTGAGGCCGTGCAGCAGGTTGTCGCTGTGGCTGGGGTCGAAGGTGGAGGTCCTGTCCCCGGATCTGGACATGGCGAGCGGCCTCCAACACACCTGCCTTTAAACCCTCCTCCAACCTGGGCAAAGGGGTGGGTGGAGGGGGGTGGGGAGGGGGACGACACAACAATAAATACAGAGCTTTAGACGCCCGGAGGGCTCATCTTCACCGTACGTGCGGTGCGGCCCGGCCCGGCCCGGCCCGGCCCGGCCCGGCCGCCCCCCGGCGCAGCCCGCGGAGCCCGGCCCGGCGGCCGCGCACGCTCGGGGCCGGCCCGGCGCGGGGCCTGGCTGCGTCCCCGCGCACCGACGGGCTCGCTGGGTGAGGCCGCAACTTGGGAGAGCGGGAGGATATTTATTTTTTTTTGACCTCCTCCCTCCCCCCCGCACGCACCGGCATACATACACGCACGCCACCCCTTTCTCCTCCCTCCGCGGCGCAAATTGGGCTGCTCTCCAGGGGAGGAGCGAGGGGGCGGGGGCCGCGTCCAAAGCTCGGCCGCCCCCCCTCCCCGCCGCCCAAAAGCACCCAAGCGATCAAAGAAGCGAAAAACACAATCCTGAGCCCACCCCAAACTCTGCGATGCCCGGAGAAACTGCCAAGTGACTCAAACTCTGGCTGCGAAGGGAAGCGCCCCCCCCGGCCCGGCTTCCCCCCCCTCCTCCTCGCTTTTGCAACTCTGCGGCGCCGGGGTCTGCTTCACCCCGGGGGGGGGGGTGTGTGTGTGGGGGGTGTTTCTATATGTGTGTGTGTGTGTGTGTGTGTGTGTGTGTGTGTGTATGTGTGTGTGTGTGTGTGTGTGTGTGTGCCGGAGAGTCCAGGGCGGGGGACCCGGCGGCGCCAGGCACCAAAGTTGAGCCCCCTCCTCCGGCCTCGTTGGGAGGCTTTGCAAGACTTCGCAACCCGCAAGAGGAGGAGGAGGAGGAGGAGGAGGAAGAAGCAGCAGCAGCAGCCCCCAGGCCCAGAGAGGGGCCGCCTGCTCTTGTCCTGCCCGGCTCGCTTCTCCTCTAGGCAGAAGGCGCCGCTGCCGTAACTCCGGTAACTGCGTGAAGTTCAAGTTGGGGGAAGGACGGGGGGGCGGCGGGGAGCAGGGCCCTGCCCGGCGGCCGCGCTCCCGCGGCGCCCCCCCTTCCTCCCCTTCCTCCTCCTCCTCCTCCTCCTCCTGCCGCGGGCGGCCCGGCGCTAACCTGCAGCCGCACCTGCGGGGGCTGCGCGGCCGCCGCCGCCCGCGCCGCGTGGAGCCGAGCCCGCCGCCGCCCGCGCCCCGCGCCGGATCCCGCCGAGCCCCGCGCCTGCCACTGCGGCGCGCTCCGCCCGCCCGGCCCCGGCCCCGGCTCTGCCCCCGGCCCCGGCCCCGGCCCCGGCTCTGCCCCCGGCTCCGGCTCTGCCCCCGGCCCCGGCCCCGGCCCCGGCCCCGGCTCTGCCCCCGGCCCCGGCTCTGCCCCCGGCCCCGGCGCGGCGGCAGACATCTCCCGGCGCCTCTCCCTTTAAGTGGACCCGGTCAGTCCCCCCCTCCCCAGCACACACACACACATGCACACACGCATGCACACATACACACACGCACACACACACACACTCCTCCTCTTTCTCCCTCCCCTCCTTTCTTCCTCGTTTTGCCCGTTTCTCGCAATCGGAGTTTATTCTGCAAACGCGGTTGTTACACAACTGCCCCCCCGCGCACGCCGCCAGCCCGCGCACACACACACAGACACCCCTCGCCGCTCCCCCGGCAGCAAACGCGGCGGGAGGCACGGCAAAATGCACGGAGACGGGTAGACACAAGGCCAGAAACTTACCTGCTCCACAACCAGCTGCCAAAGTAAAGGTTCACTTAAGCTCCCCCCCAAAAAAATCAATTGTCCCTCCTTTTTAAAGGTTTGCTCGCTCCTTCCAAAAAAAAAAAAAAAAAAAAAAGGGAGAGAAAAGAAAGAAAGAAAAAAAAACCTTCTGGTTCCCAACTCGGAGCAGTCACTCTTTACAATTTATTTTGTCGTACATCATTTGATCACCATGAATTAGCAACAGCAAGAAAATGTACGAGAGAGAGAGAAGGAGAGAGAGAGAGAAAGAGAGAGAGAGAGAGAGAGCGCAGAGCTTTCTGCAAGAGAAGAAGAAGAAAAAATGTACGTGTGACAAATTATGCTACCAAGAAACAACACATCATTATCCTTGGGCCTGGGGCTCAGTGAGTCGTAACGAGAGTAATAGGAAATCCACGGTTGGGGAGAGAAACGGTCGTGCATGGCCGGTGGAGAGAGACCATACAGGGGGATGGATGCTGGAGAGACTCGCAAAATTATGGCTCAAGGCTATTGTAAAAATTGTCGAGCGTAAATGACTGCGATTTCAAACATCTTTGGAAGAAAGAAGGGGAAAAAGCGAGCCCCCCCCCGCTCTGCCTGCCTCCTCCCGCTCTCCCTCGCTCCTCTCTCTCTATAAAGAACCGTCAAGTTTTAGTGCGCATTGCTAATTAGTCAATTTCTCTCTGCCTTCACAGGCTGGCGACTTTGCTGCTGAGCTGAAACTGCTAATTTCTGTGACCAGCTTTTTTCTTAGCTGTGATCTGGATGAATGAGTAGCTGTCTCGCAGAGATGACAAAAATAAACTCTAATCCCCCCCAAAATTTCCACTACATCTTTCTCATGCATAGATTTATGATCTTCAAGCGCCCTGTGCAATATGCAAACTTTTTGCGGGTGAGTGTGTGTGTGTGTGTGTGTGTGTGTGTGTGTGTGTGTGTGTGTGTGAGTGTGTCGAGGGGGTGTCGCAGGCTGTGGTATTCAGGTTGCACTGGATTTGCTTTCTGTCGCCACTCTACCCCCACACCCCGGATGTGATGGAAATAATGTCTGATTTCAGTACCCGAGATATTTTCACTCCCCCCCCCCCCCCGCCACCCCGTTGTATTTGTATTATTGGTTTGACAGGATACATCCTCTTCCCTTGCAAATGCGATGAGGCTGGAGGGGTGGAGGGGAGAGAAAGAAAGTGAGGCTACTAAATGGTGTTAGTGGTAAAACGTTCCCTTTACATTTGTTCCCCTGCACTGTTCAAGATTTATGATCTTGTTTGAAGGCATATTTTCTCTATCGTTTTGTCTGGTTAGACAACCGTCTCTGAACTTCACTGTCAGCTCTTCAACAGATAAGGGTTCAGAAGTCACATTTTTTTTATTGGAAGATTAGCATATTGTCAGATTTGTCTTTCAGTTTCGAGACTTTGCAATGCAGAAGCCTGAATCAAATGGCAGGAAAGCAGCTGCTATTTCACAAATGTAACCTTTCAACTTTCTGCCAGATCTGATACCTTAGAAACGTGCACAGCCCATGGTTTGGGCTTTTGTTTTTGTTTTTATTTTTTGTTGCCTTATAGTTGTAGCAAGCAGAGGGAATTCTCGTTGTAGGCATTTGGGGCTTTTTCTTTCCACCAAGGGGCATTTTGGTAGAGGACATGTTCTCCACACTTTATCTCATGATATATTGCACCCTCACATTTATAGCTCTGTTCTTCTGTTGTCAAACCTCCAATTGTCCAAAGGAAAAAAAAAAAAAAGGAAGAAAGAAAGGAAGAAAAGGCAGAAGGTATGCCCTTGAAGGAAATGCACATGAAAGGAGACTGGAGTGAGCACTTATGGAAAGTTTTACCTGGTGTGAAACATATCAGCCCCATCACATTTCCCAGATAATACTAAGGCTTTTGTTATTAAAATATGCACCAGGAGTGTCGCTTTAAAAGCCAAATCTTATAGTCTTTCTCTTTGACTTGGCCAAGGATGCCAAGGTATTTACAGAATTGGAGTCAGATTGCTCAGGAATGCAAAGGAGTGAAACTGAAAGGCATCAAACCCATTTTCACTTTTATTTATTTTCTGGTGACCTTAAAAAAGACATTCTGCTATAGCTTTCCATTTTTCTCACCGGTCAGATTCATTCCTTTAGATTCCCTCCTCCCTTGTACCTCAATTATTTCTGCAAGAGATTTCCAACAGAAATTGGACAACTGCTGTTGTTCTAGGGCATGATATTCCTCCCAAAAGAATGACATTGTCATATGCTGCTTCTGAAACCATTTTCTTTGTTTTGCTCCTGTTGTGTCTCCCCTTCCTCCCAGTTCTGCCCTGCTGGTCGCCCACGTTTTGGCCCTGTTCAGGTGAAGAGAAGCATGAATTATAATTCATGCCGCCATTTCAACAGTAGCTACTCTTTTCAGTGATGTGTGGTGTCTCCAAACTGTAGTAGATGGGAAGAACAATTTTTATATCATGCTCATGCTGTTGAACTTTACTGCTGTAATGGCTGTAAATAATCCTCAAGGGGTTTTGTATCATTTTTCACTGAATGATGTGTCACACACTCCTATACCACTGTAAGCTGCCAAAATATGTCTATGACAACATGTAGCAAGTTTCTGGGACCAACATACTGGTGTGTTTTGCTTATTAGTGAAAAGACCTGGTTAATTTTTATTTAACTTTGCTGCACTAGCTCAAGTTAAGATAAAGTTCAGCCTTACTGATGTATGTGATTGCCAGTCACTTTATGAATTACAAATTTTTAACTTTCTGCAATTAAACTTTTTGAATTAAATCATGGTGGACAACCATTTCCAAAAGTCCTAGCTATACAGGTTTGTAATGACTAGAGTAATCTGAAGAGAGAGAGAGACTTCAAAGTTCTTAACTCACTTGGGAGCTTTTTAAAATTTTGCACATTTTTCCTGCAGAGTACAAGGTTAACGTTCATCTCTTAGAGGTGGCAATTGTCAGTGGAAAATACTGCATATTTTCTTTCTTCAGGGGTTTCTTCTGCACCTGCACCAAGTAAAATTATCTATATTTTCTATGGAGCAAAACTGGGGACACTTACCCTGTGGTATGAGCATGGACTTTATGTCTCTAGTTTACAAGCCTAAGAACACCACAGCCTCCAGGGAAACTTCTGGGGATCAAAAGCATCTCCCCAGTGGCGCTGAACACTCCTGAGCTGTCCCTGTCATAGCTAGAGGACCTTGTCCCTAAGCAAGATTTCCACAGAAGGGAGGGCAGTGCCCCATATTTCCATCTTTTCACAGCCAGAGGTTAGCAGATGTTGTGTTTTTACTTGTCTCCCTTCAGCTCATCTGTTTCCTTCCATGCAGCCTCCACTGAGACCTCACGGAAGTGCCAGTGTAGAGACTTGTAGCAAAGAGGTCAATACTGCAAAAAGAAGTGGGGCCCATCTTGCAATTAAAGGAAGAGGCTCTCCTGCAGAGAAGGTCTGCATCAAGAAAATCTAAGGTATTGTCTTAAAAAATGCAGTGAACAAATTCAGTAGCTAAACAAGGTAAATACTTTTCAGTAAGAGTAATTTTAAAAAAGAGAAGTTTTTAATCCCTATATAATATCTGTGCTTGTAATATGAAACATATCTCTATACAACTCATGCTCTGCGGGGGATTTTTTTGCATATTTTGTTGTTGCCATGTACACTGCATTTGACACTCCAGCACAGCTGGAGTCCAATCAGCAAGTTATGTGTGTAGGATCTTAATTATTAAGGCCAAAAGTAAGTATTAGTTCAGAACATCTGTTCATTTGCCATTGAGGTCGATGGCACATAAAGGAGTTCAGCTGGCTGCAGTGTTTTGGGCACAGAAATTGCCTTTTGGATGTGATCTGGCCTCCTGGACTCTCTCAACAGTTTGCATCTCTGCCACTATTGCATTTCAAATGGTGAAAGAGATGCGACTGATTGACAGTGCCCACCAGAACCATCCACTTGGGGATGGGATCTCTCATTGCAGCAAAGGAAAATTGTTTTCCGGAAACTTAAAGAATATGGATAAACTGGATCATCTTTGCAGGGCAACATGCCACCTTAGTTATTTGGACAGCTCTTAGGTAGTACACATATTGCACAAATAAATGAGCAATGGCAATATTAGGCGTTATCAGTAACACTGCCACTCATGCCAGACATTGTTATATAATCTACTTTGAAGTTTTTGACGTGGAAGTTCATCGGCTTGCACTTCTGAAGGTGACCCTGAAGGCATCATCACAACAGCACATAGACAAACTCACTTAATCCATGGTCAGATAGTGCCAATTTAAGAAATAGAGCAGGAGTGGAAGAAGGGAGGGGGTGGTGGTGGTCTCTATTACAGCAAAGGCCTGGGAGTCCAGACGTCTAAATTCTCACCACTGTTACACCATGTCTGTGTCTATAATTGCTTGTTCCCAAACAAGGGAATAGGATAAACCACATAAAAAATAACGTCTGGCCTGGGGACCATCCACAGCTTGCAGGTGCCTTGTGCTTCCTTGAAGGGGCTTTTCCCTGGAAACCAAGGAGTTTTCAGGCCCCGTAAGGAGCTGGGAGGGAGGGAGATCTGAAATCAGAAGTTATCTTGGGTCTAGTAGTATAGATGTAACAACCTTGACCCAGGTGCATCCCTTAATATCTCTGTGCTTCAGTCAACAAATGCTAAAAAGGCTTCTCATTATTGTGGTCCAAGGCTCTCCCAGCTTGTGGTGCATCTGCCCTACTGAGCACATCTGCCCATCTCCACACCCAGCTGGATATTTTTGAATGTTTGCTATTACACTTGTCATGCCAGTGGCTGTCACAACCATGTGGCTCTAGAGACTGGCACAGCTGGCCCCAGAGGTGTCACCGAGGTCCTGATTTCCTCTATTGTGTCCTGGTTAATCAATGTTTTGAGATTCCCCCAGGAACACTGACTGTTTTTATTTATGCACACGGGCATATAGCAAAGTGTTGTTACTATGGCTGAATGTATACAGAGCAGAAATTTTTCTATAAAAAAAGAGTCATAATATTGTTAGGAGTTCAGATTTTGCTCTGCTTGTTCAAAGCTCCGATGGAAGTGGAGTGGGAGCTCCTAAACTGGACCCTAAATGAGTGATCCTAAGAGCACTGAAAGACAAGCTGTTCTTCCTCCTCTCCCAGTTCCCAACAAGGAAATAGGGTAAACCACACAAAAAATAAAGTCATTCAATGCAATGCTGTGCCATCAAGATGACATGAATAAAGTTTATAGAAAACCAATAGCTTCTGAAAAATCAGAATATAAGGTATTGCCTCTGAAAGATTTATTAAAATAACTTTGGGGGGGTAGAACTCAGAACTGTTAAAAGAAGCAGCTAAGCTTGGGGAAATTGCAATCTAAAAGCAAGGTGGATTAAGCAAATCCTTCTGTACAGAACCATGTTACAACTAGGAACCCTCTAACCATCACTCTGAAGAGCTTACGCTCTGGGACTTGATATTCAGGCACATAATATGAGCTTTAGTGATTGTGTCTGCACTGTAGTCCCAATTAAGGGATACTCTGTTGTGCTTAAGTCCATTTCTGTTCAGAAAGCATTTAAGCATTTCTTAAAGCGCATTCTTAAGAGCATTCCTGAAAAGGGATGCTTTCCTGACATAGGAGACATGTCTGCGTTCACCCTGCAGTTTTGATTACAAGTCTCTGTTTCCCAGCCCAATGCACACAGGACTCACTGCAGAACTAGGAGGAAGAGTCATTGGTGGCAAGTGGCACCACGATGGTCCCAAAGTCCTCGTCAGGCTTCCTAAGGAGCTGGCCCCAAGTGGGACAGTGCTCCTTCCCAATTGCTGTATTTCTCGAGGCAGCTCCAAGGGAAGGCAGCGTTTCAGGGAAAGGACAAGCTTCAGAGCAGCAGGAACTAGCTGGATTGCAGTGGCTAGCTTTGGAGTATGTTTTTATAATGAAGTAATATATAATCCATAGGTTTAAAGTGGCTTTCACAAGCCCCAAGGGAGCACCACCAATTTTTAAGGGAGAGAGGAGTACAAAAACACTTTTTTTCCTTACCTTTGCTCCATACCATCACATTTTTATTCCCTTTCAGCCAAACTACTGGCAAAGACTTTGGTTCTACATCGCAACTCGTATTGTGAGGACAGAAATCTTTCCCGTAGGGCTCCCCTCGAACTGCCCAAAGTTTGTCTCCTCCCCCTGGATCTGGTACAGAGGACTTGTAGGACTTGGATCCCTGGTGAGGAAATAATGATTTAAAGTAAAATGTAGCTTTAACTTTGACTACCAAGATATTTATTCATTAACATCATGCTGGGGCTGTAAGTTAAAAACAAGTATAAAAAAGCAAAGCAAGTGCAAGTTAAGATTTACCCTCTACCCTGACTTTGCCCTGTCTTTCTAAGATAACCCACAGAGGGTTCTGGCCTGGCGCTTCTTGCAGGGCTATGTTTAAATAGCGCAGCCTTGTCCTGCTGCAGAGGGGAAAGAGGAGAGCTCTGTTAACTGACACCATCTATCATTACTTTCTCAGTAAGCAGAACTATTCACCACTGTGGAATAGTCAACATTGTTTCCTGTGCTGTTTCTTTCCCTTATTCCAAAAATGCATTTTTAGAGTGAGAAACTGCTAACTCAAGTTAGCTAGTTTGCAGAAGGGGGGAAAATAAAGTGTGGAGACCGGGCTACATGAGATTAAAACCGGCTAATTTTTAACTTTATGTAGCCAGTGGAGGTCAAGCGTTATTCTGCTAACTGGAGTTGACCCTCACTAGTTAGGCACTGTGCTTTTGGAGAACTCCAGTAGCATCTCAGACTTAGCCCATCTAGCTACCCAGATATGCAGGGATCTCTGTCTTGCTCTCCTAGGTCCAACTGCAAAATAGCAAACCTGAGGCTGGCATTGCCCTGCAAAAATATCCTTTTTCATCAGATGTAGGTTTGATAACAGATACTCTGAATGGGGAGAAAATGTTAATGGGAGGAGGAAAAAAATCTCTCCACTTTGTTAAAGTGTTTCCGTACTTCTCAGAAATGTGGACAGTTGTGTCTAGGTTCCTGATTTGAATCTGGCCCAGGCAGTAGAAACTGAAAAGAAGTCACCACTGAATGGCTGGCAAGGCCATTCGTGCCATCAGCCAGCTGCGTCAGTCCAGCGTCTGGTTCACACAGTAAAAATGCCCCTTTGTTTGGCTCTGGGTGACATTGTCTTCGAATACAAGCAGATCTGAGGCCTGCGCTGGCAGATGGCGGCATCCCACCTGCTCACAGCTGGAAGTGTCCCCCTCTCACCTTTTCAAATGTTTCCATGGTGCCAAATGGGGAACGTGAGGAAATCAATACTGGGCCGATTCCTGTTGTACCACTGGGTTCAGAGAAGACTAAAATCTTCCCTGTCCGCAATAATCAAATTCATTCATGAACTGTGCACGGGAGGCAAAAAGCGAGTATGAGCGTAGGTATCATTAATTTTAAAAAATGGATATGAAACAGAACAAAATGATACTTGGTGTCAGAGCACAGTCACCAGAACACATCATCTCATTTTTTTTTCTTTGGCTCAAGTTGTCTGGGTGATTTTCTGGTACCGATCGCTCACGAGAGAACATCTTCCTGTCTGCCCAGTGCCTCATATTCATTTATACCAAGGCATAAGTAAACATCCCAAATATCCTAAGGCTGAGAAATGACATTGGAGGAAATGAGAACGGATTCCATTTTAACGTCATTCAAGTACAGCTCCTCGGCAGATGAAGGTTCATTGCTGAAGTAAAGGGATGGTCCTAGTGGACTCAGCGCTTGCTCACACATGCTATGAATCTGGCCAATAGTCTTTTACCGATGATAAAACAGGGAGACAGGTGAAACGAAGAACATCCCTCTGCTGAGAAATTTCATTTTTTAAAATTAGACCTCCTCTAGTTACAAAAGACTGCTAAACTGTTCAAAATAATAAAACTTTAGGATTTCTGTCTTCCTTATTTCAAGAAAAGCTGCAATGATTTAAAACAAATATGATTAAAAGGAAATTTATATATTGCACCTTGACTTTGGTTTCAGACCTGAATGGATTTTAACTGCCAAGCGACAAGCCCTTTAAAATGGGATTAACAATGGAAAGTCTGGCTTTTTTTCAAGCCACCATGGTGCTGTGTTAACATCTAGGCTTCTTCACAGCCCTTGGTCCACAGTCAAGAGCTCCCAGTGACAGACACCAAGGCTAAAGCTACAGCAGTGACCCAAGTTATTCTGGAAGTTACAGCTCAACATACCAGATTTCATGCAGCGGCTCTGATGACAAAAAATGAATTTACCACATGGAATTTCACAACATATTGTGCGGTAACTCAGAAAATAACTTGGGTTACCATTGCACACACACATATATAATACACATTAACGGCATTTATAGACACTGATCTATTAAGTCATTTTCCTACACTACCTTCAGACCTTTCATATGAAGCAGAAAAACCATCATTAAAGCTATGGTTTGCCAGACAATTACTTTGTCAAATCTCAAGAAATTGCATAATAAATTGTATACATGCATCAAACATGAACAGCAGAGGGGTATAACAAGCTGTGTATTTCCAGTCCACTTGTTCTTTCATCTAAACAGTAGCTTTTGTTTTGAAGAGTAATCCTATATTCTTTCCAATGCCTGGCATAAAATGTGCATATACATTTATCTATCAAACTAAGTAGAAATAATTGAAACACTTAATATGCACAGTAATAAAGAAACGCACGAACAACTTCATTATTAATGTCTATTGATTATTTATGCTTTCAAATAGGCAAATGTAGCTACTAATATTTTATCATGTTAGTCTATATGTGCATTTTGGCTTTACCTGTTTATTGGCAAATTTACTATCCACATTATGGGTGTCTTTATTGCCGTACACTCATTTGCTACGTGCATAACTGAGGTCAGTTTACGAACTGACTAGTGTTTACTCAATTTGATTACTATGTAACATTGCTGAGACTATTCCCCCTTTGGAAAATTAACTGTACAAGGAAGCCCAGTAAATCTTTACTTAAAAATTCCAAACTTTAGATTGATTTCAGCAGTGGGTCTGTATTGATCTAAAAAGCTTTGCGTTCCTAACTAAAAACTAATCTTTATTTCACCCTTTAGTGACTGCAGCCATAAATATGCTCACTCGCGCTGGAGTTTAGTGGATTAATGGTTATTGGAGATTGTGGCTTCCAACAGAGGTTGGTAAACCTTAACCTTTGGAGGACAACACGAAGGCATTTACCCCTTGTCATCTGTAATAGCTAGGTCCATTTCTGACAGTTCCCTGAGTGTTAAAGAGGAGGCAGAGCAGGGGATAGGAAATAAAGTACTAGCGGCTCACTTTAGCTATTAATCACTTATTAGACTGACTACTGTATCTGGACCTGACCCTTTTTCCGATGCAAAGGCACTGAAATGAAACAATTTGCTTTGTTCGTGACACTAGGAAAGAATTCTAAAATTTCCAAGCACGAGGATTAGTCTGCTGAATTAATCGTGCCTCAAAATTAAAAGACAGAAGTCTCACGTTCCCTTATTCCACACTGTTTGTGGGAGATGCTTTATGTGAGCCAGGACAGATTTTCTCCCTGTCTCTGAGAGAGAATCTTTGAAGGCAGCTGGCAGGAAACGTTATGTTACATTCCACTACAGTGAGTTATTAGTTATTACCAAAAACATAATTATACCAATTGTTATAAAAACCATAATTGCATTAATGTCTTAAAGTAAGGTTTATTCTGGAATGTCATGTTCTGAAATAGATGTCAATTAGCACTTAAGTTATGAACAACCCATCCCTACAAAACTTTAATTCGCTCAAGTCAGCTTAAGTTACTCAAGAAAGTAATGTGAGGGTAGAAATTATTCCCACATGTAAGGACTGAAGGATCTGCCCTAACTTTTCATTAAAGAGAATAATGATTATTGAGAACATAAAAAAATTATTTCATTAGCAATACAGAGGAGGTTTCGCTAGAACACGACATACACAAAACGGTAGATGTCAAGTGATTATATTAACAGACACATTTCAATATCCATTGTTCCAGAAAATATACTAAACTTAAAAGAGAGATTTCTTCTGCAAGAAATATTGACTGGCGCCTGCCTAAAATCAAGGGAGAAATTTGTTTTTCATAAGCGTGTACCATCTTGTGACAGTTGCCTCTGTAATTATTCCCATTTGATTTCATGAGGGATACCAGTGTAAAAAAGGGTAGCAGCATGGGGTCCTGAGTTTTTGGAAAGTGATCGTATTTTAAATTTTTCTTTCTATTTCTGTTAATTCTTCTATTTTTGCAAATCAAATTCCCAGGAAGGGAGATTGCTTTTGCAATAGCAGAGAATTGCAGTTCCTGGCAGCTGTTGCAAATGATTCTAGGCAATTTATGTCCCTGGAGACATTTCCCCAACATCAAGGTAATCAGGGCCAGTGGGATATAATCTGGGAACAATTCTAACAACAGGTTTCTCATCTTGGACCAAAAAAGGCGCTCCCAGGAGACGTGCAGATAGCTCGCTGTGCCTTGACATTCACTCCTAACACTTAGCTGTAAATTTTGCATCTGCTTTGCTTATTAAACTAAGAGCATTGATTCAAACATTTAAACAAAGGTAACAAGATTGTAGTAATATCGAACATCTGCTAGGTGGAACGTTATCCTTATTTTGCAGTTTCATTTGTCTTACGGTTTGCCCGTTCCTTCCATTCTCTCTGACTCACCTCCTGGTTTCAAATTGCATTAGATTTCACCCAAGAAGATCCGTAACATGCGGCTGCACTTGGGGTTGGCATGCCACTGCTTGGCATCCTCCCCAAGGTGGGGAAGCAGGATTTGGGGGGATCGTAGACAAGCTCTGGCTAATAGCAGCAACCTTTGGAGCCTCGTAAGGATAATGGCAGTTTTAATAACAAAAGGCTGGCTTTCTTAAATGTATTGGTTTCTAGAAATCATTGATGATCTGGGCTGAAGTTTCCTTTCCCTTCCTTGGCAAACCAAGCCTTAAAAATGTCATGAGAGTGGAAAGAATACAGAGTACCTCTACCGCAGGAGGCTGAGGGGACAAAAATCTGCCTCCGTCTCTGTCTCCCCGCCAAGCACATGTAGAGAGTATGTACAAAATTGTGTCAGTTAACAGTATCCTACAAACCTTAGCTCATTAACAGTCCTAAAACTTCATGCCGCAAAAGTAAATTTTCAGTAATTGTGGATAGCTTTTGATTGTACTCGGGGTGGAAACAACAAAGAAATTAATTTCCAGCTCGTGAGAAAATGCTAAGGCTGATCTCTCTGGTTAACATTTTCAGCCCTTTCTGAATACGCATGCTTTTGATGCAGCACTGACAGGAGTAGCAAGAGGGCTGGAATTTGTCTTTTTGGCCCAGCATGAAGCAAGAAAAGCATGTACTGCCATGCACAAGACAGAAGAGCTATTGCTTCTCCCTACAGCACCAGCTGTAGAGATCTTTTCCTGCATTCAGGAGATACCTTCATCTGTCTGCGTGCGACTGCCAACCTGAGGAATGGAAGGAAAAATGAGTCTGCCTCTGACTACTTGTTCCCATGGCAGAGCAGACCTGGAGGTTATCCCAGCCACTGCTGCAACGTTACAGGTCTCAGGAGCACTGAGCTGCCGCGGCCACAGCGAGCACTGCTTACCAGAGACCGCCACGTTCGTTCCTACTGAATCCGCTTGGAAAAACTGCTGCTGGGAGGGGACGTCAGCTGTAAATGCTACCAGGTTAGTGGGATAACGAAGTATGATGGATCAGTGAGATAATGGCCCAAAACAGGGGGAAATAAGAGTAAGGAGCTGATGCTTTCTGGCCAGGGAAGCAGTATGTGGAGCTGAAACCTTTTTTTGTGAGGAGGACATGCCCAGAGAGTGTCGCAGGCATCCCTGAGTGAGGGGGAAAATATTTGTGGGAACCTTTGTTAAATCTGTGGGAGCCTGTCACACTCTGTAGTCTCACTGAGCTCTAACTAGGGCCACCTAGAGTAAGACTGCTGTCCTACTCTGAGAATGCTCTGAAGCAGCTAAGAGTATTATAGGAAAAGTACAAAGAAATTAAAAATGACCATATCATTTCACACAGCAGTAAATATGTCATAAGGATTTTTTGTCACGTGGATGTGATGCACATTGGGCAGTAAGAAAATAGATTTGATCAACAGGAATAGCTGCTTTAAAGCTAATATGATCTACTGAGTCACAAATCCTCTTTTTCATAATGCTTAAATGCGGATTTACATGATGGACCATAACAACTCCAAATGCACCATTTATGTTTATCATGTAAATAATAATGAGTTTTCAAATTAGAATGCAGATCAAAATAGCATGCTAGTTATTCAAATGGCTTCTTGGTTCAGAAATTCACTTTTTGAGTAGTTCAAAAGTATGAACTATTTAGACTGTGAGCTTACATTACTGAGACCCAGGTGAGTAATGTGCACATATGAGTGGTCCTGCTGAATTTAGTAGGTTTACTCAGCTGTATTAAGTTACTTATGACTGTATGTATCTGCAGGAGAGATGCCAAAGTCAGTAAACTTCCCAGGACACTTTATTTTTTCTTGTTGACTTTCAAGAATTCTGTGAGGTGACCACTAAGGTGCTACAAACATTCACTATTTGCTACTAGGGAAACAATTTCTGTGCCCAAGGCATCTGTGGCATGACCATCAGTTTGCTAGTTTTGGTAGCTGATTCTTCTTCCACAATGTAGTACTTGAAAAAAGAGAAGCAATCTAGCTGGGATCATATTTAAGTGCATGCATCTTCCAAAAAGCTGTGCTCCCCTCTCTCAGCCTGCCTTTGCATGCCTCAGTTTCATAATAGCCTTCCAGTTTGTGTGTACATGCACAAATGTGGGAATCTACAGGAGGCATGATTGCTCCTGCATTTGGCATTTAAATTGTAAATGGTTAAGCAATAAATTACTCTCAGGATTGTCCAGTGTTACTAGAGAACAGCTACATTTTCACCCTTGGCACTGGGACCTCAGCCAGAGATGAATTCTGTTGTTTTTCCAGGGCTAAAACCCAGCCGTGTACAAAAGGCCAGTACAAAGGTCTACATATCATTCAAGTCCCCCCTCAGCCCTGAAAATCAATCCAGATTGCCATAATTTGTAGCTGACAACAGACATTGGTCTGCCTCTCAGTTGAAAGGTGAGGTCTAAAAATAACCAAGGCCCAAGTATTTGGGGATTAATAGAAAGTCCATGTGTTTTTTTGCATTATCTTTTCCTGTTCTGTACCCACCTCCCCTTATACAGAAAGAGTCCATCTTTTTCTACTTCGTCTGAGTTAATTATAACTTGCATTGAGTAGTGTCATGGAGAGAGACATAAAAAGCAGCAACACTAATAGTACTCAAGGGGAATTTAGCAGCTCTACAGCAGAACAAAAATCTCCCAGCAAAGAGTTGTGGCAATAAATGAGCCAGTTTGATACCAGTCAAATTCCACATGCAGATAGATTTATTTGCTTTATATTAGCTATGCTTTTCCAGCTTCATGAGATATAGATATTTCTGCAGGAAGGATTCCTCCACTTTTAGATTGAGAGGTAGCATGTCCCCACAGCATAAAGCATGCACTGGCCACTGCGCCGCAATGACATTGGAGTTCAAATGAACTTCTGTAAATCTACAAGAGAAAAAAGAAGACTGGGACTTGGGCAGTACTTGAAAGAAAATATTTGGACTTATATTTCACCACAGAGTTGAGGAGGGGCAGGAGATTTTCTTAGTGCCTCTCTTTGAGACAAGTCAGAGAGAGCCAGAGGCAACCAATGGCCGAGCGGTTTGAGGGCTTCCCCAGCCTGGGACGCTCCTAAGCTGTGTGGGTGATCTCAGGTCACCGGCACTTTGCAGTGCACAGAAGATGCAGGAGCAGTGGAAAGCTCATCTGTGGTGTCAGTATTTAGCTGTTTGCTTTTGCTTAATTTCTTTATGGTGGTTTAGATGTCAGGCACATTCTCAAGGCTAATAACTTAAACTGGCAGCTGGAAGGGACAATGTGAAGCTACCTGCAGCTGAAATCCCAACCAGCCCTTTTACTTCAAAAAGATCTCCTCCTTTCCTCTTGATTATCACTAGCTTGTCCAAAGCATCATATTCTTCCACCTGAAATTCAGCTGGAGTCCTTGCTTCTTTCTCTCACTTCCTCTCTCAGTACTCTTCCCTGACGCTTCTCAACCAAGGTTATCAGCCTTCCCCTAAGAGGTCTGAGTTTCCTTCTGCTCTTTGGGTAGATTCTACCTTGCAGGAGGAAAGTGACAGAGCATTTTTCAGAGTTAGCAGGAGACAACCGCAGCAAGAACTTGCTGGTGTCATTTAACTACATTTTACTTCAGAGCTTTCCTTCATGATGGCTGAAATCCTATTTGTAAAGTGTGCGGCTATCCATGATCCTAAGTGAAATGTTAGCACAATGAAGCCAATGGTATGCACACCGTCCCAGTTCAGAATTTATACCTTTGAGGTTTCCATTTCCTACAGAATGTGTTCATATAGAGATGGGCTGGAACTCATGCCTAAACCCATGCCCTGGGTCAGGACAAATCCAGATATAAAGGAAAAAAATTAATCTGAATCTGCACTTTATACCTGTCACCTAACACCAGGCTAAAGTAATGAATTGTTGAATGCTGGTGAAGTTGGGAGTGAGCTCCAAAGGCTGGGATCTGTACCCGTGCGTTGCTTTTCAGGCTGCCCAGACATCCCCCTGAGCAGTGTTTCTGATGGGGGTGGTCTGCTTGGGGAAGCTGCACACCATTCCCTTTGCCTAGAGCAAAGGCAGCAGAAAGCTTGGCAGACCATGGATCTCTGGAGAGTTTGAGTTCATGTGCGTTTCCCTTCCTCTGTGCAAAAAGATAAAGATTTTCTGCTGGTCCTTTTAGGGCCCATTCCTACAGCAGTGAAGACATCCAAATAGTTGCTACAAGCTTTGCAAATACTCCATAGACTTTCCTCTAGATGGAAAAAAAAACAGATTTATACAAGAAAAGTGCTGAAAATTGTGATGGTAAGGAGCAAAGGTAGGGAGAAAAAAATCCTATGATGTGCTGATTAAACACAGAAATGTGTAAGAATTCATGATGACTTTCTGTTCATGTTTTTCAAGTCAAATTTAACTTGAAAAGTTACCTCCACTTGATCTTCCTCAAAGGTTTATGGAAAATAAACAGAGTTCCTGTGGAACTGCATTGAACAAGCACCAGATATAGAGCTCCCTTCCCCCATCGCCTTTCTGCACCTCTGCAAAGACTTTACTTAATGATTTACATTGTTCAAAGAGTCACTCAAGCAGACCAAGTGGAATTCCACCTGATCGGTAACATAGGATACTTCCTATCTGAGCTGGCATAGGAGCTGTTTATTACCTCTCCTCATATATGAAGAGCTATATGGGAACTGCTGAGGTGACTACAGATTTTGGGTGCAATAATCTGTGTTTTTTTGTAGTTGCATGGAAAAAAACCTCGTATAGGATGCCATTAAGATAGCAGGCAAAATGAATATAAGCACACCAACACATTATCCAGCCTCAATGGTACATGCTACATTGTCTCCATTATCAGACAAAGAAAACCTCACAAGAGGCAGAGATCAAAGGGTTAGCTTTTCAGTGATCTTGTCATGCAGCTTCTTAAATGATAATGTAAAGGTTTTAAAAAACATTTACCGTAATTTCTACTAAGTGTCACAGCCTAGTGAACCATTAAAAGTGAACCAGCTCACTGAACCGAGCTGGAGTGAACAGATGGAATTCCACCCTCCCCATGCTTGAGAGACTCCACGAACAATGCAAAGTCTTCTTTCAAACCTCCTCCTCTGAGCTCATTACCCAGTGCAAATATGTGGCAGGTTCTACCGTCACAAAGGCTGGGGCTCACCCTGCTCCTCAGCCAGGCTGCGTGGTATGCTTTTTTAGGCAAAATTTACTCCGCTTCCTACGCTTGTGCAAATCCTTTCTTTGTTCTTCACTTAACAGGGGCGCTTGGAGAAAGAAGGGAGACCCTGATTTGAGCTTCCCAGGGTTTTGTGGATCACCGTCAAACTCATTTCCTCCAGACTTCACTTAAAAAAGAATTCTCTGGAAACTGATGTTTGTGCACCCACAGTTCTGAAATTCTAGCAAGAAAGATGTAGCCCAGGCGTTGTTGCTGCTGTTGCACTTGTTCCTGCTCCTTTTACATCTTCCTCTCTGCTTCCCTGTCTACTCGACAAGTAATTCCACACAGGTATGCATGGTCTTGCACTCTCCCCACTAATTTTTTAGAGTGGTTTATGGGCTCATGGAAATTTGGATCATTATCACAGGCCTGAAATTTCCACTAAGTTTCGTGATTTTTGTGAACAGTGTGAACCACCTCCTCAGACCAGCTTACAGCAAAGCCTAGTAGGGTGCCCACAAGCGCCAGCAGGGCGTGCAAATCAGTCCCGCAGCAGCTGCAGGGAGAGGCAGTCTGCTGCGGGAGCTGGGGGATGCTGGGTGCTTGGCAGGTGCTGAAATGTTTAAGAGAGAGAGGATTCATGCAATATGCTTCAGTTCCAATCAGAGCTGTCCTCTCCCACCATGATCAGGGGTCAGTTAGGAGCCAAGGAGTCTCAGTGATGAGTGAAGCCCCTAAAGGGACCGGTATTGCTGATGTTTGGATGCCTTAATACCCCAGCCCCAAATTGCAAGGTCCCCATCTACAACTTGGGTCGCTTGGTAGACCTGACTTGGGCTGGGTTCATTTTTGCAACATGTAACTGGAAAAAATCAATTGTTTTTCATCTTTCTCTTTGAAACCAAATATACAATTTCTGCCACTCCACAACTTAAGTGCCTGATTCCTCTCTGATCCGTACCACTTTACTCCTGCGTAAGACTCTGTTGAATACAATAGTGTTCCTAATTCCCATGGTAGCAATACGGTCCAGAAAATAGTCATGATCCTCCCTGGTCTGTTCCTGGCTTTGGCCTCCACTGTGGGAACCTGACTCACAGTGGAGCTTAATATACAATTATTGGGCTTAATATATGATTCAGCCAGTAAAATTCCTTCAGACTGTGAAAACCAGAAGCCAGCTGTCTTCAGTATTCATCCCCGTGTGGTTTTGGCATTTTGCTGGAGGTTCACTGATGTGACAACTGGTGCGTTTCCAAAAAGCCCTTTTCCCATTTTCAGCAGTCTTGTGTTCTGAAGCTATCTAGTGAAAACGGAGTATAAAATTCATAGTTGAAGAAAAAAAGTCACTTAAATTGGTCCTTTCCAAGGTTTTGAGACTGTCTGTGAGTCATCAGTCCAGCATAAGAAAACTCAGCATTTTATCTTCAGCTTAAGCATGCTTGCAAATCAGAAGAGTTTTATTGGAGCTTGGGTGCTAGAAATTGGGCCTAGTTTGAAATCTGGAACATGGAAAACACCCTGGTACCTTGAGCTGCCCACTTTGCGAGGCTGAACTGAAAAAGGTGATCCAAACCTTTCTGGACACTGGAGAAGTCTGGAGCCAGGCTTCATTGGTCATATCATGGCATGTCTGGCTTGTGATCTGGACTGAGAAATAGGGGGCTGTGGGGAAGGGAGAAGGGAGACACTGGCACCTCTTTCCCTGAGAGAAGCAGCAAGCTTTGTCACGGTGCTCAGGACAGCAGCGGGAGACGCTGCCAGCTGAACAACATCCCTACAGGGGCATGAACTGCTGCTCAGCCAGGCATGGTGAGCCCTGTCTCTGCCTGGCGAGGCTTGCTGCTGACTGCAGCAAGCTCCAACCAAGGACATCCTGTTTCTCCCCAAGAAGAGGCAAAGTACTTTCCTCAGCACATTCCCCTTGCCCACCATGCAGCATCTTGTTTGCACAAGCTTCTGCTGTCTGTCTGTCCCTCTACTCTTACTAGGCAATGCCTTTGGTTTCCTTTCTCTTACTAGCCAGGGCAAGATTTAGCCAGGCGACTCTGGTCTATATGCCACTGGTTGAGCAGAATGAAAACTCTGCTCTCAGAGTCCTCTCTGGTATCACAGATTGTGGCATTCAGGAGAAGAAACTGGGAGTTTGCTCAGACATGGCAGCTGAAAACAGGTAAACTGCAAACGAATGAGTTAGCTTACTTTGAGAAGTTGCTGCCCCCCCCCCCCATTTGGAAGCTGTTGCTTTGTCAGCTGAGAGGCAGAGTAGCCACGTGTGTGCCAGGCTGTTCTCTGCAAAATAAAACAGCTGTGCTTGAACCACCTCTCTGATCATCTGACCATGCCCTTTGAGTAATTTATGGATATCAAGATGTTCTTCTGCTTGGATCTTCCAAGTTGTTGCGGCAAGTGAAAATAACCACCTTGTTGCCAGGGTAGATCATGCTCTGGTTCTTACGTAGCCACTTTCAAATGGCCTTCAACATCGCAAGAAGGGGATCAGACCCTTATTGTACAGGAACGGTTATCCTGGATTCCAGCAGCTGTGAGCTTCCTAAAAGACCCACTCCTGCTATCAGTGCCTGTCCGAATAGCCCTAGCTTGTACCAGCACTTTGCTGAAGCCACTGCAACTGCCACCTGAATGAAAGCCTGAACACTGGTCCTTTAATTTGCGGAAACAGATACAAATGAGTGCTCCATGTTTCATTATCATCTTTCTTTTTTTCTTCTTCTTCTTTACCATTTACATTGCATGCATACACTTGAGCAACTTGGCTTCAGTCTTGATTGAAATATTTAATGGATATTATTCATTGTTGGTATTCTCTTGATGTTGTTCTCATTCATTTTAAAACTGCCAAACCTTCCCATTTTTCAAGGATGCCTGGCCTTTTAAATAAAGAAAGCATTTTGATACCTTTATTACATTTTGTTGAGGCCACATTAACTTGTTTTTGCTATCATTTTGACTTTGATTCAAATAAACTGGATAGAAATAGCAGTCCTTGCATTTCTTAAATACTGCATGCTTTTCCATTATTGTCCACAAACAGCTGATTCCAATCAACTTTCTTCAACTCATTCCATCCTCAGAATTGTTGTACTTTTATAACCATTCACAAATGTTCTCAGAAGTGTTTCCAATTTGATGATATTATAACCTAGCCCTAAGGGTTTATTATCTTCCATATTATTCATTTCACCTAGTTTCATTTCCTTGGACTAAGTTCAAAATAGCCCCTGGTCTTGTTGATTGCTCCTCAAACTGAAAAAACACGTTGTTACCACACTTAGAAACATGCATCCATCCTTAATGACTCCACTACTGCTATGCCTGTCAATGTCAGTGTGATTGGAATTCCACTATAGTCACTGCCTCTGTCTTTTTACAGCTTACCCCTTATCTACATAAGCGTTTCCTGATCTAGTACTTTGTTTTTAATCACTTCCAGGTGCATGCCAGCTTTCTTCTTGGATTGTTTCATACCTCTTAGAGGTCCTTATTCATGCTTGATACTTGTCCGCTATTTTACAAGCTGAATGGAAAAGAAATAGCATTATGAGCTGCATACTGCCTATTTTTGGATTTCCCCTCAATGCAGGAGTAGGGCACATCTTAGAACATTTGCCGTCTATGCCAAGAATGGCTACTCAGGTGCAAAAGAAAGTGGAGGAAGTAAATAAAGGGAAGACACTCTCCCAGATATTTAAGCCATATGTATCCTTTTCTGTATGCAGTTCTCTTGGGTAAAATAAAGCAGAACATTTAGGATGCTTCAAATAATACAAGCCTCCTCCTGGTGAGCAAACCATGAGGGGGCTTCCTGACCCTAGCAATGCTGCCGTGCCAGCAGAGAGAAACTACTCTTCCATTGCTTAGACATACGCTGAGCTTTTGCGAGCCTAATTTGGCTTTTTATGTAAGCAGATCTTCCTTAAACAGAATTTTGAGTTAGCAATGAGCCCTTTACACTGTAATCCTGGGGAAGGTAGAGTCTTTCCCTTCTTTATTAAAAAAGTAAGTTTTAGTCTCTTGCATGGCATGCTGAGACCTTGGATTACTGAGAGGGGTGGGGAGAGTAGCTGACTTCCAAGGCTGTATAATCTCACTGATGATGTTGCTAAGACTTTTGAGATTTTAAAAGGTAGCACATGCTGCTAGGACTCACTGAAATGTGCTCACTTTGGAAACCCACGCAGGCCTTGAGATCCCCTAAGCACTGGCCGTAGCAGCGGGGAGACCTAGGGGGCCCACCAGCAGATTGCTTAAAAAAAAAAACAGGCCTCACTGTTGAGGATACATATAAGATAAATACCAAATGACATTTAAAGCCTTGAGAAGCATTGCTACACAGTGCTGCACGTGAGGAGAAAGGGTCTTGTATATCACTGAGATGCCCAGCTGATTGCCATCCTAATACATCAAAACCACAGCCACAGGAAGGATGCCTCCCTTCTTCCGAAAAGGGGTCCCTATGCTGCACGGTGCTGAGTGTGCTGAGCCCTCCAGTCACTTCTCTCAAAATGGAGAGGGGCAACACCTTGCAGGTCTGAGCCGAGGCAGCCAGCAGGGCTTCTTTTGTTTGAGCGTCCCCACCTAAACCGTGATATGCACCTGGCAGATATTTCCAATGAACAGCTAGTGCCAGGGTACTTTCTTACCATTTCAGCACCTCTTGAAGTTGTTTGTGAAAGAATTACAACGTCCATTCATTTTTCATATGCCTGCCAGTATAATGTCGTCCCTCACCTTGCACTTAGGAATTGCCCATTCCGTGGTGCATGTCTAGTGTTTATTTCAGTGTCTGTCAGAGACCCAGGGTTAAAACTATCGGAGGTCCAGATGACATCTGGCTTCTCAGCTCCTCCAGAATATTGGCTGCAGTGTTTATCAGTGCATTATTCATCAAAACTGATGATGCAAAGTACAACATGCTGTCTGCAGCTCAGTGTAAGAGTGGAAAGAAGTTGGCAGAAATGCCTAGTGTTCTGTGAGCAGCATGTAATCAATAGTCTGGGTGCTTGTTCACTTTATGTTGATGACTATTCCCTCTGGTACATCTTTGTATATTTTTGGGTTCTCTGTATTACCAGCTGTGCATTTTTTTTCTCTCTCTTCTTGATACCAGCCTTGATAGAACAGAAGGGGCAACCTTTTGTGCAGGAGGTGTCAAATCAAATAAACTATTTGCACAAAGCCTGGAAATCAGAATCAGAGAAAAAAGATTTGGTTGAGAATTTCCATGACAGCTTGATATTTCCTTGCTTTTTCTTTTTCCTTTTTTTTAAGGAAAAGGAGATATATTAAATGTGGCAGAGGTAAAAACTGCTTTAACAGTCAGTAAGATTTTGAACTAAATTCTGCTCTCCAGGTAATGTAAATCTAGCAGGACTCCAGAGACTTCACTGAAGTTGCTCCCACTTACACCAGTCTAACAGAGCAGAATGTGAATGCTTATCTTTAATGCAAGAACTTGCAAAACAATAATCAGATTCTCAGCTGGGGTAAGTTGGCATGGTTCCACTAAAGTCAATGGACCTAGGCTGATTTACACCAGCTGACGATCTGCCCCAGTATCTACCACACACACACACACACACACACACAGCTTATTTATTTTCAACATTAAACCTGCCTGTGAATTTGGTGCTACAAGAAGTGAAAAACAGTGGTAGGTGTGTCTTATTAAAAAGGCACATTGCAGATAAGAACTGCATTATTTTTCTTACAGAACTTCCCTTAGCATGTCTGTATTGATTTGCAAATTCTTCCTATTCCTGTCCAATGTAAATATTATAAAGAAGAATGGAACTAGAGAAAGGCTGTTTCACTTGTGACCTAAAGCAAAATATCAATATTCAAAATCCTGAAATGGAGATTTAGCGAGCACTAATTGTCCTAAACAAAACATAGGGGAAACAAAGCAAAACAAAATGTTGCCACCTCATTTAATGGCTTTTCTCGGAAAAGCTGTGTGATTTTTTTGTTTTTAAAGGGGCTTTTAAATTTGTAAGTTGGAAGGAGCTAGAGCTGTGGATCTGTACACACTGCAGTAGAGAGGGGCTCCAGTTTGTCGGTTATCTGTCGTTCTTCCAAAGCCACTGAAGGTTAAACTGTGCATGGAATGGACATGACTACTGCTATGTGTGAATAGTGGGTCAATCCCAGAGTGACATTTAGCCAATTTCCTATATTTGTGATATTCAAACAAGGCCACTAGTAAACAATAAGTCTAGATAAGAGGAGCTCACAACAGAAAAGATGGGCTTGTAAATCAATGGTTTATTTACTCCTTCAGCAGAGCTCTTCTGTTGTGCTTGCAGGACTGAGAAAGGTGCAGTAGGGTATCTAAAGAAAAAGAAACATAAAATTAAAGTGACAATGAGTTGCAGATTTGAAGATATTTGCCTCCAGCCATATCAGTGGATGTGAAGTTGAAACTATGCTCATGAAGCTGTGTAGACTCAAGAACTACCATCTTCAGGTCTTCTGTCACATGTTTTTCTTCCTGTCTGAGACAGAAAAATGATTTAATAACTTCAGTCCTATTGCCATAGCTAAGCAACCTTCCAAGATTCATTAAGTGCAGAAACAGGGGCCTTAAGGGCTCACAGGGAGGAAATGTGAGGAATCTCAGATGGTCTGTTCTGTACCAACTTCGTCTTAGTCACCTGGAGACATTTTTTCAGGAGCTGCAGAATCTCTCATGTTTGAACAAAATAAAATAGATAAATTGATTGGATAAGAAGCACTCCTCTGCTAAGAAGGAAGGCAAGGGAGAAGATTTTGTACTTTTAAGGGTTCTGAATGTTAGGTCAAAAGACAAAATGTCCTTGAGGATCTGCAGGACTGAGAGGACATGGGTTGTGCTGGAGTTGGTGCCTCTGCCTTGGCTCTACTCCACATGCTTTCTGCAATATGTGGAGTATGTCCTGGAAGCATAATCTTTCCTAGAGGAGAGTTCTGATTAGCTCGTCAGACTGACCTGCTCATCTTATTTGTCTCAGTTCAGTAGGCATGCTGCTAAGCTCAGGCTTTTTGGATCTCTCTGAGTCATGGGGTGCTTTGGCACAGCAGATCTTCTGGGCTGGGAGTTAAAGAAGTGACAATGCTGGAGGCAAGTGATTTTTGAGAATCATGGACGAAAGGAGGAAATAAAGAGTGAAAGTGGGTCGCTACTGCTATACTCTGATATTCAGATCTGGTTTCGATCTGAACCTGTCATCAAAACATGCCACATTCAGCCTTTGTCCCTCAAGGGACTCTGATGCCAGGAGAACTTGCCATGCGCGAGAGAAAGGAAACAGCAGTATTGTGCTTACTCATAAAACAATCAGCAAGACAGAATTTTATTACAATGGCAGTTTTGCCTGGATGCAGATGGCAAGATTTGGACTGGAACAGTTAAAGAATTTGCTTACAGTTATACAACACGTCAGGAGTCCAGTCAGGCCAAGGACTGAGACGTGGTGTACCGTCCTGTAATCGTTAAACCATTCGTCACCCCCAGCTCCAGTACTTAGGCTTTCAAAGGCTGAGCACACCTTCCACCAAGTCAGACTATGGAAAGTCCGTCCCCAACCTTGCAGTCCATAATTAATGGTCTGTTTGCATAGTCCAGTGTCCTTCTCCTCTCCTCAGTGTTCTCTGCCCTTCAGTGAACCCCTAGATCTGTGTGACATGATACTCTTCCTTTCCAAGACATATGCATGATAGAGATATCGTTAAGAATCGTGACATCTAAAATATCCCCATTTGCCTGAGTTGGCAAAAAAAAAAAAAAAATCATTCAGGGATGTTAACATATTTAAAACACTTTTTATTCCAAATAAGAATGAAAATTCCAAAAGCAGGGTGCTTGCTGAGGTAAGGGTAGGGGATTTTATTATTTTGCTCCTTTCAGTAGAGAAATTTTTTAAAACTCAGAGTTTGGCAAAGTGCTTTGCAGATCTTTCCCTTGGTAGACTGAGGAAACAGAGGGAAATGAGTAGCTCTGGGAGGCTGTGGGTTCACACAGCCAGAAAATGAAGCAGGAAGGCTAGTGAGGACCATCAAGGCATATTTTGTGGGAAGATGCCAACTCACAGAGGTAATATTTTCCTGTGGAAACCTGCTCTGGCAAAATGTTTTTGTCAGATTTATTTCAATATAACTTCTTGGGCTCTTGGAGGACAAATAAGACTTCACCAACAGTAGCTGATTTAAATATCATACCACAGTGTTAGGTTACCCCCTCCAGCCCAGCGTGGAGCACCAAGAGGGTTTTCATCTGGCCTCTCCTTTCCATGTGGGGCTTGCATAGCCTCGGCCTGGCATCGCTCCCCTCAATGGGAAGCTGAGGCTTCCTCAGCATCCTGGTGCCCAAGTATTCCCGAGGAGTCTCCCATCCAAGTGCTCCTATCTGAGGGTGGCCAGGGCAGTGGGGCAGCAGCACCATGCTGCAGCCAGCTGAAATGCACTGGGGCCATGCACACCTCCCAGCAGCCCCAGTAACCTCTCTGCTGGCAACAAGGGCCACTGCCTGCTTCCAGTTTTGAAGGCTTTTCTTTGCAAGGGTGCAAGCAGACACTGGCTTAAATAGCTGGAAACTGACTCAGGAGAGTTACTGAAACATTTGTCTTCATACCCTCAGCATCCTGCCTAATCCTTTGTGCTTCCCACAAGGGTCTCTCTGCAAAACACACAAGAAAACATTTGCTCTACTTCACAGGTTTCCAAATTTAAGTTAGGCTGGAAGTATTGGGCTGGAACTTTGTATCAGGGATGGAAGTACAGACTCTCTCAGTTACCAGCTCACACACTGGCACATACGGGCACACAAGTTCCCCAAGTCAGTAATATTTTGAATGACTAGCAGGGCATGGCCTGATTTCTGAGCATCAATGGGAATGGATTTCCACTCCACATCTGAAGGCACCACCTTCGGCAGCTCCCCAGCAGCTGTGCCGCTGGCCCTGTGCCTTCCCAGGCCACTGCAGGTACCCAGCATGCTGAGGTGCCCCAGCACAAGCTCGTGCGGGCTTGGCTTCCCCAGTTGTATTTTATCACCTCTGGAAAAAAAAAAAAAAAAGCAAAAGAGGGATTCCTTTTACACTTTATTGTATAGGGCACCAAGTTTTGAACTAAAGTTCAGAGGAGCTCTTGTGTAGTGTAATCCAGCTGCCTTGCCACTAAGAAGGGGCCCATTCAGGCCCAGGTCAGCTCAGCATCAGTCTCCAAAGGCATGCGCTTATCATGTGTACTCTACAATGAAAACGTAACTATTACTCTTGCTGGTATAATACACACAAGGATTTTAATTTTGAGAAAGAGATGGAAAAATTGTTCATCAGTAATTTGGTTTTCACAGTCTTGGGTTAAATCCTGCAGCGCTACAGGTGATATTAAAAAAACCCCTTAGGAAAACGAGGTCATACATAGAAATTTGCTGCAGGACCAAGACTTTTGAAGGGAGTTGTGATTTTGAGTGACTTGGGTTTGGAAAGTTCAGAGTATCTACTCTTCAGGAAAACAAATGATGCCCCATTAGATAGGTATTCTAATTCCTAGATAATCCAGATAATCTAATTACTACTTACTTCAGAAAATATTGATCTATTTCTCCTGAGAAGGAAGACATAGATGCCATACTTGCATGTGCTATTTCCAGAAGCTTTGCCTATGATTACATAACCTTATAAAATTATTGCTTATGTAGGAATAAAATTGCATAAGAACAATTCACTCAGAAAAAAAAAAAAATCAAATGCTTCCACTTTTAGTGGCATAGTCATGGAATGAGTCAGCATTAAAAATGGAAGAAAACTGAGCTTTTTGCATTTTCCTTCTCAAACTAACCAGTTTGGATTATCCATTTTTTGACGTATCTGCACATCAATTGTCTAAGCAGTTTATAATGTCATAGTCTCATTTTGTGACAAATGTGAAATCCAAATGTCATCCAAGTCCATCAGTAAATGAAATGATATTACCTTTACTAGATATTATATATATATCAAAAAAGCCTCAGATTTTTTGCTGTTTTTAAACACAAAAGTATATAATAACAAAAAAGTATAAAGACTTATTTACAAACTCATCAGAGAAAGAGATAGGATTGCGTTTATCACAGACTGGGGAAAGGGATTTTTAATTCAGGTCTGAATATAAACTCCATGTTGGGCACTAAGTGTTGCAGGTATAATATTTCACATGTACATTTTTGACATATGCACTCAGGTATTTTTACCTGGAGATCCATGGACACAGCTCTGTATGGGCACAAATGGAGTCTGCTGAAGGCACAGCAGAAAATTTATCCCTAAAATATTGATTACTTTCCTGGTTGTTAAATCACTATTAAAGCAGGTTGAAAACTCATTTGCAGTCTCTTCTAATACTACTAGTGTCACAAATTACATCACTTTTTAAGAAGATGGATGTTTCCAACGCTGGGCTCAGAAATGCCAAGTGGAATTAGCAACTTTTAAAAAAATGCATTTCAGTGTTTATTCATGGTGACGAGTGCTTCTCTCACTGTACTTTCATGCTGCTGGCCTCAGTAATGTGGCTGCAGTTTTCTTTTAATGCACAAGCATGGGGCAGCTCCAAGGAGGAAAAGGAGAAGAAAGCTTGGCACGGCCTAGGCTGTTGAAGCGTGCCAAGGGTTGAATTCGACCCCTCCCGCGTGATTCACTCCAGTGAGCCGGATCCTTCTGAATGCTCCCAGTGCTATGACCACCTGAATTATAACAAAAATATTTGAAAAAATATTCTTGAGTTGTATGTAGAAAGGGATTTCACACATAAAAGTGGCAGGCAGAAACCTTAAAACTTTTTTAAATATTAGCGTGGGCCAGATGCACACACTTGGAAGCCTCTCTGCTGCCATTATGAAAGAAACAACAAATAGACGCAAGCTTTTCATAGAAGATGGTTTGCTGAAATGGGATCAGCTGGTCATATGCCCCTTCCAAACACCGAATAAAGCAATAAGCTATTATTTCCCAGCTGTGGTGTTCTAGCACCGAGATTGCTACATTTCTGTGATGGGTTAAGTGATTTCTTTAGAAAACACTTCAGAAACCTTTAAAATCCTTTATACCTTTTAAATATAACCAGAGGGCTCAACACTGTGTTATTTCCTCTTCAGCATTATTAGCTCTCATGACAATAAATAATTTGACCACAAATTGGAGTCTGTTGACCACAAAGATGGGGCCTCTGTTCAAGCGCTGTGCTTGGCATTTGGCTTGTTTCGCTCTCCCTGGCTCTCAGGTAACCGGAAAAGGTGCAGGCAGGAATTTGTCCTCTATGTTGACAAGTACGAAGTATATGTAATTCCAGTTGCTTGCCCCGAGTAAACGACTGGAGAAGGACAAAGACCATCTTTGAACTTTGCTCAAACCTGTTTTACAAAAACATATAAGGAGCCAGTGAAAAATGCAGACCAACACACGAACATAACCTATTGTTATTTGGCGTTCTGCGCTCAGGATTCCCGTGATCCTCTGCTACTGCCTCTTGGGCTGATTCTCCTTAGCCAGCACTGGCCTTAAAACGCCTAACAATATGTGCTTTCCTCAGGAGAAGTGTTTGTAGGACATGGCAACCAGCTGTTACTCGGAAATTCGTACTGCAGACGCCTGCACTGCCCCTGAAATGCAGGAATACTAGATTTTATAGGCCTACCTTGAAGTGATGTTTTCTTTCTTCATTTGACCCTTAGTTTTTATTGTCCTGGGAAGCTCTGTTTAGTGCTCTGTGTTCATCTATGGTCTTACAGAAAGAATCACAGAAAACATTAAATGAACATATTAAATAATATAAAATAGAACAAAGTACAAATACATAGAAGCAAGGTGCTTTTAAAAGGGACATTTTCTCATGGATGAGGACAAAGAGGTGAGCGATGATGCCTCAGAGCATGAATTGTTGCTCTTTATGTGTTGCAGTGGGAAATCAAATTTACAAGAACAGTAGGAAGGGTGCAAATAGTGAAACCCCAAGCAACATTAGTATATGCAGCTGAGCCACAGCACCCAAGAGACCAGAATCTGGGTCACAGCTTTGTCTTACCTTACAACATGATGAAATGGCCCCCGAGGAGCACAGCCAGTGACCAAAATGCAAGAGAGAAATCTGGATACCCAAAAGCCTCAGGAATGGGACTACAGTTTCTCTCTATAGAAAGGACATCTGAAACCTAAAGCAAAGCCCTAAAAGCAGAAAAGTGTGCCTGGAAGAGAACATCCAGACCCCCACTGTGCCCAGTATAACACATCTTTGTCTATTTTTTCCTGCAATCATGATATAACACAAGGAATGCTGGCTGGGTTTGTTGACTGTTTTTGATAAGCAACCACATAATGTAATGAACCCGTGAGAGTGAATTAGTTTCTGAGTCTAAGTCCAGTTGGAAAGCGCTGTTCATGCAGCAGCGAGCAGGCAAAGCCCGAATCCGAGGCTGGCCCCGGTGCTCTGCCCTGCCTGCCTGCAGCAGGCTTCAGCACTGCCGTGGCTGCTGCCACCCACCCTGCCTGCTGCAGGGTCAGTGTTGCAGGGATCTTCACGGAGAGTGAAAAGTGCATTGCGGAAAGCAACAAGATACTGCTGGCATCATATTGCCTCTTATCTACCCCTCTTCTCCATCCCTTTACAGGCAATTTGGAAGACAGTAGGACTTTTTTTCCCCCGCTCATTCTACTTTTCTTACACACTTTTTCGTCAGGACCTCCCCCTGCCATTTTTCTTTTTTCTCACTATTTTTTAGTTTTTCAATGCCTCTTGCATCAGGTATGACAGCTTTATGCCCTATCATACCCACTATGTGAACAGGGTACCTGAATTTTGCCAAAGCATGAGCTGAGACAAAGAGGCTGTGTCTAAACTGCCTATGATAGTTATATTTCATTGATTTTCAGAGTCAAGAAGCATAGGGCAGTTATGTCCATATGGTATTTAAGGACCGAGCTCACATGAGAATATGATATTTCATAATTTTCAAAGCATCTAAATGTCTGCTCCTGCCTTGAACTTTCACAGGAACCAGAATTGCTCAGCACATCTGGAAGAAGCAAGATGCTGATATTGTAATGAAGCCTCTGAAAGACACAGAATAATAACTCTGACTTTCTAGCCGTTTTTTCCTGGTTAATACTTTGTTCCCTTAGCAGTGCAGGGAACACTACAGCTTCCTGGCACCACTAGCCCTCTCCTTTGCTCCAGACAAAGCCTACAAAAAAGCAACAAAGCCTATAAGTGTATACATATACTGACACATAAGCTCAAAGCTGGCCTGTTCCTAGAATTTGGCTTTATAGCTATTCTGGTTAATAACAACACAATGTCAGGTGCAGACAGAGCCTTCTGCCTCCCAAAGTTTGCCTTTTGTACATGCCTTCCTCTGCTCCCAGTATCTCCTGACCTGAGGGTGACACAGTTCGCAAACTACTCTTGCTGCAAAGAGCGAAAAGCTTTGTGGTTTTCCAGCACGGTTTCCAGCCAAAGCTATTGCCAGAGCTCCATCTCCATCTCCAGCAGAAGGCATGAGGCAACAGAGGAGTTTTTCAACAGTGTGCCTGGGTTGCTGCCATCTTCTTGTAATTCCCCATCATATAAATCTGTGATGTCATCTCTCTCCTCTCCCAGGCCCAGGCAGTGACAAGTTGCCCTCTTTCCCCCTCTCTGACACTCCTAAAATCCAGTTCTTTCCTCTTGTTTTTTTCTGCTGTTGAGATTACAAAAAATTCTCATCTATATCATGTCTCAGCAAAAAAAATCTTTTTCACCCTCCTCCCTCCCTCTGTTGTCTTAACCTTGTGTAGAAAACTGTTGTAGCTGTAATCTGCTGTATTCCCCCTGCAGAGACACGTTCAGCTCTCCTCACTGAGACACCTGTACTGGTTCTCTTACGACTGAATCTCCAGATCCCGTTTTCTCCTATGCCTTTTTGCCATGCTTCTTCCTGGGGAAGTGCTAGCGCTTTTCCACCCCTCATGTCTTCTTGCAACTTCCCACGTGCCAGGCTCTCTCAGAACAAGCCACCCACTCCCTGCTCTTTCAGAGATTGAGTCTTTCATGGACTTTTTCAGTCATCAGTAGTGATACAATGTATGCTATAGTTGTCTTGACCTTTAAGGAGAGGATCATGTTAGCGTCTTTTCCACCTCCATCTGCCATTGCATGCCTCTTGAGAGGAGCTGCATCTCTCCTCATGTCTGCAGATCACCATGAGCAGGCATGTCTGGACAGCTGCCCAGTATGACCCTCAAATAACTCATGTCTTGTTCAGTTTGTCACACCTTGCAAAGTGTGGTCAGCTTCGTAGGGGCTCTGCTCTCCAGGTCTGTGTTTGGCAATACGTCCGCTCCCGTTTCCTTCTCCTCTGTCTGCCTGATCTTCACATTATTTGTTTTGTCTCCTTTTTGGAAAAACACGGCAGCTGTATTGTTGTCCCAGCAGTGGTGATGGAAAGGTTAATTTTGCAGTGTCCATGATAGCTAGAGGCTTCTGTGTAAACACTTCTGACATTTCACCACCGGGATTTGTCACAAGTCAGAATAAGATCATATTCACCTGTTTAAGGGCCCTAGAGAAGAGTCTCTGGCATCTTTGTGCTTAGGACTGCATTAGCTTCTCTGCCACAAATCTTGTTTTCACACACTAAGAAATCCACAGAAAGTTCGGTATGCAAGACTGAAGCTATTTAAAAGCTATGTTTTACATGTGAGGACATACTAGCAAAATGCAAAGCAGCACATGAGAGAGGATAATAACGGTCAAAAAGAATGCATTAATAAAATAGTCTCCTAGAAAAATGGATGGTCTTCCTTAGGCTTAGACGAGAACTCGTAATAATCTATTGCCAAAGACGAGGTGAGCCTTTTTAATTCCTAGTCCCCTTTGCATCACTCCACCCATAGAGATGTCATGGATTCAGGGTGTGGATCAGGCTGAGTAAATGAAATGTGCCTTTCTAATGCACTTTGCTTGCTTCTGTACCTGGATTTCTAAGTGCAAATCTTGTCTGGAAGTGAAACAGCTCTGGGCTGTGTCACAGCCGTTTGGATACTCTCTGTGACTTCTACTGCACAACTAAAGAGAGACCAAGACAATAAGCTGCTCTTATGAGCTGCTGGGGAGAGGGGCTGTAAACTGAGGGCAAAACTTGCCCTAATAATTTTAATGGCTGGTATTTAAGGCACAATATAAATTTAGAGCAAACAATATGAGCTAAACCAATACAATATAATGTGTGATTTGCAAGTGCTGTTGCTAGTTACTCTTTTTGTGCAACTACTGTAAAATGACATCCAGCCCAGGCTAAGTTAATGCCAAGAGATGGGTTTGTGTTCTGAGCTCTGCTATGCCTGAGCTAATTTTCTGGTTAGCAAAAGCATAAATACTATAAGTATCCAAGAATAGGTAACGCATGCAAGTTTGTGGCAAGGAGATAACAAGACAAGTTCACTAGCTGGCTTAGTTTTACTGATCCAGACACAGAGATGACCACTGACAAGCACAAGAATGTGATATAAGCAGCAGGTTGCAGCTTTAAGCTTTTCAAGGGGGCAAAGTTGGAGGTTCAGCTCTCCAACAATCTGCCCCAAAACAATATAGGCCACCCTCAGCCACAGAGGAGATTCATTTCACACTCTGAGTCTCCTCATGCCCCTTCCCGCAAGGGGCACAACGGGGAGGGGGAAGGAAGGCTCATTCTGTCTTAATTTTGGCTGTGTCTGCCCTGAGCCAGCGTTTCTCTCTCCTCCCAGCTTCAGTGCATGGGATGTCTCTAGTCCGTAGGTCCTGGTGCAGACATGCCACCTGTACACTGCATAGCCTCAGCACCAGAAGCACGGCACACACCACTCTTGCCAGGGAGGGACTTCTCCCAGGCATGTGCTTCACTCACCCTGCTCACTGCCCTGTGCGACCATCTGGCAGGGAGGAAAGGGGGTAGCACTGTGCCCAGAAATCACACGTATCTTGTGAAAGCAGCACAAAGTCTTCATACAGCTACAGCATTACATCTGCTTAACAGGCAGGCCCCCATGGGAGATGGTGCCGCCAGGAGGAAGGAGGTCTATGGAGGCCTGGGCAGGAGAGCGTGAGATGAGAGCTCCCCATCGGCAGGGACAAGATCTGCTTTCAAACAGGCGGGACAGCCAGTTCAGGGGCTGCGCTATTGAAGGGCTGTGAAATCTGCTGCAAGACAAAACTATCGTTAAAACTCCCAGAGGCTGATGGAGTCTTTCCTAGGAGGTTAGAAGTGCCTTGGGCCTGACTTAGCCTTTCAGGCTGGGCTCACACCCCACCCACGGCAGCAGGCTTATTCCTGTCTAGAGGAGGTAGAGATGCTCGCCCTGGCACTGGTTTCAGTTTGGCAAATTTCACCAACATGACAGTCAACTAATGCCCCACTCTAGGAAGATGCCCACATTTTAGCAGCTACACAGGCACCTCTTCACTGAAATTCATGACAGTCAGATGCACAGAGACTGAATGTAGATACAGATATATAGGTATATATGTTTATCTAATGTCCTGTGTGGTTGTATCAGACCTTTCACAAACTACCAAGGTTTACTAAATGTGGCATCAGCCTGTACTACTGTTATCCAAAAGAAAGCACCAGAATGATATTCAGCCTCAACTGGAATGGGATTTTCCAGCCCTGGGGTACCGCACTTGCCGCAGCAAAGCTCCCGGGTCGTTGCGGACCTGAAATAGCGACTGCGCTCCACAGAAATGAAGTGCTTGGCTGGCTTGGCTGCTGGGGCACATCTGCTCAGCAGACAAATGGGAAAACATGGCCCCATCTTTAAGATAGCTACACTTGGTAAGGCCAGGTAGGACAGCAGGAGCTGCCTCCTATTTCAGTCCACACCATCCTGGTGCTGATAACATTATGTGTTAAAAAATGGGTGCCAAACCAGTCTTCTAATTAGAGTAGAAAGTATGTGTGGCAATTAATTTTTATTCTTGATATCTACTGGGACATAATAACAAACAGGACACAATAGGTTAGTGTGTGATGCCAGTCTTTAAATTCACATGACTCTGCACATAAACACTAAAAATTTTTTTTATCACTACCAACACCTGAATATAAAGCAAAGGAGCCCCTGAAATTGTCATTATTATTTTAAATGAGTGAGCATTAGTGCACAACATTGTCAGAAGGAATTATGCACAAACCAGGGTGCTGAACTTCCCCACGGCTGTAGGATTCTCTACAGCTGAGAAACTGGTAGCAATAGGAAATAACTCCATTCAGTGTTTAACGTGGACATGTCTGAATTACACATGCTGCAAGAACCTTCCATTGTTCACCTTACTAGTGTGAGTATATAATTTTCCTGCTGTCTTTTTCTCCCTTTTGTTCTTTTCAGCTATTTTGTGATTAACACTGTCTGGGGAAGAATTTCAGTATTTTCTGTGGTTTAGCAGGATGTGAGTGAGGTGGTGCTGCTGCATGAATCTTTTAAAAGCAGCCTAAGAAATATTTAAGACCTTAGTCTAGGAGGAACAGCTCTCCCAGGCATAATTTTTGGTGCTGGTTGCAGCAGGGAGCGTATGCTGTGAGGAAAGTATTATTTTTCTAAATGGAAGGTGTCAGATGGTCACGCAATGTGACTGCATGTTCGAGATCACTGCCTCCCATCTGCAATTTGTGACGTGTGAAAGATTCTGCCCAAATGTGCTCACCAACTGGAAACCCTCGGCACTTTTTTTTTCTTATCAGGAGAGACCAAGATAACCAATGGTTTTACAGATCAGGGATCCTATCAAATTAATATCATTCTAGGATAAAATCTGCTTTAAATACAACCACTAAACTCCAGCAAAGTTAACTAGTACATACAAGTTCATTCAACTGATTAAAAATCCCTACTAGTAAAACAAGAAAATATACATGGAATTTTTTTCAAGAAAGGTATTCTGCTCTTATCTTTTAACCAAAGGCTTGGTATAAAAAATGAGTCTCTTCCAGCACTAATTAATGCCACCTAATTATAACACTTACTAGGCTCATGTCAGGCATTAATATACTGGGGACGGTTTCTCCCTGTCCAGCTTTCCCCTGGATCAAAGGAGGTGCTTGCTTTTTGCAGCTCCTTATCGGTTAAGGAGATGCCGTTGTGGCTGGGGCAGCAGCTTACTGATGATTATTTGCCTCTGGAAGAGAATCTGCAGAATTGCCAAGGGGGGCAGGTGCTCTGGAAAGGGATGGGCTGCCTGCCCATGCGGCCCCCTCTGAAGGGCCGGTGCTAACGCAGCACCTCGCCGCCCATTTGAGCAGGGCAGCCGCTGGCAGGGGCCGCGTGCAATGCCTTCCCTACTGGGAGGAAAGCTAGGAAGGCCCTTTCCAGCTAGGAAAGCCCACCTGAAGGGTTATGAGCCAGGAAGTCAAACCCTCGTCCTCGCCGACTGCCAGGGGCAGATGGCGCCTGTCGCCCGGACTGCAGGGTGCCCGCTTCAAGGACATGCTTGTTCAGTGACTGCATGGAGCAGCGTAGCTGCGTTGTGGCCGGTTATCCCATGTCCTGGGTCAGAGAGGACAGAGACTGGGGCTGAGAGGTGGTAGTCAGGCAGCTCCCCCAGCCTTCCCAGCTCCGAACGTCCTGCCTGGCTGCTTTACCCCCAGCTCTGCCATGGAGCAGTGCACAGTGACACAGCTGTGACCTGCCACATGGTTACGGTGCGGCTTCCTAGTGCTTATAAATCCCTGACAGCCCCAAACAGGAGATGCTCTGTAGGTTCAGGGGATGGATAAACCCAGCCTAGCCACTGGAGCATCCTCCAGTGTGTTATAGTCAGAGCTGCCAGCTACCAGGGGAGAATTCCTCTCCTGTGAGTTACTATTCTGGATGATCAATAAGCTCGTTGTGTTTAATTTCCCTTTTTGGTTCAGCCAGGAGGTAATACAGCAGGTACCTCTGCCATCCCCCCAAAAAGAGCAGATGTGCTCGTGACTCAGCACTGAGTGCTTGCTCTAGGAAGGGCTGCTGACCGAGGCTCTGCGAACAGCGCAGTCACAGCTGTGACTGCAGGCATCTGCACACAGCAGAGCTAACTTTCACCCAGCTATTACACACACTAAGAGAAGTGGGACAGGAGAAGCAGAGACTTTTGCAAGTTGACTAAAGCTTCTCCAGGAACCTAGGAACTTGCCTACATGCCAAGGACTTTGTTAAGGTTATTAGCAATTGCTATTCACACCGGGTTTAATTAGATTACAGGTATCTCTGCTGTCGCCCATCATCATGTAGTCAGACTTTACAGGCCTTAAAAAATGTCAGTGAATATACAGTGCTGGTGTAGTAGCTTTGAGTAACAGTCCTTCATCTGCAGAGCACCTATAGCAAAGGTAGTGACAAAACCTTGTCTGCATTGCCTCTGTCATGGGCCATCACGCTGATTTGGAAAAGAGGGAAGATTTTAGCTCTGTATCAGCTCTTTTCTAGACCTCTCCACCGGGAGAAATACCAAGCACTAGCTGGGACTGTGGACTTCTTTATTCAAGGGCTGGAGTGGAAAGTTTCCTGGATCAGGGAGGCCGTCTTTGTGTGGAGCCACCTCAGGTCAACCTGCCAAGCTCTGCTTAGCCTTCCTTGTGCTGGTTGTACAGGAAGGCAGTGAGCTTTCTTCGATGGTTCATAACCATCTTATAATTGGACAGGAACCATCCTTACCAGCTTGTACCCGTATATGCTTTACACACATTGTCTTTAGGTTAGACAGTTGTTTTCCATCCCTGGGTTTATCTTTTTTCTTGCCTTCTGGATACCCAGACATGGAGGAATCATATCTCCTGAGAGACTGTTTTATACACAAAAGAATATCTTCTGATATTCTCCCATACAAAAAGATTTTCAGCCCCCTGACGAGGCTCCCAAACCCTTTATGGTACCTGGCCACTCCAAGTTCCTCTTTCTGGAGTTTAATCAGCTGCAATGGCTCGTTATTTCAGAAAATGCTTTGCCCTTGCCTTGCACAGAGGTATGAATGTTTCTGTATCTGTGCCACAGCTACCTGACCTGATATATTCTAAGTTGCATAGTTTCAGCATGTTGGTTTTCCATAGTCATCCTTTGATGTACTGGAACACCCAGGTCCCTCTCTTCCCAAGTCATATTTAAGCAATAAGCTCTTAGTTTACTACAGGAGAAATGAAACACTGGGATCCTAAAACTTTTTTAGCTAGGAGAAGTGAAGAGCTTGCTAAGGGCATTTCAAAATGAACCTGAAATAGAGCCAGTTTTCTAAGCTATTCGGGCATGCAGGAAGATTAAAGCCCTACAGTGTTTCCATGCATATCTTCCTGCACTTAGCTTGAAGCCTGCCTCACCCAGCTCGCATCTCCTCTCCAGCCCATGAGTGCCAGCACCCCAGACAGGTTGCTATTAGCAGAACTTGCACTCGTACAGCCCCAAGAGGAGGTCTCTGTCTGCCAGTTTCAGCTTGATTCAGCAAATCAATACCCTACCCAAAGCCTTCCAGCCCTGATTTTTCTCTGCTCTCCCCACATAGGGAGTGATGGCAGCTTTCTGACCATATTTATTCTTACTATCCCCATAATTACTTTATCTTCCCCCTCATTTCACTGCTGTAACAGCCAGCTCCCAGGTGGTGCCCAGTGGTTTTTGTCCATCAGCCCCAGGGCCGGCTGGGATCCTCAGAGGCGCTGGGCTGAGGGCATCCACCAAACCTGGGAGCAGAGTAAGCCATGCAAGGGTTAGGACAAGACTCCAGGATGACAGCTAAACTGACAGTTGAGGAAGATAATTTTGGCACCATCATAATTGAGTTCACTTGCTCAGGTCAAAGGTAACAAGGGTTTTGTTTTGCTGTGGTTGCTACCTTTGGATAAGCTACCACTGTTTTTGTATGGTTTTATGGGGCAAGTTGACAGAGCAGATGAGGAACTCCAAATAACTATCCCTTTGAAACCTTTAGATCTGGAAACTGATATAATGGTTCAGATGAGTGATTTTTTTGACCTTTGTTATAGCTTCTCATAAAAGAATCTGGATCTCTGATTTAACACTCCCTCTCGTTTTAATTTTGTGGCAATTTATGTGCTCTTTACACAGGTGTGAACAACTATTCTTAGATGTAAGGCATCTGTATTTTTAACTTCTATATGGTGAGTATCGTTTGGGTATCCAGATTACCCTGGTTGCTAGAAAGTAATTTCATGTACATTGACAGAAAAGAGAAAGGGAATAATATATGTTCTCTTTTCACCGTTGTCTCAGGTGTCTAAGTTAGGGCTGTGAGAAAAAAATGAGGTCTTTTTGCTGATTAGATAGAAAAATAAAGAAAAATGTTTCAGATTTACTAGTAAATCTAGAAAACAGTAACAATAAAAACAAGAAACACTGTTTGCACCTCTTTAATTTCATTTTATGTTCCCTTTCCTGTATTTTCTGTAAGTTTGCATCTATGAAGGAAATTTTTAAAGCAAATTAAAAAAATCAATTAAATTTGGAAAACACGTAAATTAAATAGTGCCTCTGAAACCAAGTAAAGCATTCTATCCATGCATTTGGATAAAATTTGTTCACTAAGGTCAAATCAAATTGAAAGGCTGAGTTAAGAGCTAGTTTTCATTAAATAAACTTTAAACTTATTAAAATAACCCCCTCCCTCTCACTATGCTTTGACCCTAGAGACATTTATGGAAATTTTAGTTAGAGCAACTTGAGATGGGGGAAGAAAAATATTAAATTCAATGAGCTTTGTTTTTGCTGGGGAAATCCAAACTGCTCACAAATTTGGGTTAACATATAAGAATATTATTTAAAACATCAAAAATTCTCATAAAGATACTTTGAAAAGAAGTGTTTTATTTTGGCAATGCCATGTTTTTTCTTTGATAGTCTTTAAATGAAAAACAGACTTCTTCAGAAACTGATCAATATCCTAGAGAAAAAGCTAATAAAAAGTTTAACAAAAATATGGAGTTGTGTCTATCATTTGTTTATCCTGTGAAAAGGAGGGGGCTAGCTGGAAATGACAAACATACAGTGAATATGTTTTGTTGACATTTGGTGGTAGGCAAGTAAAATGAATGAAGAAAAATAACCATTGTATTTCAGGGCCTACAGTCTGGTGAGACATTTTCCATTAAATAAAGACCATACTGGTGGTTTTTTTTTTTTTTTTTTTTTTTTGTCTGGAACAAAACAGCAGAAGTATTAAAAGCCCAGAACAAAAACCCCAAGCAATAGCCCAATGCTCAGAGTCTGTCACCTACTCTGCCCCCAAATGTGGTGAGCGGAACTGAGAACTGACCAGAACATCCCCAAATGTTACGTGCATGAGATAAGGAGCTCGGTGGAGAGGATTTTGAAAGAGGACTTTGTATTGTTAAAGGAGTCGCCCAAGCATGGCGAGGGTGGAATTCCATCTGTTCAGCTCAGCTCAATGAACTGGGTCACTTTCAATGGTTCACTACATTCTGACTATCTAAAAAGTACAGTTATTATGCTTTTAAAATCTTGAGCTGCATGACAAAATCACCCCTCTGTTTTTTTTTTTTCTCTCTTGTCCTTGAGTTAGCACCTCTGAAAGTGGGTTAAATGTAGTTCATAACCTAGAAGATGGGTTATGTGTCATACATGACATTGGGCTTTCTGGAAAAGAGATGTGAGCAAGTCCGCTTGTTAATAAACACCCTTCTGTCAGAACAATCCTTTGCAGGATTTTGTTTCCTAAAGAACGAATCTCTTAACATTTGGAAAATCTGACCTTCCAAGACCGATCTTTGCGTTTCAGCCCTCATGAAGATCTCTCTGCGTTCTCCTGGAAACTGACCTCTGACTGCAGCAAAAGAAAAAGCATTTTCATGGCCTTACTGCACAGTTGTTCCAGGTTGTTGTAAGAACAACTACAAGAGCAAAGGAATGACATGTAAAGATAGTGTCTTTGGGGGCCCAAAAAACAATTTGCCGGAGGTTGAGAAGAGGAAACAAAGTAGTGCACAGTTCCTAGATATTCAAGACTTCATGGGAAGAATTTCAAAGCACGGATCACAGACTGCCTCTGAGAAATAAGTCTCAAGCTCTGCATCCAAGGTTGGCTCAGGAAAAGAGAAGGAAATATATCTCCCTTTGCCTAAATATGGCTCTTCCCCCAAGAACATGTGGGTTTAAGAAAGTGATCTCTCCTCCAAGATGTGGAACTTGCTTCTTACTCCTAAATTTAGTTATATTGTATCCCTACATTGTTTGTACTGGGGCAAATTTATGAGAGTTTTTTAAAAATTTATAAATACATTTTCCTCTGCACAAAGGGTTTAATAATATTTAGCTGCTTTCCAAAGGTGATTTATGTTGTTTGAAAGAATACAATGACACCAAAACCAGAGGAGTTAAAGAATGAGCACAGCTCACCATCAAAACTATATGGACCTCTAAACAGAATCAACTGAAATCAGCACTTTGGAATTTAATGTGAAGAACACATTATGGAGTCTGCAATTAAAGACTTTTTCCCCCTAGATGGTCACATAAATAAATGAACCATTCAAAGTGAATCAGTTCACTGAGGAGCAGGAAAGTGCACAGCAACAGCTTTCTGACCACCTCCTGACATGAGTGCTATAACTTCCACCCCCTGACCTCCCCCATACCCAAATTCCTCCTCTCTAGTCCATTTGGGTCACTGGCAGATAAGTACCCAGGATGAAACTCCTTGTGGAGATACTTAAAATGCTAAGCACTAAATGCACCTATTGAGTCACTGCAGACACGGTAATGTATATTTAAAGTTCTTTCTTTCCACCTGGCAGATGAAACAAGTTCAATTTCGGTGCAAAGCAGCAGCACAAAATAATGGTACCTGACCACAGCCCCATGGTTAGGCCATGCAGGTTGGTTTGAGAAAATCAAATCTCACAAGTCTGGCAGGAAAAGGTGATCTGCCTGAACTGGAGAGAGTCCTCAAGATACAGCAGGCTGTTGCTGCGCTATTTTGATTTGGGGCTTTTTACTCAAGAAAAAAATTTCAGGCATTTTAATTGTGAAGGAACAAATACAGGCTGCAGACTGTTTGGCTTCTTGCTACTGAAACATTTGAGTTTTCACTTTTTTGATAGGAAAGCACAGCAAACATACCACCAAATTAAATATACACCAATACCAGAATTATTTTTTTATAAACCCAAGAGATTTTAAGTCTTATTGTTAGGTTATCATGCAATGCTTGCACAAATCTTCATTTGCACTCTGTGACCGATTACATTCAGTTGTCTCTCTTACTTTCCTACATACATTTCTTCAGTCTCTGACCCACATCTCTCTAACAGCCTCAATAGAAGAAAAAGAAAAAAACAAGCTTTGCAGTTAATTTGCAGTATAGTTCAAAAGCAAACCTTTGGACATCTCCCAAGAAGTAACCACTACATCTGTTTGTTAGTTTTATTCAATTTTCCTTCTTGTGTCTGAACTGACCTTGTATCACTGCCCTACCATTTTGGGTTTTTTTTCCTGGCTCTCTAGTTCTCCTATGGGTGCTGGTGAGGAGACCAGCCCTGTGGCATAGGATATTGCATCAGTCCATTGACCCTCTGTTCTGTTTTTATTTTAATTTAATTTTAACAATTACAGCAATGTCACGAGATGCAGATCTGGGCAGCGAACAGTGTGTCATGAATTCATTCTAACCCAAGGCTGAATGCCTCACAGGATACCCTCTCCAACCCTTATCTAAGGATACATACGTTATTTTTCCTATTGAAGAGGTGTAGGCAGTCTCCCTCCTTTCACCTGTGCAGCCAGTGGGGTCACTGAATGGGGTGACCGGATAGAAAGCTGCCCTTTCCCTTCAGTCTGTTTAGCAGTGGGGATCATCCAAAAAATTGGGGCTACCCAGCTGAGCTCCAAGGCTCAGGTAATTAGAAAGGCAGAGGAAGAAGAGCTTTCCTTCAGAGCTGCACTAGTAAGTCACAGGCATAACTTATCCCCAAGGTAATGGAAAGCAAAAAATTTTTAATGGGTAGCAATAGGTCAGTTCCTGCAAGATGCTAAGTGTCATCGGCACTCCTGACCTTCATAGTAGGTGACAGCATTGCACATTTTTCAGAAGGCACTGCTGAAGCTGCAGGGGCAGGTCCCGTAGTTATATTTCTACAGTGCCCTTCCCTTAGAGGCCTTACAGTAACGCTGTCTCCAGATGCCAGGAATGGAGGGACTCAGAGAAGGTGCCATTTTTGAAAATAAAACTGTGTGTGACTTGCACTCACTTAACCTGAGTCTGCATTGTCTTGCAGTTTGCTATTACTTATGTCTTTGCAAAATGAGAACAGAGCACACGCTGGACAGTCACCCTGGTTTGGGAATGTCCTGAATCTGTAGGTAGTAAAGCTATGGAGAAAATGCTTCTGTGAATTAATAGCAACAGAACCTGGAATTTTAGATCCCAGCCCCCTTATCAAATATTATATTAAACCTGTTTATTTAACCTAGTGGTTGTTATGAAACAGAGCCAAAAGAACCTCCTGCCTGGTAGGCTAAAATCATCCTTTTTTACTTAGGAAGAGCCTAATGAGCAAAAAGAAGAGAAAGAATAGCACTCTGAATCAACTACACCAATATCTGCTTCCGAGTCATTGACAGCTCTGAAGGAAATGCTCTCAAATGCTTATGGATAATGGTCCATCAGATAAAGAACAAGATGAAGTGTCAGGTGATAGCTGCTCTGGACCACCAAATAACACAAGGGAACAGGATCACCAGTTCCTTAAACATCTTTCTATATAGAAGACGTAGAAGGAAAAAAAGCTGTATTAGAGTGACGGACTTCAATCTGAGTGATGTGTGCAGGAAGTCTGCTCCTGGCAGAACTGAAATGTCCTGAGAAGTTTTTAAAGCATAGATGAACATTTCAGAACTAAAAAACAAGCAAACAAAAAAATCCATGACCCAAACCTATTGTATCCAACATGGGAAAAGTTATATTGGAGCTCATCTAACAGAAAAAGAGAAATTTATATCTGAACTAAAATCCTGCTCAGGACTGTAAGCTGGCTATGTTTGTTATGTGATAACAAAATACAACTTGAACCACCAATACATGTATCTGGTGCTTTAAAGGACAGCCCAAAACAACTGACCCATGTAAGCTGGGAGAGGAAAAAAAAAAACTAAGCAGAAATCCTGAGTGATAACTGTGAACTGTATGAGAAATAGGTACCTCCCCCCCAAAAAAAATCACACCTCCATACATCCAGAAGAAAGGCTATATTGGTTAAGAAAGTATGGAAATATAAACAGCTACACCAAATGAAAAAAAGGAAAATAAATTGGAAGCCAAAAGCAGTCAACATATGTTAGAAGCTGGGAAATACAGAAAATTGATTAATTAAGGCTAGTGGACACCAAGAAGAAATCTACAAGATAGAGGAAAAATAAAAGAAGGATCTTTTCAGACTTTGAAGAATAAAAAGGGTCTGAACTGAAGGGTATAAGAACAAGATGGATATGGTAGAATAAACACTTATAATATAAAAAGTTGGAAGCATTCAAGAAATCTGTCTTTTGCATTTGGAGAAAAAACTAGATCTATATTCATATGATATGAAACTACTGCTGGAATATTTCCCAGCATTCTCAACAATATGTAAGGCTGATGTTAGACAGCAGTTACTAAGTTTAGATATTTGAAATCAGCAGGTCAAATACATGTTTTTATTAGAGCTAGGCAAGGACCTCTTTAGATTGTTAACATTGATTTTCAATAATTTTTGCAACAGTCTGGTTGTTGCAGAGGAGGAGTAGAAAGGCAGTGTTGTGCCAGGATTAAAAAAAGAGTAAATATGATGGCCCAGCTAGCTACAGACCTCTCAGTCTGATGTCTGTCCAGGGTTTTGAAGCAGGATTGTTGGTAGAGGATTTGATTAATAGAGAATGTAATGTAACTAGTGACAATCAACATAGGCTTATAGAAAATAGGTGTTATAAATCTAACTTCCTAATATTTTTGACGAGATTATTAATTTGGTAGATAATGTAGTATATGTCGATTTTGGTAAGGTATTTGACCTGGTACTTCAAAGCATTTTGATTAACACACTAGAGCGGTACAAAACCAGTGTGGCACACATTAAATGCATTAAAAGTGGGTAAATGATATGTCTCAAAATGTAATTATAAACACGAATCACCACTGACTGTGCTTGCTGCTGGTGGGGTTCTGCAGGGATTGGTTCTTGGCTGTATATCATTTAACATTATCAGTGACATGGAAGAAAACATAAAATCATTATGATAAAGTTTGCAGATGACATGATGTTTGGGGCCATGTTAAATAATGAACTGGAGAGATATCTACTACAGAAGGGTCTGACTGCTAGTAAAGTGGGCACAAACAACATAATTTCAGTACAGCTGAATGTGCAGTGTAATCTAGGGGAAAAATACTTCAAAAAGAGCGATCATGTGCTCCAGCCTGATCCTGCACCCACAGCGTGGTGTCTGGGTGTATAAACAGGAGACTATGGAGTAACAGAGAGATTCGGTTACATTAATGCTGTCGAAGTCCTGTGGCCTGTTCTTGGGTTCACAATTCAACCAGGTTGAGGCCAAGCTGTAGGTGGACCACAAAAGAGTCTCAAAGGTGACTACTTTAGACTTACATCAGAAAACATGCCTTATTAAAAAAGCCTTAAGGAGCTCTATTTACTTATCCTGAAGGAGAACAAAGATGTTCAAGGAGAATGGAAAACGGATGCTAGGTGAGTCCTCAGTTGTATAGTCAGAAATACAACAGGACCCAGCTGCTGGGGGCTGAAGCTAGATCAGTTCAGACCCGTGAAGGTGCTCATTTTTGGCAGGGAAGAAAACGAACCACTGGCACAGCTTGCTCAGGACTGGGGATGACTGAGCAGCAGGAGGTCAGCCTGTGACGTCAGACCAGATAGTGTCTTTGGGCCTTAAAATTTATGAAGCTACACCATAAATGAATGGCTTTGCAGTAATGATGAATACAATCAGTCTGTCCCAAATAAAGAATGTTTTTTCTTTTCTTCTTGAAGCTAAATGTTGTTAATTTTGCTATTTAGAGCCATAGATTCATTGCAAGGCTATATACAGTGCTAAAAGTAGAAGAGACACTCCGTTCAGGAATTGAAGGTTTAACAGGTCCTACTAATAAGCCCATTATTTCCATTTCCTAAGCAGGCTACTGTAGATCTCACTCTACCTGGGAGCTGGATAAAAACAGCCAGTTAATGTACTAAAGGTCAAAATTTCAGAAGTGCTCTACAAATGCATTACAATCAACTATTAATAATTCTCTCTTTTTTTAAGGGGTCTGCTCATGTCCAAGGGAATGCCAGCTACATTTTTCTTAATGTATGAGCACAAGTTACACATAACAACCTAACAACACAATACTGCCTCTTTAATGCTAATCTATTCCTTGCAATCTACTAGATACATGTAGAATCATTGGTGTGTATCAAGAGAGCAAAATCAGATTCTGAAAATATCTGAAAGGATGCACTAGAGTGTACATAATAATGTATTTTAATCTGCCAGGCCTTAAAATTAATCATGAATTCCCACAGAGATTTTAATAATTTTGAGATAATGTTTTTTTTCATATAGTGATATTCTTGGACAGAGTTCTTGAAATGCTACATGGAAATGGGTGGGGGAGGGAAAAATGGGGGCCATTTTTCAATTATCAGGTTAGATAAGATACATATACGAAAGCTACTGTTTAATTGGTTGTTTCATTCTTTTTCTTCCACCTAACAGATCAGTATCAGTAAGGTACCTCAAACCCAAACTTTTACGACATCATAAAGTTGGCATACAGCATAAAGTTGATCTCTTTGGGAATATATTTAAGGGAACAATTCTCATCAGTAAATGCACGTGCTAAAGGACTTGAAATGTCCTGGGGAAGTCTGCAAGCCCCGACGTTTGAGTGATGAGGTTAACAGGGGCTCCACACTGGGGTTTTTAACAGGCGCAGACTGTCATGACAAAAATACACCTTTAGGGTCTTGTCTTTCATTTTGTCCTAACATTTTTGTCTCTTTACGGAAAACAATACATCATGGTTCTTCATGGCTTCAAGTCAAAGCGACCTTCAAGTCACCCTCACCGAGGACTATATTTTTGGTCTGACTACCTGCAGCTCCTATATTTTACCAGAGCCACTTGTAAGGTCACAAAATAGGCATTATAATTCTCAAAAACCTATTTTATGTTTTGTTAAGTGCTCTGTCTTTGACAGGTGGCCATGCATAAGATACAGTAAACAGCATATGTATTGCAGAAGGCATATGATTTTCAGAGCCAAAAGCAGGGTACTGTTCCAAAACAAACTATTGAACTCACCAAAACAATGTATTTTTAATACATGTGGAATTCAACCAAGAGGTCAGTTGTTACTGTGCACCCCTTCTACTGCTGCCTGAGACAGATTCACATCATAAGGGAGCAAGCAAGACAAACAAAATACATTTACCCACTTCAAAAAAAACAGCCTTGTAATTTTTTAATTAAAGCGTATTACTTATGTTCCACCATTTATATGGATTTTGCACAGCTGTTTGCACTAATATGCGTTAAAATGGGTAATTACCACAGCAATCATGGTATGATACAACACTCTTGCTCCAATTTGAATATATAGCCCTGCTTTAGTCTCTCTCTAACCCAAAGACACACCTGTTTTTATGCTGCTTGCTTGCTTGTTCCTTCCTACTAGTTGATGCCAACAAATATTTCAGACACTGAATATTTGACACGTTTCTGGATCTTGTATTAACAGCTCCTGAGCTATGTTTTTGTTTCCCCATTTTAATGGTTGAGAGAGGCAAGAGGCAAACGGAATAGTGATGTTTATGAGAGAGGGTAGATGAAGGGGTCGAGGAAAGCTGGGAATAGCTGGAGTGTGTCTGACACAGCAGTTTCTCTTCTGTATCACTATTTTATTTTTATGAGGCTGCAGCAAATTGATAGCTTCTGATACCATAGTCAATAAAACGTTGTGTAAATTCCAGCGATGGGCTGGAAAAAGATTGAATTAAAAGGGAAGTATTGGGTCACATCCATATTTCAAGTCATTTCTGTGCTGCGTTATCCTAGTACCTGGGGGAAGCAGTTTCTTCACAACTAACCACCCAATTAGTACCTGCTGAGCACCCAATGCTTGATTTTCTTCTAACTGCCCCCCTCTTCCCATGCAAACCAATTTCCTAACAGTTTCTGTTTCATCTCACAGGATAATTTTTTTAGGAAGTTTGCAGAGGTCACAAAAAGGGGTTTTTAGAGCTAAAATGATTCTGAAACCTTCCCAATTCTGAAAAACATTTTTAAAAACATTATGTAGCAATCTTTTTAGCCATAATTGTCAGCCCAGTTTGTATTTCATGTTTCTACCAGGAAGAAATTTTCTATAAGATCACAGGATAGTTCAGGTCAGAAGGGACCTCAGGAGGTGTCCAGTTCAAACACCTTCTCCAACCAGGCACAGCCATGAGGCCAAACCTGGTTCCTTGGGGCTTTATCCAGTCGGGTCTTGAAAACCTCCGAGGACAGAGACTGCACAGCCGCCCTGGGCAACCTGATCCACTGCCCCACTGTCCTCATGGGGAAAAAGTTTCTGCATATATCCAGTCTGAACATCTCTTGTTTCAACTTATGTCTGTTGTCTCTCATCCTCCCACCTTTCTGCGAAGAGCCTGGCTCTATCATCTAGATAAGCTCCCTGTAGGTGCTGGGGGGCTGCTATTAGGTCCCCCGAAAGCCATCTCCTTTCCAGACTTTACAAGTCCTGGTCCCTCAGCTTCTCCTCACAGGGTAGGTGCTCCAGTCCTGACCATCTCAGTGATCCTCTGCTGAACGCGCTCCAACTTGTTGATGTCTGTTTTGTATTGGAGGGCCTTACAGCAGGGAACAGTCACGTATAAGGTGGATGTTCTCACCACCATACAAAACAGTTAACAGATTTCAAGAATGACAAGCACTCATGTAGCACACAGCTGGGCAGCTGCTGTTTTATTGCTCTGGGACAGGAGGGAGAAGAGTGAGAGTGCACCACAGTGCCATCAGTGACCCCCTTCCCTGAAGTCGTGCAAGAGATTTGTTGCTTCCTCAGTACATCCCATCGCCAAGAGCTCTGGCCATCTTAGCCCTCACATGAACTTTCAATAGCTTAAACCCTCCATTCCCCTGTGCAGAGACTAAGGAGGGCTCCCTGGTACTGTTTCAGCCATGTCTTTACCAGTAAATAAAACAGAGCTCAGGTGTTGGCTCATTCCTGTGTGCATCATTTAATTGCTCCCTGGCATGGCAGCAATGCCAGCTAGTGCTCTCCCAGGCATTTCCCCATCACAACTGAAGAGGCACCATGAGCCAGGCACCACTCCTGGGTGCAGCTACGCTGTCCTGGATGGACAAGGAAGTGGCGAGAGCCCAGGTGTATGGAAGTGAGCTGTGCCACGGGTGACTTCTTCTGCCGTCTTCCTGGCCACACTGTAAACCTAGCGCCACAGCCTGTCTTTTCATACTTTTGTAAGAACAAGCAATAAAAATCCAAGAACTTCCCACTGCAAAAAAAAATTTGTTAATGCAAAATTAATGTTGCCAGGTTCAGTTCAGAGGAAATAATATCATTACAATGGTTCTTTATATACCTATATATATATACACACTATGTATATAATGGTACAACGTATAGCCCAAGGAACTCACTCCCTAAAGCTATACAAATAGCTCCAACACAAACATCACGCCCTGCTTCCCACCATTTATGTCACCTGAACAAGCCCAGTGCGTGTTCAGTATCGGTTGCCTAGGAGCATGTGTGTGTGTCTGATTTTGATTCACAGTCCACAATGCACATCTCAAAATGGCAAAAAGTGAGGAACAGGGTAAACATTAGTGGCACTCTAAACAAGGAGAAGCCAAAATATAAGCCTTCTGAAACTGTGGCCCACGTTGAGCTGATCTGAACATCATTTCTTTCTCAGAATGTAAGAGAACATTGTGGCTTTTCCGAGGTCACTCAGATGAAAGAACAGCACCTCCTGACCCAATTTCCATAGAATGAGAGGCACAAATACTTGGAATATGAATAGTTCTTATGGGCAGAGGGATAAACCCAGCTTTTGGACCTAACGTGAGTCCTAATTCATTCTCCCGCTCATGCAAACTGGATTGTAAAGTAAGCCAGAAGTGCAGAGGTCACTTGCACAGCTGTTGCCCTGTAGTCATCTCTGCACACCTGTCCTGAGAGACCTGCGAGGTGACAATGATGAGACTTTGTGTCATATCTCTGCATTTGGCTTTATGCAATTCTACATGATTTGGAGAAAAAAATATTAGCTTCCTTCAGCTGATTTATAAAAAGCCTTAATGTGCATCATTACATTAATTTGATAGACTACAACAAGAGTGAAATATATTTAGAGCTTTCCCTGCAAGTGATGGAGCTCGTAATATTAAAATATAGTTTACATTTTATGCAGCACCTTTTATGGAGAAGGACTCCAAAGCATTTACAAACATAAAGAAATAGAAACAAATATGACTCCACTTACCATTGAAACACAACCTACAGCTGGAGGTAAGTATTTAGCAGTGCACAACAAGAAGAGGAGTTTATTACAGTACATAAAGAAAAATTTTGCACCTAGTAGAAACTGCAAGGGGAATTTAGCTAAGCAAAATGAAATTCCCTAACTCAGCACCTGAAAAGGACATCCTGTGTATGTACTTTTCCTTCTGGAAAAATGTCTCATTTCTGGCTCTTCATACTCAGCCTTTTAGCCCACACTGATTCACCATAAAAACTGGAAACTGGAGAAGGTAATAGGGGTGAAACCAATAGGATTCAATAGAAATTGCTCTGAATAACAGATGAGATTTACTAGACAATTATTTAAATTCTGAAGAACTTAAGAACTAACCTATTCAATCAATCAGCATTTATACTGCATAATTCTTCCCGTATGGCATAGGATGGTGTAAATGCCTTGTGGAAAAAGACATCATTATGTCAGGTTTTTCCATGAGTATCATTTATAAATCCATATATAACAATCTCACACTTGCTATGATACCACTGGGTTTTTGTAATTCTTCTAAGTGGAGTAGGTGCCATTAACACCCTTACAGTTCTGCCATAGCCAGTAATCATTACTATTGCTCACAACACTGCCTATACGTAGCACTGCTGGGAACATCTGGACCGTGTCTGACATACTATGAAGGATCCTACAGGCAGGCACACAGTGTGAGAAATACTGCAAGTACCATGGCAGCATTCATTATTGCAAAGATTTAAATGGCAACCGGAGTGGAGGGAATGCTGTATCCCAGATGCTACAATATGATAGCTGTCGATGAAGAGGGAACCCACTGTAAAATACTTGAAATATTTTTATAACAAGACAAATTATAACCATTTTATAATTATTCTTAAGGTATAAGCAATTTCTTAAACAACTATGAGTATAATTTATGTTTAGTAATTACACTCTTTGAAATTAATGTGATATTTACAGAATTGCTAACATTTTGTTCTTTTAATTAAAAGCTCTTTAACCAAAGCAAGGTTGAAGCCGAAGTATCCAAGTGCCACAGGTAGCGTTGTGCCACTCACTATAAAACCTTGGATGTTCATTAGCCAGCTCAAGTTATCTAAAGCTGACAGAGTGCTTGCTTTTGTACCTCGCATGGGTTCAGCACTGTGCTGTGCCACTGTCGTCAAGCAAAAGGAAAATGCGAAGGACATAAGAATAAAAGCAGAAAGTGATGGTGAGAGAAGAAGAAATGTTAACAGAAATCTCAAAGAGATTCTCCTGACCTCCATTACATATACCAACATAATCCATTAAAGAAGTCACAAGAGACAGACTTGGCATTTGGTAGCGTGCCCTAGTAATTTAATGTATTATTTATCACTCGATTAAAAGTGAGGAGTCTAACTTCTGTATTACCAGGCCTCTTGCATTCATACCTTCAATGTCACATTGACATAGTTTTTGTGCTTAGGGTTTTTATTATATATAGGAAACGCCATATTTCTTTCTCCATTTCAGCCTCTCTTCTCTCTTTGGCCTCCCAGCCCACTCTTTTCTGGGACTTTTCCCCTTTCTCACAGGGAGATGTTAACTCAGGCTGGACTATGGAAAGCAGAAATTGCCATTGCTGAGGGAGCTCAGGAGCAGCAGCAATATATATCTCAACATTAAAGGCTGAGGATGAAAGCAAGATAATAAGCATCAGATGGGAAAAGGATACCACCTTAGGAAGTGGGGGAGCAGATGTGCTGAGGCTGGGGACCGTGCTGAGCCGACCAGCCAGGTGGGCAGAGCACCAGGAGAGCTGGGTTTCCTCTAATGCCACCGCCGACGCACCCTGTGAGGCAGCGATCCTCTGGAGCTCTGGTTGCACCCAGTGGCCTGGATGGCCTCTGTCCATCTTGTCATCTCGCAGTGTCCACCCTCCGCCCTTCTCCCAGGCTTTCAGACCCACCCCCTGACATGCTCTCCTCATCCTGCTAACCCTCCCAAAGCTGAGGGGCTTTGGGTTTTCCTCACAATTTATCAGCTATTAAACTGCATGAGGAGCTGCTGAAGGAGTTGATAACTGGATATTGTTGTTACTGTTTTACCCTTTTTAAATTCCAATGCAGAAGATTCTGTCTATGAAGACATTAGCATGCAAAAGGGCAGACAAAGAGGCAGCAAATTTCTGGCAACAAATAGTGAAGATTTCCAAGGACTGGGCTTAGCACTGTTCCCCTGCGATACCCAAAGTTAACTTAAGGAAACGTGGCTGTCAGAGCTGGGTGTTGGCAATCTCATGAGAGAGCGTCTATTACATCCCCATGCTAGGAGCAAGTGTTCTGTATCTCATTTAACGTTCTAGGCATTTTATTAAGAGTGATCTGCTACAAAATTATTAATTGATCAAATTTCACCAGAGTTAAAAACCTAAGATTCTCAGGGAGTTCAGAATTTATTACCAGATTTTGACAGAGCAAAATAAGAGATTATTTGGAGCTTTTTTTATTACAGAATTGTATTCTTTATTCAAATTAAGACAAAATGTTTTTAATAATTTCAAAATATTTTCTAGATAGTCTGATTACTTTTTCATCAACACTCATGGAAGGGGCAAAATATCAGATAGATATTTCAAAATGAATCCCTGAAGTCAGCTACTTTGAAATGTTAATTCCAAGTCATCATCTAATATTATTCGTGTTTTAGTTAAATCAGTCCTTCATAATACATTGATTTTTACAAAATTTTGAATGTCATCTGTAATTATTACAGAGGAACAGTGGGCATTTCTAACAGTTGATTTTTATACAAAATATTTTATGGGTGCAAATACTTTGCAAATTAAATATATATATACTACCCTAGGAAAGACAATCTAGTCTGTCAAAACACCACTATGCTGTAACAGTATCAGTACCGTGATTGAAATTCAGCAACTGGTTTATGGCTATGTAGCAAAACGAAGTTATTGAATGTCAGTAATGACTTTTAGGTACTCTCGGTTTGAAGGACTACCTATACCCTGGGATAACTGAAGGCCAGGACTGAAATTAGAGGATTTTTATACCACAACATGATTACTAAGTAATCCTGATTCTGCAAATCTTTAAGTACATGCTCAGCTGTAAATCCACAGATGTCATTGCCTTTAATGGGACCGCTTATGTTTCTAAAAATCAATCATGTATATACATGCAGAATTGGAACCACAGTAACACAAAACAGATCCAATGATTAGTTGCCCAGTTGAAAGCTGTTCACAAAAACTCTGTCTGACAACTCTATAAGCCATTGGAATCTGTGTTAAGAATAAAGGCTCGAAACCTAATCCTAAAGAATGTAACATAATTGGTAGAACAGAAAGTGATAAATTCAATCTGTAGTAATGAAGACTATATTAAGAAATTGGGAAAAACTTCCTGGAAATAAGAGCAGTGAAGCGCTGTCACAAATTGTTCAGGGAAGATACAGAGTTGCTGCCGCGGAGGACTTTTAAGAACAGGTCAGGCAAATTTTCCAGGGATTTTTCTGGCTTTACTGCCCTCTCCTGTGGCAGAGGAGCAGACAAGGTGATCTCTGCAGCTCTTCTGCCTTATGTGCTGGTGAATCATTAGTCTGCCATCCTTGCTGCTGAAGCATGGAAGCATGATTTCACTTCAATTAATCCTGGAGCAGTTTAGGAGCGGTCCCCAAACTATAAAGATTAGATGTGTAGAGGGCAAGACACACAACTGCATTTTGGTAGAACTGGACTGAAAGCACAATGCAGTGTTTATACCACATTAATGCTGGCCACAGGAGAACAGACAGTGTCTGATCCAGTGTTAAGTTAGAGCGGTATGATGACACCTGATCCATCATGATTTAGATTCTGTCAATCTGCCTTCAATACTGGTGAACAAGTTTTAAGCTACCGAATGAGTCTGTGCTGGTTCAATGCTTTGATGTGGTTCTAAATACTTTAGAACCAGATGTGAAACTCCATCTTCAGGATTAAGAAACTTCAGAACACTTTAGAGAAGTGAAGTACCTCTGCCTTTTGATGCAGATTTCTTACAACATGCCAGAGGCTGTAGCAAAAGTGGCTTGGCAGCATATCATTTTGTCCCAGGACATGCTACTGAGAATGATCTGAAGAAGGGTCCATGTAGTTTTCAGCCTATTTATTCTAAATATATCAGCTGGTTGAAGAAGAGCTATTTCTTCTTTCTATAAACCCTGATCTACTCAGTCTTTGGATCAGTACGACCACAGCAATACTACTGCCAGAATGACAGATCATCCCGTGGGGATACCCTGCCTCCAAAAACTGTCAGCTCTATGCTAAGTCCCACCAGGTGACATGGACATAGCAATGGGGGTCAGGGTAGGAGGAGTAGATAATTATAGACACTAGGCCACTTCAGACATTCGTCTCCTAACCATACAAATATTTTCAAGCAAAAAGGTCAAAGTGATTGGAAGATCCCAGAATAGCCTTGGGGGCAGACCCTGATCAGGAGCAGGGACTCTGCGTGCTACATCAGTAAAGTTCAGTGCCGTGGCGTATTTTGGACTACATCAGTCATTGCCATGGGCCTGCCCAGGGCAAGGATGGCCCAATTGTCAGAAAACCTCAGTCCATCTGGATATTCAAGAGGGATGAGGAACCAGCTATAACTCATAGGCCTTATCCCTCACATGCCAACGATAGCAGTCTGATAAAATATAACATCACCTTTATGACTCTCTCCCTGGAAATTCTTCCCTTGCCATACAGTATAGTCAATTCTTATCTGAGCTTATCTGAGCTTTCTCAAAGCTGCTCTTCTGGCTTTCTCAGCACTTATGGGGAAAAAATGACTAGTGCCCGATCTAAGGCAGTGGGGAGCTGGACATCAGCTGCACATGGATAACATCAGGGCCTCAAATGCCCTTAATGACTTCATAGCCAGCAGACTTATGGCAGAGAGGATTAATACCATTAAAACTTTGCAGATAAGGCTTGTTAAGAGGAATAGCCACTTATTGCTGTGCTCTGAGGTTTGATGAGTGCAGCCACACTGCAGTGATCATTTCTCTGCCTGCCAGCCCCAGCTAGTGGTGTTGGAGGCCAGGGCAGCCCAGAAGCACTAATGGGTTGGTGAACATCTCCCTGGAGCTACAAGGGTGAAACTCATTGTACTTCAGTTCTGTTTTACCAGTCTCATCACGCAAGGTCTTCAAGCAAAGCTGGAATGGCAGTGCATTTGCTTTCCCATTGGCTTTAATAAAAATGCTAGTCCAGGTGGAGTGTATGTACAAGAATGCATTTTCTACTAGTGTAAAGAGGATGAAAGTAGCTGTGCAGCCTTTGCTTTTGTGGAAGACTGTGTTACATGTCATTTTTACTAGTTATTTTATTTCAAGTATTTAGAAAAATTATATTAATATATCCAGATATCTTCCAGAGGCTTTTACTAGTGAATGGCAGAGAGTCCCAACTTGCCTGCATCCAGCACTAGTGCGAAGCTCTCAGCACTTCAATCTGCACCTTGGACTGTATTTTAAGAACGGAAACACACTTTGTCATTTCTGCATTCATTGCTCCTGAAGATCTGCATAGAGTAGCAGGGTCTTGTGCCATGTTTTTATTACATTTATTTAAGAATTTCTTGCAGGATTGCAGGATTTCTTTCTCTGGCAATCATTGTAGACAGTGAAAATTATCTTTTTATATCTCTGTCCCATACAAAGCCATTTTCAAGACAGGCTACGAAATGCATTGAAGATAGGAGCCTTGTTCAGGAAGCTTGTGATACAAACAGAGAAGATAGATAGGAAAAGGGTAGTTAGCTAAGCAAGGACATTTCAGAGCAGCCCCAGACAAAGCTGAAAATGGCACATTCAGTCTACTATTTATTTATATTGCTTATGCTGGTGTCACTAGGTTGGAGAACAGGTTCAGCTTTGACCTTCCTCTTTGTAGATCTGCCAGCACCATATCCAAACCTATGAGATTTTTTCTATATAATTGGATATATAATCTAAATATTTTCTATATAATTAGTCAAAATGTCAGCCTCCCTATCCATTGTAAACCATTGTAGGTTTACGATGTCCTCCAAGCTCTTGGCTCTGGTGAGATGTTGATTCCTCCCTGGCCCATGATACCAGCTCCCACTTGCTTTCCCCCTTGCTGGTCTTCGAGCTTGGGATGAGCTTTCTATCAACATCAGAAAACTCATTTTTTTTCCTCAGTTTTTTTTTTTCTCTGATACCTATACAAATTGACACCAATTCTACCACTGCTATGCAGAGACCTCTGCCTTTCTTGCTGCATAAAGCTCCCTGGCTAGATAAGCTCCAGACATCTGCTTTCCCCTCTCTATTCTTAGCTTGCTGACTGGGATGTGATTAATTTCTGCTTTTGCACAGCATCTAATATGGTGGATTCTGGACATATTAGTGTAGTCTGTAGGTCCTTAGCACTGCAAAGAATTAGTGATAATGTATGAAGAAAGTAAGTGTACACAGTTGCAGTGCAGTGTCTTAGACACTACTATCTAGATCATTCTAAGGTTTAATGTGCTGTATAAGTGCTATGTAAGAGCAACTTTTAGCAAGAACTAAAATTGTTTCGTGACGTAAGTTATACAGTTCTGGAAACTTGAAAATAAATGGGTGTTTTACGGCTACTGCAACTACCTGTTCTTGTGACATTTTTATTCTCTTACCAGAGACATCCTGACACCGTAAGAGAACTGAAGCTGTCACAGGTCAGTTCTGTATGATGCTTCTGTCTATGCTTTACATGCTCCTCCCTCTATAATGGTACTGAGCTGATGTGGAACTTGGATATCTTTGTCTCCACAGAGCTTTCAGTCAAATTACCCCAGAAGCCAGAACCGCACACAAATAAGAACATGAACTTTGACAGTTTTTCTTCTTAATTTTATAAAAGTTCTTCCAGTCTTTAATAATATTGTAAGGAATGAAGCACAAAGCATTTCTCTCGATGGCATATGTCTCCATCTAGTTGGAGATGTGCCAGATTGCTATTTATATGTGATCTTCCCAGCAATCTATGAAATTTGAAGCCTGGAGTGATGCATATTTAGGTCTTGGAATCAGAAATTTCAGTTTAATGCGACTTTCTCATCAAGTGTAGAGTATGGTGTACATCTCCAGATGGCCTATACAAATGCTCTGCCGTACTTCACTCACTTTTTGAATGTCAAGCATCTCTGGGATTCAGTACATCACCAATTAGCATCTTATATCCATTTGACAGAAATGATTCCTCATTATTTCATACATTTCTTCTTTAATAATGTTTGCACATTGAATTATTCTTCTGATATGAGAATGGGAAATAAGTGTAAGATCAGGAGCTGTTTTTAAAACATTTTTCTTCTGTGCTATGCAGAGCTGTTCTCTAGTTTAGGCTGTGGCCATCTCTGAGTTGAAGCTCTTTCAATGAAGGATAATCATCTTTTGGTCTTATACAGCACCGAGCAAACACTCGGCACTAGCGTTAGCAATTTACTTACTTTAGTAATAAAGGAGGCTATACCCCAATAGCATTTGCACCCAGACCCAGATCCTCTCACCTGGGAGGCCAAGCAAGCCCAGGGTACAAGAAACTGCACCTCCATTCAGAACTGCCCCCCATTTCCCTACAGTCACTAATCACTTCTCTGACATCCGCATTTGCCCATGGTCCCTATTACAGTCACGGCTGTAGCTGTACAGCTGTCATCTCCAAGCTGTTCTCAAAAATGCTTTTCTGCATGTTTGAAGAGCTGATGTGGCATGCCTGATACCAGCCTGCTTCGGCCGCGGTACACGCGTTACTTCTATATGCACATTAAAGTGTGCTTGTGCACATTGCTATGTTACCTGATAAAAGAAACATAAATGTAGATAAAACTAGACATATCTGACTCTTACTGATATTAGAAGTTACATGCTTTCAAATCACAGCTACAGGGGACGGAAACCAGCTTTTGCTTAAAAATCCAAGCTAAGCTGCTCACATAATCACCTGACTCCAGGAACTAGTGCTTTTAGGAAAACCCATGAGTAAGACTGGCTATAGTGCTGGCAGTGTTGGTAATGCTGCAGTCCTAATCCTCGTTAGCTGGGCAAGCTACATTTAGCCTGGAAAATACTGTGCACATCCATGGATGTATAAGAGTAATTAATAATAAAAATGTTAATGTACACTCTTCTACTGATTGCACTATTTAGTTCTTTTACATATGCATGTAAGAATGTAAAAGCTCCTTAGAGATATAAAGGAGGAAGCTAAAAAGAGCTGTAACAGATGAGAGGGAGGAATGCTAGCTGAAGGCAAGTAGTTGCTGCAAGTCTCTGAGAAGTTGTAGAGTCAAGCCATGCTCTGCATTAACCTGGTTGCAGTACGGGAACACACGTGTGCATATACAGGGGCTGGCAGGAAAGGTAATTAAGACCATTTGCATGTACATTTGAAATTTTTTACATGCAAGCATGTGTATTCCCAGAATTGCAAGGATAAAAGCAAAGAGTGCCTTTGAAAACGTGCCCCGCTGTGTATTGTAGGTGACTGTTGCCCTTGGCCCTTCCCCTCCTCCTCTTCTTTAGTTTTCTTTTTTTCTCTCTCTCTTTTTTTGATCTCAACAGGCATCTACAGTTTTTGGTCTTTGATCGATTTGGTTATCAGTTGTCATCGGCACCTATCAAAATCAATACTTCTCAATATCGAGTCATTGATGCCATTTGCTTTCCATACCTATCAATAGCGATCGCTATCAATAAGTATCCCTCATCCCTCATAATGAAGACAGCTGAACTGGTGTGTCCTCTGCCCGGGCCACTCAGAATAGGTGAGTCAGTGGCCATACAGGGGGACGGCAGCATATTCTGCAAGAGCTGGGGGTCTGTGATGCTTATCTTCAGCATCTCCCACCAGCAGTGTGTGCAGACCCGAGAGGCAGTGCTCCATTGGCCCCATGGTCAAGTCCAGACCCAGTGTGGAGTGATGCCAAACCCACCAGGTCAGGTGTTTGCACTCCAACATGCCACACAGAGATGCGGCTTCACATGGATTTCACCCTCTCTGCAAAAAATGCAGGCTATGATCTCACGCCAAATGTAGCTGCATTCTTCAGAATTTCGTAACTGAATTCCCAGTCCGCTCTCACCCCTGCCCTGCAAAGACCATGTAACCCATCGGCACAGGTGGCATTTCAGCGTCCCCTGTTTTTGGTGCCGCATGTGTTAGCACGCGCTGCTCACGCCTCAGTGTAGGGTTGGTGGCTGAGCCACGAGCTTGAGTAGTGTAAATCAACAGAGGCCCCATGACACTCCTTCTGAGCTGCTAAGATGCAGGTCTGTCACTCCACACAGCTGTATTAAAAACAAACATACTCATCTGCCGTGCTAGGGATGTGGAGCAAAATCTGCTGGAGGGAAGTGCAAGGAGCGAGAGCACTGGCTTCAGTGGGACAGAAAAGCTCAGGATGGCACGATGAGACAATACAGCCAATACTTCATCAGCTTTCCCTCTTATTTTTGGTTTGTTTTGAAGCAGACATGTCTTGGACAGGCATAGAAAAGAAAATGTTTACATGTGATCTAGCGTTCTGCTTCTCAGGTAAAAATGTAAAATGAAGGCAAGCAGTTTTTTAAAATGCATGTTATGTTTCTGATACACCAGAACTGCTGGAGCAGATCGGATCTCTCAGTTAAATATTCATTTATACATTTTAAAAAAATGTATAATATCAGATGTAATGGCTCCTCTAGAGTCATCATGGTGCACAGTGCAGGCTCTTTATTTGGTATTGTATCAATTTGTGGTGTGAACTGTCATGCTGTTAATACAGATATATGTTAATAACAGTATGGAAACAGAGAAAATGTTGCATGTTAGTAGCCAGCTTTTAATTCCAATATTTTTAGCTATTTAAAAATACATTAGTGCTAAAACTCTCCCTTCTAGTCTGCCTTGCGAGTAGGGTGTGAAGGGTGGCACCCTGCTCTGGGCTGCACTGAGGTCACCAACCCGGAGTCACAGGGGGAGGCACACGCCGGATGTACAACAGGGAGCTGCAATGCAGGGTGGAGGGGAGGGAGTTTGGCCTGGAAAGATCAGATGGTTCATGTCTTCATTGGTAAATGAAACTGCCTTAGGGCAATAAGACAGGATGTGTGAAAAGATCAGAAAACCGCTTGATTTGTATTTGCTTTGACATTAGACAAAAATATCTAATGTAATTGCAGTCAAAATATGAAAGGAAAAATATTTTTACTGAGCTCAGATACCATATTGCATATCTTGGGCATGTGAACAATTTTTACAACCAATTTATAAATACTAAAAAAAAAAAAAAAAAAAAAAAAGATTTTCTGTAGAAAAACAAAGAATGCCGCAGAGAAATAAACAGCATCTCTGTAATAATTCTGTAACTTCCTACTGACGTAATCCACCAGCTCACAGAAGAACCCCTCCATGTAAAGGAAACCAGAGAAACTATAATGATTTTCAGATACAGTTGACAAGAGACCATTTAGTAAACTTTTATTTTTTTTAACTAACAGTATGCAGGGATGTTGTATTCTAGGCTGCTACTAATAATCTCATCAGAATGCAAAAGCAGTGACTGTGTTATAAAACCAATGATCTGTTATATTCTGCAAGAATTTACAAAAGCCTAATGTCATTTACTACACCATGAGAACCATACTTGGATTAAAAAAACAAAAAATCCAACAAAAAAACAGAATTCAAAAAACCGTTTCAGCTGATGAAAAAACAAACTGTTTGCTAATGCCAGGTTTTAAAGGTACAATATAGGTTAGGGTTAAAAAAGAACATGTTTTGAGTCAGGAAAAGGGAATGGCATTTGTGTTTGGGAAAGTATACCCAACAAGCCAATCTGGATCACACTTGGATCGGGGATTAGCTGCAGTCAGTCGGGCCCCATCGGTCTGTGGAGGCTGCTGGATTTGTGGTGTGGGTTCAGGCTCTGGGGAACTTTGCCCGAGAAGAGTTTGCTGCATTTTTTCCTAACGATTCTGGCAGAAGAACGAGTGCACTTTTCCTAGAAAAAGGTTTTCAAATGATTGCAAAGGAAGGACTTTTTTTTTTTGTACAGAACAAATGGAGCAAAGCCTAAACAAACCCAAGACTTTACCATACACTGAACACATCATCATCATAATAATGGTTATTCCCTTTCACCAGCAATAAGATGTGTTTCGCAAATATAAACTAATTAAGCCCTACAACCTTGGAAACGAGGCTGTAATTTCCTATAAAAGGCGAAAGTTAAGTGAAGGCCAGATTGTGACACACTTACTAAGTACAAGCGCTCCACAACTAGCTCCATTGGCTTCCGTGAGACCCTTTTTGGTGTAATGTGTAGTTCAATGAGAGGTATCACAGCCTGGTGTTAAACGACTTGCCCAAAGGCACACAGCGAGTCAGAGCAGGGCTGGCGCCGGGCTCGGGGACCCAATTCCATCACTCCTAGGGATGTAAATTGCACCGACGTCAACAGGAGCCGCGTGCCAGCACCCGGCGGGACCCAGGGCTCCCCGCAGCACCTACCTGCAAACCTCGCTCTCAATCCCGCAGTCTGGGCTGGCAGAGAAAGGAAACGACAAAGAGCTTTTTGGAAACGGCTGTGACTAGTTGTGCCAGCTTGGAAAATTTACTCATGTCGCCGACCCTAGTACCTATTTGGGTTAAAGGCTGAGCTCGGTCATGGTGAGGGTTGGCCCTCCTTCGTGGCCACACGGTCCCGAGGGCAGCTCCCGAGGGTGCTGTGGGGGTGAAACCTGCTCCACGCAAGTGCTGGCTGCACGGCTGTGAACGGTGCCAAGCTTGCACGACAAGCATCTGGAAAACGGAGACGTCATTCCCCACACTGAAGAGGGGGGCTACGACATGCTCTGAAATTACAGCACAGAGAAAAATTAGAAGCAAAGGACAATTCTGCATTTGAATGCTGGTTTTGAGCCACATGTGTTAAAAATGGGGGAGGGGGCCCCATACTGCACAGTGAAGGCTAAACGACACACTGAGGAATTGCTCTTTGGGTGCAGCAAACACCAGCTCCCGCAGGTCTTCTCCTAGAAACAGTACTTGAGCAAGACACTGCAGACTGCCGTGACTCAGTCACACAGATAGGTCAAGCAAAGGAAAGTGGCTTTGGCATTTCCTAACTTTTGAGCTTGATATTGGCACTTCAGTGAATGTTCTTCTAACTACAGTTTTTGCATATTATTATATACATGGGCCGATATTTCAGGTGATGCATCTCTGGAGAGCACATAGCCTATGGCATAAAAGTTTTACACTTTCAAACCCACCAGTTTTGGAAGTGCCAAGGTCCTGTACGCAGCTGCCAGCAGAGGCAGCTCATCCTCTGAGGTTCTCATTAGTTTTACCTAATTTCAGTTTAACTCAAAAGAACAAGCCAAGAGAAGAATATTCGCTTGTTTTCGTAAGCTTTCGGTGCAGCTAGTTCTCCAATGTCATGGTATAAGGGAATATTTTTTTAGTGCTCAGATCCTCTTGATGGTAATAGACAGAGATTCAGACTTCATGCACATGGACTAACATAAAAACAAGGGAAAAGACTTCTGCTTTTAAAATACACAGAGGGAGAAGCCCACATACATTACTCAAGAAAGTCTTCATTTAGCCCAGAGTTTTGGGTTCTTTTGGAGGCTTTTTAAACAAGAAGTATGTGGATTTTTCTTTCACAGAACAGTGTGCCTGCCTCCAGCTTGGATTGCATTTCTTTCCATGTTGGAGGCCTAGATGACGATAAGTGAAGAGATCAGGGCCCCAGCAGTGCTGGAAGGCTGCATTTCCCCAAAGCCTTCTGAGACATACTTGTCCTAACGTCCCTTTCTCCCTCCTCCACTATTGCTTTTTTCATTTGCTGACAAGCCCAATGTTAGACATTTGCTGGAGTTTTCATATCGATAGTACGTTATATTGCCATTACTGAACAGTTTGGGGCTTTGTGGCTAGCTACCATGACAATAGATGCACAGCCTGGAACCAGTTTTAGTTAATTAGAGTCAATCAATCCAAACTTTGCTAACTTACTCATGTGAAACAATAGTATAATGAACCAAAATCTGCAAGATGATTGGGAAACACAAATTATTGCACCCTGATAAATTAAATGTGACTATTGCAAAACCTTCCTTCTAAATGAATACTCAGAGAGGGAGTGTATGGGTGAATAAGCATAATTTAGAATACAGAAAAAAAATTAAAGAAGCTGTTACAGCCCCACTTCAATGTTTTCATTTTTCTTTAAAGCAAATAAAAAGCCAGATTACTGTATATACAAGACAAAATGGGTATGACATTTTCAAGACTAAAATTTTTTACATACATCAAGTAATTTTATACAACTGACGCCTCATCATTTGCAAGCTGAGTTTTGCAATGCATGTGGTGTCTGAGGAAGTGGAATCATTCCCTGTATTGTATGTCCTTCACAACTGCTCATTTTTCAAAGCTATTTTCTGAGTGTTTGCCTGACCTTGGCAAGGGAAAAGCCCTGAACCCCTTCAAGCTGGGATACTGCTGTCAAACAGCCTTTCCTCACAAGCAAAAGACTTCTTTGCCCCCGTTTTAGTGTCATAAATATTTCCGCAATGCTTGGAGTTCAACTTACGTACCAAAACAGAATTCCTCTTTCTGATGCATGTTCTTTTGTTTTTTTTTTTTTAAATAGGAATTTTTAGAATAAAAGAAGCCAGCTGACAAAAACAGTACCAGGATGGTGGTTAAGCTTTTGGATTGAAATTACATTTTATGTGCAGAGCCGGATTCTAATAAGCCATTCCAGTTGTTTATGGCTTTCACAAGGTCTTAATTTTGTCCTGTGTGTTTCTTACAATTTTTAATTTACACTATGTCTTTCATATGTGCTACAATGTACAAAAAGAGAAATATGGCAAACAATGGAGTCCCTGTCCTAAAGAGATTACCAAGTAGGGATGCAGTAGTTGAAATACAATACATACATGAATAAGCAGCATAATGAAGGATCTTTAGAATTAAAACATGCAGTATTTAATAGGCAGGTTTAAGAGAAAGGGAAGGAAAGTCTCATATGACTGCCTCACAAATCAGCATGAATTTTGTAAAAGTGGAAAATTGCCCCACATGTTTTCTATGAATATTTCAAATTGCCTATTTGACCAAATATCACTTCACAACAGTGGAACGGTGGAAAACTATTTACGCATATTGACTTAGTCTCAAAGGTTCTGAGGGGAAGGGGTCTATGCAAGGGATGGGGCAGAAGTTGACCTATCTTAAATAAAAATTTAAGAAGCTTTTGAAACTTATGAGATATGCAAGACCTTGTGTTGAAGACTGAAGTTCTCTCACAGACATTTGCTCAATAATTAGTTTTGAGATTTAGGAATATGTGGATTGCTGAATCATAGCTATGTTAGATAAGAAAAGGCGGGATCTTTTCTGCCCCATTACGGAAGTAGCCACATTTTTGCTGTCATGTCTATTTATATATTACTTCCCACTACATATCCTAAAGCTGTACAATGTTTTAACCATAAAAGGGCATAGCAGGAGATGTTACAGAGGAAGAAGGTTTATGGCTATGTCCCCCCTGCCTGTCCTGGTGTTCCATGGATTCTGCTTTTCATTCAGAGGTTAATCTGAATTTGGTTGTGAAACACTTCTTCCTGTGAAAGAAGATGCAAATCTGGGTATTCTCTACTTATTGCTAGCATCCAGGCCACTCTTCTCCCATTAGGAGAAAAAAAATTAGGGAAAAAAAAAAAAAAAAAAAAGGAGGAACTGAATCGTTAGAGACTCTGCAAATTACGGGCTTAGCTAAAAGAAATATTGGAGATATCATTTTTACATATCACAGTTGGACTCCTAAAGCTAAGGCTGTCAGCTGTTAATGACAAATTCAACCAAAAACAGCTGACATATTTTTAAAGTAGTTCAAAAGATCTAAAATTATATTCTTCTCCACAATTCAGTGAAGGGTTCAAAAAAATTAATGAAATATAAGGTGACTGTTAAGAGAAAATTATTGATATGTGAACTAATTTGCAAAGTAGAATTTTCAAAAATTATACTGTAAGAATTTTTCTATGGTAATTTTACTTCCCTTCTTTCTTTTCTTCTATCTTCTGAATTTTCCTTCCCACATTCAATTGCAAAAACACCTGAAATACAGCTATGTATTAAATACATGAATGAGAGAAAGTGCTCATCTAATACGTTGAGTAAATGTATATACCTGGTATGGGTAACTAATATTTTTCATGTCTGTTCTACTATGAGTATGTACTAGTGAGGCATGGGAATTATATTAAACATATTTCTGCTGTTACAGGTATTGGTGGAGAATTTTAAAAAGAAACAAAAGAATAAAGTACATGGAAGGAAATGGAATACAGTGATACATTATAAACTAAACGTGGGAAGGTGGATTTCAGAATTTTGATCATTCTTTGATAAGAACCTAAAATAAGGTTCTTCAGCTCCAGGAAACCAAGCTTTGATTTATTATGAGTCCAGACAATGTTGTTTTGTAAATGTATTTAGAGAACAATCACTTCTCTGAAAATCTCCTGGATGGGAACTCATCTGAATCCAGTTACCTTCACTGATATGCCTTTGACTGAATAAGCCTTAACATGGCCTTGCAAAGTTAATTCTTCAGGAGGATAATGATGAGAAATTAAATCATCCATTTTGCTTTGACTTTTTTACATTCTATGTCTTAAAATTACTGCCTGGCATTCAGTCTCTTTTCCCTGTTTGTTTTAAAGGATGGGACTCATGATGCACATGATACAGAATTAATGTGCTTTCCCCAGATGGGAACAACTACAAGTGCCTATCAGTATCGCAACACTGCTGTGCTCTTTATACATCCCGTTTTCCTTATCCATCATTGACCTGACCATGTCCTTTTGCAGCTACCTAATAACTATCAAGTCTTTGCTGGTAGCATGCTATTCACAAAAAAATAGGTTTCTCAACCTTAAATATACAATAGAAATTCCCTTTGTTTACTTAACGCTGACAATACCAACAAATACAACTCATATTTGCATCTTACTTTATATGCCAATGCAAACTTTTGTCAGCCTCTAGCAATTTACACTAAGAACTGGACCAGTGATTATGCACTATTATACCACTTACGATGATCGTAACTAGGAAATCTAGTAGATCATATTGTTCCTTCTCTTACCTTCTACTTTTCTCCATCAAAAACCCATGTAATGCAATTTAGATCCAAATCACTGTGACAGGGAGCCAAACTGTTATGTAAGTAATGCTTCCATCTAGTAAGTGATAATTATGTCCTTTCCTAAATAATTAAACTATCACTTAATGCAATGAGGGAAGCTTATTGTATTTCCAAAAGATCACTGAAGGGTCTGACCTGCATCCATTTAAGTTAATAATCATGCTGTGAGAATGCCTATTCTCTTGGTAACTTGAAGACTAAATTTAGGACAAAAATTAACTCCTTCAAAAATTCTGCCATCATCTGCTCATAAATCCACAAAGAACTCAGGCTGGGATTTTCCAAAACATTTAGGGAAGTAAATAAGCTTTTCTCTCTTTGAAAAACCTGTCCTTGGGAGTAATCTTCTGCATCCATTTTCTTTTCACTGTTACTCAGTACAGTAACAGTTTGGCTCAGAATGACAACCATTATTCTTGAGTTGATAAAGTGATAGCTCAAAGAAATGCTATGCACTTTTTAATCTTTGACTTGCTATTGCTGATTTCTTTGCTCTTCACTGACAGTTTGCTATCACGAACACCAAGCCTAGTCAGCAAGTTCTGATATTCGTAGCCAGAACGAGCAGATAAGTGAACTACGGAGCTAAAGTTCTTCTGTAAGGTCCTGGCAACCTCACACGATGCTTGTTGGGAATCTGCCTGCGCAAGTCGCTGCACCTGATTCCTTGACTCCTGGTCCTTCCAGGCTTTTTTCCTACAAGGCAGCTTTTTGAACACTCTGCTCATCATCGCTCGTATTGAGGTAGTCCCAGCACTGCATTTTGTCAGACAAATGCATAGGACACGTACAGC